>NC_089439.1:3917380-4570277 GCF_026210795.1 Rhizophagus irregularis
ATTTGATGTAGGATTAGCTTGGAGAGCTTCTTGTATAACAGTGGAAATGAATTCACTAGCTCTTCGAACTGTTACTTTTGCTGCTTCAAGGTGAGAATACTTTATTGTTTAAAAAGAATTTAATGTAATTAATGTAAGTAAACGTTTATAAAAAAAAATAAATAAATAAATAAAAAAGTTCAACAAAATGTCTTACATGAAAATTATGAAACATTTCATCATATATTTCAAGTATAACTTGTTTACTGGGAGATTTAAAACGTGAATTATCAAAATCTACTTCATATTTTGGTAAACGATATTTTTCTGGATTAGAGGCTCTATAAGCTAGATAAACTGCTTCATCACGTAATCTTTCTACATTTCCGGCAATCTAAAAATATATTATTATTATTATTATTATTAAAAAAGACTTAAAAGATAAAAAACGACTTAAAAGACTTTTCAAAAAAAATTTTCACCGAGTTTCGTACTTACAATTAACAATGGAGGTAAACCACCAAGTGATTCTGCCAACATAGGACTAACATAAGGAATACCAAGTCCCTCATTTACAACATAAAAACTAACGGATTGATTACCGATTCTTTTTAAAGATTCATCTCCTATTATTTTAATCTCAGGATTTTTCTGAATATTCCTAATAATATTCCCTGATCTTGTTCTAAATTCTCTATACGCATCTGAATTTGTATTTCTTGCAAATTTAAACCCTGGCAATAATGGTAAAAAATCTGTTTCATCAACAGCTGTATCATTAAATGATGGCATACTATGCGTTAAATCAGTCCATGGACTCTAGTGAACAGTGAATAGTGAATAGTGAATGAAAAAAAATTAAATTCGTGAAACAAAATTTAATTACTTTATTGCTGATTAAACAATTTTAAAAACATACCCATGAAACTATACCGGCTGGTAGAGGTAAACCTAAATCCCGTATCGCTAATCCTAATGAGACTACCAATCCACCTCCAGCACTGTCTCCACCAAAAACTATCTGTTCTGGCTTGTATGCTTTAAATCCAGAATCTTTAGGGGGATTCATTAGATATAAATAAGCTGCTAAAGAATCACATAACGCTGAAGGGAATGGGTTCTGTGGTGCTAATCTGTAACTAATCGTGAATATACGAGCACCAGATGTTCTTGATAATTTACAACAGAAATCATGAGCAATTTTACTATTTCCTGTACTATAAGCTCCTCCGTGTAAATATAAAACGATTTTTTCTTTTTCCCAATCATTTTCTTCGTTCCAATCTTTATCCATAATTAATTCACCTTTTATTTCATCATTTCTAGGAGTTTTCCAAATTGGATCTATAACGATATTATAAGGTTTTACAATTTTTTCAATATATGCTTGAGCATTAATTCTATATTCATGTGGAATACTTGTTTCATATAATTTAAGATCAGAAGGAATTTTGTAAGTAAAGATGGGAATCGAACTTTGTGCAACTTCAATTGTAAATTTTTTATAAGGTGGAGCGCCAAGTGTCCCAGCTATGGATACTATTAAATGAACTTTCAAATCCCACGATGGTTGCGGGGGTCCATGTTTAAAATGTTTAATTATTGTTGAAAAAATCAATGGAATACGTTTTAAAATCTCTAACACGATTACCGCGAGCATATTTTGAAGGAGATGATTATAAATTATAATGATTAGATTTATTTTTAATTGGGGTATATAGAGTATATATACATATTTTCCTTTATCAAAAAAAAAGGGTCAATCATATGTAACTGTATGACTTAGACTTGTGAATAGATAGAAGAGAACGAAAAAAACACCACTAAAATTGTTATAATCCATACTAATCTATACTAATTCGAGTGACAATCAATTACGCATATCATATAATTACCATATCAAATATTATCATATGTATTTTACTTTCATAATCGCTTATATAATAATTTTAAATTTTGCCGTTTTGCTTATATAACCTTTTTTTTTTATTATTTTAACCAATTAATTTAATTAAATTTGAAATAATTTCAGATCAGCGAAAAAATCAAACTTACAATTCCAAAATAGTTGAACAGAGTTGTTATCTATTTACTGAGTTTTGTATAATAACTTTAACTTTGCAAATACTACAACATATACGCATATAGGAGGAGTGAATTAATTCGAAATTCGAAAAAAAAAGGATTTACACTCGTGTAAATGTTATTCGTATCGGAAATCATTGCGAATTTCTGTAATATCGAATTGCGCCAAATTTGGTGAAATCGTCATGACCACTCCTCTAATAATAATATGTTTGAAATATCTTTATTTTTTTAATTATTTTTGATCTATTTGTTGATATACTAATATTTTAAGTTATATTGATTCTAATATTTTAAAGTTATCTAATCTTTTAATATTATTATATAATATTATTATATAAGAGAATAAAGTTTATAATATTACGGTAACGGTATTTTTGTGTAAAAAATTATTATTATTATTTGTAAAACGAATAATAAAGTTAACAATGTTTTATTTGATAATATAAATTAGATCTACGGACCTCCCGTTATAATATTTTCCGATTTTTGTAATACTCAATCTTTAAAAAATTTTGTGAAAAAATTTTGTAAAAGTATTCAGGATTAAATAATTTAAAGTTAATCCATAAAAGATGGCGGAATTTTATTGGTAAAATTGGAGAATTATGATAATTACTTTTTAGTGTAAAAGAAAATTAAAATTTTCTTGAAACAAGTGCTCCCTTTATGGGAGCTATGGGAGCAATACCCCTTATGATACAAGCCCGACGCTCATCACCCCGTTATAAAACGATCACGACGCTCACAATCATGATAAATCATAATCCCAAATCCTGACACACATAACATATTATCCTGACACTTATTATCTTTTTTTTAAACGTAATAATTTTGTTATACCCTTGTAATGAATAATAATTTTATTAATATGTAATAATTTTGAAATATTTCGCAAGAATTAATGTCTTGTCTTTATTTTAAAAAATTATTTATTTATTTTTTTCATTAATACGTCGCAAAATTGAGTAATAATTAAATATTTTTTATATAATATGATTTTTAAAATATTTCGCAAAAAATTAATGTTTTTATTTTAAAAATTATATTTTTATTAATTAATGATCATACTTTCGCAATATTTAATGAATTATTTATTATTACTGTAGTTAGGAAAATAGATTTCAGTTTTTGCTTTATATTAAATGTTTTGCATATAAAGATATAATCTTTTTTTGAGCTTCATCACAATTAATATAAAGTAAATATGTCTTGGAAATAAAACTTTATCACACAATTATCTTTTAGTTAAGAAAAATATTTCCACTTCAGCAATCAATCAGCTCGTAACTTAAGAAAATGCTCTTTTACCAATTTCTTTTGCTCCACCATCCTAAAGAGGTATTACTAAAATTCACCGGTGTTGATGGTCACCATACCAGCATTATGATGTACTTTTGGCCGGAATTAAAAATTTAATAAAATACTGGCCGGCATTACATCATAAATTCACCACTGAGTGACCGTCGCCACCGGTGATATTTAGTAATATATATATTTTTATTCATATTAAGTGTCGAGTTTGGAATTTTGAATTTTCGGGATTATGATTGGTCAGGATTGTGAGTGTCGGGTTTGTGTTATAACGGGATTGGGATTTTTTCGTAGTAAATAAGTTTGTTATAGATTCAATGTTCATTATGAGAATAATTTATTTTGATATCAAAATTATATAACATTAAAAAGTAGATTTTTTAAGTCGGCGCTGGTTACACATTCAATATGTTTTACAACGTGCAGAATTTTTAATTATATGATGATATTTATAAAAAAACTTTTCCATTTATCCTTTAACAGCTTCGTTCAAAATCGTCATTCAAACTATTTGATTTCATTTATAATTACCGATAGAATCACTCGATTATGAAAGTTTTTCGGAATTTAAGTTCTGTGTCACAGGACAAAGAATTATGGATTAATAAACTATGTTGCAAGTACATTTCGACGATTTTACATATTGCTGACAGTCTAATTGAAGGTTGATTTCGACTTGGATTCTTGGATGTCGACAACATTTTTAATCATTTCAATTGATATACTATATTTAAGGAAAGCGTATATACTAGTATCATCGCAAGTAGAAAAGCACCTATATAATTATAAAAGCACATATAATTATGTGTCATTTTATAGCATTTCCTTTAATTTTTGTTCAAAATAACATCAAAGGCGATATCGAATTGAAATAACCCTTCTCGTCTATAAATATATTGGTAGATTAAATCGAATGGTTATTTTAATACAATCAATAATAATGTTTTGCGGAATAATTGGAGTATACTAAAGTATACATATCGGCTCATCAGAAAAGTCTCCCAGAATTTTATATGCTAATGACAGCTTAAATATTAATTGGCTTGATTTTTCCAATCAGCCGATATGAGATGTATAAAGGATACCATATTAATACAGTACTGTATATAAAAAAAGGTAATGAAGTTAATATTATCTAAAATAATGTATTGAAAAGGCGAAAAAAGCCTACACCATACCTAATGATCTAATACTACTTCAGTATTACTGTTCTACTATACTACACTCTGCCAATTTCATTTAGTTAATACCATGCATTGTTGTACGTCTTATAATTAAAAATATCTTTATACTTGACAAGTACGTTAAGGAGTGTATTATGTATCTTGGTAAGACGATTAAGAATCGTCAGCACTTCTGTAAAATCATTCATAAAGTACGTGCCAATTTTTCTTTTAAAGCATAATGCTTTAATCTTCATCTTTGAAAGATTCAAATGTAAACCCGGGTGATTTCTTTGTTGAATAAGAGATAAATAATGAGATAAGATTTTTTTACAAGACTAATACACCTTAATTCTTATGCAAATTCACTTCGGCCCAGTCACAAAATAGTAATTCAGGTTTCTAAATCACGTGCTCACGTGACAATAGTCACGCAGTAAAATATATTTAAATCTATAAAGTACATGAGGCCGGTGGGGAATTGTTGTTTATTCGAAAATTTGATAGCAAAGAAAAAAATTAGCATAAATATTGGCAAAATAATGTAACTTAAGGAATCTCGCTTATTTCGCTTTTATTTTTGAAAATAAGTGATTTTTCACTTTGTTCTTTTGAAAATTATATTAATAATATTAGACTACAAACTGTGTTATGTGAAATAACTCTTTCCATGTTTATAATAAAAGCATAAAACATAATGTATGTATTTTACAATATGGTTATTAATGACATCAAGCTTCATAAGCAACTAATGAAAGATGATTATAGCTCTTCTGAGCAATAATTAACTCTTACGTTTAAAGCCAGACCTCGATATACCGATATTCGATATACTGGTATATCTTAAAAACTCGATATAACGATGAATTTTACTTTCCCACTATATAAGAGAACATATAAATATTGGTATAATTTTGGTATACCGATATTTTTCAAAAACTTTCATGTGAATCCAAGCATATCGTTTGACTGTAATATTATCTTTCCATTTCATCCGCTTTTTCTTCTTCATCTACTTTCTTACTTATCATGGTGTTTTTAAGCGAATCCAGAAATAGTAGATGATCGATCTTCAAAAATTCCGTGGATGAATGTATGTAACAAGAACGCTACTGTATATCAAGAATGAAAATCCATGGCTTTAACCGGATCAAGGTATTATTAAGAAGTGCATCATATACTGGTGAGATAAGATTTGTCAACAATGGATGCTGTCGCCACGCGTTTAATGAATGATAATTTTACAGAAGATAAATTTCGCTTGAATTTCTTTTAAAAGCATAATGCTTTTAATTCTTATCTCAGAAGATCTGGAAAGAATAAATTCTTTGAAGAAGAGATTATTTTATAGGAATAATAAAATTTTCATAGAATTTTGCTGCATTAATTCTAATATTATCATCTACTAAGTTTTACATTTCATCTTATTATATACTTAGAATTATACCATTATTTTCAATTTGAATGTGAATCACTTGATTTTTAATACAATAAATTCCATATTATGGTTGTTTAGTAAAACAGTTTTTCAATTGTAATTAATTAAGTTCAGATTTAATTTTGTGGAACAGATTTTTACAGTGGAATTTTCTTTCATAGTTTTGCACGTAGTGCATGATATCATTCAATAAATTTATGAAAAATCAAAATGTTTGTACTAATCCTGCTTATTCTATAACAGCATACAGGGTGCGTATGTTTGAACCAGATGCAAGAATATTCAGGAATCAGGTATGTAGTAAGCTGTTTCCTAGAAGAATAGTGAGTCATCTATTTTTCAAGTTCGATGGCGGAAAACAACAAAGCTTGAATTTTGGTTTAGCATTAATGATGAATATTTAATCATATCGTTAATTATACAAAATGAAAGTTAACATCAAAAAATATATTGAATTTAAATCAATTTTTAACGGCCAAAATTAAGTCAAAACTTACATCAATCTTCATTTGATGATTTTGTCAACCTTCCAATGAAATAAACCCATAAATTACTATTTTATTATATCATTACTTTGAAAAACATTATTTATCAGATTTTACACTATAAAATTGAAACATTCTGCCAAATTTACCTGCAAATTATCTATACTGTAATAGATTCTTTATCAACGTAAATATTAATAGATTATTTATTGCTATTTAAATGTTAATAGATTCTATCATAATAATTCTTTTATTATATTTTTTTTAGAATTTTCAAATTTACAGACTAATGTTTTAAAAATTTTCTATATAAAAAACCACATATGTCTGAAACTTTTGTATAAATTCTACATTTACGAAATAAACAATGTTCGAAAAATCATTCTTAAAATTTCCTCTTCCTGACTTGTTTATTTCTTGCAGTATCAGTAGGATTGCCACTTTCTGCTATGTTGAATTTTGGAATGAAGGACTATGTTCTTTACATAGCCGTCAGTGCAATTTTTTATTCACAGTGATTTCAGTACATAAAAAAGCTAAGAGTCGAGAATAATAATCTTTAGAGGCTAGGAATATCCTTGTATTGGATTTTTCCGATTTTCCGCCCGTATTCTTTTACATGACAGAGTGTTTCAATAAGAAGACAATAGCTTCGCTAGTTATTGCTGGCTTAACGATTGTAATAGGGATGATATTTCAACTAATTGAGCTAATTTTCAATATAAAAAAATACCTGATTCTCTACAGAGATCTATTACATAATCTTAATGGTCTTTTCATTCATAATGGTTAGTTTTGCATCTGTATTATCTTACGCAGCAGAAGAATTAAGCACGACAACAATAGTCATTAGTATTAGTTGTGTAATAATTATAATATTATTAATAATAAGACAAACAGTAAAGCCAGATGTCAAGACAATTTATGCAATGGGATCATCATTTATATCTGCTGGTCTGGTTATTTATTTGATAGTAATCCTGATTTCGATGCTAAATTTCAGTTTTAATTAATAATTTGGTAGTAGGATGTTTTCTTGTTGCAAAGGTTATAAAATATTATGGATGAAATAGATTACTATATAATCTATTAAAGGTAATCAATATAGTTTTATGGTTTGTTTTATTTGAGGTATTTTAAAAATGTCCGATAATTTCCGATTGAACAAATGCTGCGTATTTAATGATCCGCAGAAGATTACATACAAATGATTGACGATTGTAAGTTGTAACACAGGCATACAACTTTGATATAAATTCAGATTGAAAATTTTTTGACCTTAGAAAACAAATTTTGGCTTATTTGGCGCAGCTATAAATATGGGAAAATCAAAGAATAAACCTCGAGTTAAAGGAAATGCACAACCAGCGAGTAGCAGGTTTGGCTTAATTTACTTCACAGTTCACATACTTTTTAGATCGAATTCTTTATTAAATGTTATTTTTTTATTGCCTCCTTTTTATATAGTCGAGCTGCAGAAATTATTGCAACTAGTGGACAAGCACCAATTCAAAATTTAGGAGGTTTTGCACAGTTCTTAGGTGGGACAGCATTTTCGAGCACATCAACTTTAGCAACAAGCGATATAGATAGTGCTGTTAGTAATGCAACTCTCGATCCCGAGTTGGTCCTTATACTTAAAAGGCTATCTAAACGTGATCCTACTACTAAACTAAAGGCATTAGAAGAATTTGAAGCATATTTAAAGAGTAAAGAAAGAAATGAGAATGAATTAACTGGAATTCTTGATTTATGGGTAAATATATGTAAGGATTCTTATTGTTTAATTGATTTTGATTCTACAAAAAAAAACAAGAGCATTTACTTAGATATTATTTAATATACAGACGAAATTGTTTGTTAAGTTGGGAATTGATGTAGATCGTAGAATTAGATATGCTACATATTCTTGTCATCTTACTATTGTGAAAATAATAAAAAAACGGATCGCACCTTTTCTTAAAGAAATTCTTCCTGTTTGGATAATTTCTTTGTTTGATCAAAGCAAAGACGTTGCTAGGGTGGCTAATGAATCATTTCAGGTTGGTCCTTAGTTGAAGTAATTTTGTTAGTATGAAGTTAAGAAAGTTAATTTAAATTGGATGTTTTAGGCAGCTTTTCCACCTGAAAAACGAGTCGACGTTCTGGTTTTTGGACAGGAAGAAATATTATCTTATATTACAGATATAATTTTGTATAAAACTCCGGAAACGCTAAGTAGGTTCCTCTTAATATTATTGTTATAATTGAAAAAGAATTTAGATTGAAAGTCGATATAAAGAATTAGAAGTAAAGTTTTAATAAATATGTCCTGTTTTAACATTAGGTGATCCCAGATTTACATCAAAAGAAGACATGGACTCTAAATATCTTAGAGTTGTTGCAAGTTCATATTATTCTCTTGCTCATATTATAAGTCAATTAAAAGAAGACGAATTGGGAAAAAGCGCACAACAATATGATAATTTGTTTGATCATAGTAAATTTTGGGCGAATTTGTCTAATGACACTTCAGTCGTGCGGAAATCTTGCTATAGTTTAATAAAAGTTTTGGTGAATAGACGGCCATGTAAGAATATATGTTAAAATTATTTTTTTTTGCTTGCTTTAAACGATTTAGATTAATATTATCATTTTTTTTTTGTATAATAGCTGAAATTGAGAAACGATTAGATATGTTTAGTAATACATATCTAATGAAAGTTTTTAACGATAAAGATACAAGTGTTCATGGAGATCTATGGGACTCTCTTCTTGTATTTACCAAACGTAGGTTCATATTATAATTTTGAATTTATATATTACATGTACTTTTATATTTGCTTACATATGTAATATTTGCTTGCAGAATTTCCTGAGTCTTGGTTAATAGCCAGTAAAAAAAAGCCAATGTTACCAAAATTATATAACTTTCTCCGATCCGGTGCTTATGGTTCAGTGAATATTTCATATCCAAGTATATTAGCATTAATTAGTCATTTTCCTAAAGAGGTTTGTTATAGTTAATCTACCGCTTTATACAATTGAAATATTATTAATTGATAAAGGTTTGATTTACCAATTATATTTTTAACTTTTAGCTAATAGATTCTGATACACAATTCTATGAAGAATTTTTTTCGAATTTTTGGAAAGGTCTATTAAGTCCTACCATTGATCGATTCAATTCTAACGTATTTCTAAAAGCATATTGTGAATGTTTGATATATTATATCATTAAGTTAAGGTGAGCTTATTTCTATTAATTTTTCTTTTTTCTAATTAAGAATATTTCTTGCTGATATTTTCCATACCAAATTTGTCTAGAAAGTTAGAAAATGAAGATAAACAGATTTTTGTTGTCGAAAACAAATTTTTTGAATTACTAGAGAATTACTTAGTGGCATTTAAGGTAGATAAAAGAAGACTTGCAATATTGTTATTCTAATATAGTTTAATAATGCGATATTAATAATTTTTTTTTTTTATGAATTTAGTCTAATACCAAATTTCAGACGGAACAAATGTGTTCTACCATAGCAATACACATCTCCATATTGTCTTCCAAGTTACAAGGGAAAGGTTTGTTATTCGTTAATAAGTTTTTATTATTTTATTTAATATAATTATCTTTTAAAATAATTTATTCTTTTAGGCGTATTAAAAGTTTTATCCGAAGTGCTTGAAGGACTAACTACACGAGTTATAACTAGTGGAACTGTTCCCAATCCTGGTCCCAACGTTGAGAAAGATTATATCGAATTCTCTCAAAGACTGTCAAGTCTCCTTGTTTCATTGATGGAAGATCAACAAGAAAATAATGAACTTTATATTATGGTTGGTTGTAATTATAACTTTATTATAATATAAATTGTTAATTAATTTGCAAATTTATTTTAGGTGACAGCTCTTATAGATAAGAATTTCTGCTTGGCATTAAATAGATGTAAAGAGAATAATGGTATATGAGCTTTGATATATATATGTATTTTATTAATTTTAGTTTAATTCAGAATATCATTATCTAAATATTTATTTAATATTTGATTAAAAGGTTGTTCTATAGGGTTGAATCTTTTGTTGCTAAATTTGGCGAAGAATTTCCCCAACTTTATTTTTAGCCACTCAACTACCAAACAGGTATAGATCTCTATAAACGTATTATTATTATGTTTTTGTTATATTGATAATATATATTTGATGATAACAATGATAGGCATTAGACGATTTTATCGAAACCACATTCAACAATCTTGTTATAACTTGCCCATTAGATGCAATTGATTATTTATTTGAATTCTTTTCGATACATTTGACTTACGTACAAGAATCACAAGCTCAGAAAAGATGGCATGATCTCATTCGAACTTTATTAGAACTCGATGAGTTAAAGGAAAAACTCGAACGTGTTCATCCTTTAATAATTAAAGTAAGTCGTGATAAATTAATTTTTCTTTGCAATATGTAATATTGATATCAAGTATTCTTAGCTAATTTAATTTGAATTAGGTCTCTAATATTAAACTTTCGAGTACATTGATCAATGATCAATTTAATGAATTTCTAGTATTTCTCACTAATGAGTTAATTAATGATAAAATTGATACAACTACGAAAGAGTCAATTGAACATGTATTAGAAACCTCCCTTTTATCAAAAGGTAATGCGCTAAAAATATATTATGTCTATAATTATTGGTCATTACTAACTTTGATAATTTAATTATTCTCTGCTTAAGTTTCTTTGTCGGATCAAAAGACTAAGTTTGAAATCGTTAATCACTTTTCAAAAGCAATTGTTGCTTTTGCACATTCTTATTACGTTGTTACTGAAGATTCTGTAATACGCGATGATGTTATAATTTTGATTTTGCATATTTTCACAAAATTATGTAATGATTTGCAATTCATGGAAATTTTATTGGAATCCCATTTATTACCAATTTCTTGGGCAATATTTGAATTAACTTTTGTAGAGACTCATGAAGGATCTGATTCAAAAGTTTTTAAAGATATTGAATCATTAGTTCAAAATTGCTGGAATCAACTTTCAGATTCTTGTCGAGCTCATCAAAAAGAAGATGTGGTGTTTAGCCACATTTCACAACAGATCAAAGAATCTATTTTGAATATTCAATATGCTGTCAGGTAATAAAGCATGGCTTCATTTATTGAATTCTTAATGATTGGGTAATTAATGTGCTGATTATTTTTTTTTTAGTCCCACAAATTTTGCACAACGTGTTATTAAATTATGTACAAGTCTTTATCAACATGAAAATGCGACATCACAAGAGCTCATTGCACCTTTCCTTCTTAGCGACAAAGAATGGCGTCAACTCAGTGAACCTTTGTTAACTTCGTTTGTTAATCCTTCTTTAAATATTATTGATCCAATGATACTTATTACTTCCAATGAAGAGAAGCAAGCTGATAATCAATTTGAAACTCAATCTAACATATATGATACCTATGGATTAAGCGCTTATGCGCGGTTAGGTCTATTTGTGATAGAATTAATAAACAAGATTGGTATCGAGTCATTCTTTGATGTCAAAAATTCATCGATCGATGGAGAAAATAGACGATTGACTCATTGGGTGCTTTCAGAACTATTGTTGATGCATGTTTTATGTACTGATATTTATCGGTCACGTAAGAAAGGACATCATCTTTGGGATGCTACCATTACCGAAGAAAGTAATTACCATGGGTTTAAAGCATTCCTTATAGAGTTTCGTACGATATTAAAACAATATGTGAAACATATGGTACAAAATATGTCTATAAATTTACGATCACTTGCGACAAATATGAAGACCGGAAATTTATCTGAGAAGTGTCCAATAATTGATTTATCAAGTTTATTTATTGATATTTTGAGGCGTTCACATGAAAAATATTCGTATTGTTGGGCAAGAACTTTGCATATTTTATTATCGATTATCTTGAAAGAACTAGATGTAACTATTGTTGATGCAGAAGAATTTTTTGAAATTGTTGAATTGGAATCATCTAATTGTGAGTCTAAGCAATATTTTTTTTTTTACTTAAATCATACAATTCCGCAATTTTTTATCTGTTTTATTAATCAAGAATGATCAACTATTAGATAATCTTGTCACTAAAATGGCTTTAATCTTATCATTAAAACAATTCCTTGAAACTTCTAGTAAATTCAAAAATTTTCAGAATAATCTGGTTGATAAGTTATGCAATTTAAGTGCAACTGATATTTTCAATATAGACGCAAATAATGGTATTATTTTCGTTAATTAATGTTCAGTTTTTAACATCATATTCAAAGTTCTTAACATTATTTACCTCATTTTAAGGACAAGAATATTTGTATCTTTTGATAATAAGCACAACAAGAGACGATGAGTTTTTCCTGACTCCAAAACGTGCCATAGACTTATTGGAATGTATTTTGAAATGGCATGATGCTGAGGGTGATAAACTATTGTTTGACCCTAAATATTCCCATATTCAAATTCAAATTTCGCGTCTTTTTATCTCCATCATTTTACAAATACAAATTTCTCAAGAATCACATTGGAATTTTATTTTCCAGTGTCTACAGAATTGGTTAAAAGTATTGATTTAGGGTTTTTTTTGCTTGTTTATATTCTTTGTCTAATTTCTAATTTGTATTATTAAATATGTAGGAAAATGGCCATTTAGTACTTCGATATGAAGCCATTTATTTATTTTGTCGTTTAAATTATTTGCATGAAACTGTAGCTAAATCCAACAAGGTAACTTAATGTGAATTTATATGTGCTCATAATAAATGTTTGTTGTTATGCATTTAAATTAATGATTAATTTATTAAATGAAGTACGGATCTGAAGATACATCAGACAAAGGCTTATATGTATGTTTCCCTGTATATAAACCTATAATAGACGAACAACTCTCATATTTCTTGTTTCAAGAAAAAGGTATATTTATCATTATTAAAATTATTTTGGTCTTGATTTTATATTAATATCACATGAATCTTTATAAAGACCATCAGAAAGAAACTTTTTCAGAACAGTACAATGAATACTTGGAAATTTTATGTGAATCATGTCAGAATTTGTCTAAACCGTTTTTAATTAATAAAAAGGATGAGGTATTGTTTTTAGCGTTAATATAATCCTTTTTTTCCGAAATACTTAAGTGTTTAAAATATATTGTTTAATTTAGCTTTATTCCTTGTTAACGGTGCCTCATGATGGAATTCAAAAATGTTCTTTTAAGCATCTTCATGTTCTAATTATACAAAAGATAATGAGATTATCGGAAGAATTAGAATTTACGGATGGTTCATATTTGTTTAATCAATGATTTGTGAAGCATGTTGCTTAATATATTATTTAACATATTTTTGTTATATTATTAGGCGAAACAATAAGTGCGGAGTTTGATAAGGGATTGATACCCTTAATTATACAGACACATGAAAGTAACTATGTTACCCACTCAGCAAGTACTGATGTCTTTGTAAGTATTATTTTTGTTTTTTTTACTAATTTATTTAATATATTTGTGTATTTATTCTCTCACTCTGTTATTAGACTGCACACAAGATATTCGGATATTTGCTTGGTTGGATGCTTGTTTTTGATCACTTTGAATATGCGGTATATAATTCTTGAACGATTATCTAATTTTCACTAATTGATTTTTTATCTTATTATCTTATTAAAAATTTCTTTTGTTTACAATTAGTCATATAAAGTTAAAACGCAACTTGTATCATATCTTAAAGAATCAAATAAAACGTCGAATTTATTAATGTTTATATTCGATACGCTAGGATTGTCTGAATTTAATAAGCCATACGATCTATCAAAATGGGATATATCTGAGTTTTATATTGAAGGTGATATTATATTTTAAATATTTTATTTTATTTTATTTTTTTAAAAACAAAATATTCATCATTATTTTCGATTTATTAGGTTTTGAAATTCAACATAGTTTTGATCTTGGATTTCCTTTGCTTTGCGCACATTTGTATTATCGTTCACTAAAGCATATACCATCAATTGTGAGGTACGTAATCAGAATTATAATTACATATTAGATTATGTTATTTATTAACAAATTTAATTTAATTATAATAATTATGATAGAATATGGTGGTCAGAATGCAAAAAACGGCAATTAACTATTGCAATTGATAGGTATTTAATAAATCATTATAATTAATTCTTGCGTATTCAATATTAAAATTTTTTATTGATAATCATTTATTGAAATTTAGCTATACAGAAAAATATTACAGTCCAATTATAATTCAAGATCAACTTGAAATGCTTCAAAGTAAAGATGTTAGGTCGCAATTAGAAGATGAAAAATTTATGATAAGGATCGCTCGTAGTTCAAATGAAGTAATTGCTTCATATATTGTTGATGAATATATTATGGAACTTAGTATTAAAATGCCAGTTAATTTCCCATTACGTCAAGCGGAATTTAATACCCTGGAAAGAATTGGTACATCAGAAGTTGCAGATCTTAAATGGGCAAAATTGCCTGTTCAAACCGTGGTTAATTCTCGGGTAATTTGATATTTATTAAATCATCGTACAAGATTTATCTCTATATCAAATTATAATATATTTTTATTTTTGTGTAGAATGGTAATTTGGAAGTTGCTTTGAATTTATTTAAAAATAACATAAGTCTCCGATTTAAGGGAGTTGAAGATTGTCCTATATGTTATTCTGTTGTAAGTCTCGATGATAGATCTTTGCCAACCAAAAAATGTATTACTTGCAAGAATAAATTTCATGCATCTTGCCTTTATAAAGTAAGTTTATTTTGTTATTTCACCTCCTTTTATCACGCTGTAAGCAATTAAGCCCATATTACTATTATATTTAATACTAATTTATATATCATTTTTAAAATTCATAGTGGTTTCGTAGTTCAAATTCGACAAGCTGTCCTTTATGTAGAAGATTATTTTAATTGTTTTATTTTGTTTAAATATTACGTAGTTCACGAATGAAACGAATATAAAATATTTATTGTTCGTTTCGCCAATTATGTGACCGAATTTACGAGACAAAGATAGACATTATCTATTAAATATATCTGATATAGAGTTTTAGCGGGCTTTTATAGTATTATCAAATATTAATCTTATATTAAATTAATCTTATATTAAACATCGCCTGAAATTGTTGCAATGATTACAATTTACAAATTATTTTTTTTATTAATATATATAGTCTTAATCAGGAAATATTTTTATTTGCGAGCATATTCATAGATATGTCGTCTCTGGGCCCTTCCTCGATCATTATATACATATCATACATATCATGAGCTCGATCTTCAGCTTAGTCTTGAGGACCATACTAGGCCGGGAGTTGTAAATAATGTAATTTTAGAGGTGCTTTCAAAGAGCCATTAATCTCAACAAAAGTTGACAATAACCTTGAATATTTTCTTGCTTATTATTTTTTTTTTCATCTATCTTTGATTGAGGCATTATTATATAGGAATAACTTGAGACTTTTTCACAAATACCTATATCAAGCAAGTATCCCAAAGTCCTATCTCATCTAAAGATTTTGGAGAAAATAAGATAAAAAATCTAATAATTACAAAAAATTTTAGGAATAATATAGGATATAGGATTGGGATAATTGGATATATAATGGAATATAGAACATTGGAATAGGTGGGATTCTCCCATACTTAATGATAATACAAAGCAATGAAATTGAATTACAAATATGATAATTTATAGTTAATCCATAGGAAAAAAATTTAAGATTTTTAATATTACAAATGAAAATTGGATTTTATAAGATTAATTGGAAATGCAGATTTGATATAATCATCAATATTTTTATTTCAATTATAATTTACTTATTTGAAATTGAAAACTATTGGATAGATTAAAATTATTAAGAAATTATGCATTTTTTATGGTGGAATTATTATTAGTATTGTACCCATTATTTCAAAAATGATAGTTACAACTGTTGTTCTAAATATTGTTTTTAGTGTTTGATTTATTTAATGATTATAGTAATATTTATTCCAATAGTTATAAGAATCTTTGCTTTGGGAATTTTGTATCTGCTTCATAATTTCTGCTATTCCAGAAATTTATATATATAAAATATTACAAAATTATCTGCTCTATAATTACTGTTATTCCAGGAATTTTGTATATATAAAATATTATAAAATTATTTACTCTACAATCTTTGGTTTAGTAAAATTTATTATTAATAATATCTATATTATAGTATTTTATAACTAATAAATTCAATTTATTATTTGCCTGCTAATAATTTTGAATTTAAATTATCATATAATTAATTTCTAAATATAGTAAAAATTATCATAAAGTTCTATTATAAACCTTTATTTATTGTATATTAAGTTTAGTAGTAAAGTTTGACAAATTTAAATTTTATATAATAAGCAAATTACTTGTATTACAAATATTATAGAGACAAATTTGCCTGCTAATTTTTTAAGCAAAATTTTTGGATATTCAATTATAAAAGGATAAAATATAATTTATTAGAATTATTTTATTAAAAAAAATTCAATAATATAATTATATATCATTAGTAATGCTCTTCATAAGCCATTTCAAGCTATTCAAATCTTACTTAAAAAGGTCTAAGCTTTGCAAGCCTCATCAAGTTGCCCTTTTAGATAAAGTTTACTTAACTTGAAATAACTTATGAAAAGTACTAATCATTATGTAATAGAATATTTGCAAACTGGAAAAATGTTAACAAATTAGCATCCTTTAGTAAAAAGCATATAAAATAAATTGTGAATAAACTATTAGACCTAAAGATATATGGTTACTACTATTGTAAAATGAATCTAATAAGCTAAATTTCATCTTATTGTGATTATTAGATGCAAGTAAATTTTTTAAGATCAAATTTCTAATTTTAGTTTAATTTTTTGTTATAATTAAAATTAAATATTTACTAGTAAAATCAAAATAATGCTAATAAAAATTACACAAAATTGATTGTGTTACAAACTTCTCTTAAATTTTATTTGAAAAAAATATACAGGTTTAAAGTAAAAATTTTAAAATTTGTAAATAATGAATTATTTAATAATAATTATTTAGTTATTTAATTAAAAAAATAAATATCATAGATATAAAGTTTAAAATTAAAGCTATCTAAAAATATATAATTCATTATATTTTTCATTACACATTAAATTTAAATGATAAATGATTTTAATAGACAAATATGCCTGCAAAATCCTATAAACTAATAAGGAATAAATCAAGCAGTCTTGCTATTTCTATTTTTATAGAATTTGCTATATCTATAATTTTACTGTTATTTACAAAATGTTGTATTTTAATATTTAAACTCTTTCAAAATAGCTTATTTGATCAAAGCCCATAGTACTATATAAATATTTGCATTATACAATGAAAAATGTTCTATATTTTATATATTTTAGTTTAATATAGAGGTTAGACCAAATGCAGTTGTCATAGTCTTGTAGGACATTACTTTAGCCTAAAAAAGTTATATATTAAATATGAGTGAGTTTTTATACCAATTTTAAATTACACTTTCAATAGATATATGTATATATAAATATCTGATCATTTCTATGGATAGTTTTGCGTCAAGGACTTCAAACACTTATAAGATAGGTAATATCTCCAAAAATATTCATAGTAAATTACATTTTTGCCCATAGCTTGTCAATATTACTCCGATTTCCACCATTCAATTCCTCTTATTGAGATAATTCAAATGAAGCTATATATCCAATTGCAGGTTGTCGAAATAACAATCCCGTAATTTACATAATTTCTAAACTATCTCTATAATATGCTTTTTTTTAAAAAATTTTACTAATTAGGCTAAGCAAACTTGTTATGTTATCTATTTAAGTAATTTTGAGATTCTGATGTGATGAGCACGACACTCAAGATGGATGTATTTGCTGAAATAGATTCTAATTAGAATGGTTATAGATTAAATTTTGATTTATTTTTCAAAATTAATCAAACTTACTCTTTTTATAATTATTCCAAGCTTTAAAAGTATTTCAGTTCTTTCAGCAAGGCTATTGTAATATTTATTGTATTTACCTTTAGTGAGTAATGAATGAATATAATTTGTCAAAATTTTACAGTAAATAAAAACCACGCCCAAAAATCATTTCGTAATGGTTTATGTTTACCTACATATATATAATTTGATAGCATATCAACATGGTATGCTTAAATATATATCTGAGAATCATATTCTGGTCTTTCAGTTGGGGGTTTCTTTTTTAAAGATCATATAAAATATTACATATATGGACCTTCAGGCAACAGATTCTCAAAACTTTCGTCTGCCCCTCCCCTAAGTGCTATAGTATTTGCATTCTTTCATGGTAATGCAAGTAGTACAAAACCATTTAGGTCTGAAATTTCAAATTTAGAAGAGTAGTGAGCTGATTGTTAATAGTTCATACATTTCCCAATACAGTACTAATAAGTTATTTTGTTTGGCATATTAATTAACGCAAATATGGATTAATAAAAGAAAGGTTAATTAGAGCAACAAATATCAAAAAAACTCCGACCCACTTACTGGCGGCAAGCTGTTCTATAGTAACGTGGATGTTTTTGGCGGGTTCGATGATAAGAAGTGGAAAAGAAAAAATGTAACATGACTATTGAAATTTATGTTCCATTTACTTATAATAACTCGCAGATTTTTAAGCAGGTCCATATTCCAATGGACCCGAAAGTTTGGAGCGCAAGTAAGAGCAATTTCTGTTAAGCTTAGGAAACTTGGACCATCAACTTCTTGATCCGTGATTATATCTGTGGTTTGGTAAGTTCGGATATATAATAATTCATAATCACATGATATCAATTGTAGATTAACCAGATTAACCTAGTTACCGGTTTTGAGAGTGTTAAGATAAATCACATGATTTTCGGATTTAATCAAAAGCATCAAGTCGTCAAAATTTTCAGTATATATTACTACTAAAGAATCTATTATTCCTATACTATTTATCAGTTTTCGGTAATATAAAAATTAATCCACAGCCCGGTCTGCTAAATTTCGTACAATTAGTTTATAGGCTCCTCTCATTTTTATATAATACATCGTATGAACGATCGACAAATCCGTATCTGAATAAATTAAAAGCCTATTCGTCAAAACAAAGCCTTAATATGAGAAAGGTACACGACTTTCAGGATCTTATTATGCTAAGCCTCTGCACATTATAATATACATATAATCAATATGAAATACAAAAAGCTTCTATTCATATAATGTTTCGAAAACAACTCATCATTTTAGCTATTGTTATTCTAGTTCTCTCCCCAACTTTTACCTATTCTGCAGATGATGTAATCAAAAATGATTTATCTGGGGGCAGGATATTACTTTCTATTGTCAAGATGGAACAAGCCAAAGTTGTTGCTCCCAACTAGCGCACCGAATCTCAAGTGACCATCTCTCCCGATGCGCTTCAATTGTTCTGATAAATCATAGTGGTTATAATATGACTTTGGAAGTTGAAAATCTCGAAGATGGCCGCTGGCTCACACAAGAAGATTATGTTCATTATGTTGGTGCCAACAGCACTAACATAAACTGCCAGCCACGTAATCTTACAGATAATGAGAACGAGACTATTTCTAGTGTTACGAGTCATTTTCTCGGTGGAGTGAAAGGCTTTGCTAGTTTCCTCATACATGACGATATGACGAGTAAATTAAATATCTCCTGGGAAGTTCCTACAATTGGCACACCTCAATACGAATTTAATTTTCTTGGCGAATTATCTTATCAGCATTATGTTGTTAATAAGAACAAAACCTTTGATGATACAGTCTACCAAATTATAATTAATAAAATTAAAATTAATGAAAATAAGACAATGTCACCACCCATTTCATTCATTATTGCCATTGGGCTCCCTGTCATTGTAGTAATTATTATTGGAATTCTTGTCATAGCATTATGGTTTAACACACCTACACGTATACAACCTAGGCCAGCGCCTGCAGGTTTTCACACACGTGGACAACGCATTAGGCCAGGACCACCTGCAGAACACTGAGCGGCATTTGGGTAGTTGGGTTATTGTAAATCTTCCAGACAGTTTAAAATAATTATTAGATTTGCGTGCAATTTAAGCTAGCCCTTTAAGCATAGTCTCTGCTTTAATTAATAATTACAAAAAACATTGGTAAAAGTTATGTAAAATAGTATTAAGTAGACAGAAGTATTTTTATAAATTATTAATTACTAAATTAGTGTTAAAATATTCTTGAATAGCAGAAATCAGAGATATTTTCAATTTAGTGCGTATCTTAATATTATTTTTATTTGCTTTTTTCTGCACAAAATAAGGTATTTTTACACAACAATGTATCAAGATATTTTAAAAAATTTCTCTGATCTTGTTTTCTGCGCAAAACATGAAATGAAATGTTAAAAATTACAACCACGCAGCCAATTTTCCATCAAGTATGTACATTAACATATCCTATACCAGAGTCAGACAACCATACCAAATTGCGCAACCTAGAGCTTCCTTCTGAAACTATAACTGAGATAGAATATGGTATAGGCAAAACGGCTGGTACGTAAACTTTTACTAGTTTACAGTTATCACACAGAAAGGACTTTACTTATTGCTCTTCCATTAATGCCAAGAACAGTATTTGAAGTATGTCTGAGATAATTCTCCGGAAACCTCAAAAGTAATGTATTCTCCGGGAACGAGAGGATTTGGTGAAATTTTTACGAGTGGGTTTATAAGGGATCCGCTTGATTTGCAGAAAGTAGTAATGGCATTGACAATCGAAACCAATAAAGTAAATGCATAAATCATAGTCCTTTTCATGATTTTCTTTTTGCGAGTAATAGACAACTTGGCAAATATCTCGTTGTAGTAAATCATTGTCTTTTTATATAAAAAAATATTCCCACCTTTTGAAGCGAAATGAGAAACGCTTTCGCAAATCCATATGACAACCTAACTAGTTTAGGACAGGGCATGACGAACCTAGCGTCACCTCTAAAAAATGGTCAATTTCTTAGAATTAAGGTTAGGACTAGAGTTAGGATTAGGGTAAGGGGATTAGGGTTAGTAATTTGTTACGTAAGTGTTGCTGTTCTTCAATTTTATAATTATTCTGTGAACAGGAACTTTTTTTATAAAAAAACTCTAATTGTCGCCGGCAAAATGAATCCGGCTACAGGGCATATTTACCGTTGTAACACCACAAATTTTTATAATTAAAATTTCACCCCACGTGACCGGTGCATTTAAAGGGAATAAATAAGGGATGTGAAAAAAATAATTTTGGAGAAAAAATATATATATAGGTCACGTGGGGATGAAAAAATTGGTGGTGTTACTGGGGAAAGTGGGGAACATTTGATAATCACATGATTTTTTGGTACACATTGATGTCAAAAAAAATCGCATTTGTTTTATTGGTCGTAATGAAGTAGGGAAAGAATCCAAGGAATCTAAGACTATCTATTGTTTCTATACTATCAATTTTCGTTAATATAACATTAACTCATGATATGTTATATTGCTAAATTTCGTCCTAATCGATGATATTCTGGGTACAATGTAATACTTGACCGGTGTGTACACACGAAAGATCGGCAAATCCGTATCTGAATAAATTAAAAGCCTATTCGTCAAAACAAAGCCTTAATACGAGAAAGGTACATAATCAATTCTTTAAAATTGATAGGTCTTATTATGCTAAGCCTCTGCACATTGTAATATATAATCAATATGAAACCACAAAAAGCTTCTAACCACATAATGTTTCAAAAATTGCTCATCATTTTTGCTATTGTTATTCTAATTCTCTCACCAACTTTTACCTATTCTGCAAATGATATAATAAAATATGATATATCTGGGAGCAGTTTCTATTGTCAAGATGGAACAAGCCGAAGTTGTTGCTCTCAACTAGCACATCGAGTCTCAAGTGACCATCACTCCCGATGCGCTTCAATTGTTCTAACGAACAAAAGTGGCTATAATATGGATTTAGTAGCTAAAAATCTTGAAGATGGCCGTTGGCTCACATCAGAAGATTATGTTGGTGGCAACAGCGTTAATATAAATTGCGAGCCACATTCTCTTTTAGATAATGAATCCGAGACTATTTCTAGTGTTACAGGTCGTTTTCTTGGTGGATTGACAGGCTATGTTAGTTTCAAAATAAATGACGATATGACAAATGAATTTACTATCTCCTGGAAGGTTCCTACAATTGGTTCACCTCAATACGAATTTAATTTTCTTAATGATACATCTAATCAGCATTATGACGTTAAAATGGACAATGTTTTTGAAAATACAGTCTACCAAATTACAATTAATAATAAAGATAATAAAGATAAGACATTCATTTCATCCATTATGTTCCTTGTCATTATTGTGTTAGTTATCATTGTGATTTTTGCCATTGTATCATGTTGTAACACATGTAGACAACGCTTTAGGCCAGGACCACCTGCAGGTTTTAATACACGCGTTATTCCAGGACCACCTGTAGATTTTAATACACGCGTTATTACAGTACCACCTGCAGGTTTTAATACACGTAGACAACACCCCAGGCCAGGACCACCCGCAGGTTTTAATACACGTGAACAACACATTAGGCCAGGACCTCCTGCAGAACGCTGAGTGTGCCAAGTCTGGCATTTAGATAGTCAGATTATTGTAAATCTTCCGGACAGATATATGACAAATAATATTTTATAATAATGATTAGATTTGATGCAATAGGCTAGCTCTTTAAACATAGTTCTCTACCTTAACTAGTTAAAGTTACAAAAAACATGTTGGTAAAAGTTTGATATAGAAAGGGTAAAGCATGTTAAGTAGGCAGAAGTATTTTATAATTATTAATTATTATAATTAGTGTAAAAATATTTTTACAATTGCTTGATAGAGATATAAATTAATTATCGTATATTCAGATTTATAGATTTACTGTATTTAACACGGTTCAAGTAAAATATTTATTTAATTGCCACAATTTTCAATTTAGTGCGTATTATTTTTATTTGCTTTTTTTGCACAAAATAAGATATTAAAGTATTTTGAAATTCTCTGATCTTTGTTTTCTACGCAAAAACACAAAATGAAATGATAAAAATTACAATCACGCAACCAATTTTATATCTAATCAAGTTCAGTATGTACATTAACGTATCATATATACCAGAATCAGACAACCATAACAACCCAAGCAATTGCGCAACCTAGAGCTTCCTTTCGAACCATAACTGAGAGAAAGTATGATATAGGCAAAACGGCTGGTACGTAAACTTTACCAATTTCACAGTTACTGGACAACCGTTATTTATCACACGTACAGTACATCCGTCGAAAGGACTTTATAAAACGCCAAGAACAGTATTTGATGTAGTCTTAGATAATTCTCCGGAAACCTCAAAAGTAATGTGTTCCCCAGGAACGAGAGGATTGGTGAAATTTTTACGAGTGGGTTTATAAGGGATCCGCTTGATTTGCAGAAAGTAGTAAAATCGAAACCAATAAAGTAAATGCAAAAATCATGATCCTTTTCATGATTTTTCTTTTGCGAGTAATAGACAACTTGGCAAATATCTCGTTGTAGTAAATCATTGCCTTTTTGTCCGGAGAGAAGATATATGTCTACGCATTATAAAAAATGATTGATCACGTGAGTTTATCTCTGTCCACTCACGTGATGTCATTCAATGAAATCGCAAATCTCTTTTTTTTTCGCTCTGGACTTACAACGGTTTCCGTTTCCTAGTTATAAAAAAAAATATTTCCACCTTTTGAAGCGAAATGAGAACGCTTTTGCAACTTTAGGCAACCTAACTAGTTTAGGGTAGGATAGTTTGATAATCACATGATTTTTTGGTACACTATATTGATGTCTGTAAATTTGTTTATGAAAATAGGAAAATAGGGAAGGAATCCATGGAATCTAAAACCATCTATTGTTTATATACTATCAGTTTTGCATTGCTAAATTTCGTCCTAATCGATGATATTCTGAGTACAATTAGTTTATAAACCCCTCCTTTCATTTTTACATAATACAATTTCTGGCTCTATTTATGTGAAATTATATATTGTAAATTTACTTTAATTTAGCTTTCATGAGTTTATTTTGGGATTACATAATTTCTAATGTGCAGTATAGTGAATTTCTCACTATAACGAATTTTAATCTCCAGTCCATGGGATTCACTATAGTGAGGTAATGAACCCGGCTACTATTTTTTCCGGGTGACTCTATTTTAAAGCATATGATTTCATGGTTGATCGGCTTCAGTATTAAAGCGATAATCCATTTAGTCATAACAAATTTCTAATACACATGAACGATCGGCAAATTCGTATCTGTATAAATTAAAAGCTATTCGTCAAGACAAAGTCTTAATACGAGAAAGGCATATAATCAATTCCTTTTACAGAATTAATAGATATTATGCTACATTATGATATATACTGTAATCTAATATGAAATCACAAAAAGCTTCTCACAATGGTTCAAAACCCACTCATCATTTTTGCTATTGTTATTCTAGTTGTTCTAGTTCTCTCGCCAACTTTTACCTATTCTGAAGATAATAGCTCTTTCTCTTGTCAAGATGGAACAAGCCAAAGTTGTTGCTCTCAACTAGCGCACCGAGTCTCAAGTGAACATAATTCCCGATGCGCTTCAATTGTTCTAACGAATGAAAGTGGCTATAATATGGATTCTACAAATAAAAATCTTGAAGATGGCCGTTGGCTCACATCAACAGATTATTTTGGTGCCAACAGCGTTAATATAACCTGCGAGCCACGTTCTCTTCTAGATAATGAATCCGAGACTATTTCTAGTGTTACAAGTCATGTTTTCGGTGGGTTGAAAGGCTATTTTAGTTTCAAAATAAATGACAGTATGACAAGTGAATTTACTATCTCCTGGAAAGTTCCTACAATTGGTCCACCTCAATACGAATTTAATTTTCTTAATGATTTATCTAATCAGTATTATATCGTTAATAACAACAAAACCTTTGAAGATACAGTCTACCAAATTACAATTAATAAAATTAATAAAATTAATGAAAATAAGACACCCATTTCATTAATTATTGTCATTGTGCTCCTTGGCATTGGGTTAGTTGTCATTGGAATTTTTTTCATTGCATCACGTTTTAACAGAGGACCACTTACACTCGTTATTGCATGTTTTAATACATGTAAACAACACTCCAGGCCAGGACCACCTGTAGTTGTTAACACACGTGAACGATCTGCCATTTATATAGTCGAACCGTGTAAATCTTCCGGACAGATATAATATTTTATAGTAATTATTAGATTTGGTGCTCTTTAAACATACAGTAGCTCTCTACCTTAACTAGTTAAAGTTAAAAAAAACATGTTGGTAAAAGTTATGATATAGAAAGGGTAGAGCATGTTAAGTAGGCAGTAATCATTAATTATTAATTAGTGTAAAAATATTTTTTACAATTGCTTTATAGCAGAAATCAGAAATATAAAATTAATTATATATTCAGATTTATGGATTTACTGTATTTGACATGATTCAAGTAAACTATTTATTTAATTTTCACAATTTGCAATTTAGTGCATTTCTTAATATTATTCATATTATTTTTATTTGCTTTTTTCTGCACAAAAATAAGTTATTTAAATATTTTTGTTCTTTTATTAGTATTAAGATATTTAAAAATTCCTCTGACCTTGTTTTTTATGCAAAACACAAATGAAATGATAGAAATTACTACATATATATTGTTAGCAAGAATCTCTTCCATTATACTTATAATAATTTAAAAACAATAATTCTTATTGGAGTGCAAAAATAATGATATCTTCTTGAATTTTATTAATCCATCTATTTATTTTAGATGTGATTCATAAGAAATAAACTAGTTTCATTAAAAGACATGGATTCTTATAAGAAATATTTGAAAAAGTAAATTGGAAAACTTTAGCATTAAAAAGTATAATGCTTTTAAAAGATAAAATTAAAGTAATATATAGATACGATATATTAATTTCTTGTTTGAGAAATTTTAGTCATGTAATTTGCAAACTTTTCCAATAAAATAGAACTAATTAGAAGAAAATCAGGTGAATTTTATATGGAATGTATATTTTTAGTCAAGTTTAAATAAACAACTTATCATATATAATGTTATTTCTAATAGTCATTTGAATAATTTAACAGAGTGCCTGCCTTTTTAAAGTAAAAAATTGATTAGAAGAAAAATACATTAGCATATAAACATCATATCTGCTAAAATTAAAAAAAAAATTAAAAAAATAAATCAAGTTTCACAAATCCAGATTGTAATATAATATGATTATATGATGTATAATTAACAAAAAAAAAGTTCAAATAATTATAATAAATAAAAAATGTCTCTTATAATTTCTTTCTTTATACTTTCTCATCAACTTTTCCATCATTTTTCAAGCTTAACAAACTAAAAATTTTTGCAAGTAAATGCAATAATATTTTTACATTAAATACTTCTGTAAGCTGTAGCTTTCTTTATTATTTGAAAAATTATCTTTTAAAAAAAGCTGCTAATAGAAAACAGTTTAAAAATTCATAATTATATTAAAGAATTATTTTTAAGGTTAATTTGATTTGTAAAAAGAAAATTTAGGTAATTAATATGAGTTGATTATTTATATATATAAATTTATTTATTTTTAAAGATGATGGTGATTTACAATTTACAAGAATTAAATAGATGTTGTGGATTACATGTATAGTATATTAAATTAATTATGTAAAATTGATTATGATATGCTAAATTAAAGAATCAAAAGATATTTTAGTAGCATCCTTTAAATTGAATCAAATTTTAATTCAGCTTATTTAATCTATTGATATAATCTAAATCTGGAGTTTTTTTTTATTATTATTATACTTCACTTTCTTCAAGAAAATGTTGTTTTTAGTAAAATTTTATTTATATTTGTTTGAAAAGAGTCAGATTTATTTCAGTGTTATATGGTAGGAAGTAAAGCTCCGAACAGTTCCGGTTTGAACCGGGAACCGATCCGGAACCGGCAAAAAATTCGGTTCGGTTCTCGGTTCAGTTTTGGACTTGGAACCGTCCGGTTCGGTTCGGTTCTATCCAAAATTAAGAAAAAATGCGAAAAAACGAATATACGACTATCCAGTGATCGTACAAGGACGAGCCATAGCTCGTTGGAATCCTCTCATCGAGACGCGTCGAATGGTGGTAAAATGATGTCACTAGCATCGATAGATCGTTTTCTAATGCGAATTGTTTAAGAAACACACACCATGGGCTATCTCACGATCTATCGATGCTAGAAACTTGATTATACCACCATTCGACTCATCTCAGTGAGACGAATCCAATGAGCTAAAATTCGTCTTTGTGTGATCAATAGATGGCGTTTAATCGCTTGTATCGGAATTTTAATTTTTGATGTTCGAAAATTTAAAAAAAATGCGAAAAAACGAATACACGACCATCCAGTGATTGCAAAAAGACGAATTATAGCTCATTAGATTCGTCTCGTTGAGATGCGTCGAATGGTGGTAAATTCATGTCTCTAGCATAAATGGATCGTTTTCTAATACAAATTTTTTAAGAAACACTCACCATGTTCTATCTCGTGATGTATCGATGCTAGAGACTTGATTTTACCACCATTCGACGCGTCTCGATGAGAGGATTCCAACGAGCTATGGCTCGTCCTTGTACGATCACTGGATGGTCGTGTATTCATTTTTTCGCATTTTTCTTAATTTCGGATAGAACCGAACTGAACCAGACGGTTCCGGTTCGGTTCCATTTCGGTTTTCGGTTCTACCCGAACCACAAAAAAACCGAACCGAACCGACCCGTTCAGAGCTTTAGTAGGAAGATTGTTAATTTTACTACAAAAAGAAACTGGAAGGTGAAGGAAAGAATATTTCGGGAAGTAATGAAAAGAAGGATTGGAAGCAGTCTAATTTAAAGATATCACTTATAATGTTTTTATTACATCTTTATTTAATTTCAATATAAGTAAAGTTATAAGGTGGAATATTAAGATCTAATTTTTTCTCAATTTGTTTAAGTTTGACTTCATGATTATTTAAATGCAAAACTAAAATAATAATAAGTTTAACAATTTGGAAATCAAGATAAACTCTTTCTGGTAGATCTCACGTCCAAAAATTTTCTAAAAAATAATTTTGCAAAAAAGTGACTTTGTCACTGAATCACATAAGAAAAATACATTTTTGCTTGCAAAAATAGAATGTTCAGCTTTTAGCCTACAATATTTAGAAAAACCCTAGGGTTTTTTGAGGAAATATTGGTTTATTTCTTTTGTTTTACTGGCTGTAGTAATAGTATTAGACTAGCTATGTCGTAGGTGCTTTTTCGCTGCACAGAAGGGCTTGGTTCACTAATACGGACGAGTAAACTGAAGTATATACTAGAAATATACTTATTAACAATAGTTAATAACAACTTTCACAGCTTTTGATATATAAGTTTTTCAATTTTCTTTTATTTTTAGTGCTGAATTCGCTTAAAATGATTGACATGAAAAAGAGATTATTCATCAATATTACACATCTAGGGGTTGAGAAACCCAAACAGATAACTGGCACAAATGTGTTGTACAATACTTATAAAGGCACGTCATACGCCTTATTAGACTTTAACTCTTTAAAGAAAGATAACACGCAGTTACAAGTGTTCACGAATAATAAGAGAATTATAAAAAGATATAAATCTCCATATGAAATTAGGACTCCAAATAATACTAATATAACTCACAAATGATCGGCATGCATTTACTATTAACTTCTATGCAACTTTTTTTTCATAGTAACATTACGCAAATCCAAATCTTAGTTCAAAAAAAATTTTTGTTACTAATATAATGCATTTCACATTTTTTCTATTAAAATATTAATAAAATCATGCAAAACTCAACATTTTATATTAAAATAGTGCGTTTCACACTTTTTTCTATTAAAATATTAATAAAATCATGCGAAACTCACTATTTATTTATTAAAATGGTTTGTTTTGCACTTTTTTCTATTAAAGTATTAATAAAATGGTGCGAAACTCACTATTTATTCGTAAAAATAATGCATTTCGTACTTTGTCTATTAAAATATTAATAAAATGGTGCAAAACTCACCATTTATTTGTTAAAATGGTGTGTTTTGCACTTTTTTCTATTAAAATATTAATAAAATGGTATAAAACTCACTATTTATTTGTTAAAATAGTGTGTTTCGCACTTTTTTCTATTAAAGTATTAATAAAATGGTGCGAAACTCACCATTTTTTGTTAAAATGGTGTGTTTCACACTTTTTTCTATTAAAATGTTAATAAAATGGTGCAAAATTCACTATTTTTTGCTAAAGTAGTGCATTTTGCACTTTTTTCTATTAAAAAATATTAAATAATGTGAAATGCATTACTTTTTGTTACTTTATATAATTAATTACTAGAATCCACAATATTGCAAATTTCAGAAATATATTACAGATCCATCCTTAATGGTGTTGCGCAACTTAATTTTTATCAATATTATACAATTGATCAACATATAATGCAATATATCTATAAATTCTATGTAAACGTGATATGTGAGTTATCCCAAAATTGACCGATTTACGCAAACTCAATTTATGGGTTTAAAAAGTAACTTTATATAAATTCTACACAAACCCGTTTGTGAGTTATATCAATATTATTCAGGGTCCTATGAAATCAGTAGTGATAGGAAAAATGCGAATGTTAAATTTCGTATATCCAAATATCTAACTGCAGTAATATTGGCATTACTATTATCTAAAGGGATGAGAACTAAATACTTTAATAGAATTAGATTTCTATTGCTGAAAAAATATCAATTGATATGTAATCGGTTGTCATCTGAATCACTCAGAAATAATGAAACAACTACCTATATACGGTTTTCAGTTAGACAGACTACTTGGTATTTTAGGTTTTATGTGCCATGTAATATATGTTCGCTATACATGAAGTTGAAATTAAAGCCCAAAAGTAGAAATATTTCGACTTGGGAAGGTCAAAAGTCGAAATTAAAGTCGAAATGGTCGAAATTACATCATAGTCATATGATTTTTACAATTATAATTTAATATGAAATTTTAAACGTGAATAACTCCGTCAATATTAATGCTACAGATATGAAATACATATCATTGGAATCCTCTCAATGAGCTGAATCCAACCGTGTAAAGATCATAAAAATCGAATCACTGGATGCGGAGTTCGTTAACTTTGAATTTTAATATTATTGTTTACTATAAAATCATATGACTATGACGTAATTTCGACCATTTTGACTTTTGAAGGGGCTCAAGTTGAAATCATTTCGACCATTTTGACCATTTTGGAGGTCAAAATTAACCAATTTCAGTTTCATGTATAATGTTCGCAGTTATGTACTATAGTTCTTTCAAAAGACAGGAGAATATGTTGGAAGCATAAGAAGGAGGTAATACAAAAACCACCTAAGGTCCTATTGGATAGAGTGATTTTTAAAGAAAAATCTTACGAGTCAGTGAAACAGATTTTTTCAGTTTAGAGAGGTATTAGTTATACGAAACAACTTGCCTTTAAAGGCAGAAAATCTTATGAACAACCTAGTCCTAAATGTAAAAAAGCAGTTAATTACCGAGTGATTTATAGAGATTATAAAGAAACAGAGTTAACTATTGTGACCAAAAAAGCAGACTTATTCGCTAAACGTAGAGTTAGAGGTTTAAAAAATAATATAGAAAAATAGAAATTTCTCAATAATGGTAAAGTAATTACTAATTTCTGACCATCACATCATATTTGAAAATCCACAACTGCTATTCTGACAGAACAGTATATTAAGTCAAGTGACCTAGCACTTTTATATAGTGAAGTGAATAGTTATAGTGCATATAATGAGCTGACTGAAGATATCTTCCTCAATCATACTTTTGATGAAGATAACTTCACTATGATACAAGCATTTAAGGAAGATACATTTCCAAAAAAGAAAGTCGCAACAAAAGAATATTATGATATGATGTATCATATTTTCATTAATTGTAAGTTAACGGCCACAGAAGCTGCAGATTATAAATATAAATGCAGCAAAAATGATATAGAATATGATATGAATTTAATAGATCAATGGTATAATGAATCTTTACAATGAAGCATTAGAAAGACACAAAAAGGTTAAGCATCAATCTAAGCGTAATAAACGTAATAATCGTTATTAGTTTGTGCTTGCTTTTCAAGTGTGTTTTGTGCGATAATTATCTTTTCTTTTTTATCTTTTAGATAGAATTTAAACTATATTATACTAACCAACATTTTACCTTTTTCATTATTCTATACCTGACAGTATTTACGTGTAGCTACTAGCTAACATTAGTTAGAAAGAAAAATACAGTTTATATAAAAAAGGTCATTGGTCAAATTTTTAAGTCTTTCATGACAAGTCACCTTTAATCTCAAGGTGACAGGTCAGTTTTTTTCTTTAATTAGAAGGAGCAGTATGTTAATAATGTTTAAATTTATTTAGAATACCTTATTTTATTTTACTTTTGTAAATATATTGTATTACTTTAACATTATTATTAATAAATATGATTGCGCCTTTACAAAAAAATAAAAATAAAAATAAAAAAAATAAGTTTAACAATCTGAATATCTTTGATTGAAAAAACAAGATCACTTGTTAGAAAAAAAACTTTAGATTGGTTGGAATTAGTAATTTTATTTTCTTGAATAGAATGTTAACCAGTAACAGATATATAGAAAGTATTGGAATAACTATAAAAGTTAAATTTTCTGTAATTTGAATAAAAGTAAACATGATTCTATTAACTAACAGATATTACTGAAAAAGTTCCAGTTATTGTAAGTTTAAATTATTAATAAAGTTTCACAAATTTACCCTATGAAAAATCTTTATACTTAAAATATACTTAATTTTATTAAAATATACTTAAAATAAGTATTAATTTTAATTTGCGATATACTTATAATATACCTAAAATATGCCTAAAATACTCTTAATTAATATACTTGTTTTTTGCCCAAGTACTTAAATTACACTACCCTTCCAAAAGTATCCAGCCAAGCTCAACTTGATTTTCTCAAGATTGAATATATAAAGTATCATTTTTTTTTAAAAAAAAACAATTCCCTGGTTCTAACGATTAAAATGAATGTATTTTTATTGTGTTATGATGCTTGTACCAGATTTGGCAATAAAACAAATAATAACACCTCAATTTTGCCAACACCGATCTTTGCTTTTTTTGTTACTGTGCCATTCGGCTACTTTTAAAATGTGAAAAACTTGTGAATTGAGTGAGCGTGAGAAAATTATTAGCCTTTGGAAAGGATGAGAACTCATGAAGCTATCAGTTCGTGTCCTAAAATTTCCAAAAAGTACCGTTACAAACACGATTGTTCGATACAAAAATTTTAATACTGGATTAACAGCTAAAAGAAGAGTGAGAAAGAATTCCATCTAAAACTTACATTAATTTAATTGAGAGCATGTCACGCCGAATTGAAGCATGCATTAAAAACAATGGATGGTCAACTAAATATTAATTATTATTAATAAAATATGATCTTTATTGGTTGACCGGATACTTTTGGGAGGGTAGTGTATATTTAAAATATACTTAAACTAAAATTTAAGTACAATATAAGTGTATTTTTTACATATTTAAAATATTCTTAAAATATGCTTAAATTAAAATTTAAGTATAATATAAATGTGTTTTTTATATACTTAAAATATACTTAAATTGAAATTTAAGCACATTTTAAGAATATTTTAAACATGCAAAAAATACACTTTTATTGTACTTAAATTTTAGTTTAAGTATATTTTAAATATAATTTAAGCACTTGGGCAAAAACAAGTACATTAAAAGTATATTTTAAAAGTATTTTAAATACATTTTAGGTATATTATAAGTATATCGCAAATTAAAATTAATACTTATTTTAAGTATATTTTAATAAAATTTTAAGTATAAAAACTTTTCATAGGGTTATCATCCAATTTGTTAATAAGATATCTTGAAAAAGTAACTATATATATAGAATAAAGGAATGACTTCATTGGATTATTACTTAATATTTTTTTTTTGATTTATTTGATTAAATTTTATAAATAAAGAAAAAGGTTTGCACAATTGGTTTAATTTTTTTTATATGTATCAGCTGTATTTAATTTACAGGTCGAAATGCTAAAAATTGGCAAAAAAAATGGCGCGAAAAGCAAGCAGTGACTATTCTTGGCTATTCTTGGCTATTTGTAAATTAACTTATACTATTTGTAAATAGTTTATACAAATTTGCAAATAATTTATGCAATTCACGCCATTTTTTTTGCCTGTTTTTGGTCATTTGACATGTGTAATGGTGAAAACTTTTCATTCATAATAGCAATAAAGACTGCTCAATTAATTTCTATTATCACATCTTAATATTTCCTTACAATCAGTTCAAAAATCTTGCTTTAATATTAATGGATCAGACACATTAGTATTATAAGGATTATTTACAGAAACAGGTTAAAATTTGCCAATCATTTTATTGCAATTGCATTAAAAGTAACAATAGCTAATGAACATACTGTTTCATTTATACTTCTAAGCTTTTGGTAATAAAAGTCTAGAAGTTTTTGCCTATTATAATTAGGTAACTAAGTAAGTAAAAGTGCTAATATTTGCATAATATTTTAAATTATAGCTATATTAAGAGAATTATTTTGTAAAACTAAGATTTATTATTGCAAATTAAAAATATTTTGGTTGTAAACCTACAACTGGTTTTGTATATTCTAATATTCAGTATCCTAAGTATTTTAGTATTTACATCTTACTTATAAATAAATCATAAATGCATTTTTTGAGTTTGCTTACAATATTATTTAGCTATATAATATATTTATATTAAACCACCAATGCTTTTTTCTTTAACATTAGGTAGTTACAGCATTTTTGAAGCTTGTATAATATAGACTTGCAATTTGCTTTTAATCTTTTTATTTACCCAAATTTTTCTTGAGATAAGTGATGTATGGTTTAAATTGCTCTAGTTTTTTTGCAAGCTTGCATATTTTCCCTTATTAGAAATATTATTAATTTTCTTTTATGCTAATTTTTTCTGCAATTCAAAATTACTATCTAAAAGTTCAAGATATGTTGAATTAATATTCATCAATTTCTTTTATTTGGATAGATCCTGGTAAAGTAGAAAAAATTGAAGAAAACTCGCACTGCATAAAATTTATTATTGCTCAACTGGCTATCATTCTAACTTTAAGTTATAAAAAATATATACAAGAAAGGGAGTACTGTGATTTTTTAGAATGCCAATACCTAGCAATCATATTAGATTTAGTATAGGGAAAGTTTGTTTTTATTGGTTATGATCAACATATGTCACGTTATTATGATTGGCTAAATAAAATAACACGTGATAATACTACGCGTATTACAGATCATTTCATAAGCCATTTTCAGCCCATCTGTAGGGGTTTTAACTATTCAATATGGTCCAAAAAAATCATGGCCCATGTTCATTATGAAATTGTAATAATCAAGTAACCTGTTTTCGTCAATTCACTTCATTAGCATATGAGAAAGCCCAAAAAAAAGGAACATATGAAGCATATACGTACCTAAGAATCGGACAACAATTGTGTCATAGTCATTATATGAGTATTGTTGAACCTTACCATACTCAAAAGTTAGAAGTTCCCTTTTTTTAGAACCAGATAAAGAAAATTCAAATCATAAATATTAAAATGATTGAAAATTAAATTTTTTTTTTTATAACTAATTTTTTATTTGTTACATACAGAATCAAAAAGCTATTCATTTGCCGAGAAGGTTACTATGCTTACAAAGGTTCTATATGAGCGGTGTGGTAATTTAGAGCTTAATCCTACCCATTTTAAACAAATGATAGAAAAAGCAGATCCACGTTTACAAGGTCTTTTTGATAAATTAGTAAAGGCATTGGTTCCTAATAACAGATCTGCATATAATAAAGTTGAAGCAAGAAAAACAATTGTGAGTCTATGTTATATCATGGCTGGAATGCGAAATAAGTTTATTAACGATTTCAAGTTGGAAGTTAGATTATATTTGTCAGCATCGGGTGCAACACGTGCTGCAATTGATACAATGAATAGTATTGGATTTTCTGCTTGTTATACAACAGTTAATAATTTTAAACGTAAAATTGCCAATGAACATCCGTTAAATATCAGAAAATTTCTCTCTGAACATGTAAGTAAAAAAATATTTTTTTTTCATTTGAAGAACTACTATTAACCAAAATTTAATTACAATCAGAGTGACCATTTGTAAGTTTATAATCTAGATGATTACCATGACATACATGAGAAAAGAAGACCAGATACCGTAACTTTATCTACTGCCAAACATATGGCCACTTGTATCTGTAAGCAGGTTTCAGGTTGTGCACCAATACCTATTATTTTTAACAACGTGTCAGTTCATAATCTAGTAAATATTGATGCCAGCAATATTTGTTTTCGATTAATTTGGGAATATCATGGAATATTTGATATTGCATACACTAATCGTAAAAAGCAATGGCTTACCAATGGACAATTAGCTACTGACACTTTTGATCGAATTGAACTACTCACAGTGCATTGTTATGATGATGCCATTGCTGAAAGAAAAGAAGAACGTTCAATGAAAGGAGTACGATTAATTGGGTTTCAAGAAAAGAATTTGCATTCTCTGAACGATTATATAACAGCATTACAAATGATCTTGGATATTGATAAAAATACTGGATACTTACAAAATCATATCGCACCATTAGTAGCAGATTGGCCTGGACAGTTATTTGTTCGTAAAGCAATAACAAATTTGCATAAGGTGGATTCACAATATTCAATACCAGCTAGGATTAACTCGTTTATTCCAATTTTAGGCACTCTTCACGTATCTCTAAATAGCAGAGAACATGTATTAATTGTATATTATACCTTCTTTCAAAAACTATTCCATTTTGTATTTGGTAAAAGAAAAGTATTAGCAAAGAAACCCAAACCTTGGAGAATTAATTTGCTTCTTGACTTAGCATATAATAGATAGTGTAAAATTAGAGATATTATTTTAACAAAATTTGGAAGTACCTGTAAAGACATAGAATACCGTATGGTTATTGACTTGTTGGATAATATAATTCCTGCAACTTTGGATGTGTATTCTATTCTTTTTCGTTCTGGTTCATTCAATGAATATATAGAAACAATTTTTCGAATTTGGACATTTGCACTTAGATGAAAATGGCATAATTATAATAAAGCACCATTAGCCTTCTTATCAGATATTTTTTATTGGCAAGATACGAACCATCCATTTGCTGAAGCTGTAAAATTATTTTTAGTAAACTTTAATGATTATTATGTTGAGAATATGCATAGTAAAATAAGATCTCAAACACCTGTGAATAGCAATATTGACAATATAATAAAACAAGCTTACGTGATTGGTATCTTGTTTTGCCAACTATTTTCTATTTCTATTTGTTGTTTTATGTAATATACACTTTGTAACATCATTTGATCTTCATGTGAATGCATTAGATTTAACGAAAACCATTGTGAACTTAAAGATACTTTTCAAAAAACAAAGGCGTATCCTTACAAGCCATCATTGTTAAACATTCTGGCAGAAAAAACATCATTGTTTTTATTAGACTATTTTCAGAGAATTTATAAGAATTGTGGGAAAAGTAAATTATGTAAATCAAAGAAAAAGATACAATGTCAATTAGCTACCTTGGGAAAGACTGTTGATACGAAATGTCTTCCAACAGGATACAGTACAAATATGCCTCCATTGCCAGATTCTTGTGATCATTGCCGTAAAAAACTTGATGATGGCGAAGTATTAATTTGTGGGCATGGTTATCATTTTGAGTGTTATCAAATGATGGAATATGGTTGTCGTTATTGTGAGGAATACTACAAACGTGGAATTTATAGCAATGTGAACTCTTTCTTAGATCGATTAGAAAAGGGACCAAATGTTCTTACTTCTGATGAACAAGACGAAACTCCAATAGAAGAAAATGAGACAGTGGAAGAAGTGGAAGCAAATGGAAGCCAGGAAGTGCATGCAGAACTTTTAATTGCACTTATTCATGTTAATACCTGGTGATATTGTCTGTAATTTAATTAAAATGTATTAACTATTGTAATGTGTTATTTTTTTTCATGTATAAAAGACAAATTAAATAAATTACTTACTCTTATAATGTTTTAAAACGAATATTCTGTTTAGAATAACATTTTGTAAGTTCAATTTGAAATTTACTAAGAATAACTTCAATTTCGGTCCTATTGCCATAATTATAGAAAATACTTCATATAAAACTCTCTGAAACATTGGATGTCATTAGATGTTATTAGTTCTAGAGAAGGAAATAGATTTAGAGAACATATTTGTAAAGTTTCGTTATGTGTCTTTTAGTAGTATTTGTGGCTTATCATATGGTCGATTATAATTTAATTGAATCCTATTGTAAAATACATATAAATAATTGTGTAACAATTATTACCAAATTTAAACTTTCCCTATGCTATTAGATTTACAAGCCTTTTTTGAAGTACATTCTAAAGACTAGTTACAGGTAAATTTCACATCTGAATTGCATACATCAGGCTAATATACTTTTTCTGATGTATAATGAATATACATGAAACTGAATTGGTTAATTTTGACTTCCAAAATGGTCGAAATGGTCAAAATGATTTCGACTTGAGCCCCTCCAAAAGTTGAAATGGTTGAAATTACATCATAATCATATGATTTTATAGTAAACAATAATATTAAAATTCAAAGTTAATGAACTCCGCATCCGGTGATTCGATTTTTATGATCTTCACACGGTTGGATTCAGCTCATCGAGAGGATTCCAATGATATGTATTTCATATTTGTAGCATCAATATTGACGGAGTTATTCACGTTTAAAATTTTATATTAAATTATAATTATAAAAATCACATGACTATGATGTAATTTCGACTATTTCAACTTTAATTTCGACTTTTAACCTTCCCAAGTTGAAATATTTCTACTTTTGGGCTTTAATTTCAACTTCATGTATAATAATGAATATAGGAGGAAAATATATAAGGCAGTACTAACTTGTACCAATATAGCATTTTGATATAAAAGTATAATTTTTCTGAATAATTCTAAAGTTACTAAAGCATTCAAAAATATATATAATAATTGGGATTTATTATTGGATTGACCAAAACTTTTACAATATAATGAAGACCATAAATTTATGATAAATGAAATATCCTGATTGATGCAAAATCATAATGTATATTACAATATATTATAATACAGGTAATAGGAGCGTACTTCTTTTAAAAACTTGCAATTGTAGAATGCTTTAACAAAACTTTGCAAATATTTTATATAAAATTCAGTATGCTATTGAGTCAATATCTTCCAATTCTAAATTAGTAAAAGTATAAATTAAATATTTACCAGAAGTTATAAACTATATTAATAATTACCTCACATATTTTTTATAAATACCAGAATTTGAAAAATAAAGAGTTGCACTTGCAGAAACTATTATATTGAAACAAGTGGAGTTTAGACTATCAACAAAATATAGGTGTCCTATTAGAAAAAATGAAGAGACATTAAAAAAGAATTTAAATTTTATTTTAATAACTATTTTCATCTATGATTTTATTTAAAATAGTTTTTATTTAGATTAAAGTATTAGTTTACTTATAAGACTTATTAACATTAGATATTTCTAGCTATTTTCTGGTATCAGTAAATAGTAGTTGATAACAATTTTAAGGTTATATAGTAAATTTGTAAATAATATATTATTTAAATCAAATACTTTATTTATTTTTTTTTTTCCTTCTCATTTCCTTTTCCTTTTAAATTTGGTGAATTTATATAAATCCAAAATAAGATTAATTATATTATTGCTAAATCAATTATAACATTGTTAACAATATTTTTTGTCTTTTTATAAGTCCAACTAAACCATCAGTTGTTATTAATTAGTAAACACATTTGATCTTGAGCTTTTTTTCTCATTTTACAGCATTTTGATAAAATGAGATTTTCATTTTTTAAGTTTTTAGGCTGTACTAAATCAGGATCCCACTTACTTATAAGATAGGTCACCTTCAGGCCTAAGGTAAAAATCATATATAAAATTCTTTACAGATCCTACTATAAAAGGAAATTTTATGTTACATTATTATGATTTTTTTCCTTTTTAGCTAATTAACCAATAGAATTTAAGAAAAAAGTAAGGTAAAAACTATTAGTAAAGGGCTAATTTTCTACAGTGACCTTTATTATAAGTAAGCGGGATTCTACTGAATCCAATTCAAATGAAATATCACCAAACACTACCATTTGATCTTTCTGTAAGTCTGATAAATTATTCTTCTTTGATTGTTGTTTATTCTGTTTTAATTGCTTAATTTGTTGATAAAAGGATTTGAAATAATAGTCCATATTTTCAGATTCATTTAATTTGTCTTTTTTTCCAATATTTCTAGCCTTTTTTCATGATTTGTAGCATTACATCTAGGTAACCAAATTAGTTTTTTAAAGTGAATGATAAAGGAATCCAGAAGTGAGGCTAAAATAAAATGTTTTTTGTTTCTGAAAATCCAAATATTGTTTTGATATTTTGGAAAAATTAGTGTTAATCTTAACTTTCAAGGCCAGTGAACAAAAATCAATTTGTTATTGTTATGCTGTGTTCCTAGTATCTGGTTTAATTTCTTATTTATGATCTTAGGTGTATCCTCTGTTATGTTACTCCATTTTTGAATTATAGGAATCACATTATTTTGCATTCTGCTTTTAATTATATGCCATAAGTCCTTATTAGCCTCACATTTTATGAAATGATGTCTGTTTTCTTCTTTATTAGCATTGCATCTTGGACAGACAAATTCTTTATATAGATTTAGTTTTTGCTGTAGTAGAATAGTACCTATAGGAAGAAGTTTAGCAAATAGTTTAACAATAAATATTAAATGCCAATATTTTTTAACTGAAATACAATTAAACCTTTTATATTTATAAATTAAGTTTTAAGTTACATTCCAGTTAATTGGAATTTCATGTCTATTGGATTTTAATATTGACCATTCTGCTGTCACTCTAGTGTTCATTAAAGTTTTGATAAATTTCCTTAAATTGTATTCAATGAAAATCTGTTTGAAAATTGGAAAAAATCTAACTTTTTTATTACTATAGTTAAACCTGTTATTAAAGTAATAGCTGTTGTTACTTATGTTTTTAACTAATTTGTCTACTATTTCATTCATAATATCTCCACTGTGTTTCTTAATTTTCACTAATACTAGATCCATCTTTTTTTATTGTAAAAGAATATCTATTTTAAATAAAATTAAAGAATTAGACTGCTTCAGTAATTTTCTATCTGATTTATTATATTTATTATTAATTATATAGATGGTATTTTGACTGTCTGTATATATCTTGATTTTTGCATTCATAGGATCTGTAAGTAATGCCAGAAAAATAACTACTAGTTCTGAACATATAGATGAAGGCCATAATGACAAATTTGCTTGGGCTGACAAGGCAGATTCATCATTGACACAGAATGCCACACCTATTTTTGTGTATACTAAATTAGGATCTTGTTTATCTATTGATGTAAGGATGCTTGACCTGAGCGAACCATCTGTGTAATATTACACTATTATTTATCATAACTAATATATTTTTAATATCCATGAGTTTTGATTTTAAGTTTAATATTATTATCTATCCATCTGTGAATCCATATGTTCTGAACCAGTGATAGGCTAATTATGGGACTTGGAGCTAATGCTAGTGTCATATGATAGTGACTATAACCTATAGATAAATTGTGACTATATAGGATAGATTTTAATAATAAAGTGTTTTAAATATTCAACTGGTATAACTATATAGTAGAATGAGACCATAACGGAAGTGACTATAAAAGGAGTTGACTGTATATATATACAAAAAAATATATGATAATAACAAAGCAAATAAAAAAATAAAGTTATAAGAATAAAAAATAAAACTTATAAAAAAGTTAAAGAATTAAATAATGATGAAACCTATGAAGTTAAAAAGTAAATTTGTGACATTAAAAAGTAAAACATATTAAGTCAAAGAGCAGCATAGAGTAAAGAAAAGATAGTTAGTAAAGAATAAAAATTAGAAAATAAAACAAGAACTTAAAGATTAAAGAGTAAAAAAAGATACCTGCTATATACATGCTGCCCAAATTATTTTGGGATGCCATAATTCATTCAGTTTATATATAATTTACTATGTAAAGTGCCAAAATAATTTGGGATGCCATAATTGAATTTGGGATTTTACTTATAATTACGGCAGTCCAAAATAATTTGGGTGGCATGTATAACCTGCTAGAAAAAACCCCTATAATTAAGTTTAAAAGTGAATTTATAAAATAGTTAATGACCAAATAAAAGTAAATTAAAAGCAAAATACGTCACATAATGTTGAAGAGAAAGGAGTTAAAGAATAATATAAAGAAAAGAAAAATATAGCTAGTAAGAAACAAAATTAAAAACATAACCAACAAAAAAAGAGAACATACTTTTTTAACGTATTAAGATATAATATTCTATTAGAAATTGTAAAACCTAGAAAAGTCTAAAGACCTAAAAAAAATGTACTAAAGAAAAAAAAAGAAAGCAGATAAACAAAAAAAGAAAATAGAATGGGAAAAGAAAGGAAAATAAAACAAAACAGAGAGAAAATAATAAAAACAAGGAAAAAGAAAAAAATGAAAAAAATAATATAAACAGATAGTCAGATAGTATAACTATAAATATTAGTCGGCCCAATCAAATTTATTACATGATAAGGGTGAATAATTTATATAATTATATAAAATTTACTAGTAGGTTAAATCACCTGAGTTAAAATTAGTCTTATACTTTTTATATTTCAAATAAAACTTAACACATACTTTATATGGCCCTAAAATTTGCAAAATATAAGCATTTTTGCCTTCTAAGCAAGTTTACTTAGAATATTAAAAAGGGTTTTAAATGCCATTTTTGCAAAATTCATCATTTTGAAAAAATATATATAAAAAGCCAAAGATTACCCTAAGTAAACTTGTAGAACAAGTTTTATTTAAAAAAAGATATTTTTAGTGATATTTTAGGAAATGATCGGCAAAATTGTCACGTGATCGAAGAATTTTCTGAAAAACGCAATCACACGTGATTGGGTGTCGCTCAAAAGTATGGTACCCCTTTTGCGTGTTAGAATTCGGTTGAGCTGTTCATTTCAGGATTCCGAGGCGTCACAGAGGATAAAGAGGATAAGGTCCAGCAAAAGTTGACAGAAGTCTTCGCTCAGAGTATCAAACAGCTCGAAAGTTCATATCTGTTAATAAAATCATATGATTTATAATGTTGTAACTTAATTGGTTGTTAAATCTAACAAGGATTATATTAAAACTGAATATTACGTGATATGTGTAAGCCTCGCCTTTTTATCAAAAAAAATATTTACACCTTATGAAGCGAAATGAGAAACGCTTTTGCAACTTTGAACAATCCATATGACAAACCTAACCAGTTTATATTAACCAGGTAGGCTGGTAGGACGTTCGAGATAATTAACTTATTTGAATTTTGAATGCGTTAGAAGAAAATTCGATAATGCAATACTATATTGATGTCTGTGTTTAATTCGCATATGTTTATTGATTGTAATGAAAATAGGGAAAACAATCTAAGAAACAAAGTAAATGCAAATCCATCTATCGTTACTATACTATCAGTTTTCGTTAATATAACATTAACTCATGATCCGGTTTCATTTGTTGTCTTGCTAAATTTCGTCCTAATCAATGATATTTATTCTGTAAGTTCAAAAGTCATTTTTACATAATATCAATTTCTTGGCTCTCAGAACTTACATCTACGTACTTAATTTTCTCGTCCGGAACTTTCGTGTCCAATATTTGAGTTCAATATTATGCTTTGGAAGAAATAATGTGCTTGAAAATCTTGTCTAAAAAAATCGTCATAATTTAAACGATACCAACTGCGATCTTGATAATATATGTCTCAAGATCGATACTTTTGCAAGACAACTAATCATCAAATAGGTATGATCGACAAATATTTACTTGGAATCGTGATAAATCAAAAAAAAAATATATATATCTTTCCAATGGCTAGCGCTATAGTATCGTCAAAGATAAAAATGCTCGTACCAGCTGGTAATGCAAGACCAACACCACCAATAGGGCCAATTTTAGGACAAAGAGGATTAAAAGCAATAGATTTTTGTAAACAATTTAATGAATTTACAAAAAAATATGAAGTAGATACACCAATTCCAACGATACTCACAATGCAACCCGATCGTAAATTTACATTTTCTTGTAATATGCCGCCAACAACTTGGCTATTGAAAAGAGCTGCTAAAATTGATAAAGGTGCAGCAAAGCCAAAACATGAAATTGCTGGTAAAGTTAGTTTAAAACATATTTATGAAATTGCTAAAATTAAACAAAATCAAGATAATATGAAGGATTTTGATTTAAGATCCATTTGTAAAAGTATTGTTGCTACTTGTGGTAGTATTGGAATTGAAGTTGTACCATAATTATCTTAAAGAAGAAAACTTAAACTAAGAGGAGACTACAAAAGGGGTGTTAGGTTTTATTTAGAGCCTTGGATGAAGAAACTTTCGAGAGGAAGCGTATTCTCGAAGGCTATGTAAAGCTAAATGAAAGAACAAAAACAGCAAAACAAAATACGGGAAATTTATTAATCGTAATTGTAAAATAATTACATTGCCGAGATAAAAATATGATTTTTTATTAGAAATTCTTATCAGTGTTTAGAATAATTATTAAAATAAATTATCTATAAATCAGTTGGCATAATATTAAATACAATAAATAAAATAAAATAAATAGTTATCTTTTAGTAACTTGTCTATTTGAAATTTTGCTTCGTCGATCCTCATGATATTTTTTATGTAGATGATTTCGTATTAATGAAATACATCTAGAAGTTAAACCACCAAAAAAAGTTATAAATTGTTTTTATCATTCAAGTTCTCTTGAATTTCCAGTGATCTTTTTATAGCTTCAGCAATTTGATCATCTTCAGTCTGATGTTCTTCTTTAGATACCATTAAAGCATATGCTAACATTTCATCATTTGTTAATCCAGGAATTGGTGTATACTTTTGCATTTTTGCAAGATGCTCTTCACGTTCTCGTTCTTCTATTTCAAACATTTGTGTTGACTCTCTTACATCGTTTTGTATTTCTAGACGTTCTAAAAGAAAGAAGTTTTTAAGAAAACAAAATTAACAATTCAATAGCAAATAATTTAATCGACACTTACTCATATATTTAGGTGTTGATGAAGTGTTCTTTTTCTTTGACTGTTTAACTTTATTTCCTGTAATAAATATACATAATATATTGATTTAACATTTTGCGTAATATATGATGATATGAAATATTAGATCTTACCTGTAATAGCACTACCGGGTGTAAAATCCCAAGTTTTTATTTGTCCTCCTATATTTAACACAGTTCGGTAGTCTTTTGAATAAATACAATTAACGGCTGAAGTATTTTCCTGTGTTTGGGTGGCCCGATTAGCTGTTCTTCGTGATCTCTGTGAGCTGAAAAAAAAACTAGAATAAGCAATGATTAAAAATAGGTCAAAAAAATTAATTTTATAATAATACCTATGACACAATATACAAATTACTTTCGAAGTCAATGGATCAAAAACGGTTACAGCTCCATCCAAACTAGATAAGGCAAACAATACACGGATTATTAAAAATTAAAAATAATTTATGATATACAACAATTATTTCATTAGTCTAACCTTCCAACTATCATCTTAAAGGTGTCAATATGGATAGCAGTAACAGATGATAGATGTCCTTCAATTGTTCTAAAAAAAGTAAAAATGATTAAAATTAACTACAAAAAAGATAACATCATTTATACATACCTAAAGGGCTTTTGGATTTTGTCTATACCACAGCCATTAGCATCCCATAAGCAAACAACACCTAAAGTATCTCCACTTGCTAAAATATTCAGTGGTTTGATTCCATTTTCATTTGAGGTTTCACTATTTTCTTGTATGTCAATGATAGTACGTGTAACATTACCCGAATGGCCATTTGTGAACACACAAATACATTCCATCGTTTCCAAATCGAATTTTTTCAATTCTGAAGATTTTTCATACGCGATGATCAAAGCATTTGAAGATTCAACGTAATGCAATGAAGTAACTCCACTTGTGCCAGTAATTTTAGTAGGTGATATATCTTCATAATTATCGGGTGATGATGATATGAGTGTGGAATCAATTGACCAAATATAAACAGTGCCATCTGTTGTTCCTGCTATTATGTATTTTTTCACACTCCAAGCCAAAGTGGTGATTATTGTATCATTACCGAGTGTTTCATCTAAACAATATTAAAATAGAATAGTTAAAAGAAAATTTCCAAAAGCGAGAGAATACAAACATCTATTTACCTGTACGAAGACTTTTAATGCATCTTCCGGAATTAACATCCCAAAGAATAACTAAACCGTCTTCTCCACCACTCACAATAGTATTCGTAAATTGGTTTGACCAAGCAAGAACTGAAACAGGTCCTGCATGGAAATCAAGAAATTGTTTGAAAAATCGGTTTGAACCTTGTTTATTCAAGATAGTAAGTCCAATTGCGCCTGATTTATAACCCCAAAGAATCCTATGCCTTTTTTCAAAATTTGAATGAAAAAAAGCATACACCATATTGGCGCAAAATAAATATGACTATGATTATCTTAAGTCCTCATTACCAGGATTAATTAATTCTGTCCTACAGATTAACTTATATGTAATTCAAAATGAAAAGTAATTTATTACCTGTCTACTAACATAGCCGAAATACTATGACTAACATTCTCCCGCGTCGAAAATATAAAATCCTTGCTAATCCTTCCGGTACTAGGATCACATCTCGAGACCATGCCTTTGTCTAAAGAACCAGCCAACATCCAAGAATTAACAAAATCAACGTAAAGGTTATGAATTATACCAACTCTTGGATCAAAACTTAGAGTTAATCCTCGTCCTCTTTCCCATATTCTATACAACATAAAAAAAATAGAATCTTAGAAAGCTCATAAAATCTTATTAAAAAGAAATTGGTCACATTATTAATAATATTAATACCTAAGTAATTTTGTACGAGTCATATATTCATTTTTCCAACTATCACTAGCTAATCGCCTTTGTGTAAGATAATAGTTAATCCATTTGTCTTGAGAATTTAATAACAAGTAAATTCACTCACCTAAACGGGATGGATCCGAAAAACTGAATTAATGCACTCTTCCAACATGAATCATCAGTAATTATCCATCGCCAATGTTTACATATTTGAGCCGCAGCATTCTAATTCCGGATAAAAAGAAAATTAATTTATATTAAAATAAATCAAAACGAACATTGGAGGAGATTTTTACCAATTCGGTTGGTTCAAGTTGAGAAAAAATGTGAGTAAGTATTTCTGTAGGAATCTCATTTATATAACAACGACCACTATAATAAATACAAATAAATTATCCCAATAATTTAAATTTAATAAAGACAAGTTGATCAAAAAATATACTTTATAGGAATTTCAAAGGCATTATCAATTGCTATGCCACCTTTAGTACGCTTTCCTTTTGTGCTTTTCTTTTTGAAAGGTAAATTTTTATCATTTCTTCTTGAGTTATCACGAGACATTTTTCGTGAATTTTTATTAATAATTTTAATATCCTTAAAAAGAGCTCTTACACAATGCTTAAATACCTTTTTCAGTGCTACGCTCTATGACGTTTAAATGGTTTGATCGATCGACGGATTAATCAGCGTACATATTATGTCAGTCTGACGATCTTTTTTAGATAAGGTTTTATTTTTCGAGAAAAAATGAAAATAACTGACAAGATAAATAATAATCTTGAAACTTCTCAACCTTTTTATTCTTTTGAATACTTCCCTCCTAAAACAGACGAAGTGAGTATTGAAAGAACTTTTATATCACTATTAAGTATTTTATAATAATCAAGTTTTCTTATATAGGGTCTGAATAACCTTTATGACAGACTTAAGCGTATGTCCCACTTGGACCCTCTCTTTGCCTCGTTCACGTGGGGCGCAGGAGGGAGTACCATAGACAGGACAACAGAAATGTGTGCGACAGCTCAGAGCCTTTATGGGTTAGAAAGTTGTATGCACTTAACGTGCACAAACGTTGTGAGAGGAACAATAGAGAAGGCTATGAAAGTTAGTTAGTTTTATTTATAGAATTTATTCCATGGATTCGGTATTATTTAACGAATTAAATTAATTTTACATTATTACAATTGCCTAATTGATAATAGGAAGCAAAAAGTGCAGGCATTCAGAATATTTTAGCATTGCGTGGTGGTAAGCAAAGTATTGAAAATATATCATGAAAATATTATAATTCATTTTATTCACGCGTCTTTAATTAGATCCACCGCGAGGCCAGGAATACTGGACATCATGTGATAGTGATTTTACGCATGCGATTGATTTAGTAAGATTTATTAGGAAAGAGTATGGGGATTATTTTTGTATTGGAGTCGCAGGTATTAATTCTACAACTTTCTTAAGTTTTTACATCATTTTATTCATATTATAAACATTTTTTTTAGGTTATCCTGAAGGAAATCCGGATTCTGAAAATAAAGAGCAAGATTTAAAGTTTTTAAAGGAAAAAGTGGATGCGGGTGCTGATTTTATTATTACACAATTATTTTATGATGTGAACACATTTGTGGAATGGAGGGATGAATGCCGAAAAAACGGTAGATATCATATCATAATTTAAAGCATAAAATTATTTTAACTGACCGATTGCTTTTATTAAATGATAGGTATAAATGTGCCTATTATTCCAGGTATTATGCCAATTCAGGGATATAATAGTTTTCGGAGAATAACAAACCTTTGCAAAATACATATACCCGCGGAGATATTAAATGTTTTAGAACCAATCAAAGTACGATTATTGTTCAATATTATTCATTGTTGCAAAATTATTCAAAATATTTACATTTATACCCTCTCAAATTTATTTTATTTGCACTATAGCATGACGACCAAGCGGTTAAAGATTATGGCGTTACACTAGCTGTTTCTATGATATCTAAATTACGTAATGAACATAATACACGAGGTTTTCATTTATGTACTATGAATTTGGAAAAATCGGTACGATTGATCTTGGAGATATTAGGATTTGTGCAGACGGAAGAAGAAAGAAATTTACGACGTCTAAGTAGACGACGTTCGAGTGCTGGTTTTGGGCCAAATGATATTATAAGACAGGTATGATAATCTGTGTAATATTTTAAGTAAATTCATATTTGCTTTTAATCTTTGGATTCCTTAATTAATAGGAACCTGATGGTTCACTTCCAACTGCGAAACCAGTGATATGGAAGGAACGAAGTGTAGATTATTTAGGTAGACCGGAAGATTGGGATAATTTTCCAAATGGACGGTGGGGAGACGCAAGATCTCCTGGTATGTATGACACAGTTGACACAGTGAATAATAAATATTGATTCACTTCATAGTAATTTTAAATTAAAACTTTTTTTACTTTTTTTTAAAAGCCTTTGGTGAATTGGATGGATACGGCGTGTCCCTAAGAATTCCTGTATGTAAATAATAACGTGTTTCATATTCTTGTACTTTTTTTTAATTTAGACTCATCTTTTTTATTTTTAGCCTGAACAAGCATTGGGATACTGGCAAAGACCAATGACACTAGATGATTTGAAACAAGTTTTTAAGTCTTATATACTTGGCGAAATTCCTGCATTACCGTGGTACGAAGAACCACTTTATGCGGAAACTGAAGCAATTCGATCAAAGCTTGTTCATCTTAATGAACTTGGATTTTTAACAGTTAGTTCACAACCGGCTGTTAATGGAGCAAGAAGCGATGATCCTATCTATGGTTGGGGTCCAAGAGGAGGTTATGTATATCAAAAAGCATTTGTTGAATTTTTTGTAAGTCCCGAAAATTTCGAGGAATTGGTTGAAAAAATAAAAGGAAATCCTTGGGTTACTTATTGCGCTTCAAATAGAAATGTAAGTAAAATAACACAGTATTTTTTAAAATATTTTAATATTAATTATTTTGAATATTTTTAGGGAGATTTTAGAAGTAATACAAAAGATGATTCACCATCTGCTGTTACTTGGGGAGTTTTTCCCGGTAAAGAAATTGTACAACCGACAATAATCGCAAAAGTTTCATTTAATACTTGGAAGGTATGTAATAATTTTCTTTTTTTAGAGGAACAAACTAATTGAATTAATAATACTTTTTCTTTTTATCTGTATTTTACTCATATCATCATATTACAAATAATTTAGGATGAAGCATATGCCCTATGGACAGAATGGGAACATTTATATCCGAAAGATTCACCTTCACAAAGATTATTAAAGGACATTGGAGATAATTGGTGGTTAGTTAATCTTGTATATCATAATTATGTAAATTCCGAAGAGATTTGGGAAATATTTTTTAAATCATAAATAATAAATTATAAAATAATTTATAATTTATTATAAATCTAAAATTATTTGCTTAGCCGTATTAAATACTAAATAATTATATATATGTAACATATTTATGTAAATACTAAAATGTATTATTATTATTGAACATTGAAATAATAATTGTATTAATACAGCTTTTTTAAAAAATCCAATTTTAAATTCACGTGATTAATTAAAGAACGTTTTTTATTTATATGATTTTAATATACCATAAATTTTATTAAACTTTTTAAGACTTATTTGGTAAATATCACAATATGTTAAGTTGATAATCTCCTTAGATAATCAAACTTTATTTTATTGCTGATGTAGATAATCTTACAAGTTTTTTTGAATTTAATTAAAGTTTAAACCTAATTTTTTTCAACTTCTCTTGTACAATATATCTTGATTATTAAATTTGTTTTTTTTTGTTATAAAAAACAAAAAAAAAAGAATTTATTATTAAGTTTGAAATAAATTTTACTTGTTTAACAATTCAATTCAATATATCATATGTTTATATTTAGCAAAGAATCTTAAATTTTATTTTCTTTTAAAATTTTCAAAAATTTTCAAGTCAAATAGTTCAAAAAAAAAAAATAAAAGTTTTTGTTATATACATACATACATTCCTCCACCTTTTTTTCAAAAAAAAAAAAAAGTGTCCGATTTAAATCCTTTCATTATATCAAAAAGATAATAAATTGTTCAATTGTATAGAAATATATTATTAATAAGACCTCTGAAAAAATACAATAAGATATATTTCTGATTTCATCTTTCTTAACTTTTCTTTCCCAATCAATTTTTCTACAATCTCTCAAGATCTTTGTTCATCTTCAACAATTCCATCTGTAAGAAAACATTTATATATGTATTTATATTAATAACAATTTGCACAACATACTACAATTTCAAATTCATCAACTTACCTTCAAAGTTAGGATGAGGATGAGTCATATTATGTTTTTTCCAATGGTAAGTAGATTTAAATTCTTTACCACAATCTTCATATTTACATTTAAATTTGATGGCAGTACCATCACTCATTTTTTTATGAGTTTTAAACATATGTCTAGATAAGCTGTCTGGATGAAAAAATTTTTTATCACAACCAATTTCATTACAATTAAAAGTTTTATCTTTTGAATGTTTTCTATAGTGAGCGACCAAATGTTTAAATTTATCAAAAGACTTAGTACAACCAATTTCAGTGCATTTAAAAGCTTTATCTACAGTAGGCAAATTGATAATTTGTTTTTCGTGAGATTCTTTATGCTTTTCTAAACTTGATAATAATGAAAATGATCGGACACATCCTGTTATGTCACATTGATATATAGGAGTTGCCCTTTCTTTCTTTTTATTACTGCTAGAAGATGATGATGACGTATCATTTCCAGAAGAGTTATCCTGATTCGTCTGTGCGTGATATCGTCTGATATGATTGTTTAAACTATTCTGTGACTTGAATAATGTCCAACATTTTGGGAATTTACAAGCCCACATTATTTGACCTTCATGTACTACAACTTCTTTAAGATGTTGATCAGTATCTTCTGCTTGTTGAAGAGCTGATAATGTTGTAGAAGGGTATGATCTTGTCATGGGTAAATTAATTAAAGTAGTAGGGAGTGTAGTCGAAGTTAATGGTGATTGTAGATAACTTGTAGCCGGAACAACATTATTAGTGAAAGTATTAGTAATGGTAGGTGTAGAGTCAAATGATTGAGAAGCTTGCGAAGTAGTCATAGTCGTATTTGAACTTGTATTATTATTTGTACTCATAATTTGTTTTTCCGTATTTATTATATTCTGACAATGATTCGATAATTCCCATACACGTTTACCCCTTTTTTTTTTAAAAAAAGAATTTAAGATACTCGAAATATCATTTCGGTAAATTTCGATAAAAAACAAAAAACTTTTTATTTTTTTCCTAAAAAAAAAAGAAAAAGAAAAAGAAAACTTACCTTTAAGAAATTTACTTAAAAAAATTTCATCATTCAAAAGAAGGGAGTTTTTTAAATCAAGAGTGAAATGTTAAAAAAAAATAAAAAAAGTAGTATCGAAAGAAAAAAATTTGAGAGAGAAAGAGAGAGAGGGAAATAAACGATTCAAACGATAAAAAGCGTCATTGCGGCTGATTACATAATTTCGGCTAAAAAACGAGGTATAATAACCGATATCACATGATATAACGTCATAAAATTATTTTCGCGTACATACAGTATATTTGTGCTTACTGTACTGTCTGTACATGTATTAATAATAATAATAAAATTATTTATTTTACCTCGGCCGGTAACAGGCCTTAAAAATGTTTTTTTTTTTATTAGGACATAATTTTTTAAATATCGTTAAATTCATCAATATTTTTTATCCAATCACAAACATTAGTATGAAATTTTCCAATACTAGCATATTCTCTTAATAAATCAATTTTATCTTGACCCAACCATTCATTAGCATTATGAAAATATAATTCTAAACCAACAGCAGAAGAAGATAAATCATTTAAATCATAAGGTAAAATAGGAATATCATCAAGAAAATTTTTAAATTCTTTTAAATTACAAATAAATTTACAATAAAAACCCAATAAAGATAATTTTGTAGTTAATTTTTTTGCAATTTTAGGTAACCAAATATTTAAATCTAAATTATTTACCAAAGAATCAATTTCTAAAATTTCCAAATATTTAAAATTTTCCAAAAAATTAATTAAATAATTTACAGTATGAGGAGATACAGAAATAAAAATATCAATTAAATTTGGACAAGAAGATAAAATAATTTCAAATAATAATTGAGCATGTTCAGGATCTTGTTCAATTTCCCATTTTAAGCATAAATATTTAATACTACCATTTGTTTTTAATATAATATTTGATAAATGATATAAATTTATTTTAGTATCTACACATAAACTAAATTCCACAAGTTGAGTATATGCAGGACCATTAGAAAAAGGTTGTAAAGTATTTAATGACCAAAAAGATTTTGTTGTATTAGGAATATGAGAATCTGTTATCCTTAAATTTAAAAGATTCTTGCATTCAGAAAAAATATTTAAAGGTATTGTTCCACCTTGTTTAATCCAAAGATATGTTAAATCTTCATAATTGGATTCTAAAAGATTTTTTAAAGCATTCGTTAAATTTGGCATTTGTTGATCGTTTAAACGAATTTTTAAGAAATGAATTTTTGGTAAAGTATTTAAAAAATTAGATAAATTTTCATCATCATCTTTACATTTAATCATTAATTTATCAATAATATAAAAAAGATTTTTAAATTTATTAAAAAATGAATGAAAATTATTTGTAGTTAATTTTAATAATTCAAGATGTGATCTTTCTGGTAAAATTTCGTTTAAACAATCAAGGTAAGAAAATGATCCAATTCCTTCCGGTATTGTTAATTTATATCGTTTTACTGAACTTTTTTTGGCAATCATTTTAATTAATTCTTGATAAATAATTAATTGTGTATTAGAAACATGTTGATATTTTTTTAAAAAATTTTTCATAACTTGTTGCTGTTGATTTTGTTGCTGCTGTTGTTGTTGCCATTGTTGTTGTTGTTGTTGTTGTTGCTGCTGCTGTTGTTGTTGCCGTTGTTGTTGTTGTCGCTGCTCTTGTTCTTGTTCAATTATAACTTTACGAATCCAATTTGCTACTGCCGTAAATAATGTTGTAAATTCTATTCCCTTTAAATATATTATATAATTACATAAAAGTGTATTGTTACTTTCTTTTAATATGTTAACTTTTTCTAATCCATTTTGTCTAATAATAGATTTTGATTGTTGTGAGAGACATGAAACATATATTTCAATTATATTGATCGCTCTAAGATTTCTATCCCGATAAGTTTTTCCAAATGTTTTTTCTAACGGGTTTTCCCATAATATGGGTAATATATTTGTACACCAATATCTATTAACCAATAAACAATTAAATAAATCTGTGTAATTTCCAACTTCTTTAAATATATTTTGAAGAATTTCCGGTGGGAACTGTATCATTTTATTACTTTAAATAAAAGGAAAAGAGAAGAAGAAGAAGAAGAAAGAAGAAGAAAAAAAAATTTTTTTAAAAAAAAGGAAGAAAGCCAACTTAAATTAGTCGAGAAGCTTATTTTGGTGAAACTAAAAAGAAGAATGCGATTATTTAACTTATTGAACCTATTACACGTTACATATCAGGTTTTTTTTTTTCTATTTAAACCAATAAAAAAATTTAAAGTTTTTACCTTGTTCTCATTACTTTGTTCTAGGGTTTTAAATTTGGTAATTAATTCATGACAAATTTTGTTAATAATACAATACTTTATAATATAAAGATAATATTTTCGGCTTTAATAAAAAATTTTATTATTAATCGTTCCGAGAATATATAATTATAGTTTAAAATTTTTTTTTTTTTTTCTGTGATCGAGATAAACAGGGGTTTGGTTTCGTTAGCAGGAGCCAATTATTTGTATAATTATATAAATACGGTTTAGAACATTATAAATATAGTTTTATTGTGGCTCGGTATATTTAGAGAATTTGTCCGTTGGTGTAACATTATATCCCAATTTGTTGTATCAAAGATAATCAAAAAAGCAATTCAATAAATACGATTTTGATCTGTTTGTTGTTTCGTTAGCGTATTTCATTGTATTAATGAATTAGATAATGTATATTATTATTATTATTATTAAAAAATGGTCATTAAAACAATACTTCCTTAGATAATATGGAATACTTCAATATTACTATGTTAAATAAATTATTTGGATTTGCAATTTTATTTTTATTTGTGATTATTAAAATTTTTCAAGGGTTTAAAGTGTAAATCCATAATTCTGTAGTTTGAATTGGGTTAGTCGTTTGCATTGGGTTAGCTGTTTGGTCTTGCGTGATGGGCCATCTGTCATTCTGTCAATGATGTGGAATACTTCACTATTAATACGTTGAATTAATTATTTGGATTCTCATTGAAAAATTGAAATCTTTCGTAATTTTAAAAGTGACAAAAATCGGTTTTTTTAGTTGCGTTGTCTACATGACATCTAAATAATTATTGTGGATTAGTAATCTCATTCTTTTTACCTTATGGAAATATAGGTTGATTCGTCTACATAGTATGCTTTTGGTTTGATTTGCGGTTTTCGAGTGAAAAGAGCCCTATAGTGGGGAGTCTTACAGTGATGAAAAATCAACACTGGTCAATGTCTCTTCTTGGAATACTTTTTAGAAACATCCATGAATATTACATTATCATAGGTGACTTCCATAAATCCTCAGATTTATAATAACTTTTTACATAGTTTTATCATATCAGATATGTGAGGTCAAATATACAGGTCACGATACTATTGATATGTACTTTCTCTTTTTTCTTTGTTGAAAATTCTTAGCTTTTATAAAAACTTACAAAAAATTCTTTCGCTTTTATTTAGTCTTTGATAATTCGATGCTGTAAAGCATAGATTGTAAATACAAAGGTTCCGGCCATCGTTGTCTGCAACCTGTATAATGAATATGAAAGCAAAAAATTCACACTACTAGAGAATATTATGATTTAATTATTTTGTAATTTAAAATCCATGATGCTAGGAAAACAACTGGGCGCTATAAGGCTATATAAAAGTATTTGTCCTCTTTATTTTGTAATTTAAAATCCATGATGCTAGGAAAACAACTGGGCGCTATAAGGCTATATAAAAGCATTTTTCCTCTTTTATGATTTAATTATTTTGTAATTTCTTAAAATCTATAATGCTAATTAGGATTAGGTGAAGAATCGCTAATACTCATTCTAACTTCTCCGACTCATGAAATAGAAACGTGATATTTCGTTGTCTCTATTGGAAGGTTTCGTACAAGTTGTAAATATGTAGAGTAATATTAGTTGGATCATTGGAAAGTGGACCGCACATGTTTTTCTGATCACTTTAAGTAGTTATCAGTTGTTGAATCGGCCAGCATGATCTAAAGGTTCTTTATAAAGCTATCTAACGGATATGCTATAGAAAATCGAGAGAAATATCCGAAGTGATAAGAGAAATAAGTTCCAGTATTGGACCTGACCGCCTGAGAACTGAGTAATACTATTATGAACTACTGAGATCTGAGTAATATTATTATGAACCTTACATACCTTGTTCTTATTATAACGAAACTTATAGGTAAATGCACGCATTATGTACTCTTTAAGTGCACACCTGATTCGGTCTCAAGTTTATATGACTTTTTCACACATGTAGCTCAAAGGTAGAGCAGCCGCCTTTTAAGCGGTTTTGTTGGGAATGATCTATAGTCCCAAGGAATGTTACATTTATAGTCAAAAATATGAAACTTGACCACACACATGTGACCTTCACATTATATACTAATATACAATATAAATGGATCAAGAACAATATAATTATAGTGTATTCCTATTCTTTATAATTTTATAAAGTTTTACATTAATAAGTCGATCCTGAGACTTTGATATGATCGCGTATAACTGACGTAGCCCAACATTCCCCGAACATTCTCATCCATTGATCTTGATATCTCCTGCCACCATGTCCAGAGAGGGTCTTAAAGTGAACTCTGACGGTTCTAAGAGCCGCCGCTTGACTGGTTTCCCGACTGATTGCAAGTTTGCTTTTATACGATGAATCTTTTGTTGCACGATAGACGCTTTGTGTGCGAGATGATTTAAATTGGTTAGACCGGCGTTTCTGCATTGAATAATTTGTTGGTTTCATTTTCTCTCCGTATGAACATTACCTTTCCTAAAAAATTTTTTATTATTTCTAATAAATAAAATTAATTCCATATGGATTAGTTCAGAAATATGTATTACTCCATTATATTCAATTTTTTGGCCGAGTGGCATGAATGTAACTATGAAAATAATTGTGACAATAAATTATGTATTAAATTTTTATAGTCTAAACTTTAATTGATAGAATTTTAGCTGTCATTTCAAAAGGATTAAATAAGATTGATACGATTAATAATTACATAAATATGTTCCCTTATAAAGTAGTCCTATTCGATCGTACTACTTTTTGAAAAATTCAGTAAGCAAGAACTTTTTAAAAAAATTAACTAAAATTAAATCTTCTTGAATTAATATGAATATATTATGATACGATTGAATAATTATGTTTCTCTTATAAAATAGTAGTTACCTTTCTCTTCTTTTCGATCGTACTACTTGGATGATGACCTTTTTTGGCCTCGTCAACCTTTTTACTCATTCGATTACTATCAGTTAAGTTACAATATAATTGGTCAAAAAGGATATGATTGTTAAAATCCTTGTAATCCTTGTGTATCCAAAAGTTTACATTATTCATTATGAAATTTATTTATGGTTAGAAAAAAAATAAGATTTAACCCAATAAAATCCGTTAAAATCCAATAAAATCCAATCGAATCCAATAAAATCCGTTAAACCCAATAAATCCTAATAAAATCCAATAAAATCCAATAAAATCCAATAAAATCCAATAAAATCCAATAAAATCCGTTAAAATCCGTCAAATCCGTTAAAATCCGCACGCAACATAAATTCGCAACATTAAGATCAAAAAATTGTAATTTTTATTAAGTTCGCTTTAACTTCAATAAAAAAAAAAAATTTCTTAATTATTCTGTACTTTTAATAATGGATATTTAAGAACGATTATTTGATATTCAATATATATAGTTTTCTCATACAATCTTAAGAGCTTAAATGATTTGTGAATTACAATTTATTTTTAAGAACGATTATTTGACGTAATTTTATAATTATGCCCATACAATCTTAATAAAATTTTTAATGATTGTAACCAATTATTTGATTACAATTTATTCATAAAGAATAATTATTTTCCCATATACAATCTTAAGAGCTAAATTTTCTTAAGAACAATAATTTTCCTATATAAAATCTTAAGAACTAAATTTTCGTATTATTAACATTTCTTCTATTATTACTCATATATTTATGAGTACTTTTATGTATACCAAATTCTCTTCCTGTCTTAAATATTTGTCCACAACAGGAATAAGTACGAACGGTACCAGGATTTCTTTTTCTTTTCGTTTGTCTTGAAGTCCTCCTTTTCGGTTTCTTCTTAATATAATTATCATGAACTTTTTCATCATGAAGTTGTACTTTATTCGTATGGAATGAAACTCTATTGCTTAACTTGTAAATAAACTTATGATCATTTTTAATATGTTTCTCCCTAGAATTTATATCAGAAAATTCCTTATCACATTGAGTACATTTTAATAATTTAACATTACTAATATCAAAAAAATCAACGTGATTAAAAGAATCCCTCTCATCATTTGAAGAATAATCATTATTATCTTGTATTTTCGTAAAATCCTTAGAAGCTGAATGATAAAATTCTAAAATTTTTTGAACTCTTTCCACAGTCAAAGTTGAAGATTTCGACTTAAATTTATAATCGGACAATCTTTCGTTATTATTATTAATATTAAAATGATGATGAACGGATTCTTCCTTAGGTATGGACATATTAAGTAAGGTTACATTATGTATGGAAACATTACTGACATTAGGTATATTAGATACATTAGGTAAATCTCCATCCAAAGGTTTATCCTCTAAAGGAATCGAAAGATTCCTAAGTTTGGTAAACTTATTTTGATCATCAACAGGTTTAGTCGAAACATCTTTGCTCGGTATGTTTTGTACGTTTTGTACGTTTTGTACGTTTTGTACGTTCAATCTTCTATTCTCAAATTTATTCAACATCAAATTATTATTTACATTCTTCAAAGAATTATTAAATTCTAATGAAGATTTTTTGGGAATAGAACGTACATAAGAGAATTCATCATCCTTTTTGGTGATAATGGAATCATTTTGTCGTTGAATTTCACATGATGATTTTGTAAGATCAATAAAAGGACAACAAGAACGATTTTGGGATACTAACTTTTCTTTTTTGTTGATCCTATTAAACAAGAGATCATAATGAAATAATGAATAAAATTGGTTGTTCCCATGAAATCTCTCAGTCGTATCTTTTTTAAGAATAGAATTCTCATGTATATGATTGATTCCTAAATATGAAAATCCTCGATTAATTTCTCTCATTTCTTTTTGATTAGAAGAATCAAAAGTTTGACGATAAGAATAAATTTGATTCAATTCAAATAATGAAGGAAATCCATATTGAAAACAAGAGTTATCAAGTTTAACGGGAGAACCATTTTCAGGAGATACCATCCTTTTAATAGAATCATTCGAATTATTTGATCGTAAAGAAGGTTTCTCTTGATTTTTCCATATTGAATCATTCAAAGTTAAACCAAAGATATCTTGCTTTTTCTAAAAAAGGAAGATTATATAATAACAAATAAATAAAAATAATATATTAACAAATAATTCCATTGAACAAATAATGACACTTTTTTTTTAAAAAAAAAAATAATAATAATAATAATAATAATAGTAATAATAAATAAAATAAAAATAAAAATTATAAACAAATAAATATAATAATTATAACTTACTCGTACAAAAGACATTTTTTTTTCCCCCATAAAAAAAAAAAAAAAAGAGAAAAAATTTTTTTTTTAATGAAAAAAGTATTTATATATAAGAAAAAAGAGTGAAAGAGTGGGTAATTTACTCATTTGACTTGTAACCACTAAAACAGGTTATCAAAAATAGGAATATTGTAACACCATTTGTAGTTCGTGAGAAATTTTTTTATAATCATATGACCTTCCAAAGTAGTTTTTCCGCATCATAAAATTCATAGATATTTCCTCTTTATTTTTTTCTTTGTAAACGTTAATAATAATTGTGTAAACCTTTCAGGTTTATTTCCAGTTAAATATTGTACTACTTTTTTTTTTTTTTTTTCATTACAATACAAAATTATAATATTCATATGAATATCCTTACATAAAAATATTTAGGTTGATCATGTCTATCATATCTTAATATGTAAGAATGAAGAAAATGAGACGAAGAGAGACAAATCATTTTATTTAATAAATAGCCTTTGAAAAATCAAAATATTTTTAATTTTTTTTTTTTTTTTAAAAAAAAAGGATATAAAAAATATATATAATAATTTTTTATTTTGTTTTGAATCGGAAATATATATAAAAAAACGCGAATTTTAAAAAAATCCTTTCACGTAAATTAAATAAAAATGGGTAGATGTAAATCTTCCAAAAGAATTACCACTCATCGAAAATCTAAAAATTCCATTCAAGGCATTGAAAAGTCCAATAAGACTTCTAATACTAACGATAAAGATGTTAAGGGAGTTTCTGACATCATAGATCACAATTTAGATGGTAACTTATACATATTCATATATACATATACATATACATATACATATACATATACATACATACATACATACATACTCATGTGTTTGACCTTATAATTGATCATTTTTATAGTAATCTTTGTTGGAGTAGTCCCATCTTGTAAGAATGCCGCGAGGAAGGAGCATTATTATTGTAGTTCAAGTAATCAGTTTTATAAATTATTGCATGAAAGTGGTAAGATATTGCGAACTTTCAAAATGCTTTTAATTTCAAACTTTGAAAAATTTCATTTCTTCCGTTTTTCTTTTTTTTAAGGATTTACTGAAAGAAAACTTAAGCCTGAAGAAGATGGATCATTGTTAAATTATAAGATTGGATTGATGAATATTCGTACCAAATTCACTCAAAAGAATCTTGTAAATTATCTTTTTAATTATCTTATCTTTCGATCTCTGATATCTGATATACCTGATAACTGATAATTTTGATAATTTGATATTCATTATTTTTAATAGATTGATCCTAAAGAAGAGATTAGAGAAGAAATCGAAACTTTTATTGAAAAAATAAGAAAATACAAACCAAAATTCATTTGTTTTAATGGAAAAGATGGATTTGCCACTTTTATGTCAATTAAAAATGATGTGGCAATTAATAAAAAATATGAATTTGGATTTAAAAATGATGATAAAATTGATTGGATTGATGAAAATGGTTTTACAAAGATTTATTTATTACCATCAACTGGAGGTTTAAATAGTTCTTTTCGTTATGATGAGAAGAAAGAATTTGCAAAAGAATTAAAATCATTGATTAAATCTGATAACGATGACGTTGATGACGCTGATGACGTTAAAATTATTGATAATGATGAATAATGACTAAAAATATATATATCTTTTATTTGTATTATCATATAATAATTAATTTTTATAAGTATTAATGGTATAAAAGAATAAATCATATGAAAGTTGTCAGTTAAGTGACGAAATAAAAAATACACGTGATGAAACTTTAAAATAGTAAAATTTATTGTGTAAAAATGATGATTATCTTTTTTTCTTTTTTTTCTTTTTTTTTTTGACAATGGTGAATTGATCTATCATAAAGCTTCGAGAGAAAAAAAATTAAAGTAGTTTAAGACTAAAAAAAATTCTCATTTAACTTTCTATATACAGATCAAATTAAAATAAATCTTATTTTTACGTCAAAGCTCAATGAAAGTTTCTTTTCAAGTAAACAAAATATCGTGCTTAAAAACGTAACCGTTACACGATAAATTCTTCACGTTTTCTATTACCCTTCCTTTTTTTTTTAAAAAAAAATTTTTTTTTTTTTTTACACATCTTCCGTGTTTTATATCTTTTTCCTCATATAAAAAGTGGCGATTTATACTCTCCCCCCAAAAAATTATAAAAAAAAAAAACGAATAAATATGTCGGCGAAACTTTCTTTACTTAATCTTCACCTTCGTTTACTTCCAAGTAAAGTTGAGTCTTTTATAGACAAGACGAAAAAAGAATTTAAAGAGGTTGTAAATAGAGATGATTGTTCGGAAGAAGACGTACCACTTGATTTTGATTTAATATTTAGTAATCCAAGAGTTGATTTGTATTCATTTGATATGGAAACTACTCAAAATGAAGTTATGAATGATCCTGAATCTATGGATAATTATGATGATTCCAAGAAACAAAAAAAGGTGACATTATAATCATTTTTTTTTTTATTCTTTTCATATTAAAAATTTATTAAAATTTTTATTATCATTATTAGAAGACAATGTATAATCGTGTCAAGAAACGTATTATTGATCAACTATCCAAGGATAAAATGGATAAAATCAAATCAAAGGAACCCTCAACTTCCAGTAACCTCCCTTCTAATCGTGTAACGTTAGTCAAAGGAATTCGCGTTCACGTTTATTGTGATGATGAAAATGTTAAATTGTAAATATGTTATTTAAAATGATTGATTCTTACATGATTGTAAATATTTTGTTGTAAATGTTTGAATCATTCATATACGCGTTTATATTTGATATTTGTTGAAATATTTGAATATTTGTGTAATATATGTACATAAAAAAAATTATTTTTGCTTAAAACAAAACCTTTTTTCCTTTTTTTTTTTTTACAAAATGTGATTATTGTGATATAAATAATTTTATCGATTCTTTTAAATCATGATCATTTTATGATTATTATTTTTAACTGGGCGAAAGAAAAAAATCATAATAATAATCGATAAAGTTTTTGAACCGTGATAATTTACTAGGTGATAAAGGTGATGAAACGAAATTTTTATATAATTATGTAAACATGATATAAAGTTATTATAATCAATAAATCAATAATGATTATGGGATCATTTGTTTTTCATTTTTTAATTATTGAAAATATCATATGATCTTAATAATTCTCTTATTTTATTAATATATTAATATAAGATCTCTTTTTTTTTTATTTCTTCATTTTCATATTTTTTAATATCTACAATTTTCAACAAAGTATTGTAAATCTTCGATATATAATATACATAATATACATAATATACTAAATTACTAATAAATATATCTTATATATTCCTTTTAGGAAATATCCCTCGATCAATCGATTTAACTTAGGCATGTGCTCAAAGTTACACAAGTTAACCTATAAAAAGTAATTCTAATTTCATTCAATTTTCATTTTGTTTACTTTATACTTTCTTTTTCTTTTACTATTAAAGAAAAAAGAAAAAGAAAAAAATATGCCATCCCTTTTCTTAACAGGAAAACCCAGAGTTGGTAAATCTACTATAATTAGAAATTTGATAAAATATTTACAAACTACTTATTCGGAAACAATTTCAACTCATGGTTTTTATACATCTGAAGTATCAAAAGAACCAAATAATTTTAGGATAGGATTTGACATAATCACAATCGATGGACAAAAAGGTGTACTTTCACGTAAAAAAGAGTATTGGATAGGAAATCCTCCTGATAATAATACACCAAAAGTTGGAAATTATATAATTAATTTAAAAGAATTTGAAAGGTTAGCTATACCTTCAATTACTACTACTATTCATAATAAGGAGAAAAAGATTGAAAAAAATAAATTAGATGTGATCATAATTGATGAAGTTGGTAAAATGGAATGTTTTTCAAATGATTTTAATGAAATTGTTAGAAATTTAGTATTAAAAGATAATGATAGTAAAGGAAATGAAAATATTTTTGTTATTGGTACTGTTGCGATGAATCATGATGGTTTAGCTAAAGAGATTAGAAATAAAGCTGGATTTGGAAATTTTTGTGAATCAAAAGATATAAATAAAAATCTTATAATTTGGGAGGTTACTTATGATAATAGGGATTATATAGTTGATAATATTGTTTATGAATTAGAAAAAATGATTAAATGACGGGAATTTTTAATGGGTAACTTTAATTAATAGGGTTCAATTTATCTAAATTTAGTACATTTAGTTGTCAATTTAGTCAATTAAGTAAATTTAGTCAATTTAGTCGATTTAGTCGATTTAGTCGAAATTTGTTACTGCGCCTCATTTATGGAAAATCGCGTTTATTAGTAAAGTGTTTAATTGTCTTTTATAGCATTTATTATAATAATATTATTATTATTATTAAAAAAAAAGTAAAAAAAAAAATTGTACTTTCATCTATATTTATTCTCAACCCGAATTATTTATCCTTGACAATAAGCTTTTAAATATACTGAAACATCCTTTTCCTCCAAAATTCCCAAAGCTTCAGAAATAACATCTTCCCTACCATTAAATTGTCTAATAATATCTAAACAATGAATCATATCTCTTCTAAGATTAAGTTCTCTTGTATCTTCAGTCCAATACCCACTTCCCCAAGGATCACATAACCAAATATCATCTTCAAAATCATATTTATTATGTCTATGTAAATAAGGTGCCATCCATCTCATAACTAATTCTCTTGTAGGTGTAAGTATTTCTGCTAAACATTCAAATGTTTGAAGATTATAAGAAACACTTGTTAATAAAGTAACAAAAGCATCCATACCACATGCTGAAGTTGGTGCTTCATCCCATACTTTTAATGATAATTCTTCATTAAAAGGTGATGCTGTAGTTGCTGTTCTACGTTTATATGATAACCATAATTCTTGTCCTGGTAATATATTTGATTTTAATATGATTAAAAAATTTCTTTCTTGATGTTCGTTTGGAGCTTGGTAAACTTGTACAAAACGTTCAACGAACCGTCTTAAATCAGCTCCTTTTGGATTCATTTAAAAAAGAAAATCACGGTTTGAAAATTATTTATTAAGATTATTATAGTTAATTATCCAAAGAGTTTAAAAAAAAATTATATATATTTGGTCCTTTTTTTTTTTACGGAAAAAATCTCAAATTATAAAGTATGAAAAAAAAGATTTACGAACTTTTTTTAGTAAAAAAATAAGATCAACAACGTAATACTAATGTAATGAAAGGTGGTACTACCCGTTTTTTTTTTATTGCCGAATCATGCGAATCATGCGATTATAATGACGATGATAGTGTTACCCAATTTATTAGTTTTTAACCATATTTAGGTTGGCTTATTTACTATTTGAAGGAAATAACTTTTATTCGTCAAAAAAATTTATCAAAAAGTAGTATAATATTAAATATTTCTCCGGAATACAGTTTTTTTTTTAAAATTAAAATTTTTACTGACATGCCGATGCATCATTGTATCAATTGTACGACCACCGCGCCGTAATTCGGTAATAATAGTAATAATTTGAAACTTTAATTTCATGTAATAATTATATGACCCGCCACATGAACCTGATCTGAGGCACGATTACATCGGATTACCCTCCGTATTTTATTATATAAATATATTAAATAAAATTAATAAAATTACAAATATAATATTAAATCTATATATAAATTATTATTAAGTTATACATAATAGAAGTTTTTGTAAATAATAAAATTCTTTTTTTAATTAAGTTTTTTTCTTAATTTTAGTAAAGCCGTTCGATAAACTTTAATATATTCTTCAATAGGTCCACCAGGTCTATTCCATCCTAATTTTAATGCATCTTTAATTATTTTTCTAATAAAAATTTCTTTTTCTATAGGATTATTATTTAATCTTATCATATCATCTACAGAATTATTTAATGCTATTTTCATTTCGTTAATTGAAAGTTCGGAATTATTTTCATCTTTTAAATTATATAAATAAGAATTATAATTATTCATATTTGTCTTATTAACTAAATATTCTTTTAATTTTTCGGATCCAATACTAACTATTGGACTTCCAAATAATAATCCTTCAGCTGCTGCCATTAACCCAAAACTTTCCGTTTTACTTGGTACAAATAATATATCTGCTGCTGTTCTATATAAATTTCCCCAACTCAATTTAAAATCTACATCGTCTATAATTACAAGATTATTGGGATAATAGTTTACAAGATGTTTTAATGAACTTATAGGAAAACCACTATCTTCCATAATTATAAATTTAATATTTTTTGATACTAAAAGATCTATCGCCGCTTGGAAAAATTCTAATCCTTTAGTGTACTGAAAATTTCCAATAAATAAAACTATTGTACGATTTAAATCTTCCTTTAATAGTAATCCTTCTCTGACTAAATGAAGTTTTGCGTTAAATTTTGATGTGGTAATAAGTGATTGTGTAGAATTTTCTATTGATTCGGCATATAAAAGAGCTGGATCAAAATTGTGAATGTTTTTTGGAAAATTCGAATTGGTTTCTACTAACAGTATATCATTAAATGGATTATATAAATTAAAATCAAGTCCATTTGAGATACCAATCCACTCTCCTTTAATAGCTCTTTTAAGAATACTTGGTATTATAAGTTCTTTTGCATAGAAATCCATCGAGTCTTCAACCATTTCTTGAGCGATAATTTTGGAAGTAAAAGTTACCATTTGTGCTTGATCGATTCCAATTGCTGATGTATACAATTGACGCCCATTAAAATATTGTGATCTTACTTTAGGATAATTTTTTAATTCTATAAATTTCTGTACATTAACGATCGAATTTGAATATAAATGTTCTTTAAGATGATCATGTATAGTATAAACAATTGATGGTGGTGCCATTTTAAATTTTCCTCCTACATATAATGATTTCATAAATTCAATTACAAGAGCATTTGGTGATCCATGAAGGTGCACAACATCTACACCTCTAGCTTCCTTTAAATCAAAAAGTGGTGTATCGATATCCGTATTAAGATATGTAATCAGTTCAGCAGCTGCCTTACAAAAAAATATATCTTGCCAATCTTGTGATAATGGATATCGTGAAGAATAAATTCCCGTAGCATCATCAGCTATAAAAGATAAATCAAGAGGAAATACGCCTTTTGGTGATCCAATTAAGTAAACTTGAACCGAACGAGGTTCCGAAAGGTTCGTGATCTTACCATTTGGATCATCTGGATTACTCGTAATATTCCACAAAAATCTGTGAACAAAAAATTTTACAGGTTTCCATTTTTGATGACTATCACGAATTTGTACTTCTAGTTGAGCAAATTTTTGTAACCTATATAATCTCTTTATAAAAGAATAATAAGGTATTATCACATTCACATCAAGTGAACCATTATTCGCTTGTGATGATGCCAAACTTGTTACTACTTGACCCACATTACTCAATGTTGCTGGTCCAAATTCTTTACTAACGTGATAAATTGTTGTACCTTCTATCAATTCAGCTGGTATATTTTGATCTAATCCAATATATGGTATCGAATCATATTTCTGTTTTTCTATAAAAATTTAAATTTATTTAATATATATTTATATGTAATATATATTATATACATATAAATAAAAATATTTTTTTAAAATATTATATAATACTCTTACCTATTAAAAGTTGGTGATATTCCCCTCCAGGGAATATTGGACTTAAAATAGTATGAAATAAAGCAAGACAAAAAATTAATAAAATAAAAAATATAATAGGTTTATATCTTCTTTTTTCAAATAAAGATGATATTTTATTAACGGTACGCTTAAAAAAAGAGGACCTATTCGCAAATGAAGATTTTAAAGGATTATGTTCAGATGGTACACGAATACTTGGTGAAACTGATCGTGTTCTAGCTTTCAAAGGTTTCATATTATTATTATTATTATTTTTTTTAAATTTTATATTAATTTATTTTAATAGTATATTCTTTTTTAATAAAATAAATAAAATAAGACCAAATACAGAAATATTGAGAAAAAAACTATAAAAAATTATTTATTTTAAAAAAGAATGGGAGGTTTTTTTTTAAAGTGATGTTTAATATGGAAATCCAATTTATTTTATCGTCGTACCTATGAAAATCAGTGTAAATCGTGACTAACCAATAAGAGATATAAAACGAAATCTAGAATTATTATTCAAGTTTGGAATTTGGGTACTTTCTATTTTTCTAACGTACATAAGATTAACCCAATTAACTAAATGATGTAATAATTTATGCTCATTACCACATCTGGCGCTTCCTGATAAATCTGGTACAACCCCATTTTTCGAATCTATAAAAGCAAGCTGATGTGCTGCTAAAAATCAATACAACAATGTCTAGAGATTTAACGCTTGAATTACAATCTATTCGTGATGGTAAAGCTTCAATCGAACATCAAATTGATATACATGGTTGTTATTTATTATTTATTATTTATTGTAAATTTTTTTGTGTATTGTGTTATTTGTGTATTACCATATAATAATTAAATAAAATGATCGACATTTAATCTATAAAATCATAGTAAATGACCTTTTCGGAGTTAAACACAATTTACAACTCTCTCTCGAAGATGTGTTAGCCGGGTTACGTTATGTAATGGACTATCGCCTTAAGGGCGGTAGACTTCCAAATTTAGATTTCGACCTAATGAAACGATTATGTGAAGGTTTATTATTAAACATGGCTCATTCAGAAGGAGGTTTACTTAAACGCAAAATGACGCCGGAAGCCAACGAGGCTTTTATCCTTTTCGGTGAATTTCTTGAAGAAGGTAATTATTAAAAATATTTAATTTCAATTATTAATATTTAAATTGTTATACGCTCGATGATCAACAAAATGTCATAATTTTATAGTGGAAGAATTTCGAATAGCCGTTGGTGAAAGAAGTTTATCCGATCTATATAATGCACTCAGACTTCATCGTAGATGCCGCAAGGACGCGGATCCAGAAGTAAAACAAGCAGCCGTTGCCATTATTTATATGTTAACGGAATGGTTCTCTCAATTTTCAGACTGGCGTGAATTGGTTAAAGTTGATGAACAAAGTGACGTAGAAAAAGTTATGAAAGAATTTACGGATACAATTAAAAAACCTAAAATGCCACCACTCCAAGGGGTTGCTTTACCTCCACCTTGTAAGTAAATTAATTAAATCTTGTTTAAAAAATGAAACCTAATCTATTTTTTAAGTTATTGATTATTTGTATTACATGTATTTTAGCTTTGTATTTTGATCGTGATGTCACTCGAGTATTGAAAATGTTTCGTACTTCTCTTACGGATGGTCTACATTCAACTTCCATTGAGGGATTATTGGAACATTATAGTCCCAATATACTTCCAGAACCACCAAAAACTTCGATATTTAGGATGATATTTAATCAATTAAAAGATTTTATGGTTATAATTTTATTGATTGCAACAGTTGTAACCGCAGCAGAAAAAGACTTCAAAGGAATGGGTGTTTTATTATTCGTAATTGTACTTAACACCATAATAGGGTTTACACAAGAGTATAAGGCAAATAAGGCGTTGGCGGCATTGGAAAAGTTATCAGTACCAAAGGTGAGAATATTTGTTTAAAGTAAAATTTATCACGTGATCAAATATTTATTTTTTTAACGAAAGATTATATAATAAAGGCCCAAGTAATTCGTGATGGTGAGCAAATAATTGTTGATTCCTCTCAACTTGTCCCAGGTGATATTGTTGTCCTTGAGGAAGGTGATGCTATTCCAGCTGATTTAAGAATTGTTGAATGTTCCCGCCTTGAAGTTATCGAATCTATTTTAACTGGAGAAAGTCTTCCTGTATCAAAATCTACTAAGAAGATTTTGACAAGTGTATGTATTTATTTAAATAATATAAGTTGATTCAATTTCAATTCATATTTATCAATTTAAATTACTTAAATGGGTGATAAATTATAGACGAGAAATCTTCCCTTAGGTGATTGTAAAGGCAATGCATTTATGTCTACAGTTGTTGCAAAAGGACGAGGCAAGGGACTCGTTGTTCGTACAGGAAATGACACTGAAGTAAGAAATAATTAATATATAAAAAGGCTGAAATTTTTAATTATCTTTTTTAATATAGTTTATTATATATAGATTGGCAAAATAAGTGCTGCTATCACGTCAGCAAAAAAAACCACAACTCCAATTCAACGCAAGCTGGCTAGACTTGGGATATGGCTCGTTGCTCTTGCAGTCTTTTTGTGTGCCTTGATTATTGTAATTGGGGTTTTATATCATCATGAAGTAAAATATATGATTAATATTGGCATTACGTATGTGATATTTTTATCAAATTACCATTTTTGTTTCTATATTTTAAAAGTTAAACTTTTTTTTTATTTTTAAGTCTAGCTGTCTCCGTTATCCCCGAAGGTTTAGTAGCAGTAACAACGGTGACAATGGCTGTTGGTGTTCGTCGAATGGCTAAACGTAGTGCTATCGTTAGAACATTGCCATCAGTTGAAACTTTAGGTAGTGTTACCGTTATTTGTTCTGATAAAACAGGCACTCTTACCGAAGGAAAAATGGGCCCTAGCGAATTGTGGACAGCTGATGATTCATTGTACTCTTTCACCGAGCCAACCTCGTTAGATCCAAATATGGGTGGTGTTTTACTCTTCCCACATGAATATCGACAAAGCGTTCTTAGGAAAAGTCAAACATCCTCACAATCATTGGTTTTATCTGAAAAGTCCCCAATAAAACCTCAGGAAATACCGAAAAATTCTTTAAATTCTCCTGCTCATATGGTAGCGGCATTAATGGTTTCTTGTCTCTGTAATAATTCTTCTGTGACAAAAGACGATGAAAAAGATGGTGAATGGAAAGGCGTTGGGGATCCTACTGAAGTAAGAATTAAAAATTTAAATTATATGATTATGAAAAAACATGGTTAAAATTTCTTTTTTTGAAACTATTTATCTAGGTTGCTTTGGTTCTTGCAGCTCAAAAAGGTGGTTTTACTAAAAACTATTGGGAGAAGGAACATGGTTTTACCAAAGTTTATGAGAAACCTTTTGATAGTGAGAGAAAACTTATGAGTGTCGTATATAAAATTACAACCTCTGAACGTTTAAAACCAACACATCTTGTATTTGCGAAAGGAGCTCCAGAAGAATTACTTCGCAAATGTACACATCGTTTACCATATGTTAGATCTTTAAATCCCATTGAACCGTTTGACGTGATCCTTGAGCAAAAAGATGAGTGTCGACATGAAGAATTGAATGATGATTTTGTCGATCTTGTATCTGAACAAAGTTCAAGAATGGCATCAAAGGGATTAAGAGTTCTTGGATTAGCTCTTAAATCTGTAACTGTTGATGGTTTTCCGTTGACTGCTTCTGCGGAAGATACGATAGACGTAGATATAAATAATGAGTCTGAAGAAAATTCCCCCTCATCACCTAATGCTAATCCATTATTTGCAGAAGATAATTTGACATTTGTTGGGTTAATTGGTTTAATTGATCCACCTAAGAAGACAGTTGCAGAATCTATTTATAGGTGTAAGAAAGCCGGTATTAAAGTTGTCATGATAACTGGTGACCATGTTGCTACTGCAACAGCAATAGCAACTGATATTGGTATCATTGAACCCGATGTACCTAATTCGGTGCGTGATTTATTAAAATTTTTGCGTTTTTTCCTCATAAGATCATACTTATAAAATATATTTTTTTTTAGAATCGCGCAATTCGTGGCGCTGAGTTGGACCTTTTATCGGATGAAGCGATTACAGAATTAGATCCATTCCCAAGTGTTTTTGCTCGTGTCAGGTATTATTGCATAAATAATCTTTTTTTTTTATTTTTTGAAACAAGAATAATTTTCTAAAAAAAAAAATTTCTTTTCTTTATAGTCCTGACAATAAACTTAAAATTGTTAAAGCATTACAAAATATGGGAAATTCAGTAGCTATGACTGGTGACGGTGTAAATGGTAATAATCAAATAAGATAAAAATGATATTTATAATACACTTTTTTAAAATTCAAATTAATTTGATAGATGCCCCCGCGATAAAGGCTGCAGATGTGGGTGTTGCAATGGGAATTAGTGGTACAGAAATCACGAAACAAGCAGCAGATATTGTTTTAGCCAATGATGATTTTTCAACAATTGTCGCTGCTGTTGAAGAGGGTCGACAAGTTTTTGACAATATTCTCAAGTTTATTGTATATCTTCTAAGTTGTAATGGAGCTGAAATTGTCCTGATGCTCGTTTGTACTGCGATAGACATTCCATTACCGTTCTCAACAATAATGATTTTGTGGGCTAATATAATTGGTATTATACTTTATTTATAATTCACTATGATAAATGGTTTAACCTTCATGTTTATTAATAACGATCTATATATCTATTTCTTATTACGCTAAACAGCTGATGTTCCACCCGCCATTTCACTTGGTGTTGAACCAGCAGAAAAGGATATTATGCAACGTAAACCAAGAAATCCCAAGGCACCTGTGCTTGGTAAATATGCAACGGCAATACTGCTTGTGCAAGCGTTTACTATGGCACTATTACCATTTGGAATTTATATGCTTTCAATAAATAACAATCTCGGGTCGAACATGAAAAAGAAAGATGCAATGTCATTAGCATTTTCTACATTAACAACAATGCAACTTCTTCAAGGCTTCTTATCTAGAACATTATATGAAAGTATATTTAAAACAGGTATATTTGGTAATAAAGTACGTAAATAATTTTTGAAATTTCTATATTTTCTTTAATGTAAATATATATCACTATAAATTTACTAATTGATTATTTTACAGTGGATGGTTGGTTCCGTAATTGGATCGTTCGTTGCGATGCTTATAGGTGTATATGTTCCAGGTAAAATAGCGATTCTAAAAATAGCGATTCTAAAATGTTGATATTATGATATCATTTAACTAATTAAATGTCATTTTATAGGAATTAATACATGGTTAGAACTTGCCCCTGTTCCAGCTATTGGTTGGGTTAAAATTTTAATATGTTGCGTCATTCAAATTGCTATTACTGAAATTGGTAAAGCATTTGGAAGAAAGATTAGAGATTCAAGAAGATAAATCTTAAAATATTTTATTCTTTAATAATTATAATTACTTGCTAGAATAATTACTTTTATAATTTTTTTTTTATCAGAAGGATAATTGTATATATTTTATTGTTGTTACTTTTTAAAAATAAGTAATCAAATAATGACATTTGTAAAATTTTATATTTTTGTTGCAATTTTTCATATCGACATAAAAAAATAAATAAAGAAATAAAGAAAATAAAAAAGAAATCGACAGAAATAATAGATGGTTCTTTAACAATTAATTACCATAATAAAAGTCCCGCTAAATGTGGCTGGACCACACCTATAATTCGGAATACACGTGGAAATTTTTTAAATTTTTATATCTAACTATAACTTTTTTAACCAATCATTTTCTCAATCTACTCTAATAAAGTCCTAGTCTTTTTAAAAAATTTATCGAGATTTTTTTATTGACTAGATCAACCACATGAAATCTGATCGATCTGATCGGGTTAGATTCGATTAAAAAAAATTAATTTTTAATCACCGATTCACTGTTAGTTAAAGTGATACTGAAGATTTTTATTACTGATTCTTCACGTTACTAGAATAATTCTTGATTGATCTATTGCAACGAGAAAATTATAATTGTGGCATTTCCAAATTGTAAAAAAAAAAAATTTTGAAAGCGAAGTTATTTAATAAATAATATTATAACTCATTCAAATAAGAAACCATTCATTTGTAACGTACCTGGACGCGGAATCGATGCTCTTTTAGTAAATTATTTAAGAAAAACACAATAAAATGAAACTTTTAGGCATTTGAAATTGGACCGCCATAAGAGATCATGTTGAGACAACAGCCAATTGATAATCATAAAGTCCAATAGATGATGAGAAAAATGGTTGCAATAAAACAATAAAACAAAGAAAAGAGGTTTGATGGATCATTTAGCAATCAATAAAAGTGAAAAGTTTATCGTGGATGTAGAATAAGTTCGTAGTATTAGATTGCTTAAAAACATTAAAGACGATGAAACAATGACATTGAAAATCAATAGCTGGCGTTGTTAATAAATCGAAGAGACGATTCTGCAGAAAATATTAATATTTAACCAATGAACTACTTAAAGATCATAAGAATGTAATAAAAGTCTTTATTTGTAAAGCGTGTCTTGTTAGACATTTTTACATATTCGGATGAATTTGGAATTACAACCGTTTTTAGATCATTCAAAGAACAATCTAATTCTTAGGTAATTCTTAGGATAAAGGTAAAATACATTTACTATAACAAGATTTATTCTGATTTGTTCTTTAAAAAAAATTACTAATGTTAATTCTTGCTAAACATCGAAACGAAATGATTTCGTGAATATTTATTAACATCTATTTTTTTTACAAACGTGTGGTATTTGCGTGACATTATTTACAATATAGATCACAAAAGAAAAATGTCTTCTATGAAATAAAAATAAAAATAAAAATTCTAAAGAAAAAATACAAAGAAAATTTAGGAGTATAAAACTCTTTTCTATCAAGTCTCGAATAATGCGTTCATTTGTTCCCTATCTTCTTCAGATAATTTAGGTTTACTTGGATTACTGGATAATCTTCTCTTTTTTTCATTTTCAACAGCTGCTTGATGAGCTTTAGCAGCCTTATCAACTATATTTTCTACTTCTTTAATGATTTTTTTGAAAGTTTTGTACCATGATGGATCGTCATCTTCCACATTATTCTTCCCTTGTTGTATATTTATTATATAATTGTTTTGAATAACATTAACTATGGTAACTTTGTCTAATTTATTATAATCGGGTGGCAACATATTTTTTAATGTACTTATATCATATTCATTATAAGGAGAGGGTAATAATTCTTTTAATGCAATTAAATTCTCATCATCCTTTTCACTATAAGGGGGTGGTGGTGGCATTTCTTCACCATTGATTTCATAATCATCTAGACACAATTCATCAACCAACTCTCCTGCAACATTATAACAATTATATAGATAATTTTTTGTTGAAATATTGAATAAAGTCTTCGTATCATTCGCATCATTCGCATCATTCGCATCATTCAAATCAGTTGCAATTTTAACTGCATTATCTGAAATAACTACATCATCCAAATAATTCTGATGTTTAAGTATTTCATCAATATCAAAAATTACTTCATAATTATCTAAATATAATGAATCGTCAAATTCTTCTATAAGTTTATAATAGTAATATTGATTTTCTGAAATTTTGGACAAATCCTTCACATCGTTCACATCTTTCACAACTGTACCATTTGAAATAAATACATTATCATCTAAATGTTTCTGGTGATTAAGTATTTCATCGACGTCAAAAATCACTTCGTAATTATCCAGATACAATGCATCATCAAATTCTTCTATAAGATTATGATTACAGTACTGAAGTAAATCCTTTATATCCTTCGCATCATTATTCACATCTTTTGTATCTTTTACAACTGCATTATTTGAAATAAATACATTATCATCTAAATGTTTCTGATGAATAAGTATTTCATCGACGTCAAAAATCACTTCGTAATTATCCAGGTATAATGCATCATCAAATTCTTCTATAAAATTATGATTACAATATTGAAGTAAATCTTTTACTTCTTTCGCATCGTTCACATCATTCATATTATCGTCATTTACATCTATTATATCTTTTACAACCGCATTATTTGAGATAATTACATCATTATCTAAATATTTCTGGTGATTAAGTGTTTCATCAACGTCAATATTCGCTTCAAAATTATCAAAAATATCTATATACAAATTCTGACGCTTAAATATATTCTCCTTAACAACTTCAATCTTCTCACTCTCAGCGTCATTATTCTCTTCAACTTCATTGTTATTTGTACCGTCAGTATCTTCCACCTCGATAGTTGGTACTTCCTCGATGGATGATTCCCCAATGGATGATACTTCCTCGAAGTTTGGCTCCTCCTCGATATTTCTCTCTAAAATTTCTTTTAGCTCCATTAAAATCGATCTAACTTCACTTCCGTCTCTAATTCCTTCTAAAATTTCTTTTAATTTCGATAAAATAGGTTCAATCTCGTCTTTTCTTTCGCTTTCTTCCTTTAACATTTCTTTTAATTTCATTAAAATCTGTTCATCAATAGCTTTACCCCGTAACGATACAATATATTCAATTTGAAGTTTTCTTTCATTTTCTTTTCTTTCGATTTCCTTTCTTTCGATTTCCTTTCTCTCGATTTCTTTTCTTTTTTCTTCAAATATTTCTATTAGCTCTGAAAAAATATCCTCAACACTTTTATTCCTTTTATTATTTGATAGCTTACTATATCGTTCATTAATATCATTAATATGCTCATCAATTTTACGTCGCTCTTCAAATAATTTGTTTACTCCTTCAACAATTTGCTTAATTTGCTTACGTTGTTGTTGATGTTCTTTTTGGGGATTCGTTAAAGTAGTTATTAATTTTTTAGAAAAACTCAATCTACGAGTTTTCTCCCCAGGAGAATTAGGAGGAGTAAGGTGAGTAGAGTCAATAGAGTGAGTAGAATGAGTAGAGTGAATAGTGTAAGTAGAGCGAGTAGAGTAAGTAGAGCATGAAGATAAAGGTCGTGAAGAAATATTCGTAGAGCTAGTCGTAGGGTCAGAAGAAATAGACCAGCTGTTGAATTTCGATTCGATCTACAAATAAAAATTTATTTCTCGTTATAAAAAAAGATTATATATATTTAGATTTTTTTTTTAATTTTACCTCTTCTTTGAATTCTTGTTTTGTGGTTTTTTCTTTTATAACATATAAAACTTCTACGGCCTTGAAAGTTAATTGTTTTTTTACGTGAGTTTCGATTATTTCATTACAAAAAGGAATTATTTTTTTAATATATTTTTTTATTTGAGGGAAAAATTCTTCAAGAATTCGTTGGATTAAATGTAAATATCCGATTAAAAGAGTATCGATATTGTCAGGTAAAGAATATCCTAATAGTTCCCTAAAAAAAAAGAAGGAAAAAAAAAGGTATAATGGTTACCAATAATTATTAACTTTTTTTTTAAAAAAAAAGAAAAAAAAAAAAAAAAAAAAAAAAAAAAAAAAAAAAAAAAAAAAAAGAATTCATACATACCCTCCAGATTTAAGCACTTTATATTCAATATTTCGGTAACTTGTATTCTTCTCTTTTACTCTTTCAAATTCTTTGATTGATAATTTAAATAATTTCTTGGAAAAATTTTTAATATGTTCTAAATTTGGTTGTTGACGTAATGTAAAGTACTTTTCGTGCATTTCTCTCCAATCATTATACCATTTCCCAGCGGAATATTCAAACTAAACGTTTTTTAAAAGTGGCGCAGCGTTAAAAATTTGTGGCGAAGTAAAATAAAATATTAAAAAAAAGATTTTTTTTTTTGTTACTTACGTCCAAAACATCAGTTAAGGAAGAAAGAGCGGAAAAATATTCACTATTCACAACATTAACAACAGTTTCTAAAACTTTACTACTTGTTGATACAAAGATATCAAGATTTGATTGATCATCTTTGATTTTCCGCAAACAATTTCGAATTTCACGAAGTCTGAATATGACATTAGCATTAATGAATTTCGTATTTCTATACGTATTTCTATAAGTTGACCAAAATTTCGCGAGAGATTTATAAAAAGAAGTACGAATTTCTGTATTAATCATTTCAACAGATTGAGACAGTACGTATAATACTGATGACATAACGTTTCTACATATAAATGTGATTGTGTTAAAAGGAAATGAATCGGTATTTGAACGACTTTACGTACTATAAAATTGTACTTACAGAAAAAGTTCCAATTGTGCTATAGTAGATTCATCATAACATTCCCATTTATGATCCGAAAGATGTTTTGCCGCTTTAATAGCGAAATCTATCACTAAATAGAAAAAAAAACCAAAATTTAGAATAATTTTAAATGATAAAAACACACGATATAAAGAAACCATACCTTTCACATCTTCAATCCTCTCATTAGGACGACTTATTGAATCTTCCATTAACCGATTTATTTTATGTAAAACATAATTATAAATTCTAAAATAGTATGTTTTCAAAAAATAAAAATTTAGTATATACGCTACCATTTTCTTAATCTTTTATTTGTATACTTACAAACTATTTTTATCTGCCAACAATTTAAGAATTTCATTATATTCTTTAAATCGTGTTTCTGATATTATTGTGTTTGAAGACATTTTTTTTTTTTTCGAAAAGAATCTGCTACTGAATAGTATAAATAACTTTTTGACGTTGTTACACGAATGACACTATTGTTGTTTAATCATGCAGTTGACGTCGGGGTAAATTGACTTGACTATAATTATTTTTAATTACCAAATGGCTATTAGTATTTTTAATAAACTTAGTAGCGTGGAAACTTATTTTGTTTTAGCATTGATAGGAGGAAAGTTCTCACAGCAATAAAGAATTAGGAAAGAATAGTAAGCAATTATATGCACATTATCATAAACAATCTTGATTGAACCTTGATTAAATAAGTAAACTTGAAAGAAATAAATATATGTATATAATTTAAATATCGGAATTTCGGCAATCCCCTACTTCTTATTGCATCTAAATTATTCTTTATTCTTATTATTATATCATTTTAAAAAATATATATAGTTATTCCTAAAAAAAAAAATATGCCCTGTAAATAAATACATTATAAGCGAATAAACGAATTCATTTTTTATTTTTTATACCTAGTTTCAAATTAAACTAAAAAAGGGGGTTCGAACCAAAATCAATTAATCAAACGCATATTTTTTAGATGAATTCTCCAAGAAAGATCCCATCAATAACATAAAGTAAATCCATTATCCGAATAAGTTTGACTTACGCATATCTAATAATGTACAAGTATGTTTACATTGTGTACTACGTAATATTTTATGCAACTCGCGGCAGCATACATATGAAAGTATAAGTATTAAAATATTAGATGCACAGACTTTTGATCAGAAAAAATTATTTGGTAAAAAAGTCTCAAAATAGCGGGATTTTTTTCTTAAAAAATAAAATTAAGTGGAGAAAAGATTCGATTTTAGACCCAAAAACAGGTAAAAAATTATACCACGAGCATCAATATTAAGTATAACAAAAAAAAATTCCCGAAACTTTGATTTTCAAAGTAATTATTAATTATAAAAACTTTTAAAGAACCCCTTTTCAGAACTGATGGGAAAAAAAAACTTTGCCTCCCTAAAATATAAACACTTTTCTTTATTTATTTCCCCATGCATAAAAATCATACGAAAATAATTTATCTATGAGTTGATTATTTCGTTCTAATGAACATAAATGGTAAGGAAGCCTTTTTTTTGTGTTTCATAATATCATGGGACTCGTGTTACATCAATTATAAAAAAATACGATTTCATAAGAATTACGTAGAACGTAGATAAGATTGGAATCAAACATCTTACTAATCGAAAATTGAATCGAATCAATTTAAATTGATTATCTGAACCAAGAAAAATTAATTTTCTTTTTTTGAATGTTAATTTTAGAAACTTTAAATGCACTATTTTTGAAGCAAAAAACTGATCGACGTCCGACATACTAACGCGCAGATATCTTTCATAATAAGTGTGCCATCAAAAATTCAGAATATGATTCCATTAAATTGGTTGATTTTTGACTGGATCGAATCGCGACTTTTAAAAAAAAAATGATAATTGAATTTTGTCGCAATTACACAAAATGTTTTTATAAATCCCCACAAAACTTGCCATATTCTATGTAGAATCCAGATGAATGATTTGGTACTGCCAATTATAAATCATCACTAAATAATGTCAAAGTATAAATTATTAGATTAGGATAAGATTCTTTTTACTCTATTTATATTTTTTAATGTTGAATCTTCTAAAATTTCACCTTCAAAGAGTACTGTATTTTCGATTTCATAATATAATATACTGTATATATATAATATTACTTCAAATGAAATAAACGCACAAAAAAAATTTTACTTATTATTATTCGCAAATTTTTGTTTATATAAGTGTAGATTCAAAACATGCAAGATTTTAAAATTGAATTGAAGAGTTTTTCCTACTTTGTCATATGCAGTATTGTAAAAGTTTGAACTAAAATTAGCTTATAATGGTTACTACTAATTACAGTATAATATTTCTTTATTAATATCATTATTTCTTTTTTATTTAACTATTACTAATGTCTCTCTTACTTTATTTTTTTTATCTTAATTATTTTATAGTGAATTGGCATATTTTTTCTCGTTTGTGCTTCAAAGATCAGTCTTCATGTCATTCCGACTTCCCGAGTTTACGAAAAGTCTCCAATGCGATAAACGTGAAATATAATACGCACGCGAGAATGTCCGGTATGTCTAGGAAACGTTCGGGAAATATCTAAAATGTTCGGAAAATGTACCGAAACGTGAAAGATTCCTTTCATAGGGATTTCATTATTAAAAAATAAAATCAATAAATTTTTTATATTACATCAAGAGATTAGTCAAATAAATTATATTGAGCAGTATACGACGATTTTTTTTTATTTTCTATGGTTAAATTATTTATATCTTAAATCTACTTAAAAAATGATCTCTAGATTTAAAGTACTAAACAACTTTTTCAATTCAACAATTATCTCTTTTCTCTTCACACTTCACTAATTATTATTAACAGCAGCTTGATGAGATTTAATGATTTCATTAAAAGTTTTGAAAATGATTTTTCGTCATATCAGTTGCGCATTATCTAATTGTATATTATAATTATTTTGAATAATTAATTATGGTGAGATGTATCTAATTTGTATGCTATATTTACTAGTATAAGGAGAGGGCAATGATTCTTTTAGTGCAATTGATATATTAGAATTCAAGTTTTCTAAAATCGAAATAAATTTTAATTGAACTACTTTACATAATAATAACTCATCATACGAAGGTCTTTCAATATTTATTTGTTCTCGCGTTTGTAACGAGTGATATAACAAGCTCCTTTGATTCACTCTTGAATATATTTTACTTATCCTAACTCGTAGAATCAATTACCTAGTCACATGACATTGTCAATAGGAAAATTTCATCGCACGTGTATATAAATATTTTTTTCTTCACGCCACAATACCTACAATACCTCCATTTCTTCCATCATTGCGATTGAAAATGCGCCACTCACCCATTTTAGAATGGCAGCTTACTGATACTTTTAATAATTTTACAAAAACAAGGGGTTATTGGTTATCTTTAGGAAGAATAAAATAGCTAACAAGATAGGGAGACGAGATTGATAGAAGAAATGAGCTTCAATGCAATATTGAAGCAAGAAATAGTATTTAGGAATAAAATAAATAAATTGGGGTCTTTGCAATAGAAAGGTACGAAACTCAAAAAATATCAAAAATTAAATTAATATTAAATTTGCATTTATTTCAGTAAAAAAACATAATTAGCATATAAAGTAAAATTAAAATTTTTTTTGAGTTTCGTACCTTTCTATTGCAAAGACCCCTTAATTTAAAAATTAAAAGTGGTATATTGATTATTAATCAAATTTAAATTTACAAAGAAATTAATTAATAAAATTTTTTATACTGTATAAATTTAACATTTTAACTTTTTCATTAGTTACATTAAGCTTTAGCATAATACATTCAACCTTAAAGAATCATATTTCTAAGTATTTTTACTATATCTACTTTTTACGATATTTGTTCCTTTTCAACTTCAGGTATTACATTAGCAGATGTACTACGGTGCAGAACCTCTATAATAGGAACTTAAAAAAATTTAAATAAAATTTGATTCTATGATTGAATTTTAATTTTATAAAAAGAATTAAACTTTATTTGTTAAAAGGAATCAATTTAAAAAATAAAAAAAAGTCTCAATTTTTTAGATTATGTAAGCATCACGTGATACATATATTAGCCAATCAGAAATTAGGATTTTATTAATTATATGATATAAAAATTTATATAATATATTTGTTTATTGTATTTCATTATAAACTGATGATTGATGAATCAGGTACATGATAATGAGATTTATATTTTATTATATGCATTTTTTGGTAAAATTACTTAATTTTTGAATTCTTTTGTTTATAAATTTATCATCTGAACTGTCTTTTAAATATCATTATTTATAACATTAAATTAACCTATACTTAAATAATTTTGTTTATTAATTTTTTTTTTTTTGCAATATTAGAACTTTTTTTTCTTCTTAGCATATTGAAAAAAAAATCTGAAGTAAAATAATAATTAATATTACATTAAATGTGGCTAAAAAAGATCTGTAAAGCAAAAATTAGACTAGTCTCAATTTTAACTAAATTTTGTCAGTATATTTAAATTACAGATTTTTAAACAGCTAAAACTTAGCCAAAATTTAATTTAGAAAAAAAATAACCGATAATTTTTAAAGCTAATAATCATATCTATAAAAATTATCGTTTAAATTTTTTACTTTAATATAAAAAATTTTTTTTTTAGAAATTTATAATCAATCAATTGTTACTATACATAAGTAGTTGAGTATAGAGGTTCTGCACTATAGAGATTATCTATTTCATCAACAAACTCTTCTGCAACATTATAATAATTATATAGATAATTTTTTGTTGGAATATTGAGTAAAATCTTCGTATCATTCGTATCATTCGCATCATTCAAATCGGTTGCAATTTTAACTGCATTATCTGAAATAACTACATCATTCAAATAATTCTGATGTTTATCACCATCAGAAATTACTTCACAATTATCTATATTATCATCCTCAACATCATATTTATCTTTATACAATGTATCATCAAATTCTTCCGTAAGATTATAATTACTATGTTGAAGTAAGTCCTTTGAATCACTCACATCACTCACATTATTTACATCTGCGCATTTTGAAATAATTACATTATCATCCAAATTTTTCTGATGTTCTGTAAGATTATGAAGATTATGATCACTATAGTGAGATAAATCCTTAACGTCATTCATATCATTCACTTCATTTACATCGTTTACATCATTTACATCATTTGCAACTGCATTATATGAAATAATTATACCATCTGAATCATTCTGTCGTCTAAGCATTTCATCGTCAAAAATATTATCTAGACGATTCACATTTACTACCGCATCTGTATTATCTGGAATAGCTACACCCCGATTAACAACTTCTACTTGCTCAGCATCATCTGCGTCATTTGTATTGTCAGTGCTGAATATTTCCTTCTCTGTGGACGGTTCTCCTCGATGGCTGGCGCCTCGATAATTGATACTTTCTCGGTAGTTGATGCCTCTACCTCGATAATTGATACTTCCTCGGTGGTTGATGTCTCCTCGATGATTGATACCTCCTCAAAGATCGGTTCCTCCTCGACATTTCTTTCTAAGATTTCTTTTAATTTCGATAAAATCGATCTAATTTCACCCCTTTCTATTTCCTTCTAAAATTTCTTTTGATTCGATAAAATCAGTCCAATTTCATCTTTTCTTTCACTTTCTCCCCTAATACTTCTTTTAATTTCAATAAAGTCTGTTCATCAATAACTTTATCCTCTAACGATTTGGTATATTCAATTTTATCAATTTTATCCTTTCTCTCGTTTTCTTTTCTTTTTTTCTCTAAAATTTTTTTTATTTTCGATACAATCGAATACTCGTTAATAGCTCTGTCCTCTAATAATTTACTATATTCACTTTTAGTTTCATTAATATTCTTGTAAATTTTACGTCGTTCTTCAAATAACTTGTTACTCTTTCAATAATTTGTTTACGTTGTTTCTGAGGATCTTTTTGAGGATTAGTCTTTGGAACCGAAGTGGGAGGAGTATCAGGAGTAGTGTAAGTAGAGTAAACAGTGTAAGAAGATAAAGGTCGTGAAGGAGTAGTCATGGAAGTTGAAGTGACAGGAAAATTAGACCAGATTTCGAAATTCGATTAAAAAATTTAATTTTGGTTATAAGAAAAACATGCATATACTGTATATATGTTTATTTATAATAAAAAGGATTTAATTTACCTCATCTTTGATTTCTACTTTTTGAGTATTTTCTTTTATAACATATAGAACCTCTACAGCTTTAAAAGTTAATTGCTTTTTCACGTGAGTATTAATTATATCATCACAAAAAGGAGTTATTTTTTTAATATATCCTTTTTTCTGAAGGAAGAATTCTTCAAGAATACGTTGGATTAAATATAAGTATCCGATTAAAAGGGTATCGATATTGTCAGGTAAAGAATATCCTAATATTTTCCCAAAGAAAAAAAAAAGAAAAAGAAGTTTTTAAGTAAAATTTGAAAAAAAGAATGATGAAATTTATTCTTACCCTCCAGTTTTAAGAACTTTATATTCAAGGTTTCGATATTTTGTATTTTTTCTTTTTACTCTTTCAAATTCTTTAGTTGATAATTTAATCAATTTCCTAATAAATTTTTTAATACTATCTAATTGAAGATTATTTTCCAAAGATTGTTGATGTAATTTAAAATAAATTTCATGCATTTCTTTCCAATCATCATACCAAATCCCAGCGGAATATTCAAACTAAATTAAAATGGCGCAGCGATAAAAAATTTCAATATGTGGCAATGCAAAATTAGATATAACATTTTGAAAGAAAAAAATTTTTTTTTTTTTGTTACTTACGTTCGTAACGGAAGAAAGAGCGGACAAATATTCGCTATTCACAACATTATAAATAGTTTCAATAGCTTTACTATTGATACAAAATTTTCAAGATTTGATCAATTATTCGCAAGCAAGTTCGAATTTCACGAAGTCTGAACATAATATTAGCATTAATATAATTTGATTTTCTGTAAACTTTCCAGAATTTTGAGACAGATTTATATAAAGAAATACGAGTATTTGAATGGATCATATTAACAGATTGAGAAATTATGCATAATGCTAAAGACAGGCGTTTCTAAATATATAAAGTGTTTAATGTGAATTGGTTAAGCATTTGAATAACTTTACGTACTATAATTTATAGTAGCATATTTGAAAAAAGTGTACTTACAGAAATAATTCTAATTGTACTATAGTTGAGCCATTGTAATGAGTCCATTTATAATCCGAAAGATGGTTTGCAGTTTTAAGAGCGAATTCTATCACTAAATGTATGAAAAAAAAAAGTTAAAATAAAGAACTAAAATGATAAAAATCGTATAATATAAACAAAATTACCATTCTTATCTTCAATTCTTTCATTAGGATGTACCAAGTCTTCTATTAAATGAATTATTTCACTCAAAGCATAGTTATAAACTCTAAATAGGTAATGTTTTCAGGAAAGAAATTAATTTAGCAAATAGCACATACTCTCCATTTCTTTTTTTTTTCATTTGCATACTTACAAACAATTTTCATCTGCTAATAATTTGAGAATATCATGATATTTTTTACTTCGCGTGTCTAATATGGCCATGTTTGAAGTCTTTTTTTTTTTTTTAAAATAAGCAAAAATATTATTGGTTTGTCAGACTCATATAGTAATCATGCATTGCATTATATAAAATAAGTAATCTTGAATAAGGTATCAGATAAGTTTTCTTTTGGACATTTCCTATTGTGTTGCATATATAGTAATGTTCGGGCGAACCTCGGTTGTTCCGAAACAGCCGAAACCTGCTAATTTTCCGTTCAATCCACCAACTGAGCAGATTTACTCGAAATCACAAGTGTGATCAAGTCTTATACAACTTAACTAGTTATGATGTTTCTACGAAAATCATTTACTGTTATAAGAATCAACGGTAGATTGCAAATTATTTTTAAAATTCAAGCATCCGTATATATTTAGAAGTAAGATTTATATAAGTTCCCATTTTAATAACTTGCTCCCAAATATTAATCTTTTATTTTTAAATTATCCTATTTAATCAAAGAAATAAATAATTTTTGAAATAGAATGTTTTTCAGGTTGGTTTGACATAATATCTACGTAAAATTTTTAAACGTTATAATTAGATGATATGTTCTTTAATTTAATTAGTTTCATTTTTAGTAAATAATTAACTCTTTCTTGATGAATTAAGGTTTCAACCGCAACCAATAATTTGATTATATCCAAAGTCCAAAGCGTCAATTTTATTCAAGATAAGAATGTCGCCATAAATATAACTATAATTACATTAATTAACTATGGGAAGTTTAATAATACTAAACAATTTACTTTATAACGATTTGAAAAATACCAGAAGAGATATTATGTAGTTTACTATTTAAAAGTGTACTGCTGCCGAGGGGAAAAAGGAATTACTTTTACACTTTTGAATCATATGATTTATAAGCCAAATAAAAGTTTAATATTTGTGTTTGGTTTCGCCGGGTTTCGGAAGTTTCGGCGGATATTAAGTCAAGGTTTCACCAAAACCATTAACATATAACATTCAAAATAAATAAAAGAATAGTTATTACATTATTTAAAAAAAAATATGTCCTATTAATATATTATATAAGCGAATTTATTTTCTAATTTTTATTCGAATAAATTCACAAAGATCTATTTAATTTTCGTTTCACATAACTTGTATTCGAAGCACATAGGACTACTAATAATTTACAAGTGTGTTTACATTGTGTACGACGTACGTAACATATTCAGGAACTAGAAGTATTAGATGCACAGTCTAAGTCACATATAGTGAATTTTTTCTTTAAGAATAAGATTAAGATTTCTACTGAGATCGACAAAACCGGTCAAAATATACCCCGAGTGCAGATCTCCCATTTTAACACAAAAAAAAAAATCATTTTCATTATGCATAAAAATCACATGAAAACTATTTATTGTTTCGTTCTAATGAACATAAACGGTAAAGAATCAATTTTATATGTTTCAGGACTTGTGTTACTAGGGGGTGCTAACAACTGTGGTGGTGGTGTATAGGAATCGCGGGCTGTTCTTTGAGTGAGCCTATATACCTAACATACGACCATGGGAGCTTCCAATCCACTTGCTACTACATGGACTTGGATGTCACGTTAATAAATACTTGAGTCCAATAACCTTAAGGGCGGTGAGCAGTTAAGGGCACTAGCGCTGATCGGCTACCTTGAGGATGTAAAAGCTAGCAACATTACCAACCTTAATAAATACATTTCCAACGAAAATAGGATTTGAACAAAATCTTACTAATTGAATGATTTGAATCGATTTAAATCAATTTTATTTGAATTTTTAAATTTTAAAATTATTAGAGTAAAATATGTGCGCTGTAAGTTACAAGGATCTGTATTGATTGACGTACTGGAATGTCCATCATTATTACGCGCAGATATTTTATTGCATATAGAATAGATTTAGAGCGACCAGAATCAAATATTTAGAATGGAAGATTAGAAGTATTTAAAACGATTAAATCGATTTCTTTAACTGATTTTTAAAGATTTGATTTTCAACTGAATCGATCCACAGCCTTTTTAAAAAAAAAATTCCGATAGAGTTTTTTTAGCAAAACGAGTCTTATTAGACACCAGTTACTTACGAATCTGGATATTAAAATGTGGGATTAATGAAAACTACAAACGCTTAGATCATTTAAAACACACGAAAGAGCAATTCACTTAAATCAAGTATACAATAATTCTCAGGATAAGGTAAAATACGTTCACTGTACGAAAGTTATTCTTTTGTTCCTTGAAAAATCGTTTAACATTAAACTTCGGAATGAAATAATTTTCATGAAGACAACCAATATCCAAAGAGAGAAAATTATACAGTATTTGCGCTTAATATTAGCGTGAATACATTAATTTTTATTAATAAATACAATAAATAAGATACAAAAAAAAAATAATAAATTTTTTCTATATCTTGTGTCGCGAGTAAATTAGTAAATTTTTTTGAATACATAAACTTAAAGTCTAGATTTACATATGATTGTATTCCATAGGCATGCTTGCGTTTATAGCAGCAGCTTCCTTTTCTTTTTCAGATAATTCAGGTTTACTTGGATTACTAGATAATCTTCTTTTATTATCATTATCAACAGCAGCTTGATGAGCTTTAGCAGCCATATCAACTAGATTTTCTACTTCTTTAACGATTTTTTTGAAAGTTTTGAACCATGATGATTCGTCACCTTGAACATTGTTCTCTTGTACACCGTTCTCTTTTACATTGTTCTCTTGTACATATATAATATAATTTTTTTGGATAATATTAATTATGATATTATTATCTAATTTATTATAATTAGGTGGTAATATATTTTTTAACGTACTTATATCACATTCGTTATAAGGAGAGGGCAACGATTCTTTTAATGCAGTTAAATTCTCATCATCCTTTTCACTGTAAGGAGGAGGTGGTAGTATTTCTTCTCCAATCATTTCATAATCAATTAGACATAATTTATCATCAAACTCTTCTACGGAATTACAATAACTAAATAAATAATTTTCTGCTGAAATATTGAGTAAAATCTTCGTATCATTCGTATCATTCGTATCATTCGTATCATTCGTATCATTCGTATCATTCGTATCATTCGTATCATTCGTATCATTCGTATCATTCGTATCATTCGTATCATTCGTATCATTCGTATCATTCGTATCATTCGTATCATTCGCATCATTCGCATCATTCAAATCGGTCGTATTATCTGAAATAACTACATCATCCAAATAATTCTGATGTTTAAGTATTTCATCAACATCAAAAATCACTTCATAATTATCTAGATATAATGTATCATCAAATTCTTCTATTAAATAATGATTTCTGTATTGAGGTAAATCCGCCACATCATTCACATCATTCGCATCTTTTACAACATTCACATCGCTCACGACTACATCATATAAAATATTTACATTATCATCCAAATATTTCTGATGTCCAAGTATTTCATCAACATCAAATACTATCTCATAGTTATCTATATACAATGTATCATCAAATTCTTCTATAAAATAATAATTATTGTATTGAGGTAAATCCTTCACATCATTCATATAATTTACATATTTTACAACATTTACATCACTCTCGACTGCATCATATAAAATAATTATATTATCATCCAAATTTTTCTGATGTCCAAGTATTTCATCAACATCAAAAATTATTTCATAGTTATCTAGATACAATGTGTCATCAAATTCTTCCGTAAGACCATAAATACTATATTGAAGTAAGTCCTTCGCATCACTCACATCACTCACATTATTTACAACTGCGCATTTTGAAATAATTATATTATCATCCAAATATTTCTGATGTTCGAGTATTTTATCAACATTAACTATATTCACTTCATTTACATCGTTTACATCATTTACATTATTTACAACTACATTGTATGAAATAATTATATCATCTGAATAATTCTGACGTCTAAGCATTTCATCGTCAAAAATATTATCTAGATGATTCACATTATTCATATCATTTACTACCGCATCTGTATTATCTGGAATAACTATATCCCGATTAACAACCTTAATCTCTTCTATGACATTAGCATTTGTATTGTCAGTGCTGGATATTTTCTTCTCTGTGGGCGGTTTCTCCTCGATGTCTGGTACCTCGATAATTGATACTTCCTCGGCGGTTGATGTCTCCTCGATGGCTGGCGCCTCCTCAAATATTGGTTCCTCCTCGACATTTCTTTCTAAGATTTCTTTTAATTTCGATAAAATCGATTTAATTTCACCCCCTTTTCTATTTCCCTCTAAAATTTCTTTTAAATTCGATAAAATCAGTCCAATTTCATCTTTTCTTTTACTTTCTCCCCATAATACTTCTTTTAATTTCAATAAAGTCTGTTCATCAATATCATTACCCTCTAACGATTTGATATATTCAATTTTATCCTTTCTCTCGTTTTCTTTTCTTTTTTTCTCTAAAATTTCTTGTAATTTCGATACAATCGAATGCTCATTAATAGCTCTGTCCTCTAATAATTTACTATATTCAGTTTTAGTTTCATTAATATTCTTGTAAATTTTACGTCGTTCTTCAAATAACTTGTTTACGCTTTCAATAATTTGTTTACGTTGTTGCTGAGGATCTTTTTGAGGATTAGTCTTTTTTATTTTTGGAAAACCTAATTTACGATTTTTTGGAATCGAAGTGGGAGTATCAGGAGTAGTGTAAGTAGAGTAAACAGTGTAAGAAGATAAAGGTCGTGAAGGAGTAGTCATAGGAGTTGAAGTGACAGGAAAATTAGACCAGTTATCGAAATTCGATTCAATCTATTATAAAAAATTTAATTTTGGTTATAAGAAAAACATGCATATATATACGTTTATTTATAATAAGAAGGATTTATTTTTTTTTTTATTTACCTCATCTTTGATTTCTACTTTTTGAGTATTTTCTTTTACAACATATAGAACTTCTACAGCTTTAAAAGTTAATTGTTTTTTCACATGAGTATTAATTATATCATTACAAAGAGGAGTTATTTTTTTAATGTATCCTTTTATTTGAGGGAAAAATTCTTCAAGAATACGTTGGATTAAATGTAAGTATCCGATTAAAAGGGTATCGATATTGTCAGGTAAAGAATATCCTAATATTTCCCTAAAAAAAAAAAGGTTTTTAATGGTTTCAGTAAAATTTGAAAAAAAAAGAACGAAAATGAAATTTATTCTTACCCTCCAGTTTTAAGAACTTTATATTCAAGGTTTCGATATTTTGTATTTTTTCTTTTTACTCTTTCAAATTCTTTAGTTGACAATTTAATTAATTTCCTAATAAATTTTTTAATACTATCTAATTGAAGATTATTTTCCAAAGATTGTTGACGTAATGTAAAATAAATTTCATGCATTTCTTTCCAATCATCATACCAAATCCCAGCGGAATATTCGAACTAAATTAAAGTGGCGCAGCGATAAAAAATTTCAATATGTGGCAATGCAAAATTAGATATAACATTTTGAAAGAAAAAAAATTTTTTTTTTTTTATATGTTACTTACGTTCAAGACATGAGTAACGGAAGAAAGAGCGGACAAATATTCGCTATTCACAACATTATAAATAGTTTCAATAACTTTGCTACCTGTTGATACAAAATTTTCAAGATTTGATTGATCATCTTCAATTATTCGCAAGCAAGTTCGAATTTCACGAAGTCTGAACATAATATTAGCATTAATATAATTTGATTTTCTGTAAACTTTCCAGGATTTCGAGACAGATTTGTATAAAGAAACACGAGTATCTGAATGAATCATATCAACAGATTGAGAAAGTATGCATAATACTGAAGACATGGCGTTTCTAAATATATAAAGTGTTTAATGTGATTGGTTAAGCATTTGAGTAACATTACGTACTATAATTTATAGTAGCATGTTTGAAAAAGGTGTACTTACAGAAATAATTCTAATTGTACTATAGTTGAGTCATTATAATGAGTCCATTTGTAATCCGAAAGACTTTTTGCAGCTTTAAGAGCGAAGTCTATCACTAAATATATGAAAAAAAAGTTAAAATAAAGAAGAATTAAAATGATAAAAATCGTATAATATAAACAAAATTACCATGCCTTTCTTCAATTCTTTCATTAGGACGTACCAAGTCTTCCATTAAACGAATTGTTTCACTCAAAGCATAGTTATAAGCTCTAAATAGGTAATGTTTTCAGGAAAGAAAGAAATTTAGCAATTAGCATATACTCTACATTTCTTTTTTTATTCATTTGCATACTTACAAACAATTTTCATCTGCTAATAATTTGAGAATATCATGATATTTTTTACTCCGCGGGTCTAATATGGCTATGTTCGAAGTCATTTTTTTTTTGAAAAAAAAGACAACTACAGTAGCTATAATGTCTTGGTAAAAATGATACGATAAAATAAATAGCTTTTTGGGCTTGTTACACAAATGACGCTATTGTTAATGAATCGTGCTGGGTATATTGACCTTCTTATTCTACAATAGTTTTTAATTACCAATCATATATTAAAATTTTTTAAAAAAATAAAAAGCATGTAAACCATGTTTTATTTTTTAGGTTTGAAAGAAAAATCACATATTAATTGGGAGAAAAAAATAATAAAAAATTAAAATATATTAATAGTTCTTCCGACAATCGCAATCGTAATCATGCAAGTAGTATGCGAATCATATTTAATCATACATGATCTTAAACAATCTTAAAAATATTTCTGATTAAATGATAAAATAGGTAGTCTTGAATGACAAAAATATATTAATTCTATTTTTTTTTGGCAACTATACACATCGTATTGTATTATATTATTCTTATTAATATTATCGTTATATATATAGCATTAAAAAAAAAAGACCAATAAAAAAAAATATACATATTAAGTTACTAATATGACCTAATAATAAATACTAAAAAGTGATTTGAACAAAGTTCACCTATTATCCTAAGTAAAAACCTATTATCCTAAGTAAAATTATAACTTTATGATATATGAGAGATTTTCATTTTGCTTATCTAATAATAATGTACTATTCCGTTTACATTGTGTACGGAGTACATAACATATGCACTCACGGCGTTACGCATTAGATGCACAGACTTGATAAGAAATCCTTTGCAAAAAACATCTCAATAGTGGAATTTTCGTAAAGAATAAATTAAGCAGAGAAAAGATTTCCTACAGAGATCGATACTAGTCTAAAAAACGGTCAAAAAATACCACGAGTGTAGATATTGAATATCATAAGAAAAAATTCTCCGAACTGTGATGTAGCTGTGATGTCAAAGCTAACTATTTTTAACAAACTTAAAGAACCCTTTTTCAGATTGATAAAAAAAAACTTTGAAACCATTTTTCTTTATTTATATTTCCATGCATAAAAAATCACACTAAATTGTTTTTTTCTATGACTGTTTGATTGATATGTTCTAATAAGTATAAATGGCGAAGAATCAGTTCTTGTGTTTCTTGTGTTTCTTGTGTTTCAAAACGGATAGGCTCGTGTTACGTGCTACGTTCAATAGAATTTACGTCAAAATCCGACTAATCGAAACTCGAATTCCGAACTCTTAACATCAATTACATCAATTTTTTTTTTGATTTTTTTATAGTAAAAGACAATTGATGCGCTATTTTATTATTTATTTTTGAATTTGAAGCTAGAAAATAATTATAGTAACAGATATGCTAAAATAAAATTGCAAAAAAAATTGATCGACGCCCGACATGTCTACCGTCTAATATTAATTGCATGTAGAAATCGATTTAGAATAGCCGGAATCAAATATTCAGATTATTCGGAATTAGAAGATTAAAAACCAATTAGAAACGATTAAATCGATTATTAAATCGGATCTTAAAGGTTTGATTTTCGACTCGACCTTTAAAAAAACATGATAATTGAATTTTTGTCGCCATATTTAAGAATTCAGACGAAGGATTCTTCATAAATCATTATAACTTATTATTAAATATGTCAAAATATGAAATTATTAGATTAGGATAGGATTCTCTTTACAATTTTTAAATATTTAAAATGATTATTTTATATCTTCTATATCTTCTAAAATTTCACCTTCGTACTTTATAATATACTGTATATATGTATGTATAAAATTATTACAAATAAAAATCAAAGAAAGAAATACTTGTACTTATTATCATTCGCAAATTCGGAATGAAAAGAATTCAATACTGAATTGAAGAATTTTTCCAATTTTCCACTACTTTGTCACATAATGTAAATGTTGAATTAAAGTAGTTTTTAACGATTGTTACTAACTATAATTTCTTATTATTAATATGTAGAGCTACTAGAGTGCTACTAGGTTTGATTGCTGTAGGTATATAGCTACTTGCTGCTTTTTTTTAAAATATTATAAAAATTATAATTAGTATTTTATAACATATCGGCATATTTCTTAATTGATGATTGCTGTGGTTGATTATATATTAACGAATTTATTTCTTTCATATTCTTAAATCAACATACGTAACGGATACTTTCAGTAGTGCGAGTAGTGAAATATATAAATATGCTTCTCCTGAGTTTGCGAGTTTGCGAAAAGTCCATGATGTGATAAACGCATGCACACAAAGATTTTTACGTTCATGAGAACGGTGAGAACAGAACAGGCTTAAAGAAGTCGTTATAAGGAGCTAAATTAAAGAGATAAAGAGAGGCATAAGCAACTTAAAATCAATACCAACTTGAAAGCAGATGAAACATCTACTGAAGATCAGGATTATCAAAATTTCGCGGAATTTTACTTTATATTTACCGATACTCCAATAGTACATGTACTGATAATTTTTGGCTATTTTATTTATTAAAATTCAGCTAATAAAATCATCAAATATCGAGTAACTTTTAGCAGTTAAATTATAAATTTCTTACGAAAATTTCTTAGGTTAGAGTAACGTCCCTCGTACATTATAGAGTATCGTACATTGAAAAATAAATTATAAATTATTTATTTTATTTATTTTAATAAATACAGTATATTATATATGATCTGAGAATAAATTACATAAAAGAAATTAAAAGAAATTAAATAGTTATATTGAACACTACATGATGAATTTTTTTTTTTTGATGGTTATTAAACTACATAAAATTATCTTAAATTTACTTAGAAAAAAAAAATTTTTTCTTAGATTTTTTCTTAGATTTGAAGTGCAACTTCTTCCTTTTCAATTGTTTTTTCAATTATTTCTTCTTTTTCTTTTTCAACCATTTTTTCAATTATTTCTTCTTTTTCAACCATTTTTTCAATTATTTCTTCTTTTTCAACCATTTTTTCAATTATTTCTTCTTTTTCAACCATTTTTTCAATTATTTCTTCTTTTTCAACCATTTTTTCAATTATTTCTTCTTTTTCAACTATTTCTTCAATTATTTCTTCATCTTCCTTTATTTCATTAACGGATAAACTAGAATTATTATCATATAAACTAGATCTTAAAACAGCCTCCCTGTGAGCTTTAGCGGCTTTATCAACAATATTTTCAACTTCCTTAACTATTTTCCTAACGGTTTTTAAGAATACTGAACCTTCATAATCATCTGGTTGTTGCGGTTGTTGCACATTATTTACATTTTGGACATTTTGGATAATATTATATTGATTTATTTGATTTATTTGATTTATTTGATTTACTTGATTTACTTGATTTACTGTAACAATATTTTCTATGTTCGGATTATTGCTTTCCTTCACTACTGAATCTTCTGAATGAGTTAAAATTATTTCAGGAAGGATTACTTTCTCACTAACACTATGTACACTGTCCCCATCATCACATTTTCTACATTCTTCTTTCTCATTCTCTTCAACATTCATATTAATTTCGTCTTTCTTAAGTTGTTGTTCTTCTGAATGAGACTCGGACGAATTTATATTCTCAACAACAACATTATTTTCATCATTTTTCTCTTTCTTATTCTCCTCAACATCTATATTATTATCTTTCTTAGGTTCTTCCTCTTCTGAATGAGACTCGGATGAATTTATATTCTCAACAACAACATGGTTTTCATCATTTTCCTCTTTCTCGTTTTCCTCAACATCTATATTATTATCTTTCTTGAGTTCTTCTTCTTCTGAATGAGACTCGGAAGGATTTATACTCTGAATATCAACATTATTTTCATTGCTTTCCTTTTTCTCGTTCTCTTCAATTTCTAGATTATCGCTTTTCACTTCTTTTAAATGAGGATTCATTTCATTTTCATTAATTTCTCTAGTCAAAATTGTTTCAAAAGGTTTTACTTCGTCTTCTTCCTCTTTAGTATTGTCTACACTCTTATCGGGATTCATTTCAACTTCACTAATTTCTTTAGTCAAAACTGTTTCAGCAGAAGATTCTACATCGTCTTTAGGTTTGTTTATATTCTTATTAATGACTTCCTCGTTATTATCGTTTTCTTTATGTACATTAATTTCACGAGTATTTTTGTCACAACTCTCTTCAATTTTTTTACTTTCTTCTTTTATTTCAAAATTATTTACATCCTTATTAGTGATTTTCGCGTTATTATCACTTTCTATATATTTATATATAATAATTTCGCGAGTTTCTGGAGTATTATATATATTCTTGATCTCGTAATTATTATAAATAATTGGTTCAGGTTCAGAAACGAATGGAATTTGTGGTAATGAAGGTGATGATGCTTCTTTTCTTTTTTCCTCTAAAATTTCATTCAATTTTGCCAAAATTGAATCTGAAAAATTATCAGAATTTTTATCAATAGCTTTATCTTCATCTTTAGTATTCACTAGTAATTCGTTATAATGTTTCTTAGTATGCTCAATATCTTTTTTAATCTTAAGTCTTTCTGCAAACAATCTTTTTACGTCATCGATTATACGTTTACGTGTACATTGTTGTTTTAAACTTGATAAAGATCTCGTTACTTTTGTTGGAATTTCTCGAACGCTTATTCTACGACGTTTTTTTGATTTTTCCTCTTGGGATAAAGGAGTTTTTTCCTCTTTGGATAAAGAAATCTTTTCCTCTTGAGATAAAGGAGTTAAAGTACGAGTTGGAGTATTTGAGGCAGGATTATAAATAGATTGTGGTGGGGAAGAAAATGAAGTATATGCCGAAACAGGAGTATCAGGAGGCATGTTATATTGAAAAGGTTCTCCATTAGGCGAAGAAGTAATGATGTCATTAGGTTTATTTTGTGAAGAAGCATAATGAAAAGAAGGAGGAGCGGATAAAGATCGTACAGGAGGAGTTGGTGGAGGAACATGATAACTGGACCATGTTTCGAAACTTAATTCAATCTAATGTTGTTTAAATTTCGTATGTTAATAAAAAAAAAAAAGTTTTAATAATTTAATACATGTAATCAAATATTTACCTCGTTTTTGATTTCTACGTTTTCAGTACTTTCTTTTATAAAATATAAAATTTCTATAGCTTTAAATGTTAATTGTTTTTTCACATGAGTTTCAACTATTTCATTACAGAATGAAATTAAATCTTTAAGATATTTATTTAATTGAAGAGGGAATTTTTCGAAAAGTTTTTGAATTAATTGTAAGTATCCAAATAAAAGAGTTTCAATATTATCAGGTAAAGAATATCCTCCTATTAAGCTGTAAATAATTAAATAAATAATAATTAATTAATTAATTTTATAAAAAAAAAAGTATATAAACATATTATAACTAAAAAAAAAAAAAGTATTTACCCTCCAGATTTTAGCATTTTGTATTCAAATTTTCGATACTTAGTATTCTTTCTTTTCACTCTTACGAATTCTTTCTTTGATAATTTCATTAAATTTCTATAAAACTTTCTAATGGATCTTGATTCGGAAATATTTTGTGAACATAATAAAAAAAATTTTTCACGTCTATCTATCCAATCGTAATACCATTCCCCAGCAGGATATTCGAACTATTGATGTAGAGAATAAAATAAATAAGTAAATAAAAATAAATAAAATTTATTTATATAAATAAGTAAAAAAAGTTGTGTAAGTAATACTCACATCTAAAACTTTAATAAAGGAACCAAAAGCGGCCAAATATTCTTTTTGAGCAACGCTAACGACAACATCAAAAAAATTACCGCCTATCTTGAATGCTAAATCAGCATTAGATTTGTCATCTTTAATCTTTCGTAAACAATTTCTAATTTCACGAAGACTGAATATGATATTTGAGTTAATTATTTTCGTATTCCTATAAATTGCCCAAAATTTTGAAATTGATTTATAAAAAGTAGCACGAGTCTTTGAATCTATCATTTTAATAGATTTGGAAAGTATATGCAACACTGAAGACATGGCGTGACTACATAAATAAATTGAAAAATGATTAAACGATTAGTAAAAGTGAAATGAGTCAACATAATGAATTATTTTGTTAAATTAAACTTACAGAAAAAATTCTAGTTGCGCTATAGTTGAATTATCATAACAAATCCATTCATAATTTGAAAGATGTCCTGCTGCTTTAAAAGCAAAGTTCACCACTAAAAAGAAAAAAAAAAAATAGTTAGGTTAAGCGAAGTAAATCACGTGATATTAAAACGAAGGGGTAACGAGAAAACCATACCTATCTTATCTTCAATATCCTCTTTAGGACAACCAACCAAATTATCCATTAAACGAATAGTTTCTTCTAATGCATAATTATATGCTCTAAGAAGAGATAATATTTTAAGAGAAAATTTAGTGTGTGTGCGCATATATATTATATTTTTCAAAAAAAAAAAAAAATCAAAATCAAAAAAAAACCTATAAACACACTTACAAACTATGGTCATCTGCCAATAACTTGAGAGTCTCATCATATTCTCTAATTTGTATATCCGATAATCTAGTTTCTAAAATAATTGAATTATCATCATTTAAATCTGAATGTTCACTATGAATGCTATGGATTGAACTCATGTTTATGTCTAAGGAAAGTTTTTTGAAATTTTTTTGATGAAAAAAAAAAATAAAATAAAAGATAAAACGTGCTTTTTAAAAAAAAATTTCGATTATGAATGTAACATTTATAAAACGGAGTTAATAAACCGAAATTTGAAAAAAAGAGTCGTTTTTTTAACAAGGAGATAGGATTTACAATTTTTAATTGTGTTTTAAATAATTTATTCACCCTGTATGGGTATTTAAATTGTCACAAATAATACTAAATGTTTACGCATAATCGAAAAAGAAAAAAAATAAAGAGATGGACATAATCATACAATACATGAATATTTATTTATTACACAAATTATTTTGTCCAATGTAATACATAATAATTGAGATATAAACAATAATAATATAATGATTAATAATATTATATGTAAATCTATAAAAGAAAAAGGAAAAGTTAACATGGTCGCACTGATATAAAATCTTATTTCACAAGATTTTCTTGAGAAAATTTTAATAAATTTTATAAAACTGTGTTTGATCAAAATTTCTTTGTTAAAGTTTTAAAAAATTCAATTTGGAAATTAATTCAATCCCATAAAGTCCATCAATATGTAAGAATAAATAAATAAATTAATTCCGCATAAGCCCTGAATGTTTTAGCTTTTTAATAAAGTATTTCCGGTTAATCTGCATCTCCGGTACATATACCCAAAAATAATATTATAATTGTTTCTAAAAACATATTTATGGAGAATATTATTGGTTAATTTCCATATTGTGTAATTTGTGCAACGTCACATTCGGTATATACTACTAAAAAATCTGGACATGGACTGTTTTTATGAAAGTTACACTTCATTTAGTTATTTTTGTTTCAGATTTATTTTTATTTATAGTACAGTACATTTAGTACATTTATATATTTTGTGTTTCATGGTTTATTAATTTTAATTTATAATTCACGTTCAGTCCTTGTTCTAAGAAATTATATTGCGAAAATAAACTCGAAAACGAAAAAAATATTTGGGATTCAAGAACTTATTCCACTGTTTGAAAAATTATTTTAAGTTCGGAATATTCTATTATTGTCTTTCCGCGCCAAGGCTCTACTGGCTCTACGTAATATGTGTTATGACGCATTCGATCAACAAATGTGCAGTATCATGGACATGGACATACCCGCGCCGATACACTACAATAAACTACTTGATATCGATATACTAGTTATTATGCAGCCAAAAAGGATCATGCATTCATGCTGTTTTTGACGTTTATTTAGATTAAGGTACTATTACATAATATTTTTACGCATTACATCATATATTGAATTTTATAGGTAAAATACTAAATAGCTTATTGGTTTATTTATATGAAGCATGATTAGGAATGTTAGAATATCAGGGACGTTAGAATATCACCAAACCGAGAAGCAGTTCGGTGAATAAGGTAATATCTATAATATATATTACCCAAAGTTCAACTTTGAGATATTATATATCGTAACTCATTTATTGTTTACAGTTTTGATCGAAAATTATGTGACCACATGATTTTTGTTTGATTTTCATAAGTCAATTTCATATACAACTAATCGCACGCGACTGATCGTTGATTTCATAATAAATTTCATAATAAAGTTGAGGCAATTTATTGGACAAATTTATGCTAATCAATACATTCGTGTAATTGTATGCAATTAGAATATAATATTTATTTGTTTGATTTAAAGAATAAAAGTACAAAGTGTTATACAAAATTACTTACACGATGCAATAATTATCTAAAGATAATCTAAGTGTTTCCTTCTCTAACATTATGTTTTTTTTTAATAGTCATCCGAATGTTCGTTCTCGTTCTAAACTATCTTTCTTCTTCGTTCCAAAATTGATTACGTCATTAATAATACGCTTTCGTTTTCGTATACGTTGTTGTTGCTGAAAAGATCTTGCTGCTCTTGTTAGAATTTTCCAAACATTTCATTTTATTCCATTGTTCTTGTTGTTTACTCTCGAAATGAAGAAATAATGTGGTAGTGAGGAAATCAGGAAAATGCCGAAATAAGGGAAAGTGAAATGTCATCAGATTGATGTGGATCAGAAGGTAAAGGGAGTACTAATATTAAATCAATTCAATATAATGTAGTATTGTATCATATGCATTTTTTTAGTTAAAATATAAACAGGCCTCATGAAATTATTTCTTTAAAATATTGTTCATGTTAGAAAAAATTCTCAAGAAGTCGTTGAATTAATTACAAGTACCCGAGCAAAAGAGTATCAACATGATCAGGTAACAAATATCAAATCAAGAAAATTTTATGAGTAAATTAATTTAAAGCAAAAGAATAAAGAATATTACCCTCCAAATTTGAATATTTTATATTCAAAATTTTGATATTTTTTTTTTTGCCCTTTCAAATTTTTTAGTCGATAATTTAAATGAATTTTTAATTTTCGCGCGTGTCTTCCTATCATAATCCATTCACTGGCAGAGTATTCATAAAAAAATTCGTCATTGAAGTGGCGCAGAATAAAAACTTTTGTGTCACTTACATTCAAAGTAGTTAAATATTCACATTGTACAATGGGAAAAATTATCGATTACTTTACATATTTGGTTAATAAACAATTCAACGACTAAGATTCAAAGATTCTTGTTACTATAAACTTCTGCATCAATCAATTTATATTTAGTAATTAATAATTACAAAAATGAATATACCCATAAGTATTGTTTAAAAACGGGAAAATGTTGATTTTGTTTTGTTGCACGATATTTATCTATATCGGAGATCATTAAAAATCATATAATAACCAAAAAAGTCCAAATTAAACAAAAAAAAAAAATTAGGTTCTGGCACTTTCTCGGCCGATAAATGCACTTAGATTCCTATGATTAGAATTATAATTATAGATTAGAATCAAGATGTAAATATAATGCGAATTCCAATTCCCGTTACGTAAAAGAAACACAGTAGTTGCACGTATTCAAAACAGATATTGATATAATGTGTGTTATTTATATCCATAAATATTCTCCTAACAAAAGTCCAATCAAATCCGCTGTTCATTCGATTATCAACTAGGTTAATTTAATTTTTTTAAATAAGAATTTTAAAATATCACAATAAATCAGTATGATTTAATTACACGAATTTGCCAAGGAAATCAGATTGGACACAATATGCATAGTTAGAAAAAAAAGGATAAAAAAAACCCTCTATTACGATGGATATAAATGGGTTGTTGCAATGTTACATCACATCAAAATGAACTACTTAAATTGATTATCTATTCATGTTCATTTTTCATTTTGACCCTATATTTGATATCATGTCCTGCCGATCATTAAATTTTAATCGATAGAATTTCCGAAGCGCCAAATCGACGATAGGTTCATTTGCATGCAACGCAATGTAAAGTATCTTTAGTAGTGCTCTTTCATCCATACCACATGGATACTATAAGTAGGCGTCAGATCTTCCGCCTTCGTTATGAGACAATTCGTTAATGCCGCCGATAACGAATTATTCGGTAAAGTGTATAATGCGGTAAAATATAGGAAAATCATGTTATTTGTAAAACTTCAGACAAATAAAACTGCGAAACATAAATCACCATCTTTTGATAAAATAGTTTATAATAGTAAATTTGCTTATTTGAGAAAAATCAATATCAAATTACCCATTATGTTAGAATTTATTTTGCAAAAAATCTTCGTTATATTTACTAAAAAAAAAAAAATTCTGGCAAGGTTGAGTTCGTCTGTCTGGGCAGTTTACTATGGTATATAGGGGAGCCAGTAGTTCTTTTAGTTTGTAATTTTTTGTATCAATGGTTTTTGTACTTACTTTAATAAATTGACTTACAATCTTAGATTGGTTAATTAGTGATATTCGGTATAACGAGAATTTTTTCATGATTTTTAGATCAAGAATTACAATCTTTTGGCCTATACATGAACTTTCTGAAGCATTTGATTTTTTAGTACCTTTTAAATGTAATTGATTCTGATCAAAAGTAAATTGACTTGCATACCCCTAATTATCAAAATTTCTGTCTACACCTTCTATTGAATTGATCTGTTCCTCCACAATAGAGATGCAAACATAACCTAATCAAAAATTCTATCTATTTCGCCTTTTATGAATAAGTTAAATTCTTTTTTTTTTTAAATTGAATCAGAAACTTAAAAATGGTTAGAAATGTTGTACAACTGATTAAGACACGACGTTACAAGTTGTTATAAGATTTTTGCTGTCGACGTGTATACTGTATATACGACACTTAAAAGTTCTATCATCAGTTAAAAATTGTATACGGGACGTTAGTCTCGTGGTATAAATCCGTCAGCCTTGATCTCATTCATTGTCATCAAGGCTCCCCCGTGATCAATGATTCTACGGTGATTGCATAATAATATCTTTGTGTATTAAGTGCTCGATTCGATAATTTCTTTTCTATGAAATTTTATCTTTTTACCTTTTTAACATAATTTTACATATTATTTATATCTTTAACAACTTTCTTTATCATTATTAAAAGATTTCAAAGCGATTTTTGATGTCATTAATAGAAGAAGTTGTTTTATCCGTGTTATTCATTTATTAATAATGCCAAATAATATCCTATTCAGAATATTGAGAATAACCATATTACGAATGGATATGAAAATGGTTGATCCACTTACTCAAGATATGTCGAAAAGTTTAATACTGAAGATGAACGTCTAACTAATTAGTTGAAGATCCGGCATCTGACGAGTCCGATGTATAGGTAATTAGGTATCAAAAGCCAGACGTGATTTCTTGTTATCTCTAGAAACTAGATGAGTGTCAAAATGGTTTGAGCAACTATGAGAATTATAAAGATTGGGGAACCAATCAATTTCTATGTGGTTAAATGTTTTGAAAATCATCTTTTCTAGCCTATTTAGACGAGCGATGATGTTGAATTGTTACACGAATCTGCACTATTGGCGCTTGAAATTTAGATCGTTTCAAAGTACGGTTACCACTAGATATAACGAACCTCTATTCCAGGAGGTTTAGTTCGGTATAGAGTGAATTTGTTATATGATAGTTTCCTGTTTCGGGTGAAAAATTACCGATAATTCCGGCCAGCACTACAAATTTGACCTTGATTATTATATAGTCACATGACCGTTTGTCATACAGTACATGAAAACCAAAATTCAGTAGCAATTGTCCATCCATAACAATTGCTCTGCTGGGTGTTCTTAGTTCGGTCTATCTGGAAAAGTAATAATTGATCACTTAATTACTTTCCTACCTTTAGTACCATTTCATCATTAGCAGGAGCGCACGATTATTCAAAGTATTATCCCGTGCATTTAATCATTTAAAAAGTTACTATGAAGAGAAAACATTAAGCGAAGATGGTAAATTTTCCTCTTCCTCAAGAATACCAAATAATATGAAGGTAAATATTTCGTTCACATATGATGACTGGCCTATAGATAATCACACCAAGTTCATGTGGGATCTAGATTGATCCATGATCAGTTCTACAACAGATGATCAATGTAAAATCGTTGTAAAACTAGCCCAAACATATAATGTGTTTGCATATAAATAGTGTGTTGCTTACCAAAACAAACAAGATAGTGATTGATGGATGACAATTTGTTGTGATGAAGGTTGTGTGTCATTACACAATGCGAAATTACGGATGAGGAGTACTTGATAGTCATGAATGATGTTGATGTTAAAAAGGCAATTCGATAAAAACCTTGTGTTTGGTGACCTTCGTACAAACATTACCGTTGAATTGATTGTTGCGGGAACATCAAATCAGCCGTTATCAACCTTCGATGATCGACAATTGAATGCCTGAACGGCCACTCGGGGCTGGTTACTGGATAAATTTCACGATTTATACTGGCTGTAATTATTTCGAGAGAAGAGGAGCTGGTTATTCTTCTAGCCGAGTAAATGATCTGTTGACTGAAGATTAGTTTTTATAAATTTTTATATATTAGAATAGAAGCCCGAAAAATTCTTGTAATATATTTTTAAATTTCTTAAATTAATTATTTTAGGACTGTCAACTGATATATGGGAACCGGCTCACGCCGATACTATTGTGAACCGATTTGATTGGATGAAATGGTACTGGTTCCATAATGGTTTTTGGTCAGTTCGGTCCAGAACTGCGAGTTAATATCAAAATTTTATCAGAACATATCAGAACCAAAGTATCGAACCGAACAAGAACGAACTGCTCAACCGCGAACATTTCCCATCCCTATATATAGCTGACAAATATAACCAAAGTTTCACTCACAATATGCTTTTTAATTTTTATACTTAACAATATGTATGCTTGAATACACACATATCTTGAAATTAAGAAAAATCGATTGACTTCACTAAATATTTCTATTTTTTTTCCAAAAAAACAATTCTCACCTAAAATTTTCGCAATTATTTCTTTCACTTACACAAATCATGTATATTATTTTGGTTAGTCAAGTTTCGATCAATTAAATTATCCCGAAGCAAAAAATTAATGTATATATATATATATATAATAATAATATAACTAGCTCCTTTGATTCACTCTTACTATTACGGAATATATTTTACTTATTCTAGCTCGTAGAATCAATCACCTAGTCACATTATTGTCAATAGGAAAATTTTCATCGCACGTGTATATAAATATTTTTTTCTTCACGCCACAATACCTACAATACCTCTCGTTTCCGCCATTTCTTTCATCACTGCGATTGAAAATGCACCACTCACCCATTATAGAATGGCAGTACTGATACTTTTAATAATTTTACAAAAACAAGAGGTTATTGGTTATCTTTAGGAAGTGTATAGCAAACAAGATAGGGAGACGAGATTGATAGAAGAAATCTTATTTATCGAGTATACAGGAGCTTCAATGCAATATTGAAGCAAAAAAATAGTATTTAGGAATAAATTTAAAAATTAAAAGTGGTATATTGTTTTTATTAATCAAATTTAAATTTACAAAGAAATTAATTAAAATTTTTAAATTACTATATACTGTATAAATTTAACTATTTTTTTCATTAGTTACATTAAGCTTTAGCATAATACATTCAACCTTAATTTTTTTTTTAAGTTATTTTAAAGAATCATAATTCTAAGTATTTTTACTATATCAACTTTTTACGATATTTGTTCCTTTTCAACTTCAGGTATTACATTAACAGATGTACTAGAATTATTAGCAGATTTCAAAACAGCTTCTTTATGAGTTTTGGCAGCTATATCAACAATATGTTCAATTTCTTTAATAACTTTTTTAATTGTTTTAAAGATTGTTGATTCTGATTCTAGCTGCTCTGGCTGTTCTGGCTGTACTATTTGATTAACAGTGTAGTAGTTTATTATATTAAGGTAAGTTTTTTCATCAATTTCCTGATTGAATTTTTCCACATTTCCTTTTTCAACTTCTTCATTTCCTTTTTCTTCTTTAATTATAATAGTAGGTATATTATTATTTTTACTTTCGCTATCTTCTGCATTTTCTTCTTCAACGTTATCACTCCCTTGTGCATTTTTTTCAGCTTTTTCACTTTCTTCAATTTCTTCAACTTTATTAATTTCTTCAACTTTTTCAACTTCTTTAACTTTTTCAATTTCTTCAACTTTTTCTACTTCAACTTTTTCAATTTCTTCAACTTCTTCTACTTCTTCAACTTTTTCAATTTCTTCAACTTTTTCTACTTCAACTTTTTCAATTTCTTCGACTTCTTCTACTTCTTCAACTTTTTCGATTTCTTCGACTTTTTCAATTTCTTCAACTTTATTAATTTCTTCAACTTTTTCAACTTCTTCAACTTTTTCAATTTCTTCAACTTTTTCTACTTCAACTTTTTCGATTTCTTCAACTTCTTCGACTTCTTCGACTTCTTCTACTTCTTCAACTTCTTCAATTTCTTCGACTTTTTCAATTTCTTCAACTTTTTCAATTTCTTCAACTTTTTCAATTTCTTCGACTTTTTCAATTTCTTCAACTCTTTCAATTTCTCCAACTTTTTCAATTTCTTTAACTTTTTCGTTTTCTTCTACATTTTCTTCAACTTTATCACTTTCTTTAACTTTTTCGCTTTCTTCTTTTTCAATTTCTTCAACTTTTTCACTTTCTTTAACTTTTTCGTTTTCTTTTACATTTTCTTCAACTTTATCATTTTCTTTAACTTTTTCGCTTTCTTCTACATTTTTTTCTTCAACATTTTCATTTTCATTTTCAAATTCCTCTGAAGATATAGAATTATTATCACTTTCCTTTCCATGTCTTTTAAGGATTTCTTTATCCTCTTTACTTTTCTTTTTCTTATCCTTTTTTTTAAGCGAAGGAAAATTTGAAAAGAGTGATATAAACCTCTTATTGGGTGAAGGTGGTGAAGGTTCATATGGTGGTGGTGCCTTCTCTTCTAAAATTGTTTTTAGTTTTGATAAAAGATCCTCATCAACGATTCTATTTTCTTTATTATCTAATAGCTTTTCAAATTCTGTTTTAATTTCATAAATATTATTTTCGGTCTTACGTCGATCTTTAAATAACTTAATTACATCATCAATTATGTTATCAACGTCAATGGTATTTGTAACACTAAATGATTGAACTCTTTGAAAATGTGCTGTAAATTTCCGAACACTCGATATTTTACTTTGTCGATCTTGATTTTCTTCTATAGATGAAGCAGAAGGGGATTGTGGTGGCGTAGAAAACGAAGTAAAGTCCGAAGCAGCAGAGTCAGGTGGGTTAAATTGAAACGAAGAAGGCGAGACAATGAGAATACTATCGGGTTTAAATTGCGGAGGTTGCGAAAGGTTATAAGTAATGAGACCTTTAAAATACTGAAAAGGTTTAATGAGTGTAAGAAATTAAAAATAATAAAAAAAAATATACATATATAATAACATTAATAATAATAATAATAATAATAAAAGGTTACCTCATTGTTAACATTTCCTTTTACGACATATATGATATACAAAATTTCTATAGCCTTAAATGTTAACTGTTTTTTTATGTTTGTTTGAATTATTTCATTACAGAATGAAACTATTTCTTTATCATATCCGCTTATATGAGGAAAAAATTCTTCAAGAAGCCGTTGAATTAAGTGTAGATATCCGAGTAAAAGAGTGTCAATATGATCAGGTAAAGAGCAATTAATCATTGCACTAAAATAGTAATAACAAAAAATTTTAGATGTTAAGTAAATTTAAAATGAAAAAAAAAACAGAAAAAAAAAACAAAAATTTTTAATTATTTACCCTCCATATTTTAACATTTTATATTCAAGATTACGATATTTCGTATTTTTTCTTTCTACCCTTTTAAATTCTTCATCTGATAATTTAATTAGTTCTTTACAAAAACTGATAGCTCTTTTTCCAAAATTTTTTCTCGAAGATTTTTTGCGCAATTTAAAATATTTATTGCGAATACTTTTCCATTCATAATACCAATCCCCGGTTGCATACTCGAACTGAAAAAAAGTATGCATATATTATTATAACACGTTTTGAAGTGACACAATAATGTGCTAAGTAAATGAAAAAAAGGTGCGTGTTACTTACGTTCAAGAGTTGAATAAAGGTAAGAAAAGCAGACACATATTCTTCCTGGAGAACATTGATAATAGTTTCAAAACTTATTTGTACGTTAGACTTATACGTCTGATCATCTTTAATTAGTCGTAAGCAATTTCGAATTTCACGGAGGGAGAACACAATATTTGCATTAATACACTTCGAATTTCTATAAATTGCCCAGAATTTAGAAATGGACTTATAAAGGGAATCGCGAGTATCTGCTTCAAGCTTGTTAACAAATTTGGAGAGTATATGCAATACCGAAGACATGGCATGGCTGAAGAAAGAATTTTAGGAGTCGTTCGTTAATCACTACATGTATTGAAATTTAATAATAACGATAAACAATGTATATTTACAGGATAAGTTCGAGTCTCGCAGTAGAGTCTCCATAATATTGCCATTTGAGATTTGAAATATGTCCCGCCGCTTTTGGAACAAAAACTTCCATTCCTAAAAGGAAAAAAAGCTTTTTTAATCGTAAGGTTAAGATTACATCACGTGACATAAGGAAGAAAGAAATCATACCCATTTTAATATCCTCTTTAGAACAATCAGCCAAGTTTTCCATTAACGTAATTGTTTCTTTTAGAGCATAATTATGTGTGCTAAAATTGATGAAATTTAGTTCATCATCAAACATATTCCCTAAACAAACGCTTGCAGAAAATATAATTAGAAACTCACATGTTACTTTCATTATCCCCTAATATTTTAAGAATATCTTTATATGTTTTGGTCGGTATTTCACCGATTAAATCTAAATGTTCATCGTTAGTAGAGGTGGATATTGAAAGAGCGTGTTTTATAGGTGAGGATGACATTTTGAAGAAAAATAAGAAAAGAAAGGAGGATGGGAATTTTTTAATTTTGAGAAAAATGCCTAAGAAATAATATAAATATATTTGTATTGTTACACGATAACACGAACACTACACATCAAAATTTGTCATCGAACTTTAATTTTTAATAAAACTAAAGGCATTTCCCGTACGGCCGATCATACATGTGGGAATTATTTTAATAAAATATTTTTAGATTCTAACAAACTTACAAACTTGGAAATTTTGAATGCAAGGAATTTATTTAAGTTACTAAATTAACATTTTAATACTCCGCGTTTCTTTTAGATCCAATATTCTAGAATTATTACCTATTTAATTATAAAAAGAACATCTAGGAAAAAAAAAATAAGAATGGCTCGGTTCATTCGTCACGTCTATCACATAGTTGCACAGAAATCACAGAAATAGCAAACATTTATGTAGTGTGAATGTTTTTTTTTTCTATAAAAGATCTTTAGAATGATTGTCCAATCAAAATCCGATGATGATCCATAACAAAATTTTACGAGTATCATATTTTTCAAGAAAAAAAAAAAATCATTTATACTGCATTAAGTTAGAGATGCCGATTAACTATTCGCCTTGTTGGATTTTTTGAGAACCTATTGTAAATTATTAATAATACTATTATTCTATATTGACTTTGCCTAATCACAGATCATGAGAATTTTTAAGAAAATGTTTTTTCCGAGATTAAGATTTTAAGGAGAGATTTTTTTTTTTAAAGATATTTTGAAAACAATTACCGGATATATACAATGCGTTTCACACAATCTGCAATTCTATAAAATCCTATAAAAAAAACGAATCATTTTAATCATTGAGATAAATATAAAAGGTATATAATACATTATACGCACTACAATATTAATAATATTACATGCTTAATCCCAGAACAAACCAATATATATATGAAAAGATGAAACAAAATCAAAAACAAAAAAAATTCAATGACTTCAAAAAACATGCCCAGAAATTTTTATTAATACATTTCTTTTTTTTACCTATTTATCCAACAGAAAGTATAGAAAGTATGATGTTGAAATATTTATCTCATATGAGTAAAAATTAATTTCCTTTTTTATTATATGCATTTTGAATTATGCTAATTATAGCAATAACTGAAAGGATTTGATTTTATAGGTTCTGAGATAATGTATCTTGCATGTAACGAAATAAGTCACGTGGAGGTGGGAATTTGGGAATTTTTGATTATCAGTTTATCAGTTATCATGTCATATGGTGTTTCAATAGTTAGAAATAGAAAAGGAAGAATCTCAAAAGTTTTACTTCTTGGCTACAACAAAAATGTAAAGAAAAGGATTTATCTGCAAGAAGACATAAAATTAAGTCTTTAAATAAAGAATTAACCTTTTTATTATGATTTCTTTAATCTAACCTTGCCGCTTCGGCCCTCGACCTAACTTTCTTGAGGTTAGTTTGTTCGGAGACTTTTTGGCAAGGTTAAGTCTTTTTATAAGAAAGGATTAAAAACAAACTATTTAAGAATAGTATAAGCGACAAATATTTAAAAGTATGAAATAACAAGAGTAACAAGCGAGAAGAAAAGTTGTTATAAACGAGATGGTGGAGCTGTTCGTGAATTGGTTGTATAAGAGACTTTTGAAAGTTGCATTAGGTACTGGTTTTTTGATCTAGTATGTAACAGCGGAGATACGTCTTAAATTAGAAAGTACATTTGGTGTTGTTACGGAGGCATCTTTCGTTATAACATAGTGTCTGGACATTTCTATAAAATATATAATGATTCAATAATTAATGATCCGATTTAATGAATTATGTCATGAAGAATTGAATGGTACTATGGTAGTAATTTCAAATGGTCTAGAAGAGTTTCGAGTTGAAAATAAAAATATCGTTTACAAGCAACTTTACAAACAAGGTTACATAGAAAATGGTTTGGAAAAAGAAAACAGAGACATTTAACGAACAGATCACATTTATTGGATGGGTCTATCTAACCTTCCTGTCTTTATATTTATGAAGAATATTATAGAGTGTGATAATAGTTGTTTAAGAATTTTGGGGAAGCACGAGTCTTACTGAGTCTTAATGGGATTGATGCTGCATGTTTTTGGGGAACATATGAATTTCTTGGTGGAATATGAGCAGTTATTTTGTATACCTCCCCAGATTCTGAATCTGCTCATCTTTAACAACTAGTTTAAAGGTAAGATTTGGATCTAAGTTTAAAAGATATGGAAGGGAAAGAATACAATCATATCCACCCCAATTATGAAAGTAACACGTTCTCCCCTCATTTTTTTCAAAGCATTTTGTGAGACGGTAAACTTTTAAATATTTTTTTTCTTTTCTTTTAAAGGTCTTATAACTTTCATTGTAAAAATATATATATATATATTTGATTTTATTTTAAAAAAAGTAAAAATATACATGTCGAGATGAAACTAAAATATTATAATAAAAAAGAGAGAGAGAATGTGAGTTTAAATTTAAAATCTTCTTTTCTTTTCCTTCAAGAACTATGTCTATTAATCACATATTTGATTTAAACCAATCAGGTATTTGTTTCATACTAAAAGCTTTTATACCATGAATAGCTTCTTCAGAATTCATCATTTGTATAAATTGCTCTTTAATAAAATCTTTTTTCTTATCATCATTAATATCAGTACTATTAATAATTTGTATCAATTTTTTTATTTTACCCATGGCTTTTGGTGCGCTACTTAATAACATTTTAGTATATTCTTCAACTTTTTTATTTAAATCATTATCATCAGTTGCTGATGTACTAATAATTCCATCATTTAATGCTTGTTTAGTAAAAATTTTTTCACCCGTTAACATATATTGTTTCGTTTTAAATAATCCTAATTCAGGTACAATATATTGTGATATAATCGCTGGTAATAATCCAACTTTAACTTCATTAAAACAAAAATAAAAATTTTTTTCATTACATATCCTTATATCTGTTACAAACATTAATCCTATACCACCACCTAATACTGGTCCATTTATTTTTGATATAATAACTTTTTTTGATGATTTTATAGTATTATAAAATAATGTTCCTATTTCATAGGTTTTTAATGAACCATTTTCAATTGAATCAATTTTATTGTTATTATTGTTATTTTTGGAAAAGGAAGAAGTTAAAGGGGTGGAAGTTATGTTTGTTCGTTGTAAATCCATTCCTGTACAAAAATATTTCCCTTTCCCTGTTATAATTATTATACTAATAGAAGAATTATTTTCTAATTCTCGAAATATTGAAAGGAATTCATTTATCATTGAAAGTGTTAATGAATTGCCACGTTCTGGCTTATTTAAAGTTATCGTTGCTACATGCTTATTAATTTCTAAAAGAATTTCCTTACTCATTCTTTTTTTTTAAAAAAAAAAATAAAAAATAAAAAAAAATTTTTTTTTTCCAAATATGTAAGATTGACAAATGTGGCTAAAAAAAAAAGGATAAAAAAAAAATTTTTTTTTCCAAATATAAGATTGACAAGTGTGGCTTAGACAATTAAATTTTTATTTCAAAATTATTATTATATTTGGAAATGTGAGAACTTTTTTTTTTTGACTTTGCCGCAGTATCAACTATATTAACAAAATTAAAGTTATTTGGTAATATCTTTCAATTGTTCAATTATCTTTTTGCATTTACGTTGAGTATTTTCAACCTCTTGAAGTACAATCTTTACTTCTTCGTCAACTTTGATTCTTTTTGATTGCCGAAACGAAGATATTCCTTCAATACCGTTAAGCTCATCAAAACTTGACGGTGTAGGTGAATTTGGTGATGATGTTTTTGGTACCAATGAATGATCCTCCGAATCTTCCTCTGATATTTCAATTTGCGAATTTCCAGCTACCTCTTCATCTTTATCATTAAATTTCCTTTTTAATGTTGGTATTGAATTAGCAGATAATTTAATAGTTTTATTACTCGTAATAACTTCATCACCAAATATCTCCTTCATCTCATCATAATAATCGAAATCCATAGGTTCAACACCTGATTTAATGCAACCATATACCGAACTATAATCTGCAGCCAATCGAGCCCACCTTTTTATATAATTAATATAATATAATTTATTAAATATAATTTATTAAATATAATTTATTAAATATAATTTATTAAAAGTATATACAGTATAAACAATAAGAAAAAGTCAAGACTAAATTTACCTTAATTTGAAGGCTTTCAAAGTTCTTCCCGAAAATCTTGTGCAATGATCCGAAAACATATCACTCCAAATCCTAGATTTATCGGCATTACGTTGTGCCGCTAACAGCAACTTATGCTTTAATTTAACAGCGGAGATCAATGATCTGGTTTCCTTTCTAGTCCAATTCGAACGACATTTCTTCTTTTCTTTGCCTCCCTCAGTTTTAGGTGTCTCATCATAATTTTCTCTCTTTATAGTTTCTTCTGGGAGAAGACCTAATAAAATTGAGTCTTAAATACAAAATACAACTTTAAATGATTTTTTTTTTTTTTAAAAAAAAAAAAGAGAGAAAGAAAATATATATTAATGTTACATACCAATATTTTCTTGAATAAAAGGATTATCAAACTTTATGTTAGCATGTTGAATCTCCGGTAAGTTGTTATTACCTTCAAGAACTCCATTTCCAAATTTTGAGGGTTGATCTTCAATAATATCGGATTTTCTTCGTTGTACATTGGTAAAAGCAGAATTACGACCCAAATGATGAGATGATGGTGCAGAATTAATAATAGAATGAAAATTCGGAGTAAGAGGTGGTAGATATCTACCATCATTATTATTGTTGTTATTATTATTATACGAAATAAATGAACGCGTAGGAAGCGGGCTTTCTAAACATTCCTGTCTATTATTATTATTATTATATGATGACATATTGTCGCTTGAAGACCATGTTGATACGTTATACGGGGGACCAGTTGAACCATTGATATCCCTATTAGACTGATAATTATTAGAATAATACGTCGGCCAATAAGTTGTCGTATAAGACGTACTATTTGGATCATAATTTATATTTGGTGCATAAAATTTAGGAATTGAAGTATTAAGTTCTTGTTTTATAGTAGAACCTTCAAAAGGTTGAGTAGGACTTCTCGCACTCAAAGGAGATTGATTAGGAAAATTAACTTGGGCGAAGCTTCCACGAAAAATAGCGTCCGTACTTTCATGATTATGAAAGGAAGTTAAAGGGTTTGGTAAATTAGATATTGATGGTAAAAGAATTTTTGGACGGTAAATATCATTATTAGCATTTTCTTTATTTTCCATTCCTACTTTATCGAAAAAAGCTAAAGTACTCTAGTCTAGTTTATATTAAAGAAAAGGGTAAATAAGTAAATGTTTTGACGCGATGAACCTTTTTATAGTTATCTAAGAATAACGTGACGTACGTGACGTAACAATAATTCCTAAAAAAAAAGACGTGTTTTTATATATGCAAACAAACTCAAGTGTCTGATGTCACACAGATTTTATTGATTCTCGTGTTCTCGTGACTCGTGCTCTCGTGTGCCCTCGTGCCCTAAGGAGTTTGAGAGTTTTGAGATACTTCATCAGCTACTAAATCTGTTCAATAATACAGTCAGACTTCTATTAAAATTTATTTTCCCACTATGAGAACATATAAATATAATATGCGGTTACTACGGTATTTTTGTAAGTGACTTTAATCTAATTTAAAAATTGTTGAGCTTTTATAAAATTTAAACAAACGAAACTTCAATGATAATAGTAATAGTTCGAATTTTAAAATTTTTATTGTAGATATAAAATTATAAAACTTTATAAAAAAATTTTTAAATTTTATTAAGTATTTTAATTTTAATTAAAAAAATTTTTTATACATAATTAACTTATATAAAAATTTTTAAATGCTCTTGTAAAAATCGTAACTAGTAGGTAAATTATGAGATGATTATCAAAGAGCCAATCAAAAATTTTGGTGGATAATTTGTAACATTGATTATTATATATTAAATGCAAAATACTCGGTGAAATGGGAGAGTGCATCAAATGATCCTATCATTTCTTTCTATCTTATATAATTTCCGAATTTACATAATTATAATCTAAATTTGGTAATACAAAGTAAATCAGAACAAATTCAACTGAAACGAAAAAAAAATAAAAATAAAAATATATATATATAAATTGAAGAAATTATATTTTATAATTCAATCTAGAAGATTTAGCGGGTGTAACAAAGAAGTCAAAAAAGCCCATTTTCTAAACTTGATTGTCGTAATCATAGTATGAATTGCAACCACAATTTATTTTTTTTTCATATTTTCTTGTTACATCGCGTCATCTATGAACAATGATTTTTGTTTCTTCTTCCATTATTAGTGAAGTAGGGGGATTGGATCTAATGAATAATCACGCCACAAATTTAAATAAAAAAAATTGCATGATTTTTTTTCAACCATTCAGAAACGGTAATTTCACATTGTTAATGGTTTATGATAACTTACAATAGTTATTATAATTTAAAAACGGGAAAAAATATTACAAAAAAAGAGAATCGTATGATTTACATTAAAATTAAATAAAAGAATGAAAACAAATACGTGGTTCAATTGATTGTGTAAGATATGTAAGATAGACGATATATACATATATTTGCTGTATATAAACAATGCGGAAATAACTAAAAAAAAAATTCACTTTAAATTAGCCTTTTTTTCTTTATCTTTGAGAAAGGCTGTACCTCATGTGGAAAGAAAGTGAATTTTATTATCGAAACTAAATCTGTTTACACAACATTATAAATGCGATAAAGAGATCTTAACAAATCTGTTTACGATATTTCGTAAAGATTTTATTTTTTTTATATAAAATGACACGCAAAAAAATTCCAAAATATTTTTAAAAAATTTTTATTTTTTTATTTTTATTTTTTTTTTTTAAGTAAAAAACGAAAAAATTGATAATTATTTTGTTTACCATTTTTACATTTTTACCCAATTTTACCCAAATAATAAATAATCAACATGTCACCTATTAACGCGCCACAAATTCCACCTAACAACCCTAGTAATATAGCAACATATACCCCTTCTAATACTAGTACTGGTAACTTGTTCGCACTTTTGAAAGATAACAATACATTTACGATTTCAATTGAAACGTTAATTAAAGCTACAGCTATAGATCAAACGCCAATAACAAACAAAAATTCAAAAATTGTGAAACAAACAAAACCAACACATAAAAGGTCCAAATCTTCAATTTCACGAATTCATTCTAATAATAATAATAATAATAATAATAATTCCATCAATAATAAATCTTTAAAATTAATCAAGTCCTCAACTTCAACTGAAATTAAAAAAAATTTTACACCTAATTCTCAACAAAATTTAAATTTATCAAATATGAGTGCTGTACCACAGCTTGCTAAACTTACACAAAAAAATGATAACTATAAATTTCTAAGTTATTATCCTCCAAGATTTTTAACTCTCTTTTTACTTGGATCTTTAACTTCTTTTGTGATAGATCATTTACTTACTCAAAATCATATAACAGAATATCCAAAAGATATTCCAAAATTAATTGATACTGCTGCTTGGATTCCACCAACATGTGGTGCTTCCGCTGTTTTAGTAGGTTCTTTATTCCCTTTTGCTGATTATTGGTTTATGCGAAAACCACAAGAATTTCAAAGAGAATGGAGTAATGTCATGAGGTATTATTGAAATTTAAATAATAAAAGATTTTTGTTTATTCTATGATATCAATATATTGATTCCATTTTTTTTTTATTTAGATGTATGGGAGGTTTTATTGGTGTCGCATATGCTGCTACGGTTGGTTTCAAATTTATTTTATTTTAATCAAAATTTAATGTATTAATTAAATATTTTCTTATAATGTAATATTATAATTATATAGAAATTATCATGGAATAGCAATTATCAAGTTTCTTGTACATTAGCATTGATATCGATCGTATTATGGTTCCTATTTGATCGAACTTCACATGGATTTATGATGTCCACGTTATTTTCTTCAATAGGAACGGGTGTCATGTATATGCTTGTATCAAACGGTATCTATAGGTAAGAGATTAATCAATTTAAAGAATTTAGAATTTTTCCTTTTTTTAGTTTTAGTTTTCAATATTTAATATAATTTAATTTTTAAATTAAGTTTCACGCACGCTGATTTTTTCGGTGTACGATCATGGATTCCGGTATTTATTTTTATAATCTTTAAAAGAACCATTTTTATAAAAAGTATTAATACGTTTTTTATATATCTTTCTAGTGTATTCTTTATTCATCATGTGTATGTTTTGGTACAATTGGTAGACAATTAATGATAGTACCGGAAGAATGGTTTGAACCTGAACAGAAAGAACAAGGAAAAAGTAGTGAAGTAAAGACGGCAAAACTGGATTAAATATTATAAACAAATGATGAATTTATAAAGATTTTTGATGATTTGATATTTCAACTTATTTTTCACGTTAATTTTTTTCAATGTTAGTTGAATAACAATTGATTATTGTAGGCATTAGTAATTTTTATATATGTATATAATGAATATATATATATATATATATATATATATTCTGAAAATAAATTTTTTTAATAGAACTATAAAAATTAATTATGAAATAATTGCATTTCAATTCATAATTCATATCTTTATTAAATTATTATTTTATTAAAAAAAACCAAATTATGGAAAATTAATATAACTATTAAATAAAATTATGAAAAAAAAAAAATTTTTTTTAACAAAATAAATTGAATATGTCATTATATTAACATTATAAATATGCAAAACCAACTCGTTAATAACCCTTTCCCCCCAAATATACCGTTTTTTAATAATTTAAATCATTTTTACAATACAGTAAACTATTTATTTATTTTTAGTATACTTACATTCCTCCGGATTTACTATAATGTTATCATCATCACTAAGTTCGATAATTAAATAAGAATAAGATTTTCACACTTAAAGTTACTATATTTAGGAGCAAACATGATTACTTACTCTTCAATATCACTCCTTGTATCTTCGGCATTTTTACCAGTAACAACTCTCCATGCAACACGTAAAATAAGTGAGAACCAATAGACCATCAAAATCTGTAAGAGTACTAATCCAAACAAAATGATGTACTTGGACCACCAAGTTAACCAATATCCATTTAATGGATCCCATATGCACTTGTTATTTTCTGGTAAACATGACTCAGCATATGTAGTCCAGATAATTAATCCATAAAGATAATGTCTTGTATATATCCAAGTAATCATAAAGATTACAAACATCATATCGGTGATGATGCTCGGAAGCTCCAAGTATTTGAGGCATTTGGCGAACTATAATTGAAAGGAAATAGCATCAATAAAGTTAAAGTATAAATGATAAAGACTTTCAACTATTGTTCGGATATTTATTTGATTTGCTTTTTACTCATTCTCCTCTTAAGAAAAAAGGAAAACATCAGCTATTTACAAACATATCACTTCCCTTCCTTCCCCTTATACGGTTACTTACCGATAACCAAATATCAGTGAAATCCATTGTAACAAATACCGTATTCCCCATTCTTGTGAAGTTGAATAAATAACTGCCTCCGATCAACAAACACGTTATAATATGATGTGCTGCCATCTCGACGAAATCTTTACGAGGTTTTTCAATTTTAAGTAGGAGAACAGTAATTTGTTGAAGCCAAAATGCAAATTGAATAAGGTAATAATGTTTCAAAGAAGGACTCATTAAAAAATGCGGATAGTCAATCCACAAGTATTTGGTATTGAAATACCCGTAAGGACCTTGGCTCATTATATACTACAAAATAATGATAAATAGCATTAGCTTTTTCCATTATGATAACCTTTCTCTAAATCTTGATTTTCCAAGATCTCCTGATCTAATATAATTTCGCTTATTCTTTTCAACAGATTTAGGTTAACTGATCAAATTCAATGCATTATCTAACAATTCATGTAAAATATCGTGATTGCAACTTACTGAGCCAGCCGATGTTGATATGAGACAATAAATAAAAATATATCCTTGCTCCATGAATCTTGTCAAACTTTTTGTTTTTATTCCTGCGTATAATGCAAAAGATTTTAGCAAATACTGCATTGTAAACTCTCTAATAAATGTGAGTACTAATATCCAGAAGACTATGTATGCGATATCCCAGTATCCTTTCCCATATTGGATTTCATCTGAAGAACTTTTCTGTATAGGATATGATAAGAAAAGAAACTTGGAAAAAGGATTTTGTGGAGTAGGATTAACCAAATAAGATAAAATTATTGCACTTATGATTTTCAAAGGCAACTCTAAACGCGAAAAAAAATTCGTGTCAATTATATAAAACTTTTCAATTCAATTTATTTTATAAGCTAAAAAAACTCAATAGAAGTGAAATTATTAAAACTTACCAATCTGATGCTCGAAAATATAGTTTGCTACTCTTGTCCATATCCCTGCTTTTTTTTTCGCAAGTATTATATATTTCTCTTTCTCATTTTTCCACTCGGGAATTGGTTTCGACTTTCTCTTAATTGTTCCTTTTGACATTATTTAATATGTCGACAAAAAATTTACAGGGATATTGTTAAATAGAATTTCGTTTGTTTGTTGGTACTAGCGAAAGAATCTACTCGAGGTGACTCAAATATTACATCAAAAAAAAATTGCAAACAAGATCTACTAATAGATCTCAGCCCAGCTTCAGCCGGCACAAATTTTGGGGGACCCCCGTTGCCGAGTTAAAAATTCCTACCTACATTATTCCGAACATAAAAATCCATTTGATTTAAAAGGGTAAATATTCATTTACCCTTCTTCCCCATTTAATCAACAATGTAAAATCCGTGGCATATTCTCGTTTTTGTAAAATTTTGCACATGGAGATTAAGTAAAATTGTGATTTGCAGCAAACTGATGTCACAATTTCAATATTTCATATGAAAAAGTTTAGCAAGTTGTCGTACATGACAATGTAAGGGAAAATCAGTCCCCCAAAACTGAACCAGTACTACCAATGATAGTTACTTCACTGGTTACTTCGAGCTCAACTATCATGTGATATGGTTGTTGGTTGTACTCTTGGCATACATTCAGAGGATCAAAGGATGTGTTAGTGTTTATTTCTTTGTAGTAGGCTAAAAAAATATAAAATTAGATATATACATAAGAATATGAAAAGGGTTCTAGGAAGCATCGCGAAGAAAGAATATTTAGCGTAGCCATTTATAAAGTATATTTTTTTTTCGGATTTTTATTTTTTTTTATTTTATTTCGTTCTCGTGGAGATTCCTTAACCGTATAGTTATATTTTTTTTATTATTAATTCTTTTTTTTTTGTTGTTTCAGACCAATACAAGTCATGCCGAAAAATAACAATTACTGGAATGCTGGAATAACATGTAAACGAGTATATCAGTTTAACACATTTCAGTAATATTAGTCCGCCGACGTACAAGTCTGTTTCAAAAACAGTAAGAGATTCATTAATTCAGTGTGAAGCTATCTGAGTATTTTTGTATAATTTTTGCAGAAAATCTACAGGCAATAATCTGAAGATCGAGAGAAATAATTACGTGAAGCTGTTGATGACATATGAGATCATATTGGAATATTTAACCGATACAATGAGAATTAGAACAATTTAAAACCGGAAACAAAACGTGAAAGATTGCAAATGTTTTAATGATGGCTGCAGAATGACACTAAACATGAAAGAAATAAGATCAATGTAATCAATTCAGACAAAACGGTTTTAAGCCTACCTCAAATAGCTCTGTTCGACGTGTTCACACTTATTATTGTTACTTAGTATCAGAAAGTATTTGGAGCATTTTTTTTTTATTTCTTCAAACATAAAAGTACTATTTAGTTCCTGTTCCATGTAAATAGATAAATTCTCGAACGAAAGATCTATCTATCATAAGAAGAGTTATCAGAAAGTTTGAGAGACAAAAATACTTTTCAAATAATGACCAAACTTACTTAAATCCTTGCGATCATTATAGATGTGAAATGCAAGATTCTCCTGGGTATCAAAGTATTGTGTTTCAGAATGGGTAACAGACCATCATTTGCAGATAAATGACGCTAAAGAAGCAGCACTTTTAGATATGGTAGTATGGTGGATAAGATTGATCCCATCACAAGAAAACAATTTATGTAAATGCTCCTAAACATTTATAATATTGACACGTTATAATCTTGTGGTCATAGTAAACACGCATTTATGGTGACTAAGAGAAAAAGTATGAATCATTATAGTAAATAGTAATTGGATAACAAAATTAAATAAACTACTATTATCGAAATTATATTATTCAAAGCAGTGATCACAATTTAAGTATTGCTACATTATAGCTTGATTAAACAGGCAATAATATCAATATTAAACTATTAGCCGTGTTTTCAGTATAATGAGACCCTTGCATATTATCCCTAATAAAAAGAGAATTCTCTATCATTAAAGTTACTTAAATTATTTATATTTCTGTTAACAATTTTAATTTTGAAAAATCATTTTTTAGGGTGATACAATGTCGCACTAATATTGACTTTATAATGGAATAAAAACACAAGTAATGAAAAGCGTACTGGATGTTGTGGAATATGTGCTGCAAATTTGATTGCAAGTAGTTAATAGGAAAGTGTATATTAGGACCAAAATTTTGTGCTATATCAGATATAAAGCTATTTAAGATTCTTGTGCAAATCATGATTCATTATTTTCTCTCAAAAAACCCTGAACATAAAATTTCATTTTAAACATAAATTCCAGTGTGATATTTGTTGTGATTTTCAATTCCACGTAAATTAAGTCTTTTGCCTGTGCATTTATAAAAATTTCCTTTTCTTTTACGCATATAGACATCTAGACAGTATACTGTAGACAGTATAAAACATTAAAAATCAAAATTTTATTAATGCAAAAATTTTTTACAATATTTATAAAATAACTAATAAATACAGTGTGAAATTTTTTTTTTTTTCCTAAAAAAAAATTATACATAAATTAAATTTAAATAACTATTTTTTTTTTAATCTTTTTGTTGTGAAGTTGATGGTGATGGCGGTTGTACAAATACTTCTCCTAATGACGGTGGCATATGTGAATGTTGATTGTTATTATGCTGTGAATCAGCTGATATAGTAGGTGATATTATTGTTGATTTTTCATGTTCTTTCGATATTGTATTTGAATTTGAAATATCAGGTATTGTGATATTATTTGATGGTGCATGTTGTAATGCTATTTGTTTAAGTTTTGTTGCTACTTCAGGTCCACTATGATCCACTAATTGATAAAAAAATCCTTCTGGATTATTTAACAGATTTAATGGTGTATCAAATTCTACTACCCTTCCTTCATTTAAACATAAAATTCTATCTGCTTCCATAATTGTATTCTATTGATGATAAAATTCGCAAATTAATAATGAATCTTATTTTGTTTATTTATATATAAAGAAAAATTATACTTACTAATCTATGAGCTATTGTTAATACTGTATGATCGGCAAAATTCTTCTTTATGGTTTCTTGAATAATTACATCAGTTTGTAAATCAACAGCACTTGTTGCTTCATCTAAAACTAATATATTAGTCTTTTTTAGTAAAGCTCTTGCAATACAAAATAATTGTCTTTGTCCAAGGGAAAAATTTCTTCCATTTTCTAATACTTGTGTATCTAATCTTGATGTTGACGATTTAACTTTATCATATAGATGCACCGCTTTAAGCGCATTCCATATTTCTTCATCTGTACATTTTCTAAATGGATCCAAATTTGAACGGATTGTTCCAGCAAATATTACAGGTTCTATTTAAATATTAAAGCAAAATGATAAACATTATGTAGTATGTTTTAATAAAAAAAATTATTTTAATAATTACTACTTGCCTTGTGGAATTATAGCGATATTATTACGAAGATCACGCAAACCAATTGTACTTATATCCAAATTATCAATAATTATATTACCCTCAGCCAATTCAACAATTCTTAATAAACTTACAAGTAAAGTTGTTTTACCTTTTAATATCAAAATTTGTTAATTTTAAATACAATTATAGGAATTGGAATATATGAAAAAAAATTACAAACCAGAGCCGGTCTTGCCAACAATACCAATTTTTTCACGAGGATGAATATGAAATGAAATACTTTTGAGAACAGCAACACCATATATGTTATAACGAAGGGTAACATTTTTGAATTCAATCTAAGCACAAGAAATTTGTTAATATTTTATAAAATTATTAAAAGTTTATATCATATAAGTATCATATAAGTCAAATGCTTACTTCTCCACTTTTACCCCAATCTGGTGGCGGACGATTGGTTTCAATAACATTTGGTCTCTATATAGAGAAAAAAAAATGAAAATAAATTCTATTATTTTGATTATTTAAGATAACAATTTACAATACAAACCTCAGAAGGTATATTTTGTCGATAATAAAGCAATTGTTGAACGCTATCCATAGTGGCAGCTACATCTCGACCAGATCGTACCATCCATTGGACAAAAATAAGTAATTGCAGTGCATTTGCAATAGCCAAACCCGCTTTACTTGCATACTCTGGGCCACCATCTTTACGTAAAATAATTACACAAAGAGCAGTTGCAAAAATAAAAACCGATGCCAATAGGTCAATATATAATGACTGCCATGATTTTACTAACATTTTTTTTTTTAAAAAAAAAGAAAAAAAATATATATAATATATATTATATATATTGTTAGAAAATTTTTAAATTAATTACAAAAAACCATTGTATTTTACCTTGCATCATTGCAAATAAAGCTTTATTATTTGTATTGATTTTTTCGATATTTTGATCATCAAATCTATTTTGTGCATTATACACTCGAATACTAGCAAGTCCTTCAAGAGTTGCTGATAAATGAGAGAAAATTGGTGCTTTGCTATCCGCTAAACAAATGTTACAGTAACAAATTACTAAATATAAGTAACATAATTAAGTCGTGAATTTAAAAATTTGTCTTACCATCCATATGTTTGAACCTTTCTTCGACATCTTTTGAAACATAAATCAGAAACCAAATACAAAATGACAATACAACTGCCGCTATTCCGGTCCATGGAAAAAGAATTATTATAAAAATGACAGTTCCGGTAATTAAAGGAAGCCATGAAAAAAACTACATAAAAACATTAAACAATATAAGATAATTTAAAATTAAGAATGAGATTTGATAGTTAAACCTGCCTGTAATGCGTTATCACTTAAAACATCATCAACTAGATACTGATGTTTTGCAAATACATTCAATATCTTTCCAAGAGGTGTTATATCGAAATATGACATTGGTGCACGCATTACTTTCTAAAATATATAAATTAAGATTTATTGCTTTCTGAAATGCAGTTAAATTTTTTTTTTTCCCCTCCAGGAAAAAAAAAATACTTACCATAAACGTTTGGTCATGTAAAGCTTGACTTTTATGCATCATGACCCATGCGTAAAATCCACCGCGTGCAAACACTCCTATAAGAACTATACCCTATTTATTTCAAATTAAAAATTAATATCAAATAAAAAATCTTGAAAGTATTAAATAATATGATAAACAATAACATTACAACTAAAGCGCCATATATTCCTAATCGTGAACCATATTGTTCAGGATTAATTGATATTACTAAATTTATAAGCCACCAATCTAAAATATAAAAAGTTGAGTATAAAAATTAATTTCATAATCCGCGAAATTCAAAGAACGAATCCATTTAATGTATCATTTCAAACTTACCGCTAAAAAATCTGACAGCAGCCATGAGAAAGAAGGAAATAATCATTAAAAGTGTCAAACTAAAGCCAGTTGATTTCCGGAAATAGTCTAAATAGACATGCAAACTAACTTTGGGTTCTTTCCTTCTATCAGAATCGATTATAGGTGTTATTCCTTCACGCTCATTTAAACTGTGAATTGTTAATTGATTTCTTTCAACGGCTTTCGCAGTAACATTAAGTTCGCGATTAACTTGCGTGCCCATCATTCTTGTTTTACCAGCTCCCCCGAGAATTGTTAAATTGTTTCTTTCAATCATTTTTGAAATTGTCTGTTCGTTAATATTTGCGTTTTGAATAGTATGTGAATTTAATTCTACAATTCGATTAATTGTGGCTTCGTGTGCTTCCGATTTTGATTGTGTACGGGTGAACGAAAGTGGATATTCCTTGAGGTTTGAATTATTTTTGGAATCTGCTACAACTAGAGATTCTAGGCCATCAGATTCATCAATTTCTTCAGCTACTTTTTCTAAACGAATTTCATTGATGAGTTCGTCAATTTGATCTGGATCTTCAATTTCCATGTATTCGCCAATTAAAGATGCAAGATTTACATCTTTTGTTATTAATTCATCATACGTTCCTTCTTCGAAACATTCACCATCTTTCATAACCATAATGCGATCACATTCGGAAAGATACTAAAAATTATAATTTAGTGACCATTAGATAATGAAAAAAGAAATTTATTTGCAAAAATCTAAGTTATATACCTGCAATTGGTTGGTTACAAATATGACAGCTTTATCCTAAATGATTTATTATATATATTATATATAATTATTAACATAGCGGAATTATGTGAAACTAAAAATAAATAAATAAATACCTTAAGATATTTACGGATGCATTCATGAAAAATATGTTTACCGACTACGGGGTCCATAACACTTCAATACAATAGAAAATATGTCAATATAAAAAATTTAAAAGAAATGTATACACTTAAAATAGATAACCAAACCTCAATGGATCATCCAACAAAATAATATCAGCATTACTATATACAGCTCTCGCAACACTAACTCTTTGTCTTTGACCCAAACTTAAATTAACCCCTCTGTCGCCAATTTCTGTCATGTCACCATAACTTAATAAACTAAAATCTCTGTTTAATGCACAAATATGCACAGCATCTTGATATCTCTTGTCATCATAATCATTACCAAAAAGAATATTATCCTTCAGCGTGGAATTTAACAGCCAAGCATCGTGAGGAACGTAAGAAATAGATCCTCTAATCTTACAAATCCCATTATCCTTACGAATTTGACCTAAAATTGCACTCAAGACTGATGATTTTCCAGCTCCAACATCGCCCACAATAGCAATTAATTCCCCTTGTCTCACTTTCATATTTAAAAATCTCAAAGTAGGATCTGAAACTCCTTCATAACTGAAATCTGCATCATTCATATATATTCTTATAGATGGATCATTCTCTATTGGTTCCTTCTCTTGTTTTAAAGGTTCCAATTCTGTTTGCAGTAGGAATTCATTTAATCTCTCAAAAGAATCCAATGCACCTATAAATAAATAAAAAAAGGGAATTTAATTCACAATTTAAAGTTCACTCGGACAAATTAATTTTCCTCGAATTACCCAAAGTTGTTCTCACAGCAATAGGAAGCATTATAAGAGGATATCTGGTAATAAAAAAAGGGTTATATAAATTACATTAATTAAATAAAAAATATACTTCATGTGAACCCACCTTACTGTATAAAATAGAGCCAACACAGTGAATACTTTTCTTGCTCTAATACCCTCATATTCATTATTATAATCTGGTGATAAAACTTTGACACATAAACATCCCAGCATAGCTAAAACAGGTGCTCCAAACACGACACAAAACGTCCAAACTTTCACTACGATTCCATTCAGCAATCGAGAAAATTCCTTCCGACGAACTCGACCAACACGTTCACGAAAATATGATTCCCATGCATAAAATTTGATCAATTTTATTGCAGTAAGAATTTCAGACATAAGATGGATACGTGAAGAAGTGATATTTGTAATAGTATTGGATATAGTGGAAGTAAGTCTACCAAGTTTATATTGTATAGGAAATAAAACAAGAAGAATAAATAGAGCTACAAAATTTGAATTTAAAGAAAATCTTTATCATTTTGAACATTTGTATAAAAAGTACTAAAAGAGATTCGGAAAATACATACCTGGTAAGCCAGCAGTGCCAAGCTCTACACAAGCCAAAATAAGAACAGCTGTATACAACCACGGGAACCATCAGTATCCATGTATCAAAATTATTGCAACTATAAAATATACAGACTTAACCAAATACCTATTATTTCTACAGCGGAACTCCATAGAAAATGAAAATTTACGCAAGCTTCCGCCACTCTTAATTCGTTAACAAAATAAATCAGAACAAAAATATACAAATATATATATATAATTAATAAATTAATATTATTCTTTACCTATTGCAATCATTTGCCACCAAATTAACTAAGATTTATTAAATAAGGGAGGAATGTTTAATAAAGATCATGTGAGAATTTCATAAAAATGACGTAATTATAATCTACATACTGATATCACCGGTTCCGCCACGGTCGGAACTCAAACGCAACGATTTCCGATAGATCAATACCATTAACGCAGCACGAACCTAAATACGCAGTAAAATTAGTGTAGGGGAACTCTTTAAGCTAAGACACCGCATTACTTTAATATACCTGCACTCCGACTCTTGTAGACTCGGCAATCAGTTGATTGATAAATATAGAACTAAATAATGCACAAAGGAATAAGCCTAAGGCATACAAATACGCCGCTAGAGTATTACCATTCCCAGAAGCGTAATCGATCAATCTATTGACAAGAAAATAAGCACCCAAGAAAGTAAAAAATGCTCCAAAAAGCTTGTATAAACCAAGGAATGCATAATAAGTGCCAAATGATTTGACAAGTGCTCGACGGATTGAGTTTTTACCGTTTCTACTTTTGACGACAAAATTAGATAATGTTAATTGAATGAACATATATGTGAGCTGAATGTAAAAATTGATTATGTAAAAGAAAATTACGATATGTTACCTATTCTCTGTATTATCACCTTCTAATCTCCAAAAATTTTCCAATCTATCACCAACTACCTTAGCCGTTTCGGAATCTTGTAAAGTCAAATCGTCCTTTCCCAAATTACGTTTCCGAGATATATTCAAAAGTTGAAATATCCATAAAAAAAACCATGACGAAATAAAGTTGAGTCTGTTACCACCATGTATTATGACATTAGGTCGATTGGAAGACCCTGGACCAGGCATTGGTGACTTCACGGGCTGATTTTTAATTTGGATAGTTATTATCTAAATTTGAAAAAATGAATTTTTTTTTTCTTCAAGCGAACGAAGAATAAAATTATTAGTGAATACAAAGTGTTACCTTTGTTCCCTTGAAAAATAGCTGGCACGGGGTTCATTGTATTACGACATATCTACTAATAAATTTAATAAATTTATATAATTCAATATAAAAAACTTCTACGATCTGATATAGTTAAAATCGCCGATTTTCAGGTTTTTGAATGTATTAATCCGATTAAGTATTTGATTATTTGATTCTAAACAAATAAATACATTATATTTTAGACTCTGTTTCGCATCACGTGACACCAGCAATTTCCAAATTCACAATTTAAACTTCTATACGGGCCTGTTCATTTCCGGACTGTTTCATTTTTCGGTCGTTGTTCTCGTTGAGGTTTAATTTGATTAGCAAGATCTGCCATTTGTTTGCGCGACCGAACCTTTAACCTTTAGACCAATATTAGTCCTGTTCAAATTTTAATTGTTCACACGCGAGGGTCCCTAGATGATTGGTTCCTGAATATTGGATTGACCAAAAACCCTTTGGAACGGATTGACAGGGCTTCTTTTTTTTTAGGACTAACCAGTCTAACCATGCTGTATTTTATGTGCTTGTGGATTTAAAGTGAAATTTAGGGATTTGGGAATATCAATGTGAGTTTTAAACAGATCTAAAAATAATAGATACATGATTAAATGATCTAAAAAACATATTCACAAGAAGAACATAATCAGTACTAGAAAGTAATAATTATATTCAATCCTAATATATAATATGTCAATACCAACAAAAATATGTTGATACTAACCATTATGATTTTTTATTTATTTTATTTATTTTTTTTATGCAAACTTTCACCATCTAATATAAGCCATTAAAATCAGATAATCTATGCCATAACATTCTGTAAATTTCAGAATTCTCTTAAATCAGATTGTATCCATTATAAAATTAAAATTTCTTTTTTAAAAATTATATAGATCTAGTTCTTATCCACCTCTTTCATTTCGCCTTGCTTTGTCTAATTTTTCTTTATATCGTTTCTTTAATTCTTCTTTACTTTTATTAACACTGAAATTTTTTGCATTCGTTGAACCAGGGGTTTTTTTTTCTTGAGTTATTACATGAATTGATTCTTGTTTAAAATTAGAGTGTGCAGCGTTTCTAGCCTTTTCAACGCATTTTGGGGAATGTGCCTCAGGATATCTTTTTTTTTTAAAAAAAAAATCAATAATAAGATAAATGAAATAAATAAATAAAAAGGGATCAATTTTATTATCTTCATATGTAGCTACCTATGTTTCATGCAATATTTCATATTACAATATTGACATGTCAGGTCCATAACAGCACTTGATGTTTGCTTACAATTTGGAACAGAACATGTTTTAGATGTAGATGGGTTTTCACTGTTATATAAGGAAAAACATATTTAAATGGTAACTGATGAAATTCGACTAATAAATGATTAAATTATAGTATCTACCTTAGTATATGTTCTACTATTTCATCTAAATCAACTTTATCATCTGTCGTCGATTCTGTAGTAGACTTTTTTTTATTTTTATTTTTCTTTTTCTTTTTTGATTTGGAACCAATATTATTAACATTACTTAAATCATCATTAATATTTATTTCATCGTTATTTTCGTCAAAAATCTTTTTATCGTCGTCATTCTTATCTTTAGTTATTTGCGTTGAATTGTTTTCCGTAGCCATTATATCTTTTTATAACTTAAAATGATTTTTATATATGGTATCGAACTTCCGTTATTTATGTAAATTCCGTTGTTACACAAAACGGCATGTATGTAAAATAAGTAAAACCGCCGAAGAGGATTATTTCCGTTATTTCTCTCTGCTTTCGCGTTATATTCTCTCAGTTTTTGATTGTAAAAAAAATGGAACAAATTAAAAATTACGAAGCTCAACTTGATAGAGAATTATCTAAATATCCACTAATTGTAAAATTAGAAAAAGAATGTAACGTTCCTAAGACTTATTTGGTTGCAGGAAGTGTGGCGTTACTATCTCTTATGATGCTTTTTAACGTTTGGGGAAAACTTCTCAGTAATTTAGTTGCTTGGGGATATCCTGGTATGTACTAACATGTGTAATACAATAGAATTATTATTCTAAAGTAAGTTTACTAATGAACCACACTTTTTATATAGCTTATGCTTCTTTCAAAGCCATTGAGACCACGAAAACCGATGATGATACTCAGTGGTTAACTTACTGGTAAATTTATCTCAGAAATATGTATATTTATATTTATATATTTGACTTTATATATATTTATTTATTTGATAGGACTGTATTGGGATTTTTTCATATTATTGAATTTTTTTCGGATATTATCTTACATTGGGTTCCATTCTACTTTTTACTTAAAGTGGTATTTTTCCTTTGGTAAGAATAAATGTTTTCGGTACTTTTAAATTATTTTTTATTAAAAGAATTCTCTTTATAGGTTATTTTTACCACAAACTAAAGGAGCACAAAGATTATATATTGGATTCCTAAGACCAACACTTTTGAATTACGAAAAAGATGTTGATTCAGGATTAAATAAACTTAAATCTAAAGTTATTTATTTTTAAGTTATATTTGTACATAATGTATTTATTTGTTCTCAATGATAATTATCTTTTAATTTGGTAATAAAAAACCTTCTTGAAAAGTGTCATCTTTTTCAATTATTAAGGTGGAAACACCTGTATAATATGCTTTTCCTCCTACTTCAACTATAACAGCCTGAATTTCTTCTGAATTATTATTACCATTTCCTTGTAATTTTAAAGATTTAATAACTTTTCCTGAAAACTTATTATCGTTTCCTATTATACTTTGATAGTAACAAGTTTGATTCAATTGTAAAATACCTTTTGCATATTGTAAGGCGACTCTGGCTGATACTCCCGATCCACAAGGTGATCTATCTATTTCTCTATTTGCAAAGATACAAATATTATATATGTCATTAGTTACTATGGTACCGTATAAGAAATTTAAATCTTGTTTCAAATTATCTGGATGTATTATATATTTTTGGATAAATTCTTTTGAGTTCCTGCACTTCTCCGTAAGATCACCTGCCAATTCTGTAATGTACTTAAAATTTTCTAGCATAATTTTATGATAATTTTCTTGCACAATGTCGGGTAGTAATTCTTTAACCGAAATAATAATATAAAATGCTCCTCCAAATGCAATATCAACCCTAATTTTTCTTCCTTTAAATTCAATCGAAACATTTATTGCGACTGCAAATGATGGTACTGAATGAAATTTAACATCTTTGTCGGATCTAGCTTGTAATTTTCCATTTGAGAGTCGAATAGTATCAACAAATGTTGGTACAATTCCACAGGGGCATTCAATGTTAATTCTAACTTGTCCATCATTAGAAAAATTCAATATATTAGAATCGATTAGGAATCTTCCTAATGCTATTGTAGCATGTCCACACATAGTAGAATATCCTTCATTGTGCATAAACAATACTCCGATGTCTACAGTTTCATCGCCATTTTCATTGCTATTTTTAATTAAAATTGCCCCATACTGATCTTTATGGCCTCTTGGTTCAAATATTATCCTTTTACGTAGATAATCTAAATTTTCTTGTACATATCTTCTTTTTTCTAATATTGTTGACCCTTTTATTGGTGGATATCCTTTAACTATTATACGTGTTGGTTCTCCACACGTGTGCATTTCAACTATTTTTATTGTATCATCTTTAATATCATAATTTGTTTGTATTTCTTGAAAGAAATTCATTTTTTCCAACCCATTTTAGATCATCAGAATAACTTTTATTGGTCGATCTTTCATGAAAGAATGACGTATTTTTGGTTGATCTAAAATATCCTTCTTTCTAATAATGGCACGTCGTTTTGCAATTTCACCTCACGAATACATATCGTTTCAAAAGTATGTAAACCATTCAATCAGAAAAAAATTGCCGGGACTAACTTATGTTAATGGATTTCATTCTGAAATGCAAAATTCTCGTAAAGTAACGCATTTAATAAATTTTTGTGTGAATAATAATTTAGATTTTTTAATATTTGATCATTATGCTCATGGATTATCTTCAGGTTCATTCACAGATGTTTTTAATGTTACAATTGGTAGAATGTATAATGATCTTTGTAATATAATGAAACATGAAACTACAAATTCACAAATTTTAGTTGGGTCAAGTATGGGATTTTGGTTATCTTTATTAGTCGCTTTAAAAGGGGAAGAACAGTTAAAGAATAGAATAACTGGAATCATTGGGATTGCTCCTGCTATTAATTTTACTGAAAATATATTAAAAGAAGCTAAAGAAAAAGGATTATTCTTGGATGAATCTAATACATCACCTGATAGTTTTTATCATAGACAATCTAAATATTCACCCACAGGAACTTATCCAATTTCATTTCATTTTCTTCAAGAAGCTCGAAATCATTTATTAGATCTTAAAAATATCAGAAATAAAATAAAGTTCCCAATTGTACTTTTACATGGTAAACTTGATCCAGATATATCTTACGAGGAAACTTTAAAATTAGCTAGCGCATTAAAAAGTGATTTTGTTGATAATGTAAAAACAATATTAATTCACAACGGAGACCATCGCTTATCAAAAGAACAAGATTTAAAGATATTAGATAAAGAAATTATACAAATGATTGGCAGATTTAATAAGTAATTAAATTACTATAATTAATTAAAAATATTTATTACTGATTTTATATGTACCAGTGTACCACCATGTCTTTTTAACTTTCCATATATTTATAATAAATTTTAACATATTATTCCTGCAATAGATCTTTATAAAAATTTCAAAAGTTTAGTATGATATGCTACAGTACTAACAGTAGTACATTTATTTACTGTACTATGATAGAATTTTTATGTATAATATGAAAATTTTTTCTTGCGACGAGAATTTTTCTATCGTATTACCGTGCCTTAAACTAAAAGTGCTATTCCGTTTGTCTGTAAATGATCTGGTTCTCATCTGAAACATTTTGATACCCTCTTAACCAGAATATTGATCATTATCTAAAAAGTCTTTTAGTTCCTCAAACTTTCTGATATCTCTTTGAAGATTGCGATATTGAATAATGCTATTAAGTACCTTCTGATACTGAATAATTACATTAAGCTATTATTACGTTCTCGCAGAGCATTTGTGTATAAACACCAAACAGAAGCCATTTATGTCTGAATTGATCACGTTGATACTCAATCTGTAATAAATTCGAGTCGATTTCGTTTCTTTGATCAACTGCACCATCTATTAATTTTCCATCATGATAAGCGTTATGGACTACTAAACAGGCGCAAATGATCCGATTTATGTTGTCATGTATCAATCTTAACAGTTTATCAAAATAAAATAAAATAAATAAAAAAAAAATATCAAATCTGAAGATGAGGATTAGCTGATTACGTAAGATTTATAAACAAGAAGATATATACAGTAATTACAGGAATAATAAAAGATTGTATTTTTCAAGAATGTTTCCAACCCTTTGCTTTAAAATACTGTAGAGAAATTGATGATCTAAGGGTTAAGTTTTTAAATTTGCTTGTTAGGATTCAAATTATCTGAATCATTTTCTGCAGATTGTGTAAGTTGCCATTCATCCCTATAAAAGATATGGTAAAAGGTCAAAAATTATATGCAAAATTGATTTTTTAAAAAATTACCTTATGGTTTTTCCAAGAAATCTTTCAATATGAGTTCTTATAACATAACTTGAACCGTGAACAATGTAATCATTTATAAATGTAGACTGGCTTATATAGCTCCCATATTTATTAAAGAAACTAATATAATCTGGAAGAAGTGAACGAATCCTATGGCAATGATAGGGAGAGATAATATCTGAAGGACATTCTGAAATTATCAACTCACTGACAACTTTAACGTAAATATATTTGGTATTCATATTTGAGAAATTTTTAATAATATTAGGAAAGTTATATACTTGGAATTAGTCACGTGATTAGCTAATTTTGACGTATAATTAATTAAACAAGTAAATTTGTTATGACTCAACAGGTCGTGGCTGACCTAGTGCACTGGCATGGTGTACCCCTCCTATGATTGTCTAAGACAGGAATGGAGGACGCAGGTTCGATCCGTCCAGCCAACGGATGCTCTATGAATTATACTGCGTGGGCCTATACCATAGGCCTAGAAGGTGTAGATCGTAGCCCTAGTGGTGGGAAAGTGCGTAGATCATGGTATCACACCGACTTCGGTCACAACCGTGGTATCAACCAATGGTAGACTACCTCGGTAGTCGACACCCAGGGGGAGAAATCCTATCCTGGGCTACCAATAAAGCCTTTTCTTTGGTCCATTGGGATGTGATGTCGTGTTAGGGACTCCTCCGGGTTCGTTAAAGGTACCAGAGTGGCGCTGTCCTCGGGCGGTTTGATTATAGCTTAGTATTAGATAGCGTTCGACTTTTGTTTTATCTTTTGTTCTTGTCTATCTTTCTGTAATCTTGTTCACGTGGTTTATAAAAATAAAAAATAAAAAATAATTTGTTATGACTCAACCACATGAATATATTTTTATATTTTCTTTACGAATTAATTTAGCAATTTGTATTTTATATTTATTAAAACGTTTTAAATATAAATTATGAATAATCACAATAATACTTGGTGTCTACTAAAAAAATAAAAAAAAAATAAAACTAACTTTAAGTCAGGTGATATGTAATATACTGAATTCACATTGTTCGGCATATAAAATATTTAAAATATTTACAATTTCTTTACATATGACCACTTCTTGACATCCATTTTCCCATTCTACCTCCTTCATCATTAACAACTTCGGATTCAGCAACTTTCTTCCATTTCTTCAATAATTTATTGCCCTTGTCTCCATCATCTTTTTCATTCAATTTCCTTAATAAAAATTTTGTTACCCCTTTGAATTTTTTATCATATCTATCAGGAAAGTGATGAAATAACCAATTCCTACGTAAACTTATATCTGTAAATAATTCAGGCCTAGATTTTTCACATACAATATCTTTCGTATAGAATGCTATTGAAGATTTAATGTGTGATCTATGAAATCCTTTATACAAATAATATATTGTACCAGGTATATATAGTTTTTGTGCGGATGAATTGGACTTTAATGCTGTTCGATAATCATCAATTGAAGTTAGGATTTTAGCCAATTTGTCTTTTGAACTTAACTATAGATAAACAATATAAATGTTAGTAAAAAGTTGAAATAAAAAATAATAATTTTTTTTTTAATACGAACCTTTTTGTATTTCTCATTTTTCAATTCACTAGCAGCAAATTTAACTAACTCTTTAAAATCCATTAAATTTCCATAACTCAATCGTGGTATAACATCATTCTCATTAACAAAATTATCAATACAACTTTCAGTTTCAGCTCTACAAGCTAATTCTAAAGAACAACAAGGTGCCGTAGCAAAATTCCATGCATGTATATCAATTCCTTGTTCGATTAAATCTTTACATTTGTCTCTTAACAATAATGTAACTACTGCTGAAACTGCGGCTCCCAATGAATGTCCAATAATTTGTATCGCATTTGACTTAAATTTTTTTACGGCTTCTCTAATATCATCCAGTGAATGATTTACTAAGTATTGTGCACTACGCAATACTCCTCTGTGAACAAACCCTCCATTCCAAGGTTCATAATGTGCTAATGCATCCGTAATCACATCTGTAACATTCTAAATGCGAAAAGGAGTATTAAATTTCAGGAGTTAAATTGAGATGGAAATTTTAATTTTCAACTTACCATCGTTCCTCTAATCGATATGATTATTGAGTTAGTCTCTGGATCATGAATTACCATGTAATTAGGAACGGATACGGCTTTTTGACCATATTCCCAGCAAATAATATCATCTTTTTCAAGCGAAAAGAATTCTTGGACAGCTTTACGGTCTGAATTTATTCTGATTGCATCTATAAAAAAAAATTAGAATCAAATTGACATATACAATAGAATTAATAAAAACAGACTTACTTAAGGGAGCCATATTATGACCATATCCAAACCAATGAAATAAAAAAGATCCCTAATATATATACAGAACAATAATTATTTATTATTTTGCAAGTAGATCCTATTGTATAACTTAAATTACCTACATATGAAGCCATAGAATATTTTAAATATTTTTGAGCGGTTTGAATTCTTTCTATATCATGATATAAACATCCTGTCACTTGACTTTTATAAAAGAAAATAATTAATTCGTTAATCTTCATAACAGAAAGTAAAATATTAATTTTTAAACCTACTTTGGCTTTTGAGAATAGTATTTTTCCAACAACATATAAGCTTTCAAGAACTCCAATTTACTCAATCTCCATCCATGATCAAAGAAAGCATGATACAACACAGTGATCTCTTTAATAGCATCCCTTGTCTCTTGATTTAATACCCTATCAAGTATGCCTAAAGGCCTAGTTTCAGGATGCGTTATATTCGCAAATTCTCCTTCATCGGCTTCCTCTATCTCACTTGATACTTCTTGATCTACGATTCCTCTCGTGTTTGCTATTACTGGAGGTAATATTTGTCTATTTTGATCGTTGTTACTGCTTGAAAGCAAAGCTGGTGCTGTTTTTGAACGAGTTACAACAGGTTTTGGTTGGCTTGAAGGTTTTGGAGAAAGAAGCGGTGGATCATTTTGAAAGTGAAATTTTATTGCAATATCTATTGTACCAATTTTCTGAGGATGTGGATCACCACTAAATTCCAATGGAAAATTTCTATAAAACAAAATAGTTTGACATCAATTTTTTATAAGGAATTTTAAACATTTTCAAATGATATTTACCCTTCAAAATCCTTTTGATTCAAAATCGAATCTTTTAAAGCACTTAGTCTGACAATTACTCTTCCTAATTTTTTTTTTGCGTACAAAAAACTAGCATGTTCATAAACATCAATTTTTAAGGCATCAAATACAAAAGAATGATAATCAAAAGGGAATAAAAACATTTTCTTTAATTGTTCTTGATATGATGAACTTGGTTTTGTGTGATGTGTAACTGAATGAATAACTAATCTTATTGATGTTTTTGCTTTGGAATTTGGTGATCGCGGTGGGTTAAAATCTAATTTTGTTATACGAACTAACATGTTATCTAAAGAAGAGAGGAGAAAGATTTGGAAATTTAAGAAACCTTAAATATTTCAATTTTATTAAAGAATACGCAATTAAAAGAAAAAAATTAATAATACCTGGTAATGCATCACCAGACACTAAATACAAAGAAAAAAGTTAATAATTAATATTGGATGCACAATTAATTAATTTTTGAACCTTAACGAAGTAATTAAGAAAAACATACATAACGAATCTTCGCTTGATTTCTGAGATGATGAAGAGGATTCTTGTTCTTGTATAATAATAAATGATATAATTTTTTTGTAAAAAGTGACTTTTAAAGCAAATAGCAGAAAAATAAATTAATTACCTTGATTAAATTGGTTTTTATTAGGAAAAAGAACTTGTGGAGACGTATCGATTTCTTCCGGCACTTTTTTAAGTGAATATGAGAAAAAAATAATGAAAATGAAAAATGAAATCATAATAATGTTTTTAGAATCATTTCAAAAAATTAAAATCTTACATTTCCTCAATCCTTCGTTTTCATTATTATCAAATCCAAAATTATTTGATTTCAAATTATTGTCATTTTTTATCAAAATTCCCCTATTATCATCAACACTAGAATCACTTTTATTCACGCTAGGAAACAAATTATAAAGCCTTCTACTATTATAAGTTCCTGAATCTTTGATTTGATTTTCTTTTTTCCATTGCTGAATATTAATATTATTATTTATTCTAGAATATTGTAAAGAACTATTTCTTGTTGTCTTGAAAGAGTTCCTAATAAAACTACCAGAGTTCCTATAAGAATTTCTTAGGGATTGTGATTTCATTGTAATTAAATTAACATTTGAACTCCAATCAAACTCTTTCCATACTTTTTCTAAATCATTTTCCTTTTGATCATTCTTATCAGATGATATCATAGATTCTGGTTCTTCAGATAAAAATTGCTGCTCTTCTTCTTCATCAGAATCATCGGTAGTAGCATCTGATTCAAATTCTACTTCCTCGGCTACTTTTTGTTTAAATAGAGAATTTTTATCTTTTTTTAATTTATTAGCAATTTCTCTTGGTATATGCAATGTACTGATCTGATCTTGAGATCTTGCTAATTCGTCGACGTGTTTTTCTAATTCATTAATCATTAATTGTGTTTCAGGGTTAAAGTATGTGTCGTAATTTATAGATGAACGTGAACTAGCATTAGATAATCTTTTCTTTCTATTAAAAATATTGTCTACTTGTAAATTATCTTCAAAATAATCCGTAGTATCATTTTTATTATCATTGGATAGACTTCTAACTAAGTTTATTGTTTCTTTCGAAGCAGCCATGAGCATTCCAGGTAGTAAAAATTCTAGGCTTTTTTGTGTTTTTATTTTGTCTAAAATAGAATTTTCTTGATAATAAACCAGTTATAACCAGAAAACTGAATAAATAATATTTCTAAATAATTATACAATAAATTATACTACACAAAATATTCAAAATATTCCTCGAAGCAAAAAAAAAGGAAATAAATATTTTAACGGAATAAATTTTCTTTTAATAAGATTTTATTTTTATTTTTAGTAAATTTTATTATTATATATTTTAGGTAATTGGCTGTAGGAGCACGCTCTTGAAAAAAATAACTGCATTTCTGATTTGTGTAATCGTAACACGATCATCTAATATATATAGTATTGAAGACCGAAAATAACCGAAATTATGTTTAACTTATTTTTTAAATTTGGAAAATAATTAAAATAATTAATTTAATGGTTTTATTATGATGTCTGATTATAATGATTATAATGGTGATGGTAATAGATACGAAGATTGGGGGGCATTAAACGCAAATGATAGAAATGTCCAAAATGATAGTTTCCGAGAGATGGAAAGTAAGCCAAAAGATTCATTTTAATTAAATTATTTTTATTTTTTATTTTATTTTTTTTTGATCATTAATTTTTTTTTCAGATGTCATGCGACAGATCAAAGAAAAATGGGATTTCATGATAAATGAAGATGTAAGTAATTAAATGTTTGCTGAATTTGTTTATTTGATTAGTTTTTTAACAAGTGATTAATTTTGATAGTTTAATCCTGTTCCTCTTGCTTTGGAATTACTTGATGGCAGTTCACTTGGCAAGGATTACGGAGTATTTAAACAAATGAACAGCAATTTAGATAAAGCTCTTCAATATATTGTTGATGGTACTGATTAAGATAATTGAACTTTATTGTTTACAATTTTAAAGTATTTTAATAAACCATTTTTATTTTAGATTATTATCAAGGGTTTAACAGTTCAATTGGTACATTTGGAGGAGTTATCCATAATATTGGAGGTAAGTTTATCTTGTGATCATCTGGTTTTATTCATCTTTCTAACTTTATATAAACAATATTAGATTCTCAGGAAAGAGTAAAAGATATGAAGACACAACTTAAAGTATGTAAAGAATCATTGATGTCAAAACGTTCAGATCTTCTTCAATTGTGGTTTCGTAGCCAACAATATAAAGAGATGATTCGTATATTAGATCAAATGTGAGTATGTTTAAATTAATTCTTTAAAAAAAGAAAAATGAAATTTATAAAATATTTTTTTTCTCCCATTATTGTAGAGAAGAGTTTAAGGAAATACCAGAAAAATTGGAGGCTTTATTAAGAGAAAAGCATTTTTTAACAGCTTCTAAAATGTTATTGGATGTAATAAAAACCTTAGGAAAAAAAGAAATGGCTGGAATCGGAGCTTTATCGGATTTAAGAAGATACCTTAAGGCACAACAAAGTGTAATTAATTGTAATATGATGATCTTACGTAATATTTAAATTCGTCAATAATATTATTTTTGTTCATTAGTCACTTCACGAACTTTTGATTGAGGAGTTACACAACCATTTATATCTAAAAAATTCATATTGTGATAGTAAATGGGTAAAGTACATTAAGGATCAGAAATCATGTATGTAATCTTCTCTTACTTATTAATATGTATTTTTGAAATATTAAAGTATATTTATTATTATAGTGCCTTCATCGCTCATGGAATGGAATTCCGGAAAGGAATTCCGCAAGGTAAGTTATATTACATCAAGGAATAAAAAGAATTTACAAGGTAAGCAAATAATTCTAGAATGTTATTTGAATTTATATTACTGGCTAATATTTTAATAAATTATAGTCGATACTGCTATTGTTACAAGCGTACCACTTAGCCCTAGATCGCCTAAACCCTTTAGCACTGTAAATCTTAATGATGAAGATGAAAGAGTAGGTATATTATATTCATGTAAAAAAACTAGCTATTTTTATTAATTTTTATGTCATAATATATACGTATAGATTACAGAAAACACTGATATAAATCCTGAAACCGACTCATTTTATTACATGGAAATTTTAATGGAATCTCTTGCTACTTTAGGAAAATTACCACAAGCGCTTGAAGTATTATTAATTTATTTTATAATTGTGTTCATTATAATTATAAATACATATATTAATTTTTGTTGGTATTTTAGACCATAACACAAAGAATTCCAATAGAATTATATCAATTAGTTGATAAGACAGTTGCTGAAGTGGAAGAAAGGTATTAATTAAATCAGAGATTTCTATATTTATAATATAAAATTTACAATTATATAATTTTCTACTTAGGAATTCAGATATTTATAGCCAAAAATCGAAGAATGATGATATAATAGATATATTTACGTTAGATTCTCCGGAAAATGATTCCCAAATGGAAATATTAAGAGACCTACTTTGGACTACATATTCTAAATTAGATGCGGTACTACAAGGGCATAGGTTTATTCTTGACATTGTAGAAAGGATTAGCAAGGTTAGAAATTGCTATTTGATTTTATTTTTCTTATGATTTTAAATTTTACCGTATAATAATAATTTTCTATTTGTTTATAGAGACCAGAATACGCAAAGGTTACAGATGGTTAATATAAATTTAGATTAATTTATTCATTTATGTAAACTTTTACAGTATTAATGATTTTTTTTTTTCATTTAGAGTCACGAAAGATTAGAGTTTACCCTTTCGTTGAAATTTGGAAACCTGTACAAAGTGAGGTAAATGTTTATTGAATTAATATTCTACAAAATTTTTTTATAAATTATATTTTATTAATTACTTAACGAAAATTACTTTTAATCTTTAAAGGTTCGAACTCTTTTACGTGATTATATTACAGAAGACGAGAGAGAGTCTGTTTCGGAAAATAATCCCGAGGCTTCGTTTCAAGATATGATAAAAGATAAGCGGGCTCGTGACTCTTCTAAAGTTTGTATCATTTATAATTAGAAAATTCCTTTGTAATAAATAAGGTTGCTCATCTATATGTTTTTTGAACAGCAATTGTTTAGATTTGGAGATTCAGTACCAAATAAAGAGTTAGATAAATATTATGAACGGGATGTTTCAACAGTACTTAAAGAATCATTACCAGAAGTGTTTACAAAAGTACCGGATGAAAGACAATTATCAGTATTCGTAGTTGATAGATTTGCAAATACAAATATGACAGCAGGGCATAGACTTGTTGTTAAGCCTGATGCATTTAATGTATCAGTTTTATTTAAACCAACTCTTGCGTTTTTAGATAAAGTTAAAACTATTATACCACCTAGGTAGGTTTTTTTTTCCTAAAAAAAAAAAATTACTTGTTTGTCATAAATCTATTAATGTATGGGAATAATGTATTTAGTGCGCAACATTCTTCTGCGGATTTCACAACTTTCTTGGACGACTTTGTATTTAATGTATTCTTACCACAGATTGGCGATAAAATATTTGAATTATTTCGTCAAGCTACAACTGGTAATTTAATTTTCCTGAATTCCAATTAAAATCTGTTGAAGTGGCTAAATTTTTTGTGCAAAACAGGTTCAGATGCATTCCAAGAAGATCCAAATTACAAAACTTATTCTACATTGCCCGTTGTCAAAGTAAATTTGATATTATTAAATATTCTTTTTTTTTTGAATTTTTATATCTATAATTTTTGGTTAATTTTCTTTTAGAGCGCATCTTCATTAATGATGATTATAGAAAGTCTTTGTGCTATGCTTCATACTATGGCAAGCCACAAAGAAGAATATAATAAAATGATCATTTCTCTACTTACACGATATTATGTAAGGTGTTTTGAGCAATATCAAGGTAAATTACCTAAATATGAAAATAATTTTTTTTTTAAAAAAAAAAAGTCCACTAAAATTATATTTATTTACTTTTGGGTAAAATATAGCAATTGTATCAAAGAATAAAGGTGATGCAAATGTAAAAGATGATGCAAATAATCAGGGAATTAGTGCCATTTGGGTACAACAAGATCAATTATCTGAAGTTCTAGGACAATATCCCTACCTTGCTGAAGATAATGTTAGAAATCGAAGAAAAAGGAAAATGTTTTGTGATAAGGTTTATATTATCAAAATTATTCTTTTTGATTGTATATTAATTTGATTTGTTAAATTTTTTTTTTTATGTTGTTAATTTAGGAAACGAGAATTGAAATGAATTTTAAGAAGAATCGAGAGATTAGCGCAGGACAATTAATCACTGAGAATAAGAGATTAACAGCTTTGTCAAATCTTTACCATAGTTTGGTAAGGAGTGAAATTTCGTGATTTAATATGTGAAACAATTTACTAATATTATTTAATTCAATCAGAAATGGTTTGTCGCCAAAATTTGGGAACTTCGCGGTAGAGATTCTAAACCGAAACCGATAAGCTCAAAAATGGATGATGGAAATTTGGTAAATAAGAATCATTAGAAATACTAATTTTATATAATAAATGATATTGACTTTTCTTGTAATTTAGGCTAAATTAAGTCGTCGTTGGTCATTATATGGTGGTGTTAATGTTAATGCACATGCTATTGCTAAAGAGAATGAGAAGAAAAAAGAAATTGATGAAGAAAAAGAGTGTAGTTTACCGTTAACAGGAGAAATGGCAAAGTATGATTAAATAATTGAAAATTTTAATGTTAAATTGGATAAACTTTTAATTCATGTGAATTTTAGTCGATTTGATGCATTGTTGGCTACTTTTCAACAATTGGCGGAACAATCCTTGTTTACCTTGAGAGTTGAATTGCGATGCCATACATTACATTATGTTGATAAAGCAATGCGGGAGGTGAGTTTCGTTGAGATAATTGATTTTATTTTAATAAGATAATTGTAACGAATTTATTTTTGTTATATGATTGTAGGGTAATTATCAACTTGAATATGAAGCATATGAACCTGATCCATTTGTTTTAACACTTAATACAGATGTGGTAAAATATGATGAGAGTATTGTATCTCATTTACCAGCTAAAGAACACAAGTAAGATTATTAGAACTTATTTTATAAATTTCTTTTTTTTTCAATAAAATTTTGTTATTTTAATTTTTTTTCTCTCTGATAGATTTATATTCGAAGGACTTGATTCATTGATGGAACATGTGTTAGTGAATAATGCAATTTACACTAGAAATTTAAATAAAAATGGTGTCATGAAAATGACACGTAACATACTTGCATTACAACAAAATTTGAAAAATATTGTTGAAACACCGGGAGAAATTTCTTTGGAAAGAGCCAGAAGATATTACGAAATGTTTAACATGGGACCTGTCGTATGTATACTTAATCTTTCACTAAGAATACAATGTTAAGTTTTTATTAATTAAATATTTTGTTTTATTTATTTATTTATTTATTTATTTTAGAATATGTTGAATCAGATTAGAGAACAAGGAGCTATATATTCTTTTGAAGAGTATAAAATCATGTTGGAAATTATGTATAAAATTGACCCAGCAGAAGATCAAACTGTACCTACTCCTCGTGCTGAAAATCCATCTTCCAATAGAAGATTGTATAACGAAAATCTTTTGGAATTAAATGAATTAATGCTTGATTTTCTTTAATTTAATATATTACGTAATTTTATTTGTTAGTTCTTATATTTATTTATTTATATTTTAATAGGATCTATTTTTATTTTATTTTTATTTTTCTTTATTTTTATTTTTTTAATGTTAGAAATAGAAATTACATTAGTATAATAAATGTCTATTTTCAATGAACATCGTTACACGTTTACACGTTACTTTAACGCTACTTTAATCGTGAACTAATGCGTGTTGCCGATCCCTCCATCATGGGAATTTTTCTTATTATTATGAGGCATTTCTTCTCTCTCACGAATGTTGGTAATGTTGGTTAAAAATTAAATCTACAGTTCATTGATATACCAATAAACAAAATATACAACTTAAAATTCATTATTTCACGTTAATTACACATATGATCCATTTCATTTTTCAATTCACAAAAAAAAACATAAGGTAAAATTTAAAATATATGTTTTTTTTTTGTTAGGGAAAAAATGATGACAGTTTTTATTGCCAGTTCAGTGACTGAATTAATGATCAATAAAGTCACCTGCGTCTGAAACAATTTTATTTTTTAATAATAATTATTTTTTCCTTTTTTTATAACTAGTTTTTTTTTAAAAAAAATTTATATGGTGATTTATACAAGGTAAAATTTAAATACTCGGTTTCGAATTTTTTCGAATGATTCTTGTGCAATCATTACGATTAGAGATTTGTAACTTTTACAAATATTACAAATTTCTGATATTAATGAATATAATGACTTTTATTTATTGTATGTATGATGAAATAAGTATGAAACATTGTAAGTACTTTTTTTTTTGCTGTATCTTCTAATAAAGCTGTACTATTATTATAATAACACAGCACATTAAAAATTCTTTTTTAACCAATTACAATATTAAAAAAGTTTCAATAACCAAATCCCGCGTTTATATTAAGATTATCAGAAAATTTTTACCTAATCAGATCTTTTTCTAATTTTAAAAATTATCTGGTGAAATGGCGCAGTAAGTAATATAAGGATATATTTTAACATTTTAAATAATTACTTAAAATAGTCTTATTTAAGACGCTAAAAAAAAGTAATCCTTATTTTTTCTGCATATTCATGCGAAAAAATATGATTATGTTCAAATAAGAAAATTGAAAGAACCAATAGAATCTAGATTATAACGAAGTAATGAATTGAATTTTTTTTTTTTTTCCAGATATAGACTGATTTTGTGTGCAACATTGTATTAAATTAGCTAAATTGGCTGATCAATCGCTAAATCAGGATTTATTTCTTCAATTTTCCAGTGTTGTCCTAACACGTTCCCAATAAAATTTCTAAATGTTCTTAACTACATCTTTTTAGTGTTATCCATAGTGCCGGGCAACATTAAGATGAGAGAGATAGTACGATACTACGATAATGAATAATAAATATTATTTTTGACGCACGAATTTTTATGAAACCAATAAAATCTATCAGCTAATATGTACATTCCTTTTTCAATTCGCGACCTTCCTTACTCGTTGAAAAAAATAAGTTCTTGGTACTTCAAATATAAAATTTGTGTCACAATTTATAGTAAATGAATTGCTTTAAAAAGAAGAACAAAAGCTATTCTTTTTTGGTTTAGTCTATTATCGAGCTAAACTTTTTTAAATATATAATACTGTATATCAAAAAACAAAAAAAAAAGATGCACTGCGAACTTCTTCCTGATTGCCTTAATAATATCTTTGAATTTTTAGAGGATGATAAAGGAACTTTATATTCATGCTTATTAGTTAATCGACTATGGTGTAAACTTTCTGTTAGAATTTTATGGAGAAAGAATATTTGGGATTTACGATATAATTTCAAAAGTTCTTGGTACTTTAATCTCTTGTCTTCCTAACGAATCAAGAGATCTTTTATACAAGAATAAAATTTTTATTCCAACCCCAACCACAAAAACTCCGTTATTTGATTACGTATCATTTTGTAAATTTATTTCAATTGATGAAATTAATATAATGATCGAAAATTATCAAGAAATATCTGACGACGGCGACGACGACGACGACGACAACGATTATGACAACGATGATGATAGTGACAGCGATAACGATTGCAACGACAGAAACGACAGCAGCAATAGCAGCAACAATAACAACAACAACAATAATAACAATAATGACAACATTAACAATGACGATAAGAAAGATTTAATTTTAATAGCACAGGAAATAATTAAAATGTTTATGAAAAAAATTCCTTCATTAAAAAAATTAAATTATTATTTAAATCCTAATGAGATAAATTATGAAATACTTTTTATTGAATTTCCCGGAGCGAAAAATTGTTTGATGAATCTTTCAGAATTAAATTGTAATTCAGATATTCAATCAGAATTTTTTTATCAAATGTCAAAATTTTGTCATAATATTCAATCATTAACTATAAAATTTGGAGAAAAGGTTTCGAACGGATTAAATGATTTAATTATATCACAAAAGAATTTAAAAAATGTATCATTGAAACAATCTCATCATGATTGGACAGATATTATACCTTCATTAATAAAACATTCAAATACTATAACTAAATTACTTTTAAAAGGGAAAAATGATCATAAACCATTAACATTTATTACAAATTTCATCAATTTAAAAGAACTTATCATAACATTTGATTATTTAAATGCCACATTAAAAGATTTTAAGGATGAATTAAGATATTTTCATTTTCAAAAATTACAAAATTTAAAATTTAGTTTCGGATGTCCAAGATCTGATATATTAATTGATTTTATAAAAATTAATGGAAAAAATTTAAATTATCTTTATATAAATAGAGATGATAATTTATTAAATATATCTATACCAAAATTATGTCCAAATCTCAAATTTTTATATACTATTTTTATTGATAAAAAATCTTTAATAGATATTTTAAATGGTTGTCAACTTTTGGAGTGTATACAAGTGATGTGCGGTCGTTTACATATAAAAGAAAAAGATATGTTGGAAGCTATTGTTAAATATTCACCAAAATGTTTTCATGAATTAAGATTATATAATTATGCAAAATCTAATATATTATCTAAAGATTTAGATTCTTTCTTTATTAATTGGAGTAATCGTATTCCACAAAAATCTATTACTTTTATATGTTTAAATGTTTTTGATGATTTAGAGAAAAGAAATATGAAAATAATTGAAAAATATAGAAAATTAGGTGTTATTAAAAATGCTAAAACATATTTATAATGTTTATTACATAGAGATTACTACTATTCTTTTTACAAATTATTATTATTATCCCATTTTATAAGTATTATTATTAGCAAATCTCTTATAGAAGAATAAAATATATATCATTGTAAAAGAGAGTCGTTGTGCTTTAGAAAAGTAATAAAATTTCTGTTATTTTATGGAAGAACGTTTAGTAATTTTTAAAAATTTACTATAAGTCTTTTGAATTCTCCATTTTACAAAACTTTTTCTTCGATAACGCGAGAGATGTTATCTTTCCAAATAATACACATACTGTATAACTTTAACAGGTAAGAATTCATCAACCATCTAAAATATGTTAAAATATTATTCGAAAGGGCGACTTTTTCAACTTATTGATGAGGTTAAAATATTGACCAAATTTCGGAAAATAATGGAAAGGGTAAAATGTTTGATAATTCATTAAATTTAGAAATGAACTTGCAAACTTTAATGTTGCTATTAATGATTAATAAATAAGATGGTACATCTTAAAGAGTCAGTACAAAGTGTATTATAAAAGATGCTATGCGGTTATAGCGGTTATAAGAAGCAGGGATATGGATATATATATATATATATAAGGATTAGATAGAATGTACTATACATCAGCTTGCATGCATCCTTTATTAATCAAAATGTTTTTATATAAAAATTTTATTAATTAGCCTTTAATTTATCCGATCACAAACGAAATCATGTCCAAATACTCAAGTAAAACAAGTTCAGAGTGAACTTAACCTGATAAGCGTATCTGATCACAAACGAGATCATGTCCAAATACTCAAGTAAAATAATATTAGACATTGTCCCATTCTTCATCAGGGCATCAAAATCTAACTTCAAATAATAAGAGTAATATAACAATTAGAGGCTGTGCAATGAGTAGTGATATCTAAGTCGCTACTTGTTTGGATTGGCCTTTTGACTATCTGATTTATTAGCTTAATACCAAGTTGGTGTGTAATCAGTTTGGCGTTTCTATTATTTATTTATTCGTCTTAGTATTTCCTTGTGCACTTTGGCATACGTGACGCTTGGATAATAACATAAGGCTCAAGCGATATACAAATAAATTGTACTGTACCTAGATACATGGGATATTTTACTCGTCAGTTACATAAAAATCTGTAAAAAAAAAGTAAACCATTCTGAAAATTTTTATTGCTCAAATAGTAGGAGTACTTATCTTGCTTGGTATTGTAACTGGAATATATATTTGTTGTTTTAATAAACACATAAAGGTAGTAGCGGTACCATTATTAGTGGTTGCCATGTCAGTAATTTTGATAACACACGCGTCATCTCAGAATACCGAATCATTATAATTTAATGGTTAAATTATAATGAGGGTGCCGCAAAATCTTCTCTTACATGGCAGGACCATGATAAAGATCCTCATACGTATACTTTATTGGAGGTTGGAGGAAAGTATGTTAAGTGGGGTGGTTAGTATCTGATTGGCGGTCCCTAATAAGGGTGACGTTAAATTCCTTAATTCCTATTCGTTTTCTTGATAAGTGACTATTTATGAATTTCCTTTTGCTAATTAATCGTACAGTGACCCGTGTTACTCATACATTGGTACTCTTTGATTTTGTAGGTATTTATTTTCTTAGATTATGGTCAATTTGCGATAGTTGATCTGATCGGTTTACGATTAATCTTAGTTTGGATTTCTCATTCGGTTAACCATTATTCGCCAAATACTTTTTTTTCTCCTATATCTTATACGTTTATGTAAGGTGATATTATGGCCCAATAAAGTTTTATGCAACAGATATTAACAAATAGATAAATAACAAATACTTAATGATAAATGAAAATAAAATTTAGTAAATCTTATTTATAAGCTAATAATAGCAGTCGGAATAAACTAATTAAATCATTATATTTAATATTATGTCAGATGAAACAAAAACGAGTGAATTTTAGTGAATTCCAAATCTATCATTATAAATATAATAAAAATTAAAAATTCTCAGTGCCATAAATTTAAGACTATTAAGTAACTTATTTAAGACATTAAATAAATTGTGGTATAATTGGAGGGTAAACCGATTAAATGGTAACATTATATTTGACAACTATCATTTAAATAAAAAATTGCTTTCTTAGAACCTTTTTCCCAAAAAATAAATCTTTTTTAACCAAGTCCAATTATTGCTATTATCGCCACATTATGTCCGCTCTTGTTACATTTCTTTCCGCTCAGGTCCCTATAAATTAACATTAAAAGCTTATGTTAGTTCTAGCTCATTCACTTCAGGCCATAATAGTGAATACCAAAATGGTATTGTAAACAGTAACCATTTTGACAAGTTGTTGTACACCATGACCGGATAAGCATACATTTCAGGAGTGACTATATATATCATGGTATCCTTCACCACCATCTATATTCTCTATTATAACCATCAGATCCTTTACAAGCAGCAGTTTGATGGCAAATAGCGGGATCATGATAAAGCTGTAGACGAAGAGTCCAGCTTATGCTAAGCTGTAGACGAAGAGTCCAGCTTGCGCTAACGTCACACTGCTATAAAAGCATCCTTGTTAGACGAAGAGTCCCAGCAGTTTGCGAGCATCACTGTAGACTAAGAGTCCAGTTTGCGCTGCTGTTCAGACATGACGTTAGATAAGTTGTGATATGTCGGAGCACTCTTTTAAAAAAGAAAAAAAAATCCTTTTTTAAAGATTGATTGCATTGCGATATATCTTGTAGTGTCCCAGTCATCTATTTGCAACCCTTTAAAGCCGGCAGCCCTTATAAACCTTCGCACGTTGCTTTCGCGGTGTGCAGTCAAGGATTATGGGCCAGTGAGTGATAGAATACTATTTACCCACCTCTTTAAAATTCCAGTAAATATATTCTGATTATCTTTTGACTTCTAAGATTCGTTTTCCACTCAAAAAGATTCTTGTATGGAAACATTTTCTCCCAGTTAGGTCAGAGACAACGAAGAATGTGAAGAATGCCCTAACAGTGGAACAATTGAATAAATACAAACATCCTTTGGGAAATTGCGGAGAATTGGTTCCTTGGGAGGCGATGCTTGGAAAACGATTGTCCCTCAGAAAACGTGTCGCTATACTGAAGGAGAGTCATCAAGTATTGGAAGTCAAGCCTCCAGTAGCCACTGAGTACGATGGAGGCGGTCTCCTAAAAATATTATCTAAAGTATGGTCAGTAAAACTGAGTAGTACATCATCAATATCATGAGTGTTTTGACGACTGCAATGCCTACAAGGTCAAGACCTACATGGTACCATGATAACACGTAAAGATACCAATGATAAGGCTACGCTGGTTGCCGCTAAATAAATACGCCAAAGATGTGCCATACGTACCTTGAATTTGACGATGGTCCCTAAAAAGGTTAAAATATAATATATATTTTTAGAAAGAAAAGGTGTTAAAGAGAAAGATAAGTTTATTTGGTTACTTTGCTGGGAATGATAAAAGGAAAGAGTAAAAGGGAAAAGAAAAAGTGAATAAATGAAAATTTTTTTGGATGGAGAGGCCTTTTTATATGAGTTTATCAGTTACAGTCTGAGTATAAAAAATTATAGTCAAAAAATTTCATAACCCGCAAAAGAGATGACGTTATATTGATCATGAGATCGTGTGTACGCGAGTATAAAAAATTATATCGTAGTCAAAAAAATTTCATGCATGATCATAACCATCATATCCGCGAATATCGTGTGTACGCGAAGTAATCGAAACTGAAAAATACTGTTAAAAGTATCACGTGATTAAGTGTAGCAATGATACTTGCGTCGCGTCAGTAATATTTTATTTATTGATTTATTGAATCTTCTGTTATTTCTTTCAAGAACATTTTTTTTTATACTCACGTTATTGAAGTAATTGACTTATGCATAAAAATTGTTTATTGTATACTTATTCCATTACTTTTATATACAATCTTGCAAGAGTCAATTGAGTCATCACAAACTTTTGCAACACATGATTCATTGATGATATTTGATAATAAGATAAGATAGTGGCAAGATAAAACTATATGAATTGGCTTTAAAAAACTCTAAATTAATTCTAGAAAATAAATTCATAATTTATATTTATTTTACTTATAGGCATCGAAAAATTCTGCTGATATCGGAGATACAGTAGCTATAAGTGTTATCAGGACATTACGCCGAAGCCATTTCGCCAAAGGGCCGAAGGGACGTTTCATCTTTTACCGAAAGTACGTTTCGTCGAAACCCATTTCATCGAATTCTATTTCGCCGAAGCCAGTTTTACCAAATGGACATTTCGCCGAATGGATATTTTGCCTAATGAATATTTCGCCGGAAAATTATTTATTCCTTATCGTTTTTATACTAAATAGTACATAAAGGAATCTTTTCTAGAATTTTTGGATTAGTTAGATGATTTTTATTAAATTTATCTCGTTGTTTATAGTACATTAATCTTTTTTTACTTACATTTTCGTGAATAAGTGTTTTCAGGAAAATAAAGTTATTTATTTAACAATTAATATCATTTACTTGAATGTTAAAGTGATAATATCCTAATATCTTGAAAAAAAAAAGATCTCTAAAAATAATTTTCATTGCGCGATGAATATTTTTTATAAAAATGTTAATCGCTACCATTTTTGGTGAAATGGGATGGAATTCGGCGAATGGAAATATCTCTTCGGCGAAATTGGCTTTCGGCGTAATGTACCGTAACCGCTATAAGTTGGTTAATCAAGGAAATTTTTGGAAAGTTAACTTTGATGGAAAAGGTTCAAAAGTAAAATATAAAGGATAGTCAAAATAAGGCGTATATAAGTATCAATTACAAAATACAATTAATATGAAAGTTGACAAAGTTTTTAAAGTTTTCCATTGTAATCATATTAAGTTGATTTTTATAAATGGAATAAATATATAAATATCAATTTATAATTTATAGGGATTTTAAAAGAAAAAGTTTTCGTAAAAAAAAAAAATAATACAGATTTTCGTCCTTTCATTATCAATCACCATTATAAACAGCCACGTGTGTAAATATTTAAATAAAATTCACCATTCTCAAGGAATTGATTGAAGCAATCAACGTTCTTGAAATGATTTTTTATTTGAATTGTTTGAATTGCTTTTTATTGACGGTCAATAGCTCCTCCAAACCAGTTTAATTTATCATAATGCGTGTTTGTAGGGAGTAGGGACAAATATCGAATATTTAGGCCTAAATTTTAATTTCGTTCGTAAGACACAAGCTGTCCTGTCTTCGATAAACTTACGAACCTTCACATCTACACTGATCCTTCCACTTTTTATACAATCCATTATGTCTACAATTGAAAAATTTTCAATTTATTCGTAATTCTTCCGTAAATGTGTTCCGCTCTTTAGCTAATACGCAACTATGGAAGATTAATGTGCGTTATGAAAGTAAGGAAATAATCATTTTGGAGTCACGTCGACCTGTATATAAAAAAATTGTTGAGAATTGAATCTCAAGAATCAAATCCTTAGTCTAAAGTAGATAAGGATTAGATTTTCTTAACGGCTTTTCTTTTAAACTTCTTTCATGGCCGTTGTAAACATTAACTTTTCAAAGTATATTGGCAAGTTTTCTCCTAATAATATAATGAGCTTACATTCTGATTATAATGATGAAATAGACATATCGCAGAAAATTAATACTTCTTTAAGAATCGTAAGAATCGTGGATTTATCTAGAGGAAAAAAAATTTCCAATTACACAGAATTATTGACATAATGACGTTAGTAAAAGTAAAAAGTCAGACTGAACTTGATATACAAATACTTGGGATTATTTTAGTAAAACATACTTCAATTTGAAAAAATTGTTGCAAAAAAAAAAAATACCGTATTGGTTGGTTGTTCTCCATGGATTTTGTCAAATGATGTTCGTTTACGTGAAGAATCTACATTTGATAACTCAGGTTCTCTCGATCAGTCTAGCAGTATCTATATGATCTCCTACCTATAGAGTGATACATTATAATTATTATAACAGAAAAGTTAATTTATGAATAAAAGAAATCAAAGAAGCTATAAATCTTTTTATAATATCGTTATTTACCATAAAAATATATTCTTGTAACATATAGATCTTACATGGAGTATTTCTTAAGAAGCAAATTCTTATTAGTATAGCAGCAATTATTTGTTATCCAGATTCTTTTTTTTTTATATTAGAAAAGTATGAACTGTATTTTACGGAGTTTTATTATATGAAATTGTACTATACAGGAATTTGAAGGAGTCTGGGAGTGTTTAACACGAAAATTTTGATGTGAAAATCCCGGGTTTGATATAATTTTCAGTATCTACTCGTAGAAAGCCTTTATTTGAAAAATGAATTGTCTTGCAACAACTCTTTTATTATATTATAGAAGTATTGCCGCATATTTTTCAAACGAAGGAGAATTTAAAAATCAGTCATGTTACATTACTTTAGATAATTGGGGTATTGGAAATGCCAAAAGGGTTGAAAAAATAACGTGACATTGCGAAGCAATATAGCAATCAACAAACCACAACTCTTCGATCATGAACAAAATATAAAGAAGTAATAAAATAAATATCTCCTTAATTGAACTTTTTTTTATAAAGGTTTTGAAAGGATAAAAAAGAAATAACAAATTGGTAAAAAATAACAATAATAGATCTAACTATACTAGACAATAATAGGTCCTACATCAGTAAAAGGATGTATCAATGTATCATGTATTGTATGGTATAATAGCGAGTAGCGACGTCTCAGATCTGACGAGTATTTAACGATCAATGTTTGCTCAGAGTAGCATAAAAATAAAAATTCGATAAAGATTGTTTCGTAATATCATGATCGATGATACAGTATGGTTTGGTATATATATAATGAGATTTGTCTACTATTATTAGCTACGTTGATTCAAAATCATATAGCAAATTTGTTATAAGGATGTTTGAAGAGCATTAATTTTTTATTTTCCAAAGCACATGCGCATTCTCATACATTTATTATAAAAAAAATATATGAAAATTCAGCAAATTTTTTGTGTGCACCACGCTATGAAACTTATCCATAACTATCCTAATGTATAAAAAACAATTATCATTTATCATTTATATTTTGACGTTTTGAGGGTTCATTACTTTTGGCTTGGAATTGTAACATCCGAGCAATATACTCTAATAATTCTTTTTCATATTTCATATTACCCTCAAAATTACAAATATATTCCTCAGAAACATGAACTTTTGATAATCCAGACCAACGGAAAAATCGCCATCTCATTCCGGTTGTAACTATTCCAAACATTATTTGTTCCTCTTGCCCATGCTTGCGTTTGTTTGATCGTTGTTCTACTGCATTATGCAATTGCACAATAATCTGAGCTGCTCCTTGATCCATATTGTCCGCTTTTGCTTCACATAACATAAGTTTCATCGCATATTCTACTAATCCATTACTATTTTGTTCTTTTTCCGGGTTTAATTGTAATCGATTTCCCATATATGATCTCACATGACGAACTGCAGTTATCATGAAGAAATTAATGTACGCATGACTCATTGACTCATTTGTAACGATTACTTTAGTGAATACATCAAGATGTTCATTAAGATCTTTGAGAAAATTTTCTAAAACTTCTTCAGGAAATGGTTGATCTAATTCGGGAAGTTCTTTCAAGTTAAGAATTGGTAAATCTTCAAGAGTTTGACAATTCTTACTTAATAATACCTCTTCAAATACACTCTTGAGATCCAAAGTATTAGGAGATTTTTTATTTTTTTCTATAATTTTTAGATTAAGTACACATTCTTTATTATTATTCTTAGTTTTAGATACTAAGACATTTAAACCATAAGCGTCCTTGATCTCCATTTTATCATGTATAAAATAGATTTCTGTTTCCTCTTTTAAAAATTCATTGAATATTTTTTTAGCGGCTTTTATCAACAAATAAAAAGAACCAGTAGTGTGTGGTATTCCATAACTTTCATTATTATTATGTGAATCGTACGTGAAAGTAACCATAACTGTATTTGATGGTACATAATTAAATAAGTACTTTTACAGAAAAAAATAAATAAATAAATAAAATGAAATCCTTTACTTACTATATGTATCTGAGAGTGGATACCTAATAATCATTAATGTTTCTGAATAATTTATAATATTAAGAGTACTAAGGTCAGTTTCCGGATCAATATCTTCATAATCTTTATCAAAAATTTCAATATGACGATTTCCAATATTTTTGAGAATTTCAGGATAATGTTTACGAAGAATATGTTTAAGATCATCTAAGTCCGAATAACTTCCATCATTATAATCCAAAAAACCAATATATTCAAGATCATCTTTTCCAAGTATTAACTTCTCACGTTTTGGTGTACCTTCAAAATGGATCCACATCTTTATAAGTTAGATAGACGTAGACTAGTTAGAACGTTAATTAGGCGAGAATTTGGATGAGAGCGTTAGTTAGGCGAGAATTTGGATGAGAACGTTAGTTTGTTTATACGTAGACAAGTTAGACGAGAATTTGGGATGAGATGAGTGGAAATCTGAACGTATAAAAATCATAAACTCGGTTGTACAGATACCAATTTAGGTTAATCGAATCAGAATAACATATTTACTACGCCATATAACGAGTATATAACGTAATTGTATATTAGTAATATGAAATAAATTATAAGGAAATTTATCATCATATAATTTATATATGTCTGGAACATATAAAATATCGTTATTACTGTATGAGATTAACTATGAAAATAATGAGGAAGTTACTGGAGAAATATAAAAACAAGACGAAAAAAATAATGAACAAAAGTTGACAAATGTATAATGTATATTAAGAAAAATAATAGTACATTGCTTTATTTTTTTTATAACTGGGATGTAGTAACATTTGCTTTACATATTAACTACTAAAACTTAATACCTAAAGAAACGATGTTTCACATGATCACATCACATGATCTAGGACCTGACTCAAAAACGACGATTGGCTATTATACCATTTTGCAATGTTACATACAAGTACTTTATATTACTAAATTACTAATAATTATACGGTGGTTAATAATTATATGGTGGTTGGTCAACGTATTTTACAATCGAAAAAAAAAAAATTTTTTTGTTCATAAATATGCATATTATAAATTTTATAATAAAAATAAAGTTTTTTTTAAAATCTTATAATTTTATTTGTCAAATAATAATTTGCTCATTCATACAATAATGACTAAATTGATTATATTCATTATAATTTCTATAAAAACTATTTCGGTTTAGATATTATTAGATATATATTGGATATACTATAATAATTTTGATGATATTTGTGTAGTTGGTAAAAGTGAAACGGTGGGGAATTGGGAATGATACTTTACATTACCTACCTACATTACCTACAATACCTACAATACCTACAATACCTACAATTATGGGAACTGGGAACTTTTTACGCCTCTTCAGAAATCTGAAAACTCCGAAAACTCTGAAAACGGAAAAATAGAAGTTGAATGAACAAATGTGATATGACGACAGCACTATCCCAGAGGTGGTCATTACAAATTTGTGTTGTAATCATCAAATAATCATCACGAAATTAGAATGAAACAATCTAATCCTAAAAAGTATATATTAATTCTAATCAAAGCTAAGATACTAGCCAAAATCATCAAAATTCGAAAATTTGGGTAATAATAAAGAAAGTCTCAAAAAGGTATAAACATGGTGTCATGTTGTCATGGTTTGCATGGCTTGCATGATTGTCAATCATGCAAAAAAAAAAATAATTTGTTGATAAACTTTACGGTACGATTAAGCGAATTGTACTTTACTGTTTTTTTTAAAAAAAAAAAACTCGTACTTCGTACAGTACATGCTGCTTTATACATAATGTACCATTTTTTTTAACTGTACAGTACAGACTACAGTACAGAACTTAGGAGTATAAACAGTTTTAAAAAAAAAAAATCATGATATATGCCTTGAATGATATAGTCATATATCAGATATAAAAAAAAGAATCCCTTAATTATTTATAATATTTATAATCACTCCAAAAAAAAAAAAAAACTAACAAGCTAATTTGTCAAATATTAATTTTGACAATAACAATACTGTTGTCTCTTGTACGAAATTATTATTATTTTGCCACAATTTTTTTAACCTTACAGTACATCACCTGACCTTGCAGCTCACTTTTAAAACATGGAAATTTCAGGCAGAGAATTAAAAATTCGAATGTCGATTATAAACATTTTTGAGCGCAATCATGCAGTACAACCTCTTTATTTCTTGCGCCAACTTATCAGGATTATAAATATAGATGAGATTTACAGTAATACGGATAGTATTTGGTAATATATATTCTGGGTTAAACGAGTTTTAAACATAATTAATTAATTTTATAAAGTACTGTATTTTAAAAATAGTCTTACAAAATAATAATCACATAAACATACTATCATCAAATTTAAGATTAAGATTGTTTATTAATTTTTATTAATTTCACAAAAAAAAAAATTATCGAAAAAAAAATAACAAAAACAAAAAAAAATATTAAACAATTAGCGAAAAAAAAAATAATAAAGAAAAAGTCCACAAAAATATGAAAAAAATTAATTTATTCTTCTTTGGCACTAGTGGTAGTAGCACTACTTTTGATTATAGGAACTCCTTTTTGACGTTTTTCTTCTGTTTCTTGCATCTTAAAGAAGAGACTTCCCTATAATATTAATAAAAATTTGTTATACAGGAGTACACATATACTGTAATGTTGAATAAAAATAAAAAAATTGCTTACGTCATAACAACTTCTTACATCTTCTTTATAAACTATTCCGTCTTTCTCACACAACAAATACAAAGTTCCCCATTCAAATACGGCAGAAGTCCAACCGAAAGGATCGAATACATTAGCATTACCTCGAATAACTTGCTTAATGTCTTTTAAACTTAGTCCACCTTTATTATCCCGATCATATTTCGAAAAGACTTCTTCAAATTTTTCGGGAACGAATCGACCCTATTTAGTAAAAAAATGTGATTATCAATTAATTATCCTCCCCGTTGCACTGGTTGATAGTTTTGAATAAGTTGACTAATTACCTCGGTATCAAAAGTTTCGGAATCGGAACCATGTTTAGCTTTACTGAGTGTATCAACATATACATTAAAAAGTGGATTACCAAGAATTGGAATCCAACTTTTTTGGGTAGGATAAGAAAATCCACCATGGATTATGCCAACAGCGACAGCGGAAAATGCAAGACTGAATCCCAATTTACGGAAACCTAAATTCATAGCGAAAAATTAATTGTAAAAAAAAAAAGTGAATAATTATACAATATATGTACTGTACCTTTCCAGGTGTCTAATGGGGTAATAACACCATCATGATCAGTATCCCAAAATTCGACATGTTGTTGGAGTACCTTTAAAATAATAATATTCGATCGTTAAAAAAAAATCTAATTTCAGGATAATTTTAAAAATAAACTTACAGATTTTCTTGTTGGACGGCCCGGGGTTCCCTCAGGCATTTCTTTTGATGCGGCAATAGTAGCACGTGGTAGCCCTAAAAAGGAGGAATTTCATAAGTATTACGAGAACCTTTTTTAAGAAATTAACGAGAATATAAAATTTACAAACCAGCATTTCCGAGTTTATCGGATAAATCTTTCGGAACTTTACGTTCCTTTGTCTCCGGAGCTTCATCAACTTCTGTAATGATATCTTTTTCTTGATTTAATTTTGGGTTTTGTTCGTTCTTTTTGTTATCATGATCATGACCAGAAAAAATTGATCGATCGGTTTGTTCGTTTTTGTTATGGACTTGATTTCGTTCATGTTTCTTGTTATCTTGATTTCGTTCATTTTTTTTGTTATCATGATGTCGTTCGTTCTTCTTGTTATCTTGATGTCGTTCGTTCTTCTTGTTATCTTGACCCTGAACAATAATTCGTTCATTCTTATTGCTAAGGTCTGGATTTTGAATAATGATTTTGTCGGTCTTTTTCTTATCTTGACCTTTATTCATATGTTGTTCAATATTACTCATGATTAATTAATTAATTCTTTAAAAAAATTTTTTTTTTTTAAAAAAAAAATAATAAAATTATAAAATTATAAAATTATAAAATTATAAAATTTTTCGAATAAAAAAAATAAAAAAAGAAATAGCTACCAGGTTAACTTTTATATACGATAAAAATTTTTTTTGAACTTGATCGAAAAGAAAAAATATTTTTGATAAATATGACATCACGTTTATCATATTACGAATTTTATATGAATTTATGACGTAAAACATTTAATAAAAATTAAAATAATTAAAATAATTAATCACTTGATATTAAAACCTTTCATATGAAAATTATGCAAAGTTTAATATCTTTTTAGTAAAATGTAATTTAAATTAATCCAAGATATTGTTTTTTCGGTTTTTTTTTTTTTTAGCATATTTTTTTTTTATATATCAGATATATATATTTCATATTTTTTTCATAATTTTTTCTCAAAAAAAAAAAAGAAGCTGCGGTTGATCATGATTTTTGATCAACGATTTTAATCACGATTTTCGTACATCACTCAATTCACTCATACAATCACGTATTTATCAATTTTATCACCATATCAGATATCCACGTATCTTCGTATCTCACGTGGAGAATCTTAAAAATGTACACGTGTGCATATTTTTATAAACTTTTTTTTCGTTTTTGAAAATTTTTTTTTTTTGAAATGCTTGATAATGCGTTTAATGCGTTTAAAAAAGAACAAAAGGCGTTATGAAAAAAAAAGAGAGACATTGTTACACAAACAAGAAAGTACAAATTTTCCTCAAAAATTTCATGAAGAAATAAAATAAAAAAAATAGATATGTATAAAAGGCTGCAGAAATGCTTAGAAATACTGCAGAAATACTTTTTTTATTTTTTATTTAATTAAATGCGTGTATTTTTTTTTTATTATAGTACAATTACATACAAAAAAAAGGGGGGAGTTATTAAAGAAGGAGGGGTTAATTAATTAAAAAAGAAAAAGAAAGAAAAAAAAAAAGGAGAAAATTCGCAAAGAAAAAAAAAAAAAAAGAAAAAAAAAAGAATCAATCCACCAAATCCACCAAATCCGTCAAATCCGTCAAATCCGTCAAATTCGCCAAAAATTCGTAAAATCCTTAAAAATTTTCGTAAATTTCATCAAATTCGCCAAATTCGTCAAATTCATCAAATTCGTCAAATTTGTAAATAACATAATAACATAATATAACAAAGTTCGCAAAATTGTAAATAACATAATAACATAATATAACCAAGTTCGCAAAATTGTAAATAACATAATAACATAATATAACCAAGTTCGCAAAATTTGCAGAATTCGCAAAAAAAAAAAAAAATTTCCCCCTCCTCCTCAAAAAATTATTGTATATTAAAATTTTTTTATACCTTTACTTACACATTTTATTTTTGTTACCAATCTAATTTTTAAGACAAAAATAAAAAATAAAAAAAAAAAATACAAAAAAGTTTGATATTTTTTAACCTTTAACGATTATAACGATTATAACGATTATAACGATTATAACGATTGTAACGATTATAATTAATCGTAATACCCACTATACTCACAAATCACAATAACAGGTATTATAATAATCTATGCTGAATCGCTAATAAATCTATGTTCACATATTATAATAATCTATCATTCTATTCTCGATCATATTATAATGATGTATGCTCTCCCCGATATACTCGTTATCTATATGCTCTCCGCTCGTAATATACTCACAACTTTAGAAAAACCTTTCTAATAATTCATGATCCATCCAAACATTATCACGTTTTTCCACCAAAACATTTGAATATTTATTTGTTAAAGTATCTAAATCACTACAAATTTTATCAAATTTTGTTAAAACTTTATTTTTTAAATAATTTTTAGTGACTAAAAAATCATAATTTTGATTTGGAAAAGAATTTCCTAAAAGTTCAAAAAATTCCACATCTATATTATTTTCTTCATGATATTGTAATTTAAGTTTTCTTAAAGATGATAAATGATTTGGAGAGAATAATTCAGCTACACCAAAAGCAGATATTTTCCAACATTCAGTTAAATCTAATTCGATCAAAGAAGATAAAAAATTATTATTACTCGAATTCGATAAAGTTGAAACGATTAATAATAAGAATTGGTCCGATATATTTGCGGCGCATATAGAAAGTTGTTTTACATTTAATAAATTTGATAAACATGGGTTCAAGAGTTTATCATTAAGTGGAGTAGCTCCTGACTCAAAAGTACGAGGACCCCACAAAGTGAATTTTTCCAAAGTTTTTGAATGTTTTCTAGTTAATTCAGAAAGAAAATCTTCATCCAAATTATGACATTTTAATAAAGCAATATGATTTAGATCATTTGTATGTTGAAGTAACACCAATTTATCGTAAGAAGAAATAATAATTGAAAATAATATTAATTCTTTACAATTCGAAGAATGTTTTTGAAATAAATTGTATTTAAGAAAATGTGACCAAATGGGAGATGTATTTATACTAATCCGACGATAAAGAAGTGCAAGGGCGTATTTTGACCAAGTTTTACATACAGTTGATGCGACTGATAACTGGGGATTTGTCAAATGACCAAATATCGCAATAAAAGTTTCTTCGGACAACGAGATAGCGTCCAAGACCATAACTAGTAAGTAAGTAAAAAAAAAAATCAAAATGTGGGTTTTTTTTTTTTTTGTGGAAAAAAAAATAGATAAAAAATTTTTTTATTTTTTATTTTATTGGTCAGGTCGGGTACAAAAAAAAAATTTCCCTTTGACGAAACGAAAAATGAAAAAAAAACGTACAAAATAAAAATTTTTTTTATTGTGTGAAAAAAAAATAAGGATAAAAGGAAAAAAAAAACGGACAATGGATTTTATTGAAGTTATTGTTTTTTTTTTCTAGGGAAAATTGGTGTTGAAATAGAAAAAATGGAAGTAATTAAGCTCCAATAATATAATGATTTTCGGATTTCAATTTTTTTCCGTACAATAAAAAAAAAAAATTAGAGTAAAAAAATATATATCAGAGACTTAAAATACTTATTTATTGTTATTATTGTTATTATTGTTTTTATTGATAATAAAGTTTGATATAACTGATAGATAATTAATCAAGTAATAAAAATAAAAAAAAAAAAAAATAATAATAAAATAAAAAAAAAATTTTTTTAGGTGAATGTAAATCTAGGTTAAAAATGTAACCTATCGAGTTTACCTTAAATGATATCATAAACGGAATTAAATTTATTGGTTTCTTTCATTTTAAACGATAAACTGCCTTGTAACACAATTAAAATATTTTTCTTTTGAAAAAAAAAAAATGTTTGTTTTAAAATTATTTATTTATAAAGTGTAATGCGTGAATACGTAATTAATAACAATCAAACGCGCGAATTACTGTAATAAAAGATTACAAGTTACACATTGATGTCATTGTACTTTTTAAAATAGTAAAAGAAATAATAATTTTGATATTGCATTTTTTTTTTGTGTGTTGCATTTTACATATAAACTGCAAAAAAAAAGGTGCAAAGTAAATAATTTGTATGTAATCGTTTTACATCTTTCATTGTAGATCTTGTTTAATGGGGTGATATTTTTTTTTTTTTTTTTTTTTTTAGAATATTCTTTTAATCGATAAATTAGGATGAGCGAGATATCATTTAAATGTGAAGGGGGGAAAAAGAAGAAAGTAAATTTTTTTTTTAAAAAAAAAAAAAGAAAAAAAAAAAAAAAGAACTTTATTTTCATCAAAATATATATTCTTTATTAACCTAATAAGTAACAAGTAATAATATAATAATAATAATTAAAAAAAAAATGCGCGAGCATTTTTCACGGAGATTTGTTACATTTATCCCTGCCTAAAAACAGCCAATCTAATATTAATAATAAAACACGATCAATCATCACCGATATCGACACAAGTAGTAATTTCACACTTTGTTCGAATAAATTCGGTCTAATACAAAAATAGTCGGTCATATATGTATAATAAATATATATTTTTTGATATGTACAATATTTATATTTATAAAAAAATGTATATACATTTTATTTATTTTATTGTGTTCCAAAAAAAAATAAAATAATGAATTAAATGAATATATACTTGATTTTGTTTTACAATTTTTTCCTTTTTTCTTCTTTTTTTTTTCTTTTAAAGAAAATGTTAAACGCGGATCGTACGCCCAGCGTGAATAAATTTACTGCGCGAAAAACCACAATTTTTTTTTTGTAGATCCTTTGTTCATTATTGTAAATCATTCATATGTGTAACTTAACACTACACTAAACACGCACGAAATATGAAATACACGATTACCAAAAAAAAATTTGCAAAAAATTTTTTTTTTCTATTCGGCAATAACTTAACTTGGAAAGTTGGCTAAAAAGTGAAAGTAGGGGTGTGGATTATGTGGTAAGCAAGTAACTCCACGCATAATAAATTATTGGATAGGATTTTATTGAACTAAAAAATGGGGAGATACACGTTCCAATATGTAATAAAATTGGGAAATAAAGAATTGGGGAATAAAAAAGATTCATTGGAAGCCTATAAAGTCAATCTCAATAGCCTTATTTCTTAATATAGCCTTTCTTCACATGCCGCAGTTTATCAATTGCGTCATCGATAGATTATCACGAGATTTATGATGTATTCGATCATCTTTACCAAATTTTATGAATTGTGAAACAGAGCGGCCCAGAAGAATGGCTTAGAAGGCCTAAATCATAATCAGATTACATAAAAATAAAATATAAAAAAATATGTTAATATGTATCTCACGCGAAAAGGGATCGTACGCGTTTCGTACCCGATTAATGATACAAATCATTTCACGTGATACACAATTTTCAAGTTTTTTCAGTTCGGTTTACTTGTTATGGTTGATCAATTTTCGCCCATCACATATTTATTTTGGTTGTCAGGTAGATTTGTTTATTAAAATGATGTCAGAAATCCCATCTTGATAATGTGTTACAATAAACAGAACGCAATAAATAAATTACTTTCCAATTGATGTATGTAGTTTATCCGTCAGAAAGATCTAGTCTAGTCTTTGTTTCTCTTTTCTTTTTTTTTTTTTTAGGAAAAAAAAAAAGAAAAAAAAAAATCAAAAATTTTTTCTTTTTTATTCAACATCTAAAATAGAAGGAATTCATTGATTTCAATAGCGTTATTTTTAAATTTTTTTTTTTTTTTTTTTTTTTTTTTTTTGATAATCTAAAAAACGTGGTGAAAATGAAATTGCATAAATGGTAAATAAAAAGTAAATTTTATTTATTTAGATATTTGATAACGATATCTTTTTTCACAAAATTTTTGTAACTCATAAACAACGTAAACAATAAATAAATTATTGAGCGGATAAATTTACGGAAATAAAAATATATATATATGAAATGATGCAATAGTAGGTCGGAATAGCCGTAATTAGAATAAAATATGATTGTTAACCGAATTTTTAATGGAAATAAATGAAAGTAAAATGTAAATAATTTTAAAATCTAAGAAATCTAAGGGAAATAATAATCAATTGATCATCTAAGAATATAAAAAGTTAGAATCTTTTTTTTAAGGTAATGATTTATAGATACCCATTTTTTCATTTATAAATCGAAAAAAAAATTTTTTTTTCTTTCTTTTTTTTTTTTGTGGACAGCGATTTCTTTAGAATTCGGAAAAAGAAAAAAAAGAAAAAAAGAAAATTTTTCAAAAAAAAGAATTTATCGATAAGGTAAAAATATATATTAATGAAATATATAATATCAGGTTTATGATGATAAAAAAAAAAAGAAATTACCAAAAATGGATATGAATATAAAAGATAATGATTATATATCCACTAAAGACTGAAAAACCTTAATAATCGTTTTTTTAAAGTTCTTCTTAAATATGATCTAGATTTTCATTATTTATATTTTGTTTTACGTAAAAAAAATTTACAGGTATCATCATTACACCAAAGATTTTAAATTAATTAACATGGGCAATTCGTAAGTTAATAATTTCTTTCGTGTTACATATTCCTTTTATTCCTTTTATTCCTTCCGAACACATCCCCATCCCCATCCCTATTCGTTATTTTAACTAATCATTTATCTTCTCCCCCCCTTACACTTTTTTTTTTTTAGATTAAATAAAAGATCAAATACTCTGTGTAGAATGAGGGACGTATTAATAAACAAAACGCCCTTTTTTCGATAGTCATTAATTAATTGGATGATATTGGATGATAACAATCTCCTTTTGAAAAACCTGTTTTTCAGGTTATTTTATTTGTTCATACCTAGTAAACAGGCGACATATTTTATGACTTTTTTTACGCTCCCCAAAATAAGTCTAAAAAAAAAAGTCCTAAAATAAAATTATATATAAAAAAATGTGCAAAAATAAAAAAAAAAAAATTTTTTACATTATTATTATTTTAAAGAAAAAAAAAATTCAATGAATTGAGAGTTTATGTATAAAAAAATATTTTATTCGCCGGATATACTAAACAACCATAAAGATAAGGTATAATTGCTGATCCATGTTCAAATTAAGTTCATTATATAAGGATTATTAATTATGTCGATAGGAATAATTCACATGATTTCTATCAATGCAACTCCCCTTTACGTAGTCGTGCATTTTTCTACTGACTTGTTGTATTACTTTTTTTTTTCAATGAATTAACTAGTAGTACAATAATTTACGAGATCGGATTATGAACGACATTACTCCGATATATTAAAAAATGTAATACCCATAAGAGGAAAGTTCCATCGGAAATATACGTTATGAATGTTGTCCGTTGAATGAATTAAGCCACCAGGGTGGCTTTTTCAGCATATATGTAATATTTACAAAATAGTAAAAAACACGACATATTTTGACATACAATTAATTTTATTATGAATTCGTTTATTACGTTTCACTTACTAACAAATTACTAAGCAAAAGAGTTATTGAACCTATTTTTCGATCGATCCATACTAAATTTAGTGTTGATGGTCTTATTATTGTTATGTTGACCTACGTCCTACAATATCTGTTGTATTACATATATGTTTTATTGAACATTTTTTTAGTAGTTCATTAAATCAATAAATCAATTTGTTCTTTACTACTGTAGTGAATAATTTATTAATTAATTAATTAGAAGAATTTTAGATTAATAAAATTAATAAAATTTTTTTTTGTAGATTTTTTTTAATAAGAATTTTTTTTTTTAATTAAAATTTAATTAAATAAATAATAATAATGAATAATAATGAATAATAATAATAATAATAATAATAATAGTAATAATAATAATAATAATTTTTACATAATTTTTTTTTTTTGGTAATGTACTGCTACTTTTGTAAGGGATTCTCGGGTTTATGATGATCATTTAAATCTGGAAATTTGGCCTAAATTATTATTATAAAATTTATAAAATTTTTACTAATATGGTTAACACACGTTTAGCCCATCATCTACATCATCTAGCTGTGAAAAAAAAAAAATCAAACGAAAAAAAAAAAACTGATCGTTTAAAAAGTTAATCAAAAACATTTTTATTTTTCTACACAGCTATATTTCGCAGTTAATGTTTTTGTTTTTTTTTTTATGACGGTTCTTTTACACAGCCCATGTTTTTCATTTAAGCCATGTTAACGTGTCATAAAAATAATTTTTCTTTATGAATACGTCACATATAAAAATATCTATATAAACAACATGTAACCCTCATGTAACCCGGAATTTTTAAATGACTTCTCTTTTCTATACTTTCCTTTGAAATTTCTATATTGTTCTATTGTCTAAACCTGATAAAGTGACGCGTCCATTATATGATATCACGTAAACAATTTTTATTATCTTAAATGGTTCGAACGTTTATTCTCAAAAACTCTGAATTTTTTAATTCTTAATGATTTCCTTAAAGTAATACTTGATGATAATAACACCTGGTATTAGATGTCTTCGTACACTGTTAATCAAAGTGTATCCAAATCACCCTCAAAAGTACGTTGGATGGGATTGACGAGATATGCTTATAATGCAATTGTTTGCTGGAGTAGATAGATCGATTCTCCCTTATCTTAATTTGGAGAAAACACGGTTATATTATGTATATGACTGAGATATTTGCAGTTATGAATTAAATACCGGAGACAAAGAGCAAATGTTATCGGACACGAATTACCAGTCAATGACATTTAAATCATGTGGGTAACAACGAAGTCTACACCATCCGCAACCGATGGTCTTGTGATTGGACGCTATGTGAAGCTCTAGCGAAATACGCTAATGCACACAAAGACGATTGGGATTTAATACTTATCGTCCGTCTTGTTTGCATATAGGATGAAATGTTATAATACTATACGACTCGACATGGGTTTATCACTATTTATTTTGCGACTTTACAATAAAGTTCCCCAATTAGAGTAGGCCAGTTGCGATATTAGAATTATTAGCAATAATACCTCGCTCAAACATTTTCAGCAAATATTTGATTATGCCCAGCAAGAATATGAAGTCACTGAGAAATTTAATAAAGTTCATTCATGAAATTCTTATTCTTATGTATTAAAATATGTTAAGCAAACTTTTTCTAAATAAGCTTTTTCTAAATAAGCTTCCTCTCAAAAACAAGTTTTCTAAAATCATGGCGACAATTTTAATCAAGTTATTCAATAAGTTCAAAAAAAACAACTACAAGTTGATATTATACATATTTTATAAATACATAACAAAGTGTTACACACTGCAGTCAAATATAACTAGAAAACAACCACAGCAACTGCAGTAATGAATTAAGAATTCTAGATCCTTTTATTCTTAGTAATATTTAAATTATGAAATAACTATACAAATTTAAAATACATAAATAACAAAGCAAAGAAACAATATATATTATTATACTTAAATTTAATATGGATAGACACTACATTTATGTCAAATACGAAGATTAAAATTAGAAAAAAATTCTGGGAATAACAAATTCCAATGAGTTACCCAACAGGGGATGGCGGAATTGATTTAATTAGAGAGAAAATTCGTTGTGCAGTAATTGTCCCCCTATTGTAAAACTAGGTGGACCACAGTATTTTTATGAGTTAAACAATATTAGAAATCTGAATTAGGATGTTCACTCTTTAACTATGAGATTCTACAAACTCTCTTGAAAGAATTTACCTTTTGATCCAATTAAGTGGGCAATCATTTAAAGAGTTTACTAAAGTAACTTTTATCCAGGATGTTAACAAAAAAAAAATAAATTGAAGAATTCAAAAAGTGTATGCAGGGGAACGCAAGCATTCATTTTGAACTCCAATATTTCAATCCTTTTATATTGCTTATTAAAATCAATGAGTTTAAAATGAGATGTCATTTATTAATTCTGCAATGTTTTTCTTCAGGAGTAGCCAAAAATTTACAGTTGCCATGCTATATTTTTGACATGAAAATAATATAATTCAAGAATTTATTTCTATTCATCAACCAGAGTTAGAAATTTTCACTGTATTAGCAAGTTTCATAGTATTACTGAAAATTAGAAATAATATAAAAGTGTTGAATTCTTTTAGGACCTCATAAGTTCTAGTAAAAGGAATGTTAGTAATAACATTAGTAACATTCAATAGAAATAAGAACAGTTTTATAAATTGACAGACAACAAAGAGATTTTGAGATATGTCATCGAGCTATTAAGCAACCCACAAATGGCAGTATCCGACAACTCCAAAACAACAAAGAAATTTTAAAAAATAAAAAGAAATAACAGTGATTAATAGGAAGCAGCAACAATTACTATTAATAAACAGAATATTATAACAAAACAAATATGACCTTATATAATTCTTGAACTATTAGCTACAGTGACAAATTAAGAGTTAAGAGAATGGACGCTCACTTAATGCAGACCAAGTTTTCCACAGATGAAGAAGTGGGTAACAATATATTGCGTTGCCTAAAAAGTGAACACTGATCACAATTTTTGAAATTATAGTTTATAATTATTTGTAGAAATTATGGCAAAATAATGGCATACAATTATGTTCTGGAAATATATACAACAAAAGAACATTTCTTGAACTTAAAGGCTTATTTCATAGATTTTATTAATACTTATGTTAATTAATAATTTCAATATTTTATAAGTGTTTTTCTTTTTACTATTCTAATCACCTGTCCAAATTGAGAATTACTCAGAGAAATGACAAAAGTATCTCTCAAGATAAGAAACAAGAAGAAATATGTCAGTATAAGTTATCTTCTGAACCGACCTTTACCATTCATTCAAAGAATGGATTTTCAGGCTGTGGCAGCACCAAACGCTTCACCTGACTTTCTAGAGAAATTTCCTACCAATTGTTCTATGATTGACACAGTTAACAACCTCTTTCTAGAAAAATATCCATCATATAGTGGTCATAAGACTAGTGTAATCCATCAATAAAAGTCTTCAATTTTATTCCTTCAAAATATTTTCCTATGCAGGACAATAAAGCTAGGAAAAATAAAGGATTTTGTCAAGCCTTCAATGGATGTCAAGTAAAGTCATATATACTTATTTTAATATGCAACAACACAAGAACAAGCAGTAGCTTTTCAATCATATCCTCTAATTTATGGAAGTTTTAATATTGTTATAGTTATATACAGCAATATAAAGAAGTATTAATTTGGATAGATTCAGAACAAAAAAGATGGTAAACTCACTTGGAAGGAACAAAAAAAAGATTGTTATTATTTTCATCATTTTATAAGTTGGTTAATAAAAGTATAACAATTTAAACAGTAACCTATTAGTGATATTAGTAAGGCATAGTTGATCATCAGGATATTTTTATTAGCTATGATTTAGGATTGCCAAGTAGTGTCATAATGAAAGTGAAAAAATTATAATTGAAAATGAATTATATTATACTGGCCTGTAAGTGATTGGATTCATAGAGGCTCAATTTATATTTACAAGGTTATTTAGCTGAATACATGTTGGAAAACTAGTTGTGGTATGGAATTTTATCAACATATGATGAGCACTGGTTCATTAAGAGGAATCACCATATCTAAAAAGGATAGAAATGATTGGATGCTTCATTCTATTATTAATATTTAATGATTGTCAAGATATGGGATCCGTTTAAAATAGACTTATTTGCAAACAGAAACTTTCTAACTCATTTATGGAAGTAACATCTTTCAATAATAAAATTTATATTCACTTATCAATACATTAATGACATTATAGTTAGTGCTGAAGTTTCAAACAAAACATTTAGGCAAAACAATTTATAGGAATGAAGATGAAGGGGAAGACGAAATTTTGTATGGTTACCCTATTTTGATAATCAAATATAATGTTGCAGGCTTAAATGCTAGAAACATCACATCTGCTATAGTTGCTCAAGGTATGTCTGTAAATTTTAATAACACTTTGAAACTTCATTATATCTTATGAATTTTCAAAAAATCTAGGCAAAGAGAGGTTAAATTTCCATTATTAAAACATGCTATGAGTCTATGGATAGAAAATATAACAATAGGGGATATCACTTTAACTGAGAATCACAGTTGCATGCATTATTAATTCCATGTGGAGATTTTAGTTTTAGAATTTTAAGTTTCAATACCCATTAAAATGAAAATTTTAAAATTACAAAACCTAATTCATCATGATATAGTAAATATTGGATTACCAATTTCAAAAAAAATCAAAAAATTCTAAAATCAACTAATTCCAAAGGGAAAGAAAAACTATTCATTAGTAAAGAACTATATAATGAAATTAAGATGGTGCTGTTAAATCTACATGACACTTTATACTTCATAATGTCTTTTTGCAGTCGAAAAAGGTGATGTCCAAAAATTGGTGCAAAAATACTTTTATAAATTTACCGGGTGACCCAAGCACAACATTTAGTCGGGTGGCTCCAGTGCGCAGTTCCTGGCCTTAGCTTATTTGTTTTTAATACCTCTTCTCAGGCTATACATTACTGATTATTTTAGTATATGTTTTTATTTTCTTCCTCAATAACATTTGATTTGGAGATCTACACCTTCTCTTTATTTATATTGTCTTTTAATCCCTCTTTTATAATTATTTTATTACTTGCTAATACTATCATATCAAAATGTAAGACTATACAAATAAAGAATGAAACAAGAAGATATAAAATATTTTTTAATGATAACAATTACTGAAGAAACAATTTAAAAGAAATCATACAACAATTATTCAAACTAATACCAAAGCTTATCATATAACCAGAGACATGACCAAAGTTACCATAATCATAGATAATAAAATTATCAATAATGTTAATAATATCTATAAGATTATAATTGTAGTATTTTAACTATACAAGAAAATACTCATCCAAATACAACCATTGCCTCACCAATAAACACATTCAATAGAATTCTTTTTATAACAAATTATTTCTTCAACTTTAATTATTTTTTAAAAGTTATTAAATAATTAAAGATATATTGTATTTTAATAAAGGAATTTTAAAATGGAATATAGATTTATCACAATCACAAAAGAAGTATTATTAATTTATAGAATTTTATAGAATTGTTATTATTCAGATATTCTCAAACTGTTAATTCAAGAAAAGTATAAGTAACTCAAAATGGTTTTTGATTTATAACAGAAAAAATAATCAATATCAATAATTTCAACATGATTAATATTAAAAAGATGAAAAAGCGAGATATTTTATTGATAATAGATATAATACAATCATTTGAAAGAAAATAATTAATGACAATTTCATTGATTTAACTGATAAACATTGATTAATTAAAATTTTTCCATAGAAGTATGGCTACACTAGGAGCCATAATAAGTGATATAGAAGTTGTGCAAATATTATAGCATTTAAAGTTATTTGTGACCATTGCTATTTTGCACAAATAAATCATGAAAACTTCTTTTAGGGTACCATGAATTTTAGACATCAATTTTTAAATATGGATTGCTGGATACAAATTCAATGATGAACAACAAGGATATTTAAATTGATAATGTTTAACAAGAATATCTAAATTGATGATGAATAACAAGGATAACTCAATTGATGATGAACAACAGGTTAAGAATATCTGAATGTTTTATCTGCAGTTTGCATTTCTCCACTCCTTTGGATAATTTATTATTATGATCCATTTTTAACAAAAATTAAAAAAGAAAATCTTATTAATGGAAAATCAAATTAAATATTTATGAGAATATATATAATGAAGATAGAGTATTTTCCAGGGTCTACCATATATGGATGATACAACATTATTTATAGCTGAAAACTAGTACTAAGTGAAAGGAGAGGAGATAGAATATCAGGTTAAATTTTTAAAAGGCATGATATTTCCAAAATTTAACAAAACTATGGAGAGAAATTAATGATGGACTTCTCTAAATCTAATATTTTCGTAAGACTGTTTTACAATACATAACCAAATATATGTCAGCAAATTGGAAATTTGTTCTACTGCTAGTTTAATTCATTCATTGTTAATTAAATTTTCTATAGAAAATAGATTACATTAGGAACTATAAGTGGAATACAATTATATTTCTTATATTTTTTATTGAAATGGAATATACATTTCTTATATTTTTTTATTGAAGTGAATACATATTTCTTATATTTTTTTATTGAAATGGAATATATTTTTTCTTTTGATATGATTCTATATTTATTCTCTTGCATTATTATTATTATTATTATTATTTTTTATTTTTGAATAATGAAATAATCCCTTTTTTACAATTCCTATTCCTATTTTCTCTATGCTTACTGAATAAATAATCCATTTATTCATCCATTTTTTATTTCTTTTTCACAAAAATTGACTTGCTTTTCCATCATCATCACTATCCAAAAAATGAAAATTAGATAATATTGGAAATACTATACACTTCTTTCTATAGACTCTTCACTAGATATAGTTAAGGTTCTGGAGTTAGCTATGCATCAATGCATCCACTTCAACATGAATGTGCAAAAACTTTAAGCATTTATTTGATTCAAAATATGCTGTTAATGTACAGTCACGTCCGAAAGTGACGCCCGATTTAAAATTAATGCCAAAAATGGCAAAACTTTATTGATTTTCATTAAAATTCACATAAAAAATAATTACTAAAAATGGTTAATAATGTGTTGGCCCTCCCTTGCTTCTAGTACTGCATTTATTCTTTGTGGCATTGAAGCAACAACCTCTTCAAAAATGGAGCAATCCAAATTTTCCCATTCTTCACTTAGTGCAACTTTAAGTTCATCCACAGTTCTTGGAAAGACTTTACAACTCTGGATATTGTCCTTTAACTGCTTCCAGATGTTTTCTATTGGATTTAGATCGGGAGAATTTGCCGGCCAATCAATAACCACAATTTTATTCTTCTTCAACCAATCCTTGGTTATTTTCGCGGTATGTATGGGTGCATTATCCTGTTGAAAAATTGCAGCCCTTCCTGTTAACTCATGAACTGTATGCTGAAATGGATACAGATATGAATTTAGGATTCTAATGTAAGTATTTGAATTGATTTTTTCATTTCCTTCTTTATTTTCATCACAAAAAATTAATGGCCCTTTTATCCCTCCTGCAAAACATCCCAAACCATGACTGATTTTCGACCACTTTTAAAGATAGGTGTCAAGCATTCAGTGTTAAACCTTTCCCCTGTGTGTCTCCAAACTCTTATTTGTCGTGACTGCTTGCCAATCTCAACACTTGATTCATCTGAGAAAATAACTTGTGCCCAATCATAAGCTGTTTTTTCTTTATATTTCTCACACCAACTAATACGAGCTAATGCATGCTTTTCTGAGATAAAGGGTTTTTTTGCAGCAACATGGGAATAAATTCCAACACTATGTAATGCTCTTTTAGCAGTTGTAAGGCTGCAATTTAAATCTAATGTATTAATGACTTCATGTAAAGGTTCGCGTCGATCTTGTGTAACTTTGTTTATGAGTGCATTTTTCTCATTATTATTGAGAGCAGGTGGACGCCCCGATCTAGGTAAATTTTCAGTTTTCCCTGTCTTCTTGTATCTGTCAATAATTCTTCTTATTGTGGTGGGGTCACGACCCATTTTTCTTGCTATTTATGCAGGGTTAAAATTCTCCATATATGCTATTATTTTTCCTTTATCTTGAGAAGTTAACTCAGTTCTATGTGACATTATTTTTTTAACTTTGCAACGCGTTTATTAGGTTATGAAATTGTGAGAAAAACATTTAAAAATAAAAAAAAGGGGGTATAAATAATGAAAATTTTGTGTATCGTAACACCGTACAAAATCGGGCGTCACTTTCGGACCCGACTGTACCTTGAGAAAGTGTCTATAATGCAGAAATATATCGGATATTTGTTAATTGGCTTAAACATATCCATAATATTGAAGTTACAGGACAATGGCACTTGAAGCACTAGAGATTTACAACATCTATTTTGTGATCTTGTAATAAAGTGTCCAAACACAGATACATTTCTTTTCATTGAAATGGAATATATATTTATTATTGATATTGGAGTTGGTATTAGAAAGTAGAAGTTTTTTGCAAATATTATACTAGTGTTTAAAGCTACTAATAAATAAGTCAATCAAATTTAAATGGTTTGTTAGGATATAATTTAATGACAAATAAGTTAAAAACATTTGAGTGCCTTTTCTACAGTTTGCTGATATATAGAAATAGATCATTTAAATCAAACTTTTTAAAGGTATAATATTTTCAAAATTCAGTAAAATTATGGAGAGAAATTAATGATGGACTCTTTTAAATCTAATATTTTTATATAATAATTATTTAAATTAATTTTTTTATGGAAGAATAAATCACATCAGAAGCTGTGAATGTAATATATTGATATTTGAAGTTAATATTGAAGAGTAAGAATTTTCTGCAAATAGCAATCCTTACATGCTGTAATTCACATATGGATATCAGGTGATGGACGCAATGTGGGTAGAAAGTAAAACATGTTATAATAACGTGTACTATTTAAATGACATAGTAAATATTCACAAATCCGATTTTCATTACATGATTGTTTTATATCCTAATTGATTTTTTTTAATAATTTAGATTATTTAATATTTATTTATCACTTCATTTATTATACTAATCATGAAATACAAAATAGATTATTACAATATCAAAGGATTTTATATTACTATATTGTAATTATAGTAATATTATAATATTAGATACAACTTACAATACAAATGATGCTTTGCATTGAAGAATGGTTGATTCCTTCAAAACTAATATTTTTGTATAACAATAGCTTGCTTGACTCATTTATTGTTAATTAAATTTTTCTATAAAAAAAAGAGTACACAAGAAGCCATGCTTTTTCTTTTAATATTAGTTGATGAATTGAGATTAAGGCTATTGGTGATTGTTGCAAAATCAATTAAATTAAAATGGATTGCTGAATACAAATTAAATAATTATTCTGAATTTTTTTACTTAATCTATAAGATATGGAGTGATTGCATTCATATTTTTAAAAAGTGTAATACTTACTATAATATTTCAAAGGATGTAGAAACAACATATGATATGATTACATTCATAATATTAAAGAGGCAATATTAACTATATATCAGAAGGTAGCAAATGAGGAAAGAAATAACAAAACAATATGAGTACAAAAATATCTTGAGTCTCAAAGTTGGGAATTAATAAAAATATCAAAAGAAAAGACTTTAGAAAATATTGGTTTAAAAACTGGAAATCTAGTGAAAGAAAACATGGTCTGAAGTTGATAATCTTGATGATTTAGTTGATGTAGTAAAAAATTCAACATTAGGAGGTTATAACCAAGCACAAACAGTTTTTAACAAAAATGGAGATTGTGTAGTGCATTTTTATAATTGGACAGAATATTTATCAGAATTCTTTAAACAACTCCTAATATTTTAAAATACCATCATTTTATTTTTCATGCAGATAATGTAGGTGAAGGTTGACTACTCTCCCTTACACTAGTTCTAATATGGCTAGTACATATAATACTAATCATCAAGAATGTATTAACAAATTAATTCTGGCTCTTAAACCATTATCAGATAGCATTAACTGATTTGGCCAAAATTATTATAGTAATTTTTATGAAAAGTTAAGTCAATTGAATTGGGGTCCATTTGCACCAAGATCATTCGGAATTTTTCCAATGATTTCTATAAATTATAATATTATTAGCAAATATCATTTAGATAAAAATGATCATGAAAATCATTAGCTTTTTAAGGTAATTTTGAAGTGGTGAATTAAGTTTTTCAGAAATAAAACTTGTTGTTAAAATTAGACCAGGACAATACAAATTCCATAATAAAAATATATCAAAAAGAATGAGAGGAATAATTGCTTATCAACTTTTAATTAAACCAATAATCTTAAACTTTGAAAAGTTATTCATAATGTAAGAATACCAAATGCATTTATTAATACTGTATTTTTTGGGTAACAAAAACTAAGTATATAATATTTTAATGCTAAGATGGATGAGAATGATTTAAATTTAAATAATATGAAATTGTTACATAAATTTCATAAATTGATAGTTTAGTTACTATATATTTCCTATTTCACTAAAGTTATTATTAAATAGATTATTTAGTAGCTTTATTTTACTTGAAATCATACTAAAGAAAGATAAAGACAATGTTATATTTGGCATTAAAGTAATCTTGATATACTTGATGGATCCATCATATATAACCAAAAAGAACATATGAAAAAACAGAATTCATATCAATAACTTTTACTTTAGAACAAAAGTTTATCTCTAATTTTTATTTTAAATTACTTTTTATAATTTCCATTATATTTTGCTCAACATTTTTAATTTTTGAAATTCAACAATGTATATGGAATTATAAACATTATTTTAAAGATATATGGAATTTATTTTGTAAGTAATATTTTATAATTGCTTTATATTTAAACCAAATTAACTTGATTTAATCATTAATAGATTTAGGAGCATATATTTTACCTATTATAGCATCCATTTTTGGCTTATTAACTTATATGAACCTTGGTAATTTATAATAAATTAATAACATTTATTTTGAAAACAAAGAGCAATTAGAAGATTTCAATCAAGAAAGTGATTCAAGAGAAGTTGATGATATGGAAAGTAATGAAAAAAATGAAATTGATGATTCTAATAATAATAGTAGCAAAGAAAATTAATGTAAAAAAATAATTTCATATAAATTTGGTGTTACTATTGTTACTATACATATTGACACCAACCATTTATTGAGAAATCAACCATTCAACAGTCACATGACGTGTTGTTCTGTGTTGCCTTTGCAGAACAGCATGATTTAATGTTTACATTGTATTATTTGGTTTCAATAAGTTAAAATCATGCTTTTCCAATTATATATATATATTATATATATAATTAGAAAAAGTGTTTCAGAATGGAAATAAAAAGAATTCAATGTTTTAATAAAAAATCTTTTTTTAGATTATCAAAGATTTTGAATTTTATATAGTAAAAACTTGCACCAATGAGATGATGATTAACCACTATCTTTTCGATTGAATAAATAATTCATGTAACTTTGTTTGTATATGTGGCATAATTAGATCCAATTAGAATGGTCTTTTTGTAGCAATTATTTTTAGTTGAAAAGGAGATTATTATATGAACTTACTTTTTTTTAAAGAAGTATATACTGTAAATGGTTTAAAGTATAATAATGATGATTTATTTTAATAACTTTAAAATGTAAATACCCATAGAACTTTTCTTTTTTAATAAAGTTATTTATCACTGCGTGCAGTCTTATTCAAGTATACAATTTTTTAAATTGAATAGTACCTATAGGTACTTATTAATTATGAAGTATATGGCCAAAATTGGCCTTTATTAAGAATTTTGTGCCATGTACCAGGGTTTAATCATGAAGATATTATTTTTGGAGGTACTATATGCAATAACAAATAGTATCTTTATTTAATAAAAGTTTAATAAAATGAATATATGCAATAGTGCAATGCAGTTTTTGGTTATTAGAAATTTATATTCAGAAGTAGAAAAAGTACCTTTTATTAAAGAAAGTGAAAGGAATCCAAAAATCTTTATAAAATATCTTTTTAGTAAGAAATGTAATTTGAAATTTTTATGGTAGATTTTATGCCGCCAGTAACATAATCATTAATTACTCAATGTACATAATTTTATATTCATTTGAAGGCAAGAACTTGCTTTAGCTGACAAATCAATATTAACACTCAGTTTCAAAAATTGAATATAAATGTATTGAAATTATCCAGTAACTAGTCACTAGTGATTCAATTCATTCTTTTAATTTATAAGGTAGGTATTAATTTTTTTCAAATAAATACAATCTATCTATCCGACTAGCTTATGTATATGATTGATTTATTAACAATTTTGTGACAAGAATTTTATTCTGAATCTCATATTACATTAAAAAAATTAATATCATATAAATAATTGATTTACTTGCATTGGCTGATGATATATCCATCAAACTTATGTATTAAATTGGCAATTTGAATTTGTCTAATAAAATTGATTTTTTGAATGTAAAAGCTTATTTCAAACATGCAAATTTTATTTGTTATATTTTATATTCAAACTTCACATTTTTTTATTTGATGTATCAATAAAAACAATTTTTGGATTTTTTTTATTTTTAAATTTGATTTAAAAATAAATTTGAATACTTTTTTTTAATTAACATAATTTATTGATTTAATTAGTTGCAAAAAGAGAATTTTTATAAATGATTAAAAATTGTCAAATTTCAGTATAGTCTCATCACTGCATGTCATGTGAGTCACTCATCTTAGTCATGTGCCACTTCAAGAAATGTAGTTGTTTCGGGCAAGTGCATTGTTAAAATTTCTTCCCTTGAATATGGCGACAAGTATAATTCGAATCGTCATATTTAACATGTTGCGCATGTCACCTTTTCGTCTTACGTCAATATTTCATAAAGCTACATTACCATGATCTTTTCTAACTTATTATAGACATGGCCTTCGACCATATATTCTTAATTCGTTGGCACTTTTATTAATTAGTTCTTTCTTTTGATTACTTTAAGAAATTTTAAATTTTTTTTTTTTCAAATTTATTAACAGTTTAAATCATTTTTTAATCTGGATGAAAGGTATGAAATGATGATCATGAACAATTATTGATGTTTCGCTTACCAATAATATATTTTTATATTAAATGTAATAAGTAGTTTTTTTTTTTAATAAACCTTTATAAAAATTCGAAATATTAAACCCCTATAAATTCATATTTAGTAATTGTGATACCGTATTTGACTGATATTAAGAACCCGAAATTAAGTTTATGCGCGTGCTAAAAAATAAGCATCTTTTGCTGATATTTCAGTCAATATTCATCTGAAAAGTTTAAAATTTATACCATTCAATTCGTCTCAATGAGACGAATTCAATTTTACTTTATTAATAGTTGATTAGATCACGAGATTTCTTTTAATAAAAAGCCAAGTCACAAACTCAAAATTAAGCAGTGTTCGGCAAATGACTTGAAATGAACAAATGACTCAAATGACAAGTCATTTGTCATTTGTCATTTGCAACTCAAATGACCTGTCATTTAAGTCATTTGAAAAATATTAAATATTCTGAGAATTTTTATTAATTATTTTGTTTATTTTAATTAAGAAAACAAAAATATTAAAACAAAATTGGTTTAATATATATAATCAAAAAAGTTCCAATAGTAGTAAAGATTTTTTAATCACGTGATTTTGTTATTATTTTACAGGTTATTATTTGTTAATAATATTATTATAGACAGGATTATTTCACTTATAATTATTTCACTAATGATCATTTTATCCACACAGATAAAAGTTAATTGATTTTGCAATAAAATATTTAATTGTAACACATGTAGTTGATCCCATTTTTCACCATTTTTATATATAATTGTTGTCTTTATTTAATCATAAGATGGCCATAATATTTATTTATGCATATAATTATATAATAAAATTATATATAATAAATAACATATCAGATATTATCACTTTAATAATTATGGTTGTGTTATTTATTATTTTCAGATTACAGTAAAAAATAAATAATTTGGTGAAATTGATTCTGTTTGTGATTATTTCGATTACGTCCTTCCTTTTTTGTACATCACGTGATTATAAATTGTCCAATAATCTTTAAATATTTTAATGACAAATGACCAAATGACAAAGGACGCAAATGACAGTCAAATGATACCCAATCATTTGGCATTTGTCATTTCGCGAATAATTCAAATGCCAAATGCCAAATGATGGGGTGTCATTTGACCAAATGACTCCTAATCCGAAAAATGGTCAAATGACCAGGTCATTTCCGAACACTGAAATTAAGCACCCCATAATAAAAAAAGGGTGCTTAATATAAGTCCATTAAATTACAATATTTGTCGATTTTTGAAATGTAAAAAAATTAATTTTTTTTTTATTAATGATTTATTACTTTTAGTTATAAATTATTGATGATATATATATATATATATATATATATAATTTAATGAGACGAATTTAAAGTTTCAAAAGTGAATAAAAATTCCGATTTTGATGATTGCATAATAATTCAATAGCAAACACTATTCAAACAAAATTTATTGCTTTTTTCGTTACATAATGAATTTATAAAAAAATTGAAAATTGACATGATTTAGGTTATTTTTTTCTTTTACAATTGTGTAAATTTTACTATATATAAACAAATTATCACATTTGAAGACTAAATATTGAAAATAATACAATATATATAAGTTTTTATCTACTGTATAAAGAATTTTTTACGGATGATATCACGAAAATAAAACAATAAATTTCGTTTGAAAATTTTTACTGTTGGAATAATATGTATAGTATGTTTATTAGTTAATTTTATAAGAAATACTAAATAGAATTCTTTTATATGTAATATCAGCGCTTGAACATTTTCATATTGTCAACCTTAAAATTTAAATAACATTTTCAAAATGAATATTTTGATTGAAATTGGTTACCAGATTACAGCATGAAACTGGATGTAAATCTAATTAACCTGTTGCACTAAGTGTCACTGATGATTTCAATTTTTGAAAATTGTGAGTGGTTATCTAAATTCTAAATTTATAAGTGACCGGGATATTTATTTCCTGGACTCATATAGATAGCCGGGAAATCTGTTTCACATGTTACAATATTTAATGAGTGACGCGCTCCCGGGATTATCTAGTAATTATTTCAGATAACACTAGGGTTTTTTTCCCGAAGAGAAAAAACCTATTATTTCCAGCTTTCATATGAAATAAATAATACTAAACCATTTTTGAAAATGGCTGATGAATAATAATCATTTATATATTACATAATATCATCAAAATTGTATAACGTAAAATTCTGTGATTTAACATAATAATCAAATAAAAGATTATAATCTGTCAATTAAAATAAATTTTCTTAACTTAAATTTTACACATTTTTTGTCACTCGTGTATGATATTTTATAATGATGAAATACATTTATAAATTTATAATAATAAATATTTAATAATTGAATAATCCTATAAAAAAATAAGAATGACTAAATTATTTAAATTACAAACTAAGAATCTTCCTATTACTCTATAATCTTAGTGTTTAAATAATTCAACGTAAAATAAATGAATTTGAATTCATATCGTCAAATTGTAAATTAATTTAAGATTCATCTATAAAATACATAGATTAGTAAGTAAACGTAATTTATTATTTTAATATATTATTAAATAATAAACAAACCATCGAGAATTTCTGTTTTATCTTGTTCTGAATGAAGACTTGGATTATTTTGTACTTCATCTGTAAAAGTAAAATAAATTAGAATAATGACCTAATTTATATTATAAATAATTTAATAAATATGGCTTACCATTAGTACCAATATTTGATCGTCGTTGCATAAATTCTTCCTCATAGTCATTTTGAACGTCTACTATTATCAATAAATCAAATTTATTAATATATTCATCAACAAAATATTATAAGAAAATTAGAATCAATATATAAATATTTTAATTTTTAAGGCTTTACCATTCTCTATTTTTAATTTTTTCGATAATCTGGGTGATTCTTTACTATCATTATCTAAAATTAAAATATACAAAAATTAGTATTTATTTATTATTAAACACTAATAAGAATAAATTACCATTGGAACTAATTGGTATATATTGATTACTCGATTTACTTAGATTACTAGCTATAATAATATGAATCATTTAATATTTTATTGTATAAAATAAAAATATAATTTTAATAAATACTTACCATTACTAGAAATACTAAAATCATATGATCTACTGATATAAAATGCTATTTTTTTAAAAAAAGAGAGATAATCTATTAATTAATAAGGAACTTATACTAAAACATTATTATCTTTATATTACCTTTTTGTTCTTCTATTATTATTTATAAAAAGAAGATATTATTAATAATACTAATAGATTAAATTAATAATATATATGAAATAATTATACCTTCTGCTGCATTTTTTGGTTCAGGTAGGTTTTCAAATTTATAAATTTTACTTGTAAATGATTTACTATCTATGTCAATTTTTTCTTTATCTACTTTTGCTATTAATTGAGGTAATTCATTTGGATTGTTTTGATAATATGTTTTAATTTCACTTATTTTATCAAAAAGTGTATCAATATCAGGTCTTTTTAATGGATTAGCATCCCAGCATTGTTCCATTAAACTTTTATATTCTGAAGGAATTTCTGATATGATTTTTGGTCTTATACCATCAATAATATTAAATGCAAGAATACAATCATGTTCATAATTCATAAATGGAGGTTGTCCAAATGAAATTTCCCACATGAGCATTGCAATACTATAAATATCAGATTTAAAAGTATATCCTCTTCCAATAATAATTTCAGGTGCTATGTAAGGAAGATTTCCATATATGCTTGTTGATGGTTTATCTGCAGGACCACAAAATCCAAGATCACTAATTCGCCAACAGTCATTGAGCTGTGAATATAATATATTTCCAGAATGTAAATCTCTATGAATTGAATTCTCTTTATGAATATAATAAAGTGCATTAATTATTTCAAAGGTAATTCTAATTCTTTCATTCCATGTAAGTTGATTATGATTTTGTTGCAAATATTCTCTTAAATTCATATTAAACCTTTCTATTACAAGCATATAATTTCCATTTGATGGATTTTTTGTTAAACCAAAACATTGAGCAATTTCTGAATTTTTGTTGCTTAAAGTTAAATGTGATTTAGCCTTTAAGAAATAATAAATTTATTATTAATAATTAAATTTTAAAATTAAGTTCTTTATATATCTTAAGTTACAAACCTCTTCAAACCAATTTTGACTGGCATTTTCAACATTTTTTAATTCTTTAAGTATTACAACATGGGTTCCAGATCTTATTAATTGTTGTTCTTTAGAATCCCATTCTTCATATCCACCATCAATCCAATCTGCTGTATAAATCTCTGAGAATCCGCCTTTTGTCAGATATTTAATATTTTCTAAATTATTATATGGAATCCATTCAATAATTCTACTTGGTATAGATGTTTCCATTTGGCAATTTTTTATTAAATTATCAATAACATTATTTTCAGAAGTCCAATTTGAAAAATTATATTTTAAATAATTTCGAACACAATATTCACAATATAATGTAGCTAAACATTTTTGGTTACAATTTTCACAAACTCTTCTTGTCCCTTCATTGTAAATAATTTTATCTCGGTCATAATATTTATTATTTTTTCTTATTGCTTCAGTTTTTTCTTCTTCTGTAAGAGATTCATCAGCAAGAATGAATTGTTCACAAAATTTATATTGTTTATGAAGGCCAATACAAATACTATAATCAATTGACAAATATGCTCTCGTAAGTGCTGCTTCTATTAATTCTCTTCGGATTAATTTAGACATTTTTGTAAAAAAAAAAATTTTTTTAATAATGTAAAAAAAAAAAACAAAGTTTCCAACTTTCCATTGACGGTAAAACTGGTGCGACCAACAAAATTTAGTATTGTCTACTGATCTACCTGTCATTAGGGATTGGAATCGATTATCATTATTAGAATCGATTTTAGAATCGATTAATCGTCGATTAATCGTTAATCGAAATTATACTACTGTCGGTCACGTGACTATCAAATTATTAAGATCGACATAAAAAATTTCCTTATTGGGAATTTTGTACAACATAACTTGAATTTCATTGGACAACAAAATTTCCTTTTTTGGATTTTGTTAATGTCACGTGACATCGACCTAACTTCTTATTAACGGACTACCCCAAAATGTCACGAAACGGCCGGCATTAAGAAATTAAGAAATTAACTATGTGACAAATAATGAGTGACAAATAAGCCAATACTTGTAGGGTACGCAGGAGAAATCTTATTAACGTTACTGCGCCACAATAAGTAAATTCGATTTTTATTCGATAATCGATTTAAAATCGATTCTTATCGATTTTCGATAAATTCGATTATTGTAAAATCGATTCCAATCCCTACCTGTCATGTGCTACATTGTCATCTGATCATAAGCAAATTAAATAACTTTCCATTTAACCATTTTTATTTATTTATTTTTTTCTTATAAAAGCATGACGTAAAAATATAGAGGCACTAATAACATTGAAGATTGTACAAAAAAAAAAATTTTAAAATTATTTCTGCGAAATTAATGAAATGTATTTCTAAAAATGATGCTTTTAGAAAACAGAATTTATTAATCAAATCCTCATAAAATTCAATACTGTATATCAACCACATTATAAAGTCATAAATAAAATTTCAAATCTATTTCTGATTGACTATGATATCAATAAATTCCAGTATCATGTTTAATAATAAGTTACATGTCGATAAATTTTTTTTTTAAACTAATATAATATCATCATCTTTTTTTCTCTCTTAAATTCAACTAAATTAATAATTTTAATAAAATTAATATTACTTATATTTAATTGTGCCTAATTTTTACTTTTAGTTATTATGTTTAATGAGTCGAAATTCAAAGTTTCAAAAATAGAAATCAAAAAATTCAATTTTGATGATTAAATCAAAGCTAATTTATTGTATAATGAGTTTATAAATTTAAAAATTAAAGTATTACGATGATAATATACATCCCTTTTGAATACAATGACATGATAGATGACAGTATCTATTTTATGAGAACTTTCTGTTTGTCACTTTATATTCACTTTTTATTGCAAAAAAAAGGAAAGAAGAGTAAAAAGGGATATCGGTCAATAGGAATTCCTAGTAGTAAGTGTTAAACTGTGAAAAATTATAATTTATAACCGCCATTTACGTAAAATTCTGAAGAATATCCTGATGATTCACAAACTTTAAAAAAAAATTATTTCAATTTTTAATCTAGATAACTTCCAGATTACTCATTATAGGCATAATAATATTGCATCTAATACATTACTAAATCAAAATAATTCAATCATTCGGTAATAAAAAACTTATTTCTTCAAATTATGTTTATGAAATTTTATCATAGTTTTTAAATTTTCATTTGTCTCTTCGTTTTTATAATTATATTAATTATATTTAATTTGTTAGGATTTGCTGATAAAATTAATTTCTACTTTCACTGCAAATTATATAAAAAAGTGCCATTTTGCCACTCCGGTTAGCCAATCTTGTGCGAATATAAGCAAGAATCAGGCGAAAATCAAACAAAAATTCTAATAAAATTTCAAATACAGTATACAGTATTAATATTACGCGCCATTTATTTGTGCTCATACCATTATTTGCATCATCGATATTTACAAAACAAACTCATACATTCCACAAAGTAATAATAAAGTAGATTTGTTAATCAGCATTTTAATCTTCACCGAGAAAATCTCTGACCATCACTACACAGTATCATAAATAATTTCCCATGATAATATATACTGAATTCTCTGATGTTTGGGGCAAAATCGTACTTACGAAATAAAAATTGGAAATAGTGTATATATTTTTTTATCTCATCACTAATATCCCAAATTTACGCTATACTATCATAGGTTTGAAATTACTTAATTTACGAGAAATTCTTTTGCAGAAATTAGCATATCTTCTTTGTAATTTACAGTATGTTAAAATCAATATTTAATTACCTTAACGATGTAAAAGAAGTTGAAGCATATTTAGAAAAGTTCTATTGATATAGCTATCACGTTAATAATACTAGATTATTATATGTATCTGTCAGTATCTATGTCTTGTGTCTTTGTATATGAATATTTTGCTATAAAGGTTAATTTTATTTTTTTCTTAACAGGATAAAGGGATTATTTGTAATTAATTATTATCATACTATTATTTCATAACAAATTTATATAACTTTTTTATTACTTTTAAGCGGCAGGTTGGCCAAAAGTAATCCATCATTCCCTTTTAGTAAACGAAAAAAAATTGTATTAAATAATATTAATAGATACTAATGACAGGTTCATGAAACAAAATTTTTTTAAATCTAGAATTTGTAGAATATTATTATTATTTTTTTTTGTGAGAATGTGAGAAAAGTCTTTTGATATTTTAGGTTGGAACCGGTTTCTCATTACTCAAGGTCATGGGTACTACTACTTTGGGCGGGTACTAACCAGAGTTAAATTTAATTTTGACTGAAATAATTGGCTCTGATCAAATTAGGACAATTTTTATCCAGGCTATAACCCTTAGCTGGAACACATGATTAAACAGTTATTTCATAAAAGTAATATAAGAAAATTTCACGTAATATTTCTGAGTTTATTAAATTTTATTTAACATTTAGTACAATGAGTTAGATATAATTAACAAATAAGTCATCGTTATCTGTTATAATTTTAGTCGATTGGCAAAGTAGCAATACATCGATAAAATAAGTTTATAATTGAAGGTAGCTTTGTTTACAAATCCAAAGTCTATATTATATTTTATTTTTTGTATAAGGAAAATATTAATTCGTTGCAAATAAATAAATAAGGCAAATATATTTACAAATAATTATGATTTCCTACCTTTATAAAAAAGTCATTATATATATTACCAATAATTTCAATAGAATTAATAATTTGCCTTATTTCAGCCAATTCTTCAGAACTAAGTTTAACTTTTACTGCTTCAACATTTCCTTCAAAATGTTTAATTTTTCTTGTACCAGGAATAACAATCATATTATCTCCCTGTGAAAAGTATATAAAACTTTATATTTAAAAAAAAAATGTTATGATATAAAAAATGTAATAAACATTGATATTTACCTGAGCTAGAATCCAAGATAAACAAAGTTGTCCTGGAGTTACGCCTTTCTTTTCCGCAAATCATTAAATTTATGTACAATTTCCAAATTTTTATTGAAATTTTCACCTTGAAAATGTGGAATCAATCTTCTAAAATCATCTGATTTAAAATCATCGATAGACTTATATCTTCCCTAAAAAAAATATACATATATTTGTAAATCGGTACATTTCATAAAATACAAAGACAATTTAAAAATGATAAATACTGTTAGAATCCGCGTCCAAGTGGACTATAAGCCACTATAGTGACACCTAAATCACGAAAAGCTTCCATAATTCCACTTATTTCAATATCAAGTGTCTAAGGACTATATTCAATCTTAAAAATAATTTTAATTTTTAATACAGATTGAAAAGGGTTATTATTAGTTATGTTGAATATTAAAAATAATGTCTGTCAATATTATATATAAAAATTGAACTTACTTGAACTGCGACAATAGGATGAACTTTATAAGCACGTTGAAGAGTTTCTGCAGAACATTCAGAAAGACTAATATATTTAATTTTTCCTTCTTTAACAAGTTCTGCTAGAGCGCAAATAGTATCTTCAATGGTTTTACAAAAATCATAAATTAATAGTTCATTATTTCAATTCTTGTCAATATCATGTAAATCCTAAAATAACTTTTTTACTTACGTATTAGGATCTACAATAAAGATCGATATAATCCACTCCAAATCTTTTTAGAGTTTTCGCAAGATTAATGAACGTATTCTGGTTTACCTGATACACTAAATTCGCCATTTGGACCTCGAACGATGCCAAAATTTGTACAAAGAAACAATTCATTATGACGATCTTTAAGAACTTTTAAAAGGAGAATTTCATTAGCTCCATTATCACAAATATCCTTTATATTTTAAATTAACAAATTCAATATATCATTTTCGTTATTCTAAGCTAAATTATTAGAAAGTTTAAATACAAACAGCAGAATCCCAAAATGTACATCCTAAATCAATTGCTTGATTCAATACTTTAATATTTTCTTGTTTATCGGCTGAGCTGTAAGTAAGTTGTTAAAAGATTATATAATTAATGATGTTGATACTCGATACCAATTGATGAACACACCATGCCAATTACGGAAATTTTTACGCCAGTTTTACTAAATTAATGAAGTAACTTTTTTTTTTAAAAAAAAATAAAATAAAATAATTCGACTGAGGTTAATAATAATAATATATATTTTTACGAATTGAATCGTATAGTGAATTTGAGAAGTATTTATTGTTATTTATTGATGCACAAGAATCCAAAAAAGAAACCGCCAGGTAAATTTTTGGACATGGTGATGCGATCCAAAATTTGTCCATCCGGACAATCCACCTTCAATCGGTTCGAATTCAGATAGCGAATAATTTTCTGGATGCATCATCATCCAGCATGGATAAATCTGCGTTTATTCGTTATCCATTGGTATAATAGAGAACATCAGAGTTAAGTAATTTCCTCAACTTTGTTTTTTACAACCATCTTCAATCATTTTTTTACAGCTATTTAAAAAAACCGCAAGTCAGAATCACGTGATTATAATGCTGGCCAGGGCTATTAATGTTCTGCCAACACCTTTGATATCTGGATATCCGTAGTCGGATGTAACGTACGGATAGTATGACTAGCCCCAGCAAATCGCATATTCTAATTAAGTTATAAAATTCATATTTATTATTTTTTTAACTACAATTCCAAAGTAATTTATCAAAGAGTAATAATAGAAAAAAATCCTAAAAAAGAATAGTCAGATTTAAAGGTAGGATAAGTCTGGGATAAAATATGGATTTATGACAAAAGTATATTACATAATTGGATCAATTTAAATTCTCCCTTTATTAATGCATTCCAGTTAATTTTTTATAGTGATGATAATAAAAATCTTATTTTCAGAAGTAAAAGACAAATATTATGATAGAAAAAAAAATGGTATATTTTACCTTAGATTTCTTTGTTTGTTTGCTTTTTGTAATGTTTTTTACAGGGCTTAATAAAGAAATGCGTGTTACCAATTAAAAAATCCGCAGTAATTGAGGACCCAGCAGAAATACATATATAAGGGTCAGGTGGCGAAAATTTTTTTTACTGTACACATAATTGACACCTGATATTGAAAATCACAAAAATTAAGCAAATAAAATTTCAGACATTAAGTTATAAATTATTTTATCATGAATTCTATATTATTTATAAAACCAAATACTAATGTGAAAAAATGGAATTTATTCTAATTTATCATTTTTTCAATAATATTTTTCTAAAATTTCACTTTTTAACCCTTAGAAATTTCTTTCAATTAATACTAAATATTACGATGCGGTTAACGTACAGTAAATATATTATATATAGATTATCCAAAAATATGTAAACTAATTTTTACATGTAAAAATTTTGATAAAAAATACGCAATCTTGATGAGGACCTAACTATGGGTGAAAAATTCTTAAATTGTACGCAAATCAAAACTTTACTCCGTCTAATTCCACTATGATGGACGATTGGTCGATTGGTCGATTGGACGATGCATCTGTGCACCTACCCCTGTATATATATTTCTGGGTCCTAGTAATTGAAGTAAATATGGTATTTGATCAACATGAAGCTATGATAAATATGTTCAAGTTCCAAACTTGAAATTTTGCGCCTTCTTTCTTAAAAAAAAAAAATGACGGCTTCAAAATTTTTGACAGAATTATCCAACGATTACAAAAAGCTTTTTGAAGAAGAAATAGGATATGACGTTATTATTTATGCTGGAGAAGAACCGAATGTAAAAGAAATTCATGCTCATTCAAATATTTTGTGTATCAGGTCTCAATATTTTCGTACTGCATTTTCTAATGAATGGGCTGAAAAAAAAGATGGAAAATTTATTTTAAGGAAACCAAATATTTTACCTCACTTATTTAATATCATTCTAAGGTAATGTATAATTATAAAAAAATTTTAAAATTTTTATTTGATATTTATTTAACATTATATTTATTTACAATTATTAAAAATTAGATTTATTTATTATGGAAATATTGAATTGAAAGATTTACAAGGATCAGATGTTTTAAAACTATTAATTGCAGTAGATGAACTTAATATTCAACAATTAATTTCTCATATTCAAGAATATTTGATTGAGCATCAGACTGAATTTTTAAATCAAAATCCTGCTGGTATTCTAGAAACTGTTTATCAACATGAAACTTTCACAGATTTATGGAATTTTTGTCTTGAAAAAATTTGTGAAGAACCCGAAATTTTATTTAATTCTGATAAATTTATTAATTTAAAGGCTCCTTTATTGGAATTATTATTAAAACGAGATGACTTAAATATGGATGAAATTAAAATTTGGGAAAACTTATTGAAATGGTGCTTTGCTCAACAAAATATGATTGATGATCCAACAAAGTGGAGCAAAGACGAAGTTACAAAGATTGAAAGATCATTACACAGATTTATTCCTCTAATTAGATTTTATGATATCAAACCTGCAGATTTCTTTTATAAAGTTTATTGTTATAAGGAAACCTTACCTCAAGATTTAATTCACAATCTTTTAGAATTTCATATAGTTCCTAACATGAAACCTAAAATTAATGTACCACCTTCAAGAAAACCAAATTTAAAAGTTAAACTTGATTCAAATTTAATTGAATCAAAACACATTCCTTTATTTGCTTCATGGATTGATAAAAAAGATACCTCTTATAGTGTAAATGGTATCCCTTATGAATTTAAGTTATTATATCGTTCAAGTAGAGATGGGTTTAGCGCTACATCATTTCACAAAAATTGTGATAATAAAGGAGCTACTATTTGGATGGCAAAAATTCAAGGTTCAACTCAATTAATTGGAGGATACAATCCACTTGATTGGAATAGAAGTGGTAACTACAAAAATACTTTAGATAGTTTTCTATTTAATTTCCCAGATGGAAAAGACATTTCCACTGCAAAATTAGGATATGTTAACTATGCAAATTGTGCTATTTGCTGCAGTAGTAATCAAGGTCCTAGTATGGGTAATTTAGATTGCAAAAGTTCTAATAGTAATTGGGAATTTCATACTGATTGGAGTGGTTACCCTAACATAAATATTCCAGAAACTTTTACAGTGGATTGTTATGAAGTATTCCAAGTAATAAGATGCTAAAATATAATTATAAAATTTGATTTTAACAAGAAAGAATTTTTTATTAGATAAAATTTTCTTTTCAAATTAGTAAATATCAAAATTTTTTTCACTAAAATTTATATATTATTGTATTGGCGATTTCTATTTGTACACGGGGTGTTCAAACACGGGTTTCCAAAAAAGTAAATTTCCTATGCTGATCATTTAATGTTGGGCAGAATTAAATTTAACGAAAACAGGAAAAAAAAGAATTTGTTAAATAATCAAAATTGGCATTCAAAATCAAACTTTCACGCTTTAAGTAAACTTGCAGAACAGACAAAAATACACATACTTCATGTTCCTTTTAAAATTATAATTATTAAAAAATTTTTTTTACATAACTTTTTAATAAAGTCACGTGATACGCGTATGAACACCCCGTGTAAATTAAGAAATTCTCAATATAAAATTCTTTTAAATTTCTTCCATTATTTTCCAAGAATTTAATTAAATAATCATTTCTTGGAGATACTTCAATGAATTTTAATAATTGTAATTGAGAAAAAGTAATATATTGTAATTTTTTGAAATCTTCAAAACAATCATTATTGAAAAATGCTAGTCTAAGTTCTTTTAAATTTGTAAGTTTAGCAATAAATGATAATGACATATAATGATTTCTTCCACAAATAAGTAAGTTGTCCAAGGTATCAGGAAGTTTTTCTAACAAAATTAAGTCTTTCAATTCTTTATTACTAACATGTGTTATTTCCAATTCTTTTAAATTTTTCTGTGTAGAAATCAAATCTGTTAATCCATTTGAAATGTCTTTTTCAAAAGATAATTTTAATCTTTGTATATTGTGACATATTTCAGATAACTGAGTAAAAAATTCAGTATTAAGATTTGGATAACAACATAATTCTGAAAGATTTTTTAAACAATCTTTTGCTTCAGGATATGATGTAAAAGCTGTTGAAAGTCTGCTTGTTGTAATGTATAATTCTTTTAAAGAAAAATTCTGACTCATGAGTAATTTTAATATTTCTTGTGACACTACATGTGTCTTATTTTTTAAATTGTGATATGGAAAAGGTAGTTGCTTTTTAATAAGCTTTCTAATATTACAATTTATATCATCAATTGATAAAAATTTACAAAATGATGCATAATTAAACATTGGAGGTTTGGAATTTAATATTGAAATTCCATTCTCATGTAAAATTTTTTTTGATTCATTTGGAAGACAAGTGAATAAAGTGTTATAATTTATAATATCCGTCCATAAAATCCTGACAGAAATTTCACACCAAAGGCGATTGACTAATAAGCAAGAATATAAAGTATTTTTATCTTTTTCTAAGTGTTCAAAAATTTCGATAAGATAATCAACATAAAATTGTGGCATTTTAACGAATATAGGGTTTAAGTAGTATACTGTATATGGCGTACATATTACAATTTACATATTTATTTATTTGTCATCGGCTACACAATTTTTTTTATTTTTTTTCATTGGCTACACAATAGATTTCTAGAAGCCGGATAAATTTGGATTGATTATCCGGTTTTGCACGTAAGTTTACCAAAATTTGCCGCAGCCGCAGTAAATTTGCGATTAATTCAATATTATATTGGTCCACATTTGCAATTCAACATAAAATATCAATTTTGAAAGTGATATATTGTGAGAAAGTTGTTTTTTAAAGATGCATATTCAAATGCATTTAATATTTTTTTTTGTAGTAATTTTAAAAAAGAAATTCTTCCATGCACGTTAGAATAAGAATATAATTAATTAACTCTTGATCGTGAAGTACGCCCTTATCAGAAATACCTAAAACTATTACAAAGAAATGGAGATGAAATGTATGGTCAAAGTTTGTAAAAATGAAGTATTTGAGTTATGAATAATTTTAATATTTCTTGTGATTTTATATTATACTAATATTTAAACTTTGTGATGAAATGGATTTTGATTTTTAGGAAGTAACTCGAAATTGTAATAAACTTTTTCAGCTTGGTAATAAAAATTCTTTATTTGAATAAAAAAAAAAAGAACTCTAAAATGTTATAAAAATATTGTATAAATCGTTTAAAGTAATTTTATTTATTATAAATAATCGTTAATCAATAATTTTTATCATATACCTATTTATAAGAAAATATAATATTAATTAATGTTAAACTATTAAAATTCCTTTTTAAAATTTATTATTAATTGACTCTAAATTCTTAATATTGTGTCTTAAATATATAAAATATTTATATATTCAAATATAAATTATTCGCCTCAGAAAACAGTTTTCTATTAAAAGTTAAAATTGTATAGATAGAAAAAATACTTCATGGCAAAAGGGTATAAAATAGGAAAATTTTCTTTTCTTTCTTTCCATCATGTGAATGGATTTGCTTTCTAAGTCAAATTCTTCTTGATCTAGATTAGATATTCAGTAGCCTCAGCACACACAGGAGGAGTGGGTTTCTTTAACATAATTAATATTGAGTATACTATATTATTACTAGCTCCTATATTTGATTCATTTTTCTGTAACCTTTTTGGAATCAGATATAAAGGATAACCTCTTTATTCTAAGGTCTAAAAGGCTATAAAGAATTAAATTTGGATCTTGGAGATGTTTAGCATTGATGAGACTTACTGTATACTGCACTACATGTATGGAGTTGATAAGTTACAAAAGTAGAGTGTGAAGTGTGAACCAAAATTTATTATGCCCTATTAAAATAATCATGGTTGCAATTTATCATAATTTATTTTGACTAGGTTATGGATATTATTTTACACTTACGAATAAAAAAAAGATCATAACTTTATATTCTATTCTATTTATACTTTCTTAATATACATTGCTCAATGTCCAATTGTCCATTACATCTATTAAATATTATAAATAACTAGTTTTGATACATAACAATCTGAAAAGTTATCAAACTTTTCATTTCTAATTCTATTGTTTTCTCTTTTTATTTTATTGCAATAAAACGTTACTAAAAGTGGCAGAATCAACTGTAAATTATTTGTAATTTTAATACCACTAAGTTATATTATTTGATGAATATCTGGGTTTACTTGGCAATTTGCATGTAGATTTAATCAATAAAGGTAAGGGTTTTTTTTCGGACACACTAAGACCATATCTCAATTAGGGATGGCAACGGTGATTTCTTCTATAATTTTTAACAAAGTGATTCGGATTAAAACATAATTAAGATTATAAATATCCTGTAATTAATATTAAAATATGTAATGAAACTTTATTCTTATTACATTAAATTTCAATTTCATTTAATGGAATTTAAAAAATTTTATTAACAAAATCGTCCAGAAATACACCAACAATCACCATCTGTACTTAGAACAAATTCGTTAGCTATCTATTATTTATGGTTTCAAAAATATTATTTTAATCTATTAATTTAAACTACTGACTTTTGCTTATTTATGAGCTCAGTTTATATTATACTGTAGTATTGATTTTTTAAATTGAAATTTAGAATATAAAAATATCATTGAGTAAATTAAATTATAAGGGTATTACTAAATATCACCACCACCAGTGGTGAATTTAAGATGTAATGCCGGCCAGTGTTTTATTAGATTTTTAATAATTCTAGTATGGTGACAATCACCGCTGATGAGCTTTAGCATTAAAATTTTATAAAGGATAAAATAAAACACTTAAATTAAAAATTTCCAATTTTTAAAATATTTATTGCTCTAACCTTAATGTTTAAATAAATAAATGAAATTTAATTTATAAGATAATATACAAAATAACGAATTTTTATCAAAGTTATAAAATGATGGTGATCTGTACATCCACCGCTTTCCTGATATGTAGGTTTGATGGTCAACAAATCTGAAATGCGTTTACGTTTTGCAGCTAAAAAGATTTAATTTTTTCAAAAAAAAAATTACAAAAAGAGGTATGTAGTTTTGTAGTCAGTGAACCCTGCAACAAAGAGTATTATAAATCATGGCAAATATCTAATAAACTGTAGAAATTAACTACTAACATACATGAGCGACTGTCCACCGATAAAAATCCATATACGAATCGTTTGATCGCGGTCATGAATATTTGATTATTTTTAAAGAATAAATACAGTCCATCGTTTGATTGAGAATTATTAGAAATAATAATTTCTTTCTTTTTTATTTTTTAAAGATATTTATAGCAATTTATTTGTGATTGTACCACATACGCCAGATAGAGTGAATGATACGCGTATAGCCGCGCACGTTATATCGTAAAATTTATTATTTTTATTTATCAACTGGAATTATCAAAAACTTAAAAATAAAATATTGCCTCGCAATTAAGTATTAAGCAAGACTTTTCTTGGCGGCATAATTAAGTAAAAGTAACCTAAACCAAGCACACTAATTTTTTCTCATATATAAGAAGCTTTCTCATTTTAATCGTTTCATTATAAATTTATTGTAATAATTTTCTTATTTTACTATATTATTTTAAGAAAATTAATGTCAAGCGTAATTTTAGGTTATAAAAGTCTCGAATAATAATCAATATAAAAAACGGTATATTAAATTCAGGATCTTTACCATATAATTAATTAAAATATTTTTAACTGTTCTTTTGATTTATATATATACAGTAATTTCTATATAAATAGGAAACATAGAACGTCTACATTCAGTTATCAAATAATAATAATTTAATTTGTACTTAAACAAATTAGTTTTTTAGAAGCAATCAGCCAATCACTTTATAAGAATTATTTGCGTCTAACTAATATATGGATTCATCTGTTGTTAATTAAATTATACTTTAAGCATTAAATTTAGTTTTGTTCAAAAATTGGAAATCAGTTAAAAAATCCATAAATTGTACGCAAACCAAAATCTAACCCTGTAGAAAATTTCTATGATGGTGACGCAATAATGCACCCTATCTCTACATATATACTTCGGGTCCTGTTTTGCGTCTATTTTACTTTTTAGTACTTTTAATACAAATGTTTGAAGCAACTAGAAAAATATATTGATAGGTTTATTTGGTAAGTAATGTTATTTAATTGCATATTTCAATTGGTATTTTTTAAATATAAAGGTTTATTTAAATTTGCATATTTTTAATAAAAATTTGGCAGATGATCTATGTATAATATACGCACAATATTTCAACTCATCATCTCACTTTGAATAATATTTGTCATATTGGACCAACTAATGTATCAGTTGAAGAAAATATATTGAAGCTATTGAGAAATGAAAAACAGTATTATATGGTTATTTTGGTCGAAAAGACAATTGAAAAAATACAATAGCAATATTTTTTTGCTTTTAATAACAGATAATATTTTTATTTTTATTTTTATTTTTATTTTTATTTTTTATTTTTAATATGTAGACGAGAACTGAGGTTTGATAAAATTAATGTTTGATCAACCATCACACGATAATAAAGCCAAGTAATTGCCTAATTGGTTGCTTACTATTTGGAGTTAGGTGTAAATTTTGCGTACTGGCCGGTCCTTTCAAAACCGCAGTAATTAAAAATCTTATTTCCAGTTTAATACAAGATCATCATAAACAAATATAAATAATGATTCTCCCTAAACTTTAAACTTCTATTACTTTTTCCGACTATTTATTGAAAAACAATGTCATCAAAATTTTGGGCAGAGTTGTCTAACGATTACGAGAAACTTTTTGAAACTGAAATTGGATATGATGTTATTATTTATGCCGGGGAAGAACCAAATGTCAAAGAAATTCATTCTCATTCAAATATTTTGTGCATTAGGTCCCAATACTTTCGTTCTGCATTTTCTAATGAATGGGCTGAAAAAAGAGATGGAAAATTTATATTCAGAAAACCGAATATTTCGCCACAATTATTTAATATCATTCTTAGGTAATTTATAATAATTTTTTTTATTAATAAAATATAATCAATATTTCTAATTATTATTATATTTAGGTTTATTTATTGTGGAAATATTGAATTAGAAAAATTACAAGGTTCCGACGTATTGAAATTATTGGTAGCAGTTGACGAGCTCAACATCAATTCATTGATTTCACATATTCAAGAATTTTTGATTGATCATCAAACTGAATTTTTACAACAAAATCCAACTGAAATCCTTGAAACCGTTTATCAACATGAAACATTTACGGATTTATGGGATTTCTATCTTGAAAAAGTTTGTATAGAACCTGAAATTTTATTTAATTCTGAAAAATTCAATAATTTAAAAGCTCCATTATTAGAATTATTGTTAAAAAGGGATGATTTGAATTTAGATGAAGTTGAAATTTGGGAGAATTTGCTGAAATGGTGTTCTGTTCGTCAAAATATAGAGAATGATTTAACAAAATGGAGCAGAGAAGATATTGCAAATATTGAAAGAGAATTGCACAATTTTGTTCCTTTAATTCGATTTTATGATATTGAACCTGTAGACTTCTTCTATAAAGTTTATTGTTATAAAGATATTTTACCACAAGATTTAATTCATGATCTTTTGGAATTTCATATAGTACCTAATGTGAAATCTAAGGCTAATTTACCATCTTCAAGAAAATCAAATCAAATTAATTCAACTTTAATTGAACCAAGGCATATTCCTGTTTTTGCTTCATGGATTAATAAAAAAGATTCTTCTCATTATAATAAAAAAGATACTCCTTATAATTTTAATTTATTATATCGTTCAAGTCGAGATGGAATTGGTACTAGCTCTTTTCACAGAAATTGTGATGATAAAGGAGCTACCATTTTTATAGCAAAAATTAAAGATTCGACACAATTAATTGGAGGGTATAATCCACTTGATTGGAATGGAAGTAAATGGAAAACTACAGCAGATAGTTTTTTATTTAATTTTATAGATAGGAAAAACGTTTCTACTGGAAAAGTAAGCTATATTAATAAACAAGCTCAAGCTATTTATTGTAGTAATACTTGGGGGCCAACTATGGGTAATTTATACTGTAATCATGATAATAAGTGGTATTATGATATTTATTCTGATGGTGAGCGCTATCCAAATATAGGAATCCCAAAAAAATTTGAAGTAGTAGATTATGAAGTATTTCAGATAGTTAAAAAATAATTAATTATTACTAAATCATACCATGGTGTAATTGACACTAATTATTGTTATTATTTTATTTGTATGTTACTTATTTTTCATTAATAATTCAGCAAATCTTATTCTGCTAATATAATAATTGTATTTCACATAATAGCATTTAATGCCTAAGCAGGAACTTTATGTATATTTTATATGGTTTGCTATATTTGCAGTACAATAAAAAAATCATAGTCAGATCTTTTTTTTCTTGATCATTTATGGAGAGTTTAGCAATTATAATTAGCATAGCTGTTTATCTATGCATAGAAGTTTTGTGAAAACACAGAGAATAATTATAAACAATAATAAATTATTACTCCATTATTCAAAAAACATAAGTTTCCAAAACTGACTTTTATTGTAAGAAATTAAATAATTACTTGAAATTGCATACTATATTTATTTTTATCAACAAATTTGTTTATACACTAATATTAGTACTCTTACCCTATAAAAAATAAATGTCCAGAGAATGTCTACGAAAACGTCTGGAAACTGTCCAGAATAAATCTGGCATGTCCAGAAATTGTCCAGAAAATGTCTATTTTTTGCTACAGGTTTGATACTTAAAATTTTGACATATCCGGAATTTGTCCAGAATTTGTCCAGTATAAAATTTTGGACAAATTCTGGACAGATAAACCAGGACAAATTCCAGATATAGTAAAAATTCAGAAAGGACATGAAAAAATTCTGGACGCTACTTCCAAAAAAGGATAAATTAATTTGTAAAAAAAATGCAAAAAGCACAAAACTGACATTCATAACCTTCTTTGTCATACTAATTAAATTTGCTGAGCACTATATATCTATGATATAAAACTTTAAATTAAGAGCAACTATAATGATTGTTACATATATATTGATCATCTTTTATGACAAATTTTATGAAAAAATAATTTTTGGACAAATTCTGGACAAAATGAGTGTCCGGAAACAAGTGTGTTTTCGGAACAATTTCTGGACATGGTACCTAGACATTTTCTGGACAATTATTTAGACAAAATTTCTGGACAATTTCTGGACACTTATTTTTTATAGGACTATAAAGAAAACACTAAATGCTTACCCTAATTTTAGGAGGTGATCCGCTGTGTAAACTAACGAGTACCCACTGTAACTTATGACAGGTACCTGCTATTTTTGCTGCAAGTACCAGTTAATTTATATAGCGGGTTTTTTAATTCTTTTATTCATAAAATTCAAATATTAGAAAGCTGTGCCGTTTATAACCAGATTTATAGACAAATAAGATTTCATTAGAAAATTGTCATCAGATGATGTTAGTAACAAAAAAAAAAATTTTATTATAAATGTCACACCCTTCTAATACTGTACATTAATTTTGTGGGCCATTTTATAGCAAGCACCTGCCATTTGTTATAGCAGGTACCTGTCAATAGTAATTGCAAGGTGCCTGTTAGTTTATAAAGCAGGTTGCCTTGCATCAGGAGAATAAAATAAGCGTAGATCTACAAAATAATACACGTGTGAAAAAACTACACAAATCTACACCACTCGCGACAATATATGAGTGTGAAAAATTTAGAGGAATTTTCGATAGTATAAAATGGTGTATTTTTAAAAATGACGTAGTTTTTTTAATGTATGCAAATTACACTTAGTACGTAATAACCTGCATAAAATTTTTTTTTAAAAAAAAAAAAAATTCCCAGGCAAAAAAAATATATAGATATATAATGGCCAATTTACATTTATATTATGCATATTTTGGTAAAAAATAATGTAGTAAAAATTTTCTCTTAATTTTTTTCACTTTTATATTTATTATTTTTTTTTACTCACATTAAGGAGTTGAACTGAATACATTTTATTATTTTTTACTTACACTAAGAGTCGAACCGAATACCTCATAATTAATTACATTTTATTTATTTATTTTTTTTTACTTACACTAAGAATCGAACTGAATACCTCGAGATAAACTATTAATATATTAAGTCTCATTATCCGACCACTACACTATTTGTTCTTTTTTTTTTAATTATTAATATTATATTTCATATTTTTCTTAGAGTAAAAATGTATTTATATAATTTTTTTTTTAGTGTAGATATTTAAAATAAAACAAACTTCATTTGCTAATTTTCCTTGACTCAGTGTTAAGAATATTTTTAATTGTTATCATATATTATTAGAAATTTTTTTTTAGCGTATATATCTAATATCTATTTGTGTAAAATTTAATCAACTTTTTTAAATAAAAATTTTTCAAAATATTTTAGGTTACATTTTCGCGTGGGTTATGCAAAATCATGTATTTATGCAAATTTCGAAAGTGTAGATTGCTGAAACTACCTACTTATGTAGAATTTATGAAACTTTTTAAGATACAAAATCAATGAAATATTTTTTTAAATTGTTTTTTTGTGTAGATTACTTAAATCACATGTTCAAGAAGTTATTTCAAGATATAAAACTTCAAAACTACCTATTCACGAAAATTTTATGGCATTTTTTAAGATACGCCTTATTAAATATATAGTACCTATGTTTTAAGTGTAAATTATGCAAAATTGTATATTTATAGATTTTTATGGAGTATAAATTTCCAGGGATTATACATATTTGACAACTCTACGCTAATATTCGCCTCATATAATCTCCTGATGTGTGTCCTGTCATAATAATTTCAGATCCCGCCGTAAAAATAACGTATACATGCTCATAATTTAACTATATACGCTGTAATATTAATTACTACGCACTTTTGACCATGGTGACTCATTTCTCTATTCTTCTAAAAATTTTGTGTCATAAAATTGTATAAATAAGAGTCTTTAATTGTTATTATTTATTCAATAATAAAAAATGACTTCAAAATTTTTAGTAGAGTTATCTAATGATTATATTACCTGAAATTGCATACAAGTTGCTTACTTTATCAACAAATTTGTTTATCATGCACTAATGTTACTCTTATAAAAAAAAACGCTCAATAATTCCAGAGTTATTATTCATATTTGTAGAATCTAAGAATGGCGAAATAATTACCTAAAAAAAAAATAAATAGAAATATATAAAACGGGTATTCTTTTATTATTAATATATTATAGGCGCAGTATTCAATTGCTGATTAAATTTAGTGTTACGATCATCGTAAAATTGTATAAATAAGGGTAACAAGGAATCGGCTAGTTATTATTTATTCTCTTTTTTATAATAATAAAAAAATGACTTCGAAATTTTTGTTAGAGTTATCTAACGATTATGAAAGACTTTTTGAAACAGAAATTGGATATGACGTTATTATTTATTCCGGAGAAGAATCAAATATCAAAGAAATTCATGCTCATTCAAATATTTTGTGCATTAGATCTCAATACTTTCGCTCTGCATTTTCTAATGAATGGGCTGAAAAAAGAGATGGAAAATTTATATTCAGAAAACCAAATATTTCGCCACAATTATTTAATATCATTCTTAGGTGATTTATAATAATTTTTTTTATTAATAAAATAAAGTATTTCTAATTATTATTTATATTTAGGTTTATTTATTGTGGAAATATTGAATTGGAGAAATTACAGGGTTCCGACGTATTGAAATTATTGATAGCAGTTGATGAACTCAATATCAATTCATTGATTTCACATATTCAAGAATTTTTGATTGATCATCAAACTGAATTTTTACAACAAAATCCAACTGAAATTCTTGAAACCGTTTATCAACACGAAGCATTTGCGGATTTATGGAATTTCTATCTTGAAAAAGCTTGTATAGAACCTAAAATTTTATTTAATTCTGATAAATTTATTAACTTGAAAGCTCCATTATTAGAATTATTGTTAAAAAGGGATGATTTGAATTTAGATGAAATTGAAATTTGGGAGAATTTATTGAAGTGGTGTTCTGCTTGTCAAAATATAGAGAATGATCTAACAAAATGGAACAGAGAAGATATTACAAAGATTAAAAGGGAATTGAATAGATTTATTCATTTAATTCGATTTTATGATATTGAACCTGCAGATTTTTTTTATAAGGTTTATTGTTATAAGGATATCCTACCACAAGATTTAATTCATGATCTTTTGGAATTTCATATAGTACCTAATGTGAAACCTAAAGATAATTTACAACCTTCAAGAAAAACATATTTTAAAAAACTTGATTCAACCTTGACTGGATCAGACTGTATTCCTGTTTTTGCTTCGTGGATTGATAAAAAAGATTCTTCACATTATAATAAAAAAGATGCTCCCTATAATTTTAATTTATTATATCGTTCAAGTCGGGATGGAATTGATCCTGGTTCTTTTCACAGAAATTGTGATAATAAAGGAGCTACTATTTACATAGTAAAAATTAAAGATTCAACACAACTAGTCGGAGGATATAATCCACTTGACTGGAATGGAAATGATTGGAAAACTACATCAGATAGTTTTTTATTTAACTTTACAGATAAGAAAAATGTTTCTACTGGAAAAGTAAGCTATGTTAATAAACAACATCGTGCTGTTTATTGTTATTATAGTTGGGGGCCAACTATGGGTAATTTATACTGTAAATATGATAATAGGTGGTATTATGATATCTATTCCGATGGTGAGCGATATTCTAATATAGGAATTCCAAAAAGATTTGAAGTGGAAGATTATGAAGTATTTCAAGTAGTTGAAAAATAACCAAATGTTATTAATTTACGCCATTATGTAATTGAAACTGATTATTGTTAATGTATTATTATATGTTTTTTTATATGTTACTTACTTTTTATTCTATATTATTATTAGTAATCCAGCCAATCTTATTAAGCATATATTTTATATTTTTCTCACATTTTTTTTTATTTTTTTACATTTACAGTACAATAAAAAAAAATAAGTATAATTAGATCTTTTTTCAACTAATTATAAGGGAACTGGATCATTTTAATTAGCAAAGCTTGTTTAATTTAGCTATGGTGTATAACACCAGTCGTGTGGTTTAGTGAAGTCAAAAATTAATAAAAAGGATAATTATATTATTACTTCATTATTCAAAAAGTTTTTCAAAATTAATTCTTATCTGTAAGAAATTGCACAATAAATATTAATTACCAGAAATTACATACAAATACTAGTTATACCTAAACTACTACTTACTAATTATACCTATTTTATCAACAAATTTGTTACTCTAATATATATGCACTTGTCACATTATAAACTTGTATTGCGAAAGGTGATTCTGGAGAAATTTAGACTTATGAGGAAGGAATAATTATTATCAAATGCTAAACTCATCATACACATCGTGTGATAACCGTTATAACTGATAATAGGTTACGGTACATTTTGTCGAAAGGACGTTTCGCCAAAGGGACATTTCGCCAAAGTCATTTCAGAAATGATAGCGACTATCACATTTATAAAAATATTAAACGCGCAATGAAAATAAAAATTTTTTATTAAGTTACATCAGTAACCTTAATAGATATTCTGATTTACACTCAAATATACAACAAATGTATAAAATAAAATCTTAGATGTTGATTGAGTGCTTTAATATTTTCATTTTTTAGTTTCTATTTACATTCTTTACCTATTTTGCAATAAAAATAAAAATTAAATAAACGTTTGAACAAAAAAATTATTTTTAAGTGTCTTTTCTTCTATGATATTATTACTTTAACATTCAAATAAAGTAACTGACATTAATTGTTAAGCAATAATTATTTTCCTGAAAACATTTATTCAGTAAAAAATGATTAATATATTATAAGCAACAAGACAAATTTAATAAAAATTAGCTAAATTCTTCATATATTTAGTATAAAAACAATAAAATAAACAAATAATGTAACAAATAATATTTCGGCAAACGTCCATTCGGCGAAGTTGCTTCGGTAAAATGTCCATTTAGTAAAATGTCTATTAGGCGAAATAACCATTCAGCGAAATGGCTTCAGCGAAATGGGGTTTCAGCGAAACGTTGGTGAAATGGCTTCGGCGGCAAAATGTTCGTGATAATAAGTATGCAGCAAATATTATTACTTAATATTATATATGGAAAATTAAATTTTGTAAGATGCTATTAGAAGTATGACTGAATTTTTACTAACAAGGATATTTATGATGACTCGTGTAATTTTATTAAAATCAGATGATGATCGTATTATAAAATTTGATTCTTTGATTCTTGCACATTGAGTTACTGTTGGAATATTATGCATGATTTTCACGGCACAGTCATGAAAATCATTATCTACAGGTCTCTGTGAAATAACTATTACTTATTAAATTATATCAAAATGATTATCTAGCACAAATTAAAATCTAAATTTTGCTGATATATGTATAAATATAACCACAGTTCCCTCTAATTCCATTATACAAACAATTCATCAACCATGAAATATATAGTGTATTTCTTAATACGTTCTCTAATATCTTTGCTTGGGATTATAATTATGATTGCACAGGTAAGCTATCTAAGAACGATTTTTATTCTTGCACAAGATAGCGTTGTTAATAACCATCTATTTTTTTTTACTTTAATGCTATTTTATCGTAATAAAAAGATATTAGCATTTCAGACATTAAATTTACGCAAAGTAATCAGGTCGAAGTAACCGCGCATGGTCCACAAAGATATTCAAATCGTGAACATTTCCCTTGTTGTTTGCATCAGGGGCCAATGCTCATTAGTAATTATACATTTTTTTACACAAATGAGCCAAATAACCCGATTGCTACTACTGTTTGGAAACACCGTCAATGGGTAAATGGTTACTCTGAAGATAATTCTGTAGAGTTAGATGATTACCTATATTGGCCACCACCGGATTGTGACAAAGAAGTTTATCAAGGAGCAATTAATTACACGCGTACTAACAATTTTGATGCTTCAAGGTTCCCCCTCCAGGAGAGAAAGTCATAGTGTTAATGGATATATTTGCTCATTGTCTTTTTGACCCTGATGAATCAGGGCATACGTATTGCTATAGGGGGTGCGAAGTAAGAATTATCACAGATTATAATCCGCAAAAGTGAATGGATTCTTTTATCTTTGTAATTTGTCTTTTGTTATGCTATAAAATCCCTTTTAATTATTTAATTATTTATTAATAATTTTTATTATGATAATATTTTTTTAAATTCTTTTTTTCAACAAATCTTGTTTATATCGAAAGAAAATTAGCTGTTAGTATTTTATAATATACTATTATATTTTCATGTTACATTATATCTACGATTCAAATAAAAAAATTTTCAAAATTAATTATCGCAATGTGTCATATCATATCTTTCTAGTAGGTTCGATAAAAAAAACTTTTTTTTTTCTTTAATATGCTAATAATGTTTTTAACGCTAATAATATATGTAATTTTTGGGGTGAATGTTAATAATAAATGGGAATTTCTCGAATTGTTTATATTTTATTCATTGACTTTGTCACTTTAAGTCATTACAATATTTCTAAGTATAAAAAAAATTCTTTATTGAAAAATTAAAAATGCATTTTATATAAAACAATTTATCTTTTAACTACTTGAAATACTTCATAATCTTCTACTTCAAAATTTGTTGGAATTCCTATATTAGGATAACGCTCTCCATCACTATAAATCTTATTAGACCAATTATTATCTTTACAGATAATATTACCCATAGTGGGTCCATAAATACTATCACAATAAACAGCGCTATTTATACTGGTAACATAACTTACTTTTGCAGTTGAAATATTTTTTCTATCTGTGAAATTAAATATAAAACTATCTGCTGTAGTTTTCCAATATGAAACTCCATCCCAATCAAGTGGATTATACCCTCCAATTAATTGTGTTAAACCTTTGATTTTTGCTATCCAAATAGTAGCTCCTTTATAATCACAATTTCTATGAAAAAAATAAGGGTCAATTCCATCCCAACTTGAACGATATAATAATTTAAAATCATAAGAATTATTTTTTCTATTATAACGTAAAGGATTATTTTTATTAATCCACGAAGCAAAAAGAGGAAGATGGTTTGGTTCAATCAAAGTTGAATCAAGCTGATATTTTGAATTTAGTTTTCTTGAAGGTATCACATCAGATTTAAGTTCTACATTAGGAACTATATGAAACTCTAAAAGATCATGAATTAAATCTTGTGGTAAGATATCTTTATAACAATGGACTTTATAAAAGAAATCTGCAGGTTCAATATTATAAAATTGAATTAAAGGAATGAATCTGTGCAATTCCCTTCCAATTTTTGTAATATCTTCTTTGCTCCATTCTGTTGGATCATTATTCATATTTTGTTGAGCAAAACACCATTTTAACAAATTTTCCCAAATTTCAATTTCACTCATATACAAATCATCCCTTTTTAATAAAATTTCTAATAAAGAAGCTTTTAAATTAATGAAATCATCAGAATCAAACAAAACTTTAGGTTCCTCACAAATTTTTTCAAGATAAAAATTCCATAAATCTGTAAACATTTCATGCTCATATACTGTTTCAAGAATTTCAGTTGGATTTTGATGTAAAAATTCAGTTTGATATTTGATCAAAAATTCTTGAATATAAGAAATCAAAGAATATATATTGAGTTCATCTACTGCTATCAACAATCTCAATATATCAGGACCTTGTAAATCCATCAATTTAATATTACCACAATAAATAAACCTAAATATTAATTAGTAGTTAAAATATTTTTTTTTATAAAAAAAAATACATATATATTATACATACAAAAATTAAAATTCATTACAAATATTATAAATTACCTTAGAATAATAATAAATAAATGTGGTGCAATATTTGGCTTTTTGAAAATAAATTTTCCATCTTTCTTCTCTGCCCATTCATTAGAAAGTGCAGTGCGAAAATATTGGGACCTAATGCACAAAATATTTGAATGAGCATGAATTTCTTTGACATTTGGTTCTTCTCCGGCATAAATAATAACATCATATCCAATTTCTGTTTCAAAAAGTTTTTCATAATCGTTAGATAATTCTACCAAAAATTTTGAAGTCATTTTTTATTATAATAAATAATAACAATAAGAATTCTTATTATCCTCATTTATACAATTTTATGATGATCGTAACACCAAATTTCTAGAACAATGAGCAGCAAATCAGCTATTGAATACTGCGGCTAATAATATAAAAATAGAATGGTGCAGTTTTATTAATAAATAAATATGAAATATGAATAAACCGTTTTATAACACATTTCTATTTATTTTTTAAGTAATTATTTCGCCATTCTTGGATTCTATAAAATTGAAATAGTATTTATCGTTTTTATTATACTTAATAACACTAGAGCATAAACGAATTTGTTAATAAATAAATAGGTATAATTAGTAGCTGCATTGTAATTTCAAGTAATATTCAACTAATATTATTGTGCAATTTCTTACAAATGAATATTAATTTTGGAAAACTTATAATAAATAAAAAAAATAATTATATATACAGTAATTATTACTTCATTTAAAAAGCATAAGTTCAACAAGACCACATCATTGGCGTGATTTCAGAAAACTATACATAAATTAAAAAAGCTATGCCAATTAAAATTGTTAAACTCTCCATAAATGGTCAAAAAAAGAGAACTAAATATATGAATTTTATTGTACTGCAATGAAATATGCGAGAAACTTAAATAAATATGCATGAAGTATATCATGCTACAGTATTAAATGCTGTAATATGAAATACAATTATTATATAACTAAGATTGGCTGGATTACTAATAATTTAGAATGAAAAAAATAAGTAACATATTACCGTGCTCGTCTTGGAGATTGGGAATTTCGTCAGATAAATGTTATGTAATACATTAACAATTGCCATGGTGTGATATAATAAAATTATTTATTTTTTAACTATTTGGAATACTTCATAATCTTCTACTTCGAATGCTGGTGGAATTCCTATGTTAGGATAGCGCTCTCCCTCACCATAAATCTTATAATACCATTTATTATTGTCACAGTATAAATTACCTATGGTTGGCCCCCAATTATAATAACAATAAACAGCATGATCTTGTTTATTAACATAGCTTACTTTTGCAGTAGAAACATTTTCCTTATCTGTAAAATTAAATAAAAAACTATCCGCTGTAGTTTTCCATAAACCTCCATTCCAGTCAAGTGGATTATACCCCCCGACTAATTGTGCTGAATTTTTAATTTTTACTATATAAATAGTAGCTCCTTTATTATCACAATTTCTGTGAAAAGATCTAGTATCAATCCCATCCCGACTTGAACGATATAATAAATTAAAATTATAAGGGGTATTTTTTTTATTATAATGTAAAGAATCTTTTTTATCTATCCATGAAGCAAAGAGAGGAATATGTCTTGATCCAATTAAAGTTGAACCAATTTGATTTGATTTTCTTGAAGGTGGTAAATTAGCCTTAGATTTCATATTAGGTACTATATGAAATTCCAAAAGATCATGAATTAAATCTTGTGGTAAAATATCTTTATAACAATAAACTTTATAGAAGAAGTCTGCAGGTTCAATATCATAAAATCGAATTAAAGGAATAAATTTGTGCAATTCTCTTTTAATATCTGTAATATCTTCACTGCTCCACTTTGTTAGATCATTCTCCATATTTTGATGAACAAAACACCACTTCAGCAAATACTCCCAAATTTCAATCTCATCTAAATTCAAATCATCCCTTTTTAACAACAACTCTAATAATGGAGCTTTCAAATTAATAAAATTTTCAGAATTAAACAAAATTTTAGGTTCTTTACAAACTTTTTCAAGACAGAAATTCCATAAATCAGTAAATGCTTCATGTTGATAAACGGTTTCAAGAATTTCAGTTGGATTTTGATGTAAAAATTCAGTTTGGTGATCAATCAAAAACTCTTGAATATGTGAAATCAATGAATTGATGTTGAGCTCGTCAACTGCTACCAATAATTTCAATACGTCGGAACCTTGTAATTTTTCTAATTCAATATTTCCACAATAAATAAACCTAAATATAATAATAATTAGAAATATTTTATTTTATTAATAAAAAAAATTATTATAAATCACCTAAGAATGATATTAAATAATTGTGGTGAAATATTTGGTTTTCTGAATATAAATTTTCCATCTCTTTTTTCAGCCCATTCATTAGAAAATGCAGAACGAAAGTATTGGGACCTAATGCACAAAATATTTGAATGAGCATGAATTTCTTTGATATTTGGTTCTTCTCCGGCATAAATAATAACATCATATCCAATTTCTGTTTCAAAAAGTCTTTCATAATCGTTAGATAACTCTGTCAAAAATTTTGAAGTCATTTTTATTATTATAAAATAATGAAAAAATAGAATAAATAATTGAAGCTGGTTCCTTGTTACCCTTATTTATACAATTTTATGATGATCGTAACACTAAATTTCTAAAATAAAAAGCAATTAAATACTGCGGTTATAATATAAAAAAAAAAATGTTGCAATTTTATTAATAACAAAATATGAAATGTTTATATAGTACATAATTAGGGATGCTAACGATCTGGATCGCGGTCCACCAGTCCAGTCCTAGGACTGGACTGATTAGAACCGATCGTCTTAATAGGATTATAGGACCGATCAAAAAAACTATCTTTTTGGTAAATTAGCAAGCTGATTAACAATTTATTGACTAATTTGTTAAAATATGATCGGTAAACTATTAACTGATTTGTCAACAACATAACAAAAACAAAAATGGCTATATAAATAAATAATTTTTTTTTGTTTACCTTTATAAGAACAAGAAAAAAATTTTTTTGTTTACAGTAAAATAAGCAAGAAATAATTTTTTTTTTTGTTAAAGTAAGCAAATTAGTGAACGCTCTTACTGCTAATTGCAAAAATATTGGACCACCCAATATGAATTTTTTCATACGCATGTGGTCGTAATCGATTGGCAGCAATTCTGGCCAAATTTATAATTCTGGCCTGGATTAAAAATATTTCCTAATATGAAACCTATATATATATTGCCGGTGACTAAACTTTTATCCGATTTCACGTGACTTTATGAACAAATAATACATTACGCAAATTTCCATATTAGGAAATATTAATTCCGGCCGGAATTATAAATTTTCAGAATTTTTTTTATAGGACCGCAGTCCAGACTGCAGTCCTATAGGACTGATTAGTTGATCCCAGTCCTCATACCAACGAAGGACGGACTGAACTGGACCGGTAACATCCTAAGTACATTTCTATTTATTTATTTTTTGATAATTCTTAGATTCTATAAGAATGAATAGTAACGATACTTTAGAATGATTTGAAATAGTATTTAGCATTTTCTTCAATATATTTAATATCGTAAATTGGTTACGCGTAAATTTATTATCCTTTATTATAAGTTATTCACATCAATATTTTTGTTAATTTTTGATATAATACCGTATAGCACTGCCTTAAAATACCAGGAACTGGCGAAATAAATCACGTTAGAAGACAAGATTAAACTGGAAGAACTTCAAAATATCCCTTTGGCGAAACTTCCCTCATGCGAAATGACCTCGGCAAAATGTGTTTCGGCGAAATAGACTTCGGCGAAATGTACCGTAACCCCAGTAAGTATAACTACATTGTAATTGGTGCCGATCAGGGAATAAATTGTATTTCAGACAAAAAAGATTATCCAAAGTCATGCGCGAAGATCTGGTACAAAATCTCGAAACTTTAAATTTAAGGGTATCAGGACTTTTCACCGAAGTTTATTTCACCGAAATCCATTTCGCCGAAGCAATTTCGCCGAAGGAATGTTTCACCGAAGTGGCATTTCACTGAATGCCATTTCCCCGAATGGACCTTTTACCGAATGGCCATTTCGCCGAAGGACATTTCGCCGAAGGATATGAAATTTTTCAGTTTTCCTTTTCTTTTTTATAAGACAAACGAATTGTTTACACATTACAAGTTGCGTTTGTTTATTTTATTTTAATTACAGTAGAGGAAAATTAATTTTATTTAGTAATTTCATCTTACTCACCAATTTTACGAAACATTTGTATTGATTAATGAATTATGTTAATCACCAATATTTTCAGCGAAATGTCCTTCGACAAAGGGGAAAAGGATTCGTCGAAATGTCTATTCGACAAAACGCCCATTCGACGAAATATCACTTCGGCGAAACTTCCCTCATGCGAAATAATTTCGGCAAAATGGGTTTCGGCGAAACAGACTTCGGCAAAACGTACCGTAATCCCAGTAAGTATAACGATCAGGGAATAAATTGTATTTCTAAACAAAAAAGATTATCCAAATCATGCGCGAAGGATCTGGTACAAAATCTCGAAACTTTAAATCCCAATGTTACGCAGTACAAGAATGTGAAAACTTTTATCGTAATTGAGCAGTATTCGGCAGTGATCTATAATTAACGGTTAATTAACATTCACCCCAAAAATTACACATTTTAGTGTTAGAAACATTATTAACATAATTAAATTAGGTTCGATAAAAAACTTTTTTTTTTCTTTAATAAGTTTTTATGAATAGAAAGATGTGACACGTTGCGATAATTAATTTTGAAAAATTTTTATTTGAATCGTAACATGAAAATATAATATATTATAAAAGATTTGTTGAAAAAAAAATATTAAAAAAAATATTATCATAATAAAAATTATTAATAAATAAATAAATTAAAAGAATTTATAACATAACAAAAGACAAATTACAAAGATAAAAGAAACCATTTATTTTTGCGGATAATAAACTGTGCTATAATTTACTTCGCATGCCTGATGGCAATACGTATTCCCTCCAAAATGAGTGTCAAAAGTACAATGAGCAAATATATCCATTACAAGTGTGACTTGCCCTCCTGGAGGGGGAAACCTCGAAGCGTCAAAAATGTCAGTACGCGTGTAATCAATTTCTCCTTCATAATATTTGTCACAATCCACTGGTGCATAGTATGATAAGCAATCATTTGGATCTGCGGAATTATCCTCAAAGTAACCATTTACCCATTGACGGCCTTTCCAAACAGTAGCAATCGGGTCGCGTGGGTTATTTGTATAAAATTTATAATCACCAATGATCATTGGCCCCTGTTGCAAACAACAAGGCAAATAGTCAGGATCTGAAACTCTTTGCGGACCATGTACGGTTACTTCGATCTGATTACTTTGCGTAAATTTAACGTCTGTAATGTTAATATCTTTTTATTACGATAAAATAGCATTTAAGTAAAAAAAAAAATAGATGGTTATTAACAACGCTATCTTGTGCAAGAATAAAAATCGTTCTTAGATAGCTTACCTGTGCAATCATTAATATAACCCCAAGCAAAGGCATTGGAGAACGTATTGAGAAATACAATAATAAACACGATATATTTCATGATTGATGAATTGTTTGTATAATGGAATTAGAGGGAACTGTGGTTATATTTATATATCAGAAAAATTCAGATTTTAATTTTGTGCTAAATAAATTTGGGAATATTTTGATTTCATTTTGATATAATTTAATAACGTGTATTATTACACGCTCATTAGGATTGTGCGGAATTCATTGTACCGATATTTTTGTTATCATGCCCGATATTTTTAATGATCGACAATATAATTATATTAGCACACGCACTAATCCTAATATCACGTATAATAATATTGTTATTGAACGGGGCTATATCGGCCTTCGGCCGATATTTTGACGCCCCGTTCAATAACATACAATTATTAGACTTGCTAATCCTTCAAAGAGCCCTGTTTAGAAAGAACTGAAGAAAAATAAAAACAGAATGAATATGAGAATTTAGAGATGCACCTATACTAGCAATGTTTTATTAGTAGGAATATATCAGTTGTAATACTAATTAACATCTGAAAGGAAATTGGAAGTGTAGAAAATGCCGATCTTATATTACACGTGGTAGTGTATAACTAATAAAGTAACTAATATCATATTAAATTAAAAAAATAAAGTTTGAACATTATCCATTACACCATCTCAATTCATTTAAGGCAGCACACGCTTACATAGGTATGGTTTATCATTATCCTTTTTTTTTGTAATACCAATTTTTATATCACCCAATGGAAAAAGAATTAAAGAAGCCACCATATTTGATAGGAAAGTCCAGTAAAATTGGATCAAAAATTTTTAATATTTTTTTCTTTTTTTTTTTAATAATTTGTATATTTAAATATTTTTTTTCAAAAACTTAATAGTTAAAAAGTTTCAAATATATAATTACTAAAAAAATTAAAAAAAAATAAAAGATAAAATAAGTAAAGTTATTTCATTTTCAATGCTGTGCCGTGAAAATCATGCATGATATTCCAACAGTAACTCCGTAAAGAATCAAATACGATCATCTGATTTTAATAAAATTACATCATAGATATCCTTGTTAGTAAAAATTCAGTCATATTGGTATCACCATATCTTCTAATGGCATCTTACATATGGAAAGCCATCCTTGACAAAAGGTTGATGTCCAAACATCATGAAATATAATATTTAGACATCATGATGGTATGTCTAGACATCATGTTTGATATATGTAGGATGATGTTTGTACATTATTTAACATAATGTGAAAGACATCAACCGACATGATGTCTAGACATCATGCTGATCAAATTACCAAATATAGTATATTTATGAGTTACACAAAATAGAATTTACTATATTTGGTAACATGATGTCTAAGATATCATGTCGGTTGATGCTTGAGCATCATGTTGAATGATGTACAAACATTATTCTACATATATCAAACATGATGTCTAGACATTATCCAACATGATGTCTGGATATCAACCTTTTGTCAAGGACGGCTTTCCATACTTACAGAATTTAATTTCCATATATAATATTTACTGCATACTTATTATCACAGTATCAGAACATTTCGCTGAAGCCATTTCGCCGAAGGGACGTTTCGCCAAAAGGACATTTTGCCAAAAGGACGTTTCGCCGAATGGTTATTTCGCCGAATGAACATTTCACCGAAACCATTTCGCCGAATGGACGTTTGCCGAAATATTATTTATTATATTTGTTTATTTTGTTGTTTTTATACTAAATACATGAAGAATCATTTCTAGAAAAATTTTTGAATTAGCTAATTTTTATTAAATTTGTCTTGTTGCTTATAATATATTTATCTTTTACTGAATAAATGTTTTCAGGAAAATAAAGTTATTTATTTATTGCTTAACAATTAATATCAGTTACTTGAATGTTAAAGTGATAATATCATAGAAGAAAAGACACTTACAAATAATTTTTTTGTTCAAACATTTATTTAATTTTTATTTTTATTGCAAAAATAGGTGACGTGGCAAAAGAATGTAAAATAGAAACTAAAAAATGAAAATTTTATACATTTGTCATTTGTATATTCGAGTGTAAATCAGAATATCTATTAAGGTTCCTATTAAATAGATAAATAAAAAAATTTTATTTTCATTGCGCGATTAATATTTTTTTAAAGTGATAATCGCTATCATTTCTATCATTTTCGGCAAAATGGCTTCGGCGAAACGTCCCTTAGGCGAAATGGTTTCGGTAAAATGGGTTTCGGCGAAATGTACCGTAACCTATTATCGGTTACTATTATCACGCGATGTGGATGATGGGTTCCTTCCTCATAGTTTATAACTTGAATAAGTTTTATCAACCATTCATATTATTTAATGATTGAGTCTAAATTTCCTCCAGATTCGCCTTTCATAACACAATAAATTTAAAATCGTAAATTTATTTTAAGTTATTCACATCAATATTTTTGTTAGTATTTGATATAATACCGTATAGCACTGCCTTAAAATACCGGGAACTGGCGAAATAAATCGCATTGGAAGACAATATTAAACCGGGAAAACTTGTATTACCTAGAATCGATTCCAGGAATAGTAGGTGTAAGAATCTCAGCAAAAGAGGAATGATGATGTTAATAGAATTTGTTCTTTATGCCTACCAAAAAGACGAAAGTAGAAGAGCCAGAAAAGGAGGTTAAAGAAGGTAATAAACGGGTGGATACTAGTAGTCCTAAAAGTTATGAAGAAGAAAAGTAAAACAAATAAATTTTCTTAATTTTATTTTTTTGGTCGAGCATGTTTTTATTGTTTTTAAGTTAACTTTACTTATTCTAGCTAAAAAATCACAAAAGATATATTTGTTTCAAATAAAAAATCAAATGTATTTATTATATGGCCGATCCAGAAAGAACTTGAAAATTTTGATTGTCGGGATTGTCGGGATTGTCTGGTACAAGGTTACTCGAATGATATATAACACGTGACGTAAGTATAATATATTAATTAAAGTATACCCGTTTTATTTTCTTTTTGATATTTTGTATGATGTCAAAATCAATACTAAATAGTCAATTTGTTTATTAATAGTTGAAAGGATTTTGAAAGGCTTATCATATAGAGAAGTATACATTTTTTGACAAATATTTACATCATTTTGTTAGCAAAAACCCAGTCAACAAATTCCGAGTCCAACACAACTTTTTAGTTTGTGGCACCTTTTTGTGAACAAATTCTACTGAATAATTACGTTCAGCTTTTTCCTCTTTCATATTACTTCTCTTGCTTGACAAGTGCATTTTTGGCCATATGTATTTTAACAATCTAAACAAATAAGACAAATTGGACCGGCATTCAAACGAAATTCCAAAGAAAATGCCATTGTTCAATAAAAATCAAATAAAGTGATATTGTTGAAAAAAAGTTTATTTATTAATTTATGTTATATTGATATCGATATGTTCGCATTATATAGTATATACAATTATACTCTATTATACTTTATATGTCATGTGTTATGTCTAACCTGACAATCCCGACAATCCCGACAATCCCGACAATCCCGACAATCAAAATATTCAAGGGCGCACCGCCAATTACTGTAATCTGATCTCCCGAAGTCAATTTTCCGATTGGCCATTTCGACTAAATTTATTACAGCTAATTCAAAAGATCGGAAATTTTAAAGAACTCGGAAATATTCGGTAAAGCTTGATAACAAGTTACCCTTTTATTGTTTGTTTTCTAAAAAAAATTGTTTAGGCTAGACAATTCCATAATCATTACAAGATAGTTCAATAAAATATTCCAATTCTGAATTGACTTGCAAATTTCTGTTAAATCCAGTTAAAATATTACTATATATAATAGTATGAAAACTAAGAAATTCAATTTTTGAAAATAAACGCAATTGATGCCTGAATTCGTAGTCGCTTTTTCACTTCGCCCAAGGCTTTTCATTTGGTCAACTTTCTATTGATACTTTTGGTATCAAGCTAAAAAAGAAGATCAGATGAGAAAGCATCTTTATTCAGATAAAATGAAATGTACAGTAAATAGATTAATATGGCTCCAGGATCAACAGACCTTTATTAAAGTTGTGCCGGTGAATTATATCTATTTCGTGATGCAAATCGAGACGAACACTTCAGGGGGTACAAGAATCTGATAAAAAATAACCATTGTAGATACACTGATCCAGACAAACGCTTCAAAGGTTGCATGGAACATTTGGAACACTCATAGAACATTAACATTCTGACTAATCTTCTTATTTTCCAGCAGAAGCTTTACAGTGCGGTTACGGGCTTCCTGCGAGTAGTAGCTTAGATCTTAATTTAATTTCGCGCAAAACACTATAGAAGGTATGATTTACTTTACGCTCATTCATATCAATGTTATTTAATGAATGAAAAAAAAAATTAATTATACAATACATTAGTCAGGATAAATGTACTATATACATCTCTGTAATAATACTGTAATTATGGGGAAATTTTGACTATAGATTTTCTTTCTGGAACTTAAAAAAAAAAAAAATACTTTTTTAGCGCCGATACTTCAACTTTGACTAAAATTTATAACCTCGAAAAATTTATTAACTCTGAAAAGGGAAAATAAATAAAATATGGAATTTCTCTAATATGTCTGATGATAACCTTACGGAATTATAAAGCTTTGATATTATTTTCCTTAAGTCAAGACGCACACTATCAAGTTAGACGCATACAACAATTTGAATGGAAGAAAAGTCTGTAATTGTCACTCGGAACGTTATTATTTGACATATTGTAAATTGATTTTTGTTTCAAATAACCTGACTTAAGTAATGGCTAAGGTAATAATAATTTATATCCTTATAACCGATGTTCTAAAGGATCATGTATAAGATTTTTTATAGTATTTTAAATTCCTGCTGATATGTCTATAAAATATAATTGTCGATTTGCATATAAAGGTTTCAAACTAAAAGTGCGATCAATAATTACAATAGTGATAATTTCTGTAATAAATAAAAATGAAGTAAACAATATATCTTTTAAATAATGAATAAAAATCTTGCTTATAAAATATTTTATTTTGATAACTTATTTTTAATAATAAATAGTCGAAGACCGATATCTCATCCAATAACTGAGTTATACTAGTTCGATCATGCGGTGATCAATAGGAATTAATGCTGCTAATACTAATTTCAATATTGGATGTCTAATAAATATATTGGTCATTAAAATCCCGTATATTCCTCCTAATCGACTGAACAATCAATAACTTCAGTTATTTTTTAATTACTTGAAATACTTCATAATCTTCTACTTCAAAATTTACTGGAATTCCTATGTTGGGGTAACGATCTCCATCAATGTAAATTTCACAAGACCAAATATTTTTATAGCAATATAAATTACCCATAGTTGGTCCAAAATCATTATGACAAAAAACAGCATATTCTGTCTTATCAACATAACTTACTTTCGTTGCAGAAATATTTTTTTTATCTGTAATTGTAGAATTAAATATAAAACTATCTGCTGTAGTTTTCCAATCAAATCCATTCCAGTCAAGTGGATTATACCCTCCAATTAATTGTGTCGAATCTTTAATTTTAGCTATATAAATAGTAGCTCCTTTATCATCACAATTTCTGTGAAAAGAACCAGGATCAATTCCATCCCGACTTGAACGATATAATAAATTAAAATTATAGGGACTATCTTTTTTATTATAATGTGAAGAATCTTTTTTATCAATCCATGAAGCAAAAACAGGAATACAGTCTGATCCAGTCAAGGATGAATCAAGTTTTTTAAAATATGTTCTTCTTGAAGGTGGTAAATTATCTTTAGGTTTCACATTAGGTACTATATGAAATTCCAAAAGATCATTAATTAAATCTTTTGGTAAGATATCTTTATCGTTATAACAATAAACCTTATAAAAAAAATCTGCAGGTTCAATATTATAAAACCGAATTAAAGGAATAAATTTATTCAATTCATTTTTAATCTTTGTAATATCTTCTTTATTCCATTTTGTTTGGTCATTCTCAATATTTTGTTGAGCAAAACACCACTTCAATAAATTTTCCCATATTTCAATTTCTTCCACATTCAAATCATCTCTTTTTAACAATAATTCTAAAAATGGAGATTTTAAAGTAATAAATTTATCAGAGTTGAATAAAATCTTTGGTTCTTCACAAATTTTTTCAAGACAAAAATTCCATAAATTTGTAAATGCTTCATGTTGATAAACGGTTTCAAGAATTTCAGTAGGATTTTGATGCAAAAATTCAGTTTGATTATCAATCAAAAATTCTTGAATATGTGAAATCAATGAATTGATATTGAGCTCATCAACTGCTATTAATAATTTCAATACGTCGGAACCCTGTAATTTCTCTAATTCAATATTTCCACAATAAATAAACCTAAATATAAATAATAATAATTAGAAATATTTTATTTTATCAAATAAAAAAAAATTATTATATATTACCTAAGAATGATATTAAATAATTGTGGTGAAATATTCTGTTTCCTGAATATAAATTTTCCATCTTTTTTTTCAGCCCATTCGTTGGAAAATGCAGAACGAAAATATTGAGACCTAATGCACAAAATATTTGAATGAGCATGAATTTCTTTGACATTTGGTTCTTCTCCAGCATAAATAATAACGTCATATCCAATTTCTGTTTCGAAAAGTTTTTCGTAATCGTTCGATAACTCCGCCCAAAATTTTGAAGACATTGTTTAAGAAAGAAAGAAATATTTTAAAGTTTGGATACGAATCCTTATTTATATTATTTTATGATGATCCGACTAACCCTGTGTTCATTAATTTCTATAACCGGACATTTTAGTAAATTTATTTGTCAATCCGGTCCGGTTGCAAGAAATTTAAGAAATATTATTAGTCTTACTATTTTTGTGGTTGATAATAAAATAAAAGAGAAAACTTCTCGAGAATATACATTATGCCCTTTTTCATATTATGGCGGGCTTCAAGATGGAATGAGACGCTAAGCCTATTTATATTACTGAATAAAAAACAAAGAATTGCTAATGTCAGAGCGTCCAGAAGTATGCAATAAAAAGTTTATAATAAATTCATCAAAAAAAATCATGTTTCTGAAAGTTTGGTACCCATAAATTCTTTCTTTCCTTTCAGAAGATAGTTTTAAATTTTTTTCATTTTCATATCGATTCTCTGTTAAATTTTCTGGCTTGATCGTGTAAACTTATTTGACTTTTCTTAAAACGGTTTTGTGTGTATTAATGTTATTACTGTACAGTATACAAATTGGCAAGTTCGCCCAAAAATTTCTTAACATAATGCTTTGCCTTTTTGGCGATTTTGGACACGAATTTCGCAATTAAAATTGGATTTTTTTGACATTTCCAATTTTTAATATATGAAAATAGAATGTTTTAACGATAACGCTAAAAGTGAAGCGAATGAATTTATGTTATATTAATTATACGTATAATTCTTTAAAGAAATTACTACAATATCCTCACATGGAAAATTTATTAAAAAAGTCAAAGCAACAGTAGATAGCATATCGTTATTGACAAACTATCCAACACATGCATGTTTATTTTTTATTAATATATATATACATGACATTATTATTCCTTTTCAATCAAACATGTAACTATGAAAACGAATCTTGCTTACAGGAAGATATATAATACACGTTCTTTTACACACATATACTAATCAGTAATAATACTAACACATGAGACGGAATTTCTTTATTTACTTAACAATATAATTTCATATAATATATAATATATATAGGAAAAAATGTAAAATATGTAAAATATGTAATATATGTAATATGTAATAATATAATAGTTACGTCACATTTTGTGGCACGTATAATGTGGCACAGTAATTTCGTAGTGTCGTACAACAACCTCATCTAGTTAAATAGAATTCATTAGTATTTGATTAAAATATACAAGAAAAAAATATATATATATAAAACTTACCAGTTCTTTTTCGATAAATTTAATTCTTTTGTAATGTATTTAATTCTATGTGATGCATAAACAGTTCCGCTATTTTTTTGGTAAAGTTCATACCATTTTAAAGCTTTCTTTTGATTTATTTGGGTACCTATACCATTTTGATAACACCTAGCTAATTCATATTGAGACATTACATATCCATTTTCAGCTGATTTTTTATATAATTCGAATGTCTTAAGGCGATCCTTTGGTACACCAATAGCGTGCTTATAACAAAATGCAAGTGAATCCAAAGCTATATTTAATCCTTTATTAGCGCCTTGTTCGTAAAATGTACACGCCTTTTCATCATTGTCTTCAGTACCGCATGCATAAAAATAGCAATATCCAACTTCATAGTGACCATTTATATCATCATTTTTACTTGCTTTCATAAACCATTTAAAAGCCACGCCTTCATTTTTAATCGTTCCAAAACCTTCTTTATGAAATTTACCAACCATTACTTCATAATGCTTTGTACTTGTATTCTTAATAAGATACTTGAAGATTTCTCGTGATTTTGATTTGTATTTTTCCAAAATTGTATCAAAATTAAATGATTTTGTCTTTCCAATTTTGTTTCTTTCCAAATAAGCTTGGATAATTTCACTCAAAATATTACTTAATTCATTTTTATTCTTATCTAATATTAAAATATTTTAAATATTTTAAAATTAATAATAATAAATATTAAACATAATAATAGGAAATAAGTTCAACTCACCAATATTATCATTTTTTGTTTTTGATATTTGTAATTTTGAATCGTTTTGATTAATTGAGTCAGAATTTGTTTCATTATTAATATCTAATTTATCCAAATCTTCAGTAATTTTAGAACCGTTTTCATTATTGGCATTTATTTGTTGAGAAATTTTTTGTAACGTATCAAAAACTTCTTCAATAGTTGGTCTTAAACTTGGATTATCGTCCCAACATTTCTCATAAAGTTCCACGTAAGCTGAAGGCGTATCAGTTATTGGCTGTTCTCTAAAGCCGGTATTAATTTTATAAACTAAATTATGGATTGGAATTTTTGAATAGGGAGGATATCCACTTGATATTTCCCATAAAAGAACACCCAAACTATAAATATCTGACTTTTTATCTCTAACATAATCGACAACCTTATGGCATTGTGGTTCAACGTATCCTAGCATTTCATGTATTCCTGAATTTGATTCAACTCCAGCTAATTGTTTAAATAACGCTAAGTCTGCGATCATTAGCTTATTACTGTGGACTAGTATGTTTTTTGCATGCTATATTAATAAAACAAAATAAAATTAGACGTGTGAATTAAATTGAAAGGAAAATTTGATGAAAAAATATAATGTTACCAAATTTCTGTGAATAATTTTTCTGGAGTGTAGACATTTCAATCCACGTGTAATATCCAGAGCCATCTTGATTTTATCACTCCATTGAAGTGAATCAAAATTTTTTTTTAAATAATCTCTTAAGTTTCCCTGATTAACGTATTGTAATACCATCATATAAGTATTTGTTGATGGTTCTATATATATATTTATATTAATTATGATTATTAATTATGAAATTTTGTAAAATATAATTAAATATATTAACCTTTAGTAATTCCATAAAGCCGATTTATGTTTGAATGAAAACTAGCTCTTCTTAAATTTTTGAACTGGAAATAAATGATAAATACATTAATAGATCATATTTTTAAATCAAATATATTATTTTAATATTACCTCTTTAATAAATTTATTCATGTCATTTTCATTTATTGAAGGATTATTTCCAAGAATTTTTAACGCTACGCTAATACCATTTTTCCAATCAGCTTTACTTATCGTTGCAAATGTTCCTTTCTCAACTATTTCCACATTAGTGAATTTATTATACTTAAAAAAATACAAGTTATCATCTTTTATTTTCTTATCGGTCCACTCATTAAATGACTGCATATTCGAATATGCACGAAAAAAAAAAAGTTTTTGATTACGTTGGTAAAATCGGTAAACCGTAAAATATATATATATATATATTAATCGAAATAAATTTTATAAAATAAATAGAAGAAATTATTTTATTCAATGATATGGGTTTAAGATTTTTTTTTTTTTAAAACGCGATTTTTTTTTGCAAAAAACAGAACTATCTCCAGTTATATATAAAAAGAATGATTATTAACATACGAGTTGCACAAAGTTTCATTTAATTTATTTTTAATTTGCCGATCATTTCAAATCTCAAACTACGAAATTCCGAAACCGTTTTTTGTAACATAATATGCAACTTAAAACTATTTCATCCCTAAATTAAGTTAATCTCATTTTTTTCGAAACAAATTAAAATTAATCCTTATTCTTTTCATCTATAAATTTATAGCCTATAAAATTTTATAGACAAAGGATATTTAAATTCGGATTTGTTTGTAAAAATCGGTAATAATAAAATGGTTAAATAATAAGCCGGATTATCAAACGAATATATATTCATTAAATCCTTATTCAAAAATTTAAATTTCTATAAATAATATAAATAATATGAAATAAGAAAAAAGTAAAATAAAGAAAAATTATTTTTTTTTTTTTTACTAATTTAGGACTGGGTTTTAAACATACAAAAATTTTACTCCTTTTAAGTTTAGAGTTTGTAACGGTAAAACTTCAAATTTTTTTTTCTTTTTATTGTTTCTATTCAACTTTATTTGCAATATTTATATATACTTAAAATAAAATTTCTATTTAGTCAAAATTTTACGTCTTGATATATTATAAAAAATTGATGTTCGTATAGTGACTCACTAAGACCGGGAAGACGGGTTTGTAAAATCGTACTAACCAAAAATAGATGTCAAACTAACAATTATGAATACACATGACATGGTAATTAGTAACCAGTAAGTGTTTTTACTGCCATTTGAAAATCCTTGTATTTGTCCAATAATAATTTTTTGTACCGAATTTGTTAAATCCGGATTCTCAGATAACCGGATTTAAATAAATCAATGTGATCAACTAAAATATTGTTGTTGCAAATCGACCAATTATAGACAAATTTCTTATATAATCTAATGAGTAACACGTTTCACTGTAACGAACAAGGCAATTCATACAATTCATAAATAGTAATAGGAATTAAGGAAAATAACGTCATCCTTCTTAGGGCCACCAATCAGATGCTGACCATCCACCTCCAACTTAGAATGAGTATGAAGATATGTAAGAGAAGATTTAACGGTCAACTCTCATTATAATTTAATGCCGTTAAATTATAATGATTCGGTATCCTGAGATGACCCGCGTGTTATCAGAAAGGAACAGGTCTCTTACCTTGTTTTATTTTCACCTTTATGTTCGTCATTCAATCATAAAGCACGGTATATATGTACTATGCTTATCTACGAGGTAATATTACGTACATTAAAAAATCATTTCTATAAGTATTATAACAAATAACTATAACTTCGTTTGAAAAGGAACTTCAGAAATATACTTTAATTTTGAATTATTATACATACTTGTCAGAAACCTCTCATTTCAATTTCTTTATAAATACGTTCGAAATAACTTTGTATGTTATTATGATCTTGTAAAGTAATCAACATAATGCAAGAGAAGTAAAGGAATTGAATTTTTTAAGATAGGATAAGGAAATTAGTGCAAGAGAAAAGGATAAGTGTGTATGAATAATCTTTTAAGAAAGTACGAAAAAGAAGTTCTTATATACATTGCACAAGTTTTTACTTATAGTCTGTAATGATTCACTAGTCATAAATGGAAACTAATCTAGGACTCCTTCCTTTGAGGACTTTACAATTTTCCAGCTTAATTATTGGATTTAAATGCTTTTTTCTGCCTCGTGTACACGTGGTATTCTAGCGTATGCGTGATCACATGATCAACACAATAGAAAATGCTAAAATGGTCAATATAAGTTTATTGTTTTACAAACAAAAATTTAAATACAAAATGACACGCACTAGTAGAAGAACGTCAGACTTCTCTTGTTCATAAAAGTTCGTCTCTTTCGGATAAAGGTATAATAATATACTGACCAAGATATCGCTGGAAATCACACAGTGATAGTTAAACCTCTCAACGCTCTCAACGCACTGTTAAAAGTCATAAAAACAAAAACAACCAACGTAGCATAGGATGATGATATGACGGTAACTAATAAAGACTAAATCTTTGAAGAAGTTGCTGAACCACTTAAACAAACGCAATACTCCACTTCTCAATATAAACATACCTCAACAGGCCTTTATCCATTGTCCAGACTCTACTCTGGGACATGATAACTATTCCATCTTCATCATGTGATCATACTAAACAAAGATAACACACAATCTAATAAAAATCGCAAAATAAGAATAATAAGATTTACTATGTATAATAATTTTATAGATCAATAAGGCTAAAACCACAGATTGTTTCAAATTCGAAACTAATTTAAAATTATTTTTATCTCGAACATTATAAATACATTTCAAAATTGGCTTTATCCCTCAAAAAAAAAAATTTATGATTGATGATCAAACAATTTTGTAAGGTAACAATTTAACGAAAATGACCTGGTAATCTACACGTTTTTTATAACGTTTTTAATTCGTTCACGTTACAAAATTTTGGAAACTTACCCTAAAGTAAAGCCTGCAAACGGGACCCGGAACCCGGAAACCCGGACCGATCCGGGTTTGAAAATTCATCCGGGCCGGGTCCGGGCCGGCACATGATTTTTTCCGTAAACCCGGATTTTTGTAATTCTGGCCAAAATCGTCTTAATTCCGGCAGAAATTAAACTGGCCAAAATTAAGTTGGCCAATTTTTTGTTTTTACAACAAATTGATATATTAATTGTCCGGGCCGGGCAGGGAATGCAATTAAAAATTAGAAATACTTTCAGCTATTATCCTTCTTTTGGTATATTAATAAAGTATATTCGATACCTATTATAAACAAAGAAACTGATAGAAACGCTATCGTTAATATCAAAAAATGGAAATTTGAGTGATATTTTTTACAACTACTACAAACCTGACAATCAACAAAATTTTAAAAAGAGATTCTAGAAGATAAAAAAATAGAACTATTTAAGTATCTAATGTACCAATTGTACCACCTTATAAAGAGGTAATATTTTGACCTATAGCAAAATAGAAAAATACATCCCTCTTAACAAACAAGATCCAACAATTATTTTAGTTATTACCAAACCGAATTCGTCTCTCAAGAATCAGTCAAAAAATTTTACGAATAATATTTTACATGGAGTATTCTTATTGAAAATTTCAGCACAATCAACAACACGCGATCTAACACCTATACTCTCAAAAATCAAACTTGTAACCATTTCTATATTATGTTCGATTGGACATGATTTCAATTATATAAACCATGTGACCGCTCTCTTCCTTAACAGCCCTTTCAAATTCGATTCTAATAGACATCAATGCTTCAGACATTTAATTAATAACAACAACAAATACTCTTATTTTTCCAAATAACGGCAACCAACTAACAACAATCTCATCACTCTTAAACGATAATACAACGAAAATTCCTTCACCTTCAATCAAATTCCCTTCCTTATTAGCTGTTCATGTTTGCAGGAGAAAATATTTCATTATGAAAATGTATTCATTATTTGTTTGTCAGATTAAAAAGTTATTTTAATTACGTATAGAACATAATCAACTGCATACAATACTTTGTCACGTAACCAGCATCTGCAAAGAACAATAGGATTTTTGAAAATGAATTTATTAATAATGATAATGTAATTCTATAATAAAATAAAATATGAATCGTAATAAGATATTATAATTAATAAATTAATTTCAATAGTATTGCGTACACATGTGAAAAGTGAAAAGAAATGTATCGCATGATTTTTAAAACGAATTTCTAAAATTCAAATGACAATTATTAAAAAATATAATTCTTATTATTTCCATAAAAAGTTGGTCATTTAAAGGTTCAGGAAATTCATTTTTTTTTTTTAAAAAAAAATGATTTATAATAAGATAGTTCCAACTGCGTAATACCATAGCAAGCTACGAAAAAAATTATCGTTTAGAAATTTTGAAATTTTCACTTTTAGTATATTATTTTTTTTTTTCATAAAACTTTTCAAAATTTTTATTAATTTAAATTTTTCTGTAATTAAATTATTCCACTGTTACAATTAAAAATTCTTTTTCTTAAAATTATTCTAATTATTACGGTTTCTTTAATATCTATTAAGATTGAACTTTATTTTCTTATGGAGAAAAGTGAAGCTGTGTTTACTTTAATCATCTGGAACGACGTGAAGGATACAGTTTCTATACATGATTTAGGTTTACTAATATATAAATGTTCAAGAATACAATATCTAGACGTGGTTCAACCAAACGCCAATTCATCCTTCCACGAAAGAAATTTTGGTCATCTGGTCATGCAGTGCAACAAATGATTATATTCTTTATATTTCTCATATTCTTTATAAAAATTATATTTTGTTTTTTCTTTTGCATTTTATATTTCCTAAATTTATTATATGATTAGATAGAAATTGTTATATATAGTATCTCTGCATTTTTCTCATTAAAAAGTATGAATTGGAAATTAATAAGTTAACTTTAACATAAAAATGAACTCCCTTATTTACAATGTGTTTGATTGATCATAGCTACTGTCTCTGATAACAAATCATAGTAAAATTGTTAGACATACTGAGAAAAATTAAACAATGTATATTTATGTATTAATACCATATAATTATATTTTATTAATGTATTATAATTATTTATTCATAAATTTGGTTTTTTACAATTTGTTTTTGTATGATAAATCATTCTTTTAAACTTTATGCCCAATGGAGATTCAATTCAGTAGCCATTGATTTATTATAATTAGAGCATTGAACTATTACCAAAACTTTATTCTGCTATGCAACCATAAGGGAATTCTATGCTAGAAAGATCTAATCTGATAATTTATAGAGTGTTACTCTTTACCTTTACAAATTATAGGTATTATTCTTTTTTTCATTTTGATTCGATTTCTTTCGTATTAATAAGTCCTTCAGTATATCTTGTTTGCAAAAATAAGAAGATTAACAACGTATTATTAATAAGTAGTGATTTTAAAAAATGATATCTAAATAAATATTGCAATAAATTAATTAATATTATTAATTAAATTTTTAGATTTGCAACAAGCATAATGTTTACCCAATTAAACCTTTAATTACCCTTCGTACTTAAGCATTTAACATTTTTAAACATCATTTAATCGTCCCTCTCAATTACCCTACTCACCTCACTATTAATTTAGATAATGAATCAGATAGCTCACATACGATGAACATTTCAAACATTAATTTAGATCCTTCACCATTTTATATTTCTGATATATTATTATGCAATACAGACACTATTAATTCACTTTTAACGTTAGCTAAAAATTTTATTTTAAAAAACCTTTTTCTTTTTGTACAGATGGCCCCTTACCAGAAAACAAGATAACCAAACAACACACAAATGGGTTTCGCGTCGCGTGGGTCGAAAAATGACGCTCGCCACCTATAACATTTTACGGCTCTACTGCCTTTAATTTTAATCCCTCGTCTACAAAAGCCTAAATTTATGCGGTCCTAATGGCATTAATAGTTTGTCCTAACAATTCTATTATCAAAATTCACACGGATTCCCAGAACGACATCGACATTTATTACAAGATTTCCCACAAACTGTTGTCTACCAGACGCTTATTGACCTTAAATTCCTGACCATTAATATGGTCAAATCAAAGCTCACTCTGGCAACCAATATAACGACCTCAGTGATGAACTCGCTAATCTGGCTCGACCACTTTCACATATAGAAATCAATCCTACGCACATACCTGGCACGCTAATGACACCAATAGATCGTGATATCAGAATTTGCTCAAACTTTACGGAAAGCTACACCTTGGATAATTTTCTAGGCAATAGACCACTTCAACAAACTCCACTCACCAAGGACTGGCTGGACTGGCTGCACCTGAACAACACTGATGATATATGTAGTGAACGTAAATAAATCTGCTTATGACTCTTTTAAAATCAAAAGCTTTAATCACATCTTCCCGTGTGGAGACATTTTATTGAAACACTACCTGAAATTATACCCGGCTAACGGCATATTTGCTTAACTCACCCGGATACTAATGAACAACTGGGTTTCTGTCATAACCTTCGATCTTTCATTAATACTACCCAGTCTACCCTACAATCACACACTATAGTATTAATTGATCTTTTGTCAGCAAATACGTCCAACCACAGGCTCATCAAATTCATACTGGATAGCGTTAAAAAATCAAGCCTTTTTCTTTCAGTCAATGACAACACTCATGATATATATCTAATTCTTCACCAATTAATACCTTAAAATCTCGTGGAGTTAATTTAATCATTCACGAACAAACAAGTTCTTACGCGGCAAGTCCTTTTTGATTTGTTTTCTTCGATACAACAAACCTTATACCAAACGATTTGGTCAAAACATAATGTTAATTTACACACTTGGGAAAATCCCTAAATATCAACTGTAAAAAGAAACGTCAGTACAAACAATCGTAAGAAGACTTCTAATAACACCGTTCACCACTCCAATAAATCGACACATCGGTTTACAAATAATACACAGCCGATCATCTCAACGTCCCCGGTTCACCCTTTTCATATCAGATATGATGACCACCTATAAATAGCTCTTCTGGCCACGCGCCGATCCCAATGTGGTTGATCCTAGCCACCTCAAATTATATTCATTCTGGTGGGTGGACCTCTTTTCTTTATTTTACTTCTCACATAGATTTTATTAATAATAATAGTTATTTTTTCTTTTTTTCTTTTTTTTCTTATTTTTTTTTATTTCTTCTTCTGCTTCCTGTTTTTCGTACAATGCAGTTAATTCCTAGTAGTACTTTTGTTTTATAAATAATAGGCACGCGAGGGTTGGGATTATGTAATTTCATTTGTAAAAGCTCGGCTCCAATACTTGTATGGCTCCCGTCATTGTCATAATTTTTAAAATAAGGCAATGGTATCTAACATATTTTTGCTCTATAATAATACATATTAAACAAATATGGTACGGTAAGTACTTTTTTTGAAATTGATCAACCGTACCGTCAGTACTGGTTTTCAAATAATTTATATCGCACCGAATCCAACATATATTAAAAATCATTCCAAAAAATATTGTATAATAGATAATTTCATTTATTAATTCAGGTAAATATCATAAAAAGAACATGTCATATTTAAATGTATACAATTAGAGAAAAAAGTAAAAAAATGTCATTCTGTTGCTATTATAATTTATAAAGATTATATAATATTACTCAAAGGCAACAACACTAATAACGAATTTCTAAAGATATCATACTTAGTTAATTTGCTAAACACATTGCAAATGAAAATGAAAATATAAATAGAATGATTAATATAATATGATCAGCGCTTAACATAATAGAAGTTAAGCCAATCAAATATGTCATATATTGATGAATCATCCAATTAAATTTTTAAATTCTTCACTATAATCTTATAGTAAACTTGAGATGGAAATCAGAGCTCAATAATTAATATATTTGTATATAATAATATAGTTCTTTTTACTCTATTATAGCAACTGTAAAAAGTATACAATATAAACAGAATATTTTTCATATAATAACTAATAAATATCCAACAAATAAAGAATACTAAATAGCAGAATTACTAATCTTAAATTATAAATTCATCAAAACACTGAGTTTCTTCTGATTCTTCTTGAATTAAAATTTTAGTAAGCTTGCGACTTGTATAATATGCTTGTGGATGAGATTGTATAATTGAAATATTTTCTTGTTCTTGTACCAAAGTTTCTTTTGCTTTTACAAATTCCAATATATTACTTTTTAACTGATTATCAACATTAGGTACGTCAAGGGTATTATTTCCATCAATATTTATAATAAAATATTTATCAATACATCTATTCCATTCAGATATAATATTTTCAAGTATTATTATGGATGGTCTATTTAATGGATTTGAATCCCAACATTTTTCCATTAAATCTATATAACATTTTGGAGTATTTTTTATAATTTCAGGACGGTTTCCATTACAAATATCTAAGATGAGGTTATGATCATGTGCTTCATGATTAAATGGAGGAATACCTGAAGTAAATTCCCACATTATCATTGCAAAACTATAAATATCACTTGCTGGAGTATAGGGGTTTTTTCTTAATATTTCAGGTGCCATATAAGGCAAAACTCCATAAATTTCATCATTTCCAGAATCTTGTAAATCATCTATAGGTTTACATAATCCTAAATCAATGATAAATACTTCATTGTGATCATCTGATATTAAAATATTACCATCATGAAAATCACGATGAGTTAAATTTGATTCATGAATTACTTTAAGTCCTAATATAATTTTTTCCAATAACTGTAATTTGTCTTGCCACTTCAATTTAACTATATCAGGTAAACATTTTCTTAAACTTCCTTTTTTTGCACAACTCATTACTATTATATAATTTAAATTATTTGGATCTTGGGTAAATCCAAAGAATTGAACAAATTTTGAAAATGAATTTTTCTGGCAGTTATAATGATATTTCCACTATATAAACAATAAAAGATTATTAAACTTTGCATATTGAAATAAAATCAGCTATTAAATATAAATACATACCTCATTAAGAAATTTATTATTTAAACTTGATGAATTATTAAGTATTTTAAGCACAACCTCATAATCTGTTTGTCTATCCCATTGTTGTTTGTCAAGATTCCAACTATAAATAGGTCCATCAGACCAGACAGCTTTATGAATTTCACTAAATCCTCCCTTATCATAATAATTAACATTTGATAACTTATTATAAGGTATCCATTCTAAAACTTCATAACCAGTTTTAGCATATAGTTGTGCATTTTGGATAAATTTATCAATAAATTCATTTTTACTAGTCCATTTTGAAAAATCTCGTTGAAATCTTACGGGATTACATTGTTGACACCACTGGTGATCACCAATAAATAGTTCTAGGCATTCAATACAAAATTGACATGTATATTTAAAATTTGCTTTATCACTTTCTGCTACTTTTTGACGCCAATAAAATGATTTTTCTAAATTCTTTTCTGTCCCTTCTCCATTTTTATAACATATGGCTAAATTAAACATTGCTTTTTCATCACCATATTCTGCTGCTTTTTGATACCAATAAAAGGCTTTTTCTAAATTCTTTTCTGTTCCTTTTCCATTTTGATAACATATAGCTAAATTAACCATCGTTTTTACATCATACCCATTCTCTGCTGCTTTTTGATACCAATAAAAGGCTTTTTCTAAATTCTTTTCTGTTCCTTCTCCATTATTATAAGATAAGGCTAAATTAAATAATGCTTTTTCATCTCCATTTTCTGCTGCTTTTTGATTCCAATAAAAGGATTTTTCTAAATCCTTTTCTGTTCCTTTCCCATCATGATAACATGCAGCTAAATCAATCATTGCTTCTTTTAAACCATTTTCTACTGCTTTTTGATACCAATAAAATGCTTTTTCTAAATTCTTTTCTGTTCCTTCTCCTTTTTCATAATTTATAGCTAAATCATACATTGCTTTAATATAATTATTTTCTACTGCTTTTTGATACCAGAAAAAAGCTTTTTCTAAATTCTTTTCTGTTCCTTCTCCATTTTTATAATATACGGCTAAATCATACATTGCTTTTTCATTACCATTTTCTGCTGCTACTTTTTGGGTCCAATAAAATGCTTTTTCAAAATCCATTTCTGTTCCTTCTCCATTTTTATAACACACAGCCAAATTATACATTGCTTGTACATCCCCATTTTCAGCAGCCTTTTGAAACCAGTAAAATGCTTTTTCTAAATTCTTTTCTGTTACTTCTCCTATTACATAAAATATGCCTAAATTATACATTGCTCCTTTATCACCATTTTCAGCTGCTCTTTGATTCCAATAAAATGCTTTTTCTAAATTCTTTTCTGTTCCTTCTCCATTTAAATAACATTTTCCTAAATTATACATTGCTTCCTTAACATCATTTTCTGCTGCTTTTTGATACCAATAAAAGGCTTTTTCTAAATTCTTTTCTGTTCCTTCTCCATTTAAAGAACATAAAGCTAAATCAAATAATGCTTCTTTAACACTATTTTCTGCTGCTTGCTGATACCAATAAAAGGATTTTTCTAAATTCCTTTTTACTCCTTTTCCATTTTGATAACATATGGCTAAATTATACATTGCTTTTTCATAACCATTTTCGGCTGCTTTTTGAAACCAATAAAAGGCTTTTTCTAAATTCTCTTCTGTTTCTTCTTTACTTATATAAAATATAGCTAACTCATACATTGCTTCTTTAATACCATTTTCAGCTGCTTTTTGATACCAATAAAAGGTTTTTTCTAAATTCTTTTTTGTTCCTTCTCCATTTTGATAGCATATGGCTGAATAAAACATTGCTTCTTTAATACCATTTTCAGCTGCTTTTTGACACCAATAAAAAGCTTTTTCTAAATTCTTTTCTGTTCCTTCTCCATTTTGATAACATATGGCTAAATTATACATTGCTTTCTCATGGCCATTTTCAGCTCCTTTATGATACCAATAAAAGGATTTTTCTAAATTCTTCTCTGTTCCTTTTCCATTTTGATAACATATGGCTAAACAAAACATTGCTTCTTTAATACCATTTTCTACTGCTTTTTGATACCAATAAAATGCTTTTTCTAAATTCTTTTCTGTTCCTTCTCCAATTTGATAGCATATGGCTAAATTAAACATTGCTTTTTCATGGCCATTTTCAGCTGCTTTTTGAAACCAATGAAATGCTTTTTCTAAATTCTTTTCTGTTCCCTTTCCACTTTCATAATATATAGCTAAATTATACATCGCATTTTCATGATCATTTTCAGCTGCTTTTTGATACCAATAAAATGCTTTTTCTAAATTCTTTTCTGTTCCTTTTCCACTTTTATAATATATGGCTAAATTATACATTGCTTCTTTAATACCATTTTCAGCTGCTTTTTGATACCAATAAAAAGCTTTTTCTAAATTCTTTTCTGTTCCTTCTCCATTTTGATAACATATGGCTAAATTATACATTGCTTTCTCATGGCCATTTTCAGCTGCCTTTTGAAACCAATAAAATTCTTTTTCTAAATTCTTTTCTGTTCCTTCGCCATTTTTATAATATATGGCTAAATTATACATTGCTTCTTCAATACCATTTTCAGCTGCTTTTTGATACCAATAAAAGGATTTTTCTAAATTCTTTTCTGTTCCTTCTCCATTTTGGTAACATATGGCTAAATTATATATTGTTTCTTCAATACCATTTTCTGTTGCTTTTTGATACCAATAAAAGGCTTTTTCCAAATTCTTTTCTGCTCCTACTCCATATTTATAACTCATAGCTAAATTATGCATTGCTTCCTTAACACCACTTTCTGCTGCTTTTTGATACCAATAAAAGGATTTTTCTAAATTCTTTTCTGTTCCTTCTCCATTATAATATAATAAAGCTAAATAAAACTTTGCTTCTTTAATACCATTTTCTTCCGCTTTTTGATACCAATAAAAAGCTTTTTCTAAATTCTTTTCTGTTCCTTCTCCTTTATGATAACATATGGCTAAATTATACATTGCTTCTTCATAGCCATTTTCTGTTGCTTTTTGATACCAATAAAAGGCTTTTTCTAAATTCTTTTCCGCTCCTACTCCATTTTTATAGCTTATAGCTAAATAATACATTGCTTTTTCATAACCATTTACTGCTGCTTTTTGACCCCAATAAAATGCTTTTTCTAAATTATTTTCTGTTCCTTCTCCAATTAAATAGCATTTTCCTAAATTATACATCGCTTCTTTGACGCCATTTTCTGCTGCTTTTTGATACCAATAAAAGGCTTTTTCTAAATTCTTTTCCACTACTTCTCCTTTTGCATAACATATGGCTAAATTATACATTGCTACTTTATCACCATTTTTTGCCAATTCTTCTAAAGAATTAATACATTTTTTACACAATAATTCTATAGTGCAATATGAACAATTTTCGGTATTTACTATATATATTTCTTTATCTGAAAAATTTAATTTAATAGATTTGGTATCCATTTAGTTATTTGGAAATTTAATTTACTGAAAAAAAAAACTATTTTTTTTAGACGTATTTTTTTTTTTTTTTTGACCATTTTTTCTTTTTTTATCGTTACATTATGAATGAGTTACTAAAAAGGGAACGTTTAACCAAAAATAGAAATTACAATAAATAATTTTTTTTTCAGGCCATATTTTTTTCTATACATTGATCTGCATCGAGAAATTTCTTTAAAATAAGTTGTCAATAGATATGTTAAAAAAAAAATGCTAATTTAATAAAATAAATAAGATTAATTATAGCGAAAGTTTAAGATATAAGATTATTATAATTCATATTTTGTGTAACAACTGGATAAATTTGCTAGATAAAAATGGGGCAAAATTTGCTGATCTTAATAAAATGAACGTCACTGTTTTTGTACATCAATACCTCTAGCAATTCTTTTCAATAACCTTCAAAAAAAATTTTCACTTGTATCCTACTATCTATTTCAGTATTTTCGGGGTCCTGTTAAGAACTTTTTTTAAATGAATTTTTTATTTATTTGTAAGTTTATTAGTAAATTATTAAATAATGAAAGCACGGTAAAGAAATTTTTATTAATCAAGGATTCATTCTTGTTTAATGCTATTATATTTTTATTTATATGAAAATTTTTTTTGATATTTTGCTTCGTATTAAAAATTCGAAAATTGATGATTTTGTCTAAAATATGATCATTGCGGCGGATTTATGAAATTTGGCAAAAACCTGCTGCGCCTCGGGAATTAAAATTGACTTACAGAAAAACATTAAGCTTTTTTCCTAAAAAATGTCAAATAATGACGCACCTTTAACACTGGAAAAATTAGGTAACGAAAAAATTGGTTAGACGCAAGATTAAAAATTTTTTAGAGCTCATTTTTGACTGTTCACTAATAAATTTGGGACTTAAATAGAAATTTGGTGACTAAAAGACTGTCAAATATTTATTTAATTTGACATGACGGACAAATTTTGAGGTACAGTCTAACCTCGATATACCGATATTCGATATACCGATATACTATTAAAAACTTGATATACCGATAAAATTTTATTTTCCCACTATATGTGAGGACATATAAATATCGGTATAACTTTGATATAACGATATTTTCTAAAAATTTTATATATGTCCCAACATATCGTTATATAAAAGTTTGACTGTATTTCATAAATCCGCCATGATGTCATATTGATCGACTATAAAATTAAGGATTTATATAATTTTATTTATTTGTTCACACTCCTTATTATGATCATTGTTTAAGTAAATGTATTTACCATTTAGTTTATTTCTCTACAGGCAAAATTTCCGATTAAAATTAGCATTACTCTTATATATTATCAAAATGTGTGAAAGTAGTATCACTAGTATTATAGTATTAACATTTTATTGAAGCTTTGTGAATCGACTTTGGTATCGGTTTTTTTATAATTTTATAAATAAATAAATTCAAACGTAATAATGATTTTCGAAAATTTTTAAGTATTTCTGAAATTAGATTCTTTGATACTTTCATTAGTAATTTACAGTTATTAAGATTTCCTCGCGCATAAATCAGATCATAATATTATTAATACCGCTTTAAGTTTGATATAGGATCTTGATGTATAAATTAAACTATTAAGCTTTAAATTGGTATATCATTTATTTATGTTCATTTTTTTATTATTTTCTTTATTATTATATTATAAAAAAATGAAAAGATTTGATATTTAAGTTTATCCATATTCTTAAAAATAATAAATAAACTTGCATCAAATATTTGACCAAAGTTATTAAAATTTTTTAAATTCAATTGTAACTGAAACCATTAATTATGGCCAGAATTAAGATAACCATATTTAATCCATGATCCGTCTCCGAACCAGTACAAACTACTAATACATTTCGGGGAATCATTTTTGCAAATTAATTATCCCTTAATGGCTTTTATGCTAATTTGTCCAGAATTTTTTTTTTTAAAATGATATAGAATAAGATCCGAAGTATTCTGAACGATAAATTTGTGTTATCATATATTAATTACACAAGTTTGATCATAATATACTTGCCATTTAAGACAAATTGGTGATATTACCTAGAAAGTAGCTAGACCAAATTTGTATTGCAACTCCGGCTGAAAACAGTGTAACCGATTGATTAAAACTGGGGGAATCAAGGTTCGACAAAAATTTTTATATTGTATGATTAGTTTAAAAATTTTTTTCTTTAGCGACGCTGGATTCTGGCCTTTAAAAACGCTACATTATTAAATTGCAAGAAGTGTACCGATCATAAAATTAATGTTTTTTTTTTATTTATTTGCTGGTAAATAATTTGTTTAAAGGAATAACAAAAAAAAATAAAATTATTCATTTCTATCAATCACAGGCTATCTAACTTATTGTAACATATTTTGCTTATATTGGGTGGTCTCAAACGTACACTGGAATTGCGAACTAGTTAACACTCGCCCATCAATGTTATTCTCATCCATTATTATAAAACGATTAAATTATGTTTTTCATCTTACAATTTAATGACAAAACAGAACTTTGAGACAATAGACTCTGAAACTCCCTTATTTACTCAACACTAGTGCTTCGATCCGGATGAAATCCGTCATCCGGATTAAATAACAATTTAATCCGGATGAAAACTGTTATTAAACGAAAATCTGGATAAAAAAATCATTTCAAAAAATCCAGTCCTACCATTAGATGCGCAACGTCAAACATGCCTTAAATTGTTAAATTCTGATCAGGTGTTTCAGAAATATTTTAAGTTATCCGAAAACTGGCAATCCGGATGGATCCGACGAAACCCGGTTCAAACCGTGGATTTCATCCGGATTTTTGATTTAATCCGGATCAATCCGGATCAATTCGTACATGGATCGAAGCACTACTCAACACGTTATAAAATCCGCTCGCTTTAATAATAACTTTATGGACTTGAGCAAAGCGTAATGATCGTGTCGATATTAATTTATTAAAAATTAGCCTTAATGCATCTTAAAATACTCCTTAACGCAAACATTTTTATGCAATCTTTCGAACAACGTACAAAACAAATTATTTTTGCATAACAACACACTCTTAAACCTTATGCAAATACTTAAAGCATCGATCAGTAAATCAAAAATATTTATCATATATCCCAAATCAACGAGAATTTAAACGTTGCTAGTTCCTTGGTCAAAATCAAAATTAATCACAACCAGTATATACTATTGACCGATAATAAACACTATTATAGATAATCACACTATTAGATTTGCACCAAATATCATAAACGGTAACGAGATGATGGAATAAAATCGTCCTAGGTCAATAGAGAAACGATGAAGTTAACAATAAAAAGAATATGATCAAAATATTTTGTAATATACAGACAAATCATAATTCATAATCCCAAAAATTTACCCCATTTTTTTTAAACGTAATAATTTTGTATTAATATGTAATTTTTAAATTTTGCGAAGTATTTATTAAATATTATAAAAATAATTTAAATTGTTATTTAATTTTAACAAAAATACAAAAAATATTAATTTTTACATACAATAAAGAAATTAATTCTTGCGAAACATTTTAATGGATTATTATTAATGTTATCGTTCACCCCAATAGGATCATGCAGATTTTCATAGACCGATATTTTTATTAGGCATAGCAATAACACATGATTGATATAATAAAGCGGAGTAAAAAAATATGGTGTAAATGAATTTTTTGTAGGAAAAATTTAAATAAAGCTTATAAAGTGGAATAGTTAAATAAAACTTATTTATGATGCTATTAATTAATGCATGATCAAAAAACGTCAAAATGATATCTCGGTCACAGGGACCTCCGGGGATGATACTTGCCCATCAAGTAAGAGAGTAATAATAACACATTTGCCATTGTGTGAATAGGTCTAGTTTTTACTATTATTATGATGGCATTAGTAGGAAATAAATGTAATAAATTACACAATTTATATGATTATACAAATAACAATATACAGCATATGAAATATTATTATTAAATACAAATTTTATTTATTACACGAAACAAATGTACAGTACTGAAAACAATTTTGTATAAGTAGTTTATTCTTACATTGTTACAAAAAACATCTTTTTTTATCTTTGTAGCATTAAAAAAAAATAACATCCTCTAAAAAAAAAAATATCTCACTACAATTAATATGAAAAAAAAATCCCCAGAAAAATTAATTATAACGATTTATTGTTACAAAAAATAATTAATTAATTTATTAGTCTATTATTGAGTTTGATGCAAAAAAATATTATTATTATTAATAATAATAAGAATCGGGAAAAAGGCAATTGCTGTGGCGCCGCAATATCGATCTGATCACTGATCCAAACCTAAATGGTGAAAGAATGTATTCAGGAAAAAAAAATCTGTTTGAAAGAAAAAAAGCCAAACCGAGAAAGGAAAAGGGAAAAAATTTTCGGATTGGAAAAAGAGCTAACCGGAAAAAAAACTAAAAAATTCGAACGAAAAAAAAAATTGTGGGGAGAAATAAAGAGAAAAATTGTTTTGAAAAAAGAAACCGAAAAGCCAAAAGAAAGAAAAAAAAAAAATTCGAAAGAAAAAGAAAAGGATAAAGAAAGAAATTGGTTTTAAAAAAAATTCAGTCCAAAAAGACCGAAAAAAAAATTCAAAAAAAAAATTAATAATAATGTCTAAAAAAAAAGACCAAAAAAAAAATAATACTCATAAGTCTTAAAAGATTATTTAATAAAAAAAAATAATAATAATTCTTCAGCTTTAGAAAAAAACCAAATCTAAATGGGAAAAGAATAAAAAAAAAAGAAAGAGGAAAAAAACAAAAAATTTTTAAAAAAAAGAAAAGAAAAAGGTGTTTGAAAGAGAAAAGAGGAAATTTGAAAAAAAAGAAAGAACCATTTATAAAAGATCGGTTCAAGAAAAAAAAAATGGGATTTAGATCGGTTGAAAAATAAAATTCCGATTAAATTTCATTAACCGGAACTGGATTAGATGTACAACATGACTTGCGGGTCTTAACTATAAAGGATACGGCAAAATTAATTTATACAGGCTAATCTAAACGTTAGTCACACAAGCACCATTTTTTTAATTATATAGATTTTAAAATTTTTGTATTCATGGATATTGGTTTTCGGAATTACGATTTGTGATTACTGTATTAAAAAAAACAATAGTTTCTCATCTTCATTAATAAATTAGTTTGTAAAAATATTTAAATCCTTTATCTAACATAATCAATGATTTTCATAGATAGTTGAACTTTGATAAACCTTTGGCGTCAGCATGTGATCAGATCATCATGGTGTTTTCTATAATAATTTCTTTTATTGAAGATTATTTTCAACGATCATCGAGAATTTATTAGCTTTCAAACTTTTAAAATTTATCGGTCAACTTTATCTTATTACTTGCACCAAACATGTCTACAACATTTTTGAAAGAATTATCTAATGATTACGAAAAACTTTTTGAGACAGAATTAGGATATGACGTTGTTATTTATTCCGGAGAAGAGCCAAATGCTAAAGAATTTCATGTTCATTCAAATATTTTATGTATTAGATCACAATATTTTCGCTCTGCATTTTCTAATGAGTGGACTGAAAAAATAGATGGAAAATTTATCTTCAAAAAACCAAATATTTCACCACAATTATTTAATATAATTCTTAGGTAATTTTATAAATTCATTAATTTTTTTTATTTATATTCATTGTTATATCTAAATAATAATTATTTTATTTTTAGATTTATTTATTGTGGAAATATTGAATTGAAAAATTTACAAGGTCCCGATGTATTAAAATTATTGATAGCAGTGGATGAACTAAATATTGGTTCATTGATTACTCATATTCAAGAATATTTAATTGAGAATCGAACCGAATTTTTGCATCAAAATCCAACTGGAATTCTTGAAACAGTATATCAGCATGAAACATTTGTTGATTTATGGGATTTTTGTCTTGAAAATATTTGTGAAAAACCAACGATCTTATTTAATTCCGATAAATTCATTAATTTAAAAGCTTCTTTATTGGAATTATTACTAAAAAGAGATGACTTAAATATGAATGAAATCAAAATTTGGGAAAAGTTATTAATATGGTGTTTTTCTCAACAAAATGTGAATGTGAATAATGATCCAACAAAATGGAGTGAAGAAAATATTATAAAGATTAAGGAAGAATTACACAGATTTATTCCTTTAATTCAATTCTATAATATTGAACCTGCAGATTTCTTTTATAAGGTTTATTGTTATAAAGATATCTTGCCACAAGATTTGATTCATGGTCTTTTGGAATTTCATATAGTACCTAACATGAAACAAAAAACTAATCTTCCTTTTTCAAGAAAACAAGATTTAAAATATCATCTTGATTCAATCTTAATTGAACCAGATAGTATTCTTCTTCTTACTTCATGGATTGATAAAAAAGATTCTTCACATTATGATAAAAAAAATGTTCCTTATGATTTTAAATTATTATATCGTTCAAGTCGGGATGGAATTGATTCTAATTCATTTCATACCAATTGTGATAATAAAGGCGCTACTATTTGGGTAGCAAAAATTAAAGATTCAACGCAATTAGTTGGAGGGTATAATCCACTTGATTGGAGCGGGGATAGTGGTTATAAAGCTACAGTAAATAGCTTTTTATTCAGTACTACAGATGGAAAAAATATTTCAACTGCAAAATTAAGTTATGTAAATATGACGTCATGTGCTATTTATTGTTCTCGTGCTCATGGACCTTCTATGGGTAATTTAAACTGTATAAACGATAATTGGCTTTATAATAGTTATGATAATGGAGACCGTTATCCAAAAATAGGAATCCCAGCACATTTTATTGTAGAAAATTATGAAGTGTTTCAAGTAACCAAAAATAATTAGTAAAATAATTAAAGAAACACGCGAGTAGTTATTAAACCTTTTAATGAAATATTTAAAATATTACAAGGAATATTAAATAATTTCTTAGCTTAAATCTGATAATTATGTATTTATTATTAGTATTAAAAAAAAAAATTCATGGGTATTATGTGGGTATTATGTACAGGGTTGAGCACTATACAGTATGATTTCCTGAATTTAGTGTTACGATCCGTCAATCCGTAAGTAAACACATTTTGGCTATTTTATGAACATTAAATCAATAAATAAAAATTTTTTTTTAAGATATTATCAATTATTGGTGTAGCAAATAAATTTGAAATTGTTTCTGTTTTATTTATTATTTGCACACAACTTCAAGGAGTTATGAGAATCTGATACTGAAAAAAAATAATAACTTTCTGGTACAGAACAGATGATTTTGAACAAAATTTTAGGGGATTATTTCATATGTCACTATTTAAAATTTTTATTGAAAATGGGATAAATTTACGTACTCTTGAAATTGAGATGGGTACTCGACATTATGATTTTATAAAAATACTCTTGAGTTAATTTTACAAAATCAAAATTTTATTCACTATATTGGAAATTTGAAACTTTATAACATCGATTATTATAAAGAAAATATGGTAATTAATAACCATATATTGCAAATAATTAATTTACATCAAAATCTTAAGAAAATTAAAATATACCGTATTAAAGAGCTATCTGTGCGTTTGTGTTGTTTTTTTAGCCTTTTGATTATTAAGAAGTTGTACATGTGTTTACCTAATTCTAGCCCTTTTTGGTTACCTGTTAGGGTATTGAGGGACTTTCTTTCTGCGCCTATTCAGTTGCCTGTCAAATACAAAAAAGAAATCGTGTCAGGTGTATTCATCACTAAAGTTTTCAAACCCTGAACATCGAGCTATTCCAAAAATAGAACTGCGCAATTTTTCTGATGCCCATATAGCTTATTTCATCGCAGTAATTGAGTTTTAAAGTTTTCAGATTTGGGCATGAATCTGCAAGGGTATAAATGGTGAGTCTACAACATGAGATATAGTGCATCATCTTTATCTAAGAAATTAAAAATCTTATTTTGTAGTTCAGGTAGTATGAGCACCATTTTTTAAAGAGATATACGTAATTCAATAATTTTTTATTATGCGTTGCTTATTACATCAAGTCCGACATTTCCAATCCTGGAGCAGTGATCACCAGCTGAGAAGATTTTTTCGTTTGAAGATTAAGCATATAATATGTATATTTATGGCACATTCAAGCATTTTTAATTTATCAGAACTATTAGAGTCGATTCTATATTTATTAGTAATAAATAAATCTCTCTATCCCTTACCGAGATTTAAAACTATTTCACGGGGTAAATGTAAAAAATCTCACCTTCCCATTCTCTCACTATGAACTATCGGATGGAGACATAGATGGGAATTAAACGCTCATGCCCAAATATAGTATATCTAAATTTCAATGCTACATGTAGACTAGCTATCAGAAATTGTTATAAGAAATAATAATAATAAATGAAAATTTAAAATACTTTATTGAAATGATTGCTTTCATTAAATGAGCAAAAATTCAATAATAATTGAATATATAATTATACGTAGCAAACATAATAAATATTTTTTCTCGTCCTAATATAATTAATTAGAAACCTCTAAATCAAATAATTTAGAATTGACAATCTATTAAATGATAAAAAGTTAGTAATCATGGAATTAAACATATAATGCGTGCAATAATCATAAAAAAATAATTAATACCTTTATTATCTTCTTCATCTTCAAGATATGAAGTAATTATAGATGAATTAACAGGCTTTGGCAAATTACTAAATGTGAATACCCTACTAGTGTATATTGCATCAGGAATTTTTTCATATGAAGTTGAAATATTTGGTATCTCCTTATCAGCTTCATCAAATTAAGTTTTAATTTCTTTTCCTTTATAGCCAAATTTTTCTTCATCTTGATAAAAACCATTAGAAGCATCATGCCAAAATAATAATATGTCATATAATTCATTTGCTGTTGGTCTTTGATTTGGAACAGCACTCATACATCTATAAGCTAATTTTTTATAAAATTCAGGAGTTCCCTTTTCAAATTCAGGTCTGATTCCATTGCAAATTTCTAATACTAAGCTAATTTCATGTTTTCTATTATAAAAAGGAGGTTTTCCAGATGTTAATTCTGTCATAATTACACCAAAACTATAGACATCAGACGATAATGTATATGGTTCTCCATTCAAAACTTCTGGAGCAATGTATGGTAATACTCCACATATTTTATTATCTGATTTTTGTTTATTTGATTGCCCTGATAATCCAAAATCTGATACACAAGTATTAATAGTATTTTTGGCACTATTCTGTAAAATATTTCCACTATGAAAATCTTTATGAAAATATCCCAATTTATGTAAATTTTTAAGGTCATGTACTATATCAGATAATATTTCCAATTTTTCATTCCAAAAAATATTATTATATCAGATAATATTTCCAATTTTTCATTCCAAAAAATATTATTAAAATTACTTGAAAGAATACTTCTCAAATTTCCTCGAACTGCTAATTGTATAATCATCATAAATTCCCCAGTTTTTGTATCTTTAGTTATTCCATAAAATTTTAAATAATTATGATTATCATTAGAATAAATATTCCAAAGTGTTTTAATCTACAAAAATTTAAAAGTATCATGAATAAATCTTTATATTTTGAAAATTAATCAACAATAGAAAATGTAAATATACCTCATTTAAATAATTAGCAGAAATATTTTGTGAATCATTTAATTTTTTCAAAGCTACTTTTATAGGTTTATGTTCTTCTTTTTTCCAACTTTTATCATTTTGTCTTTTATAATCTGCTTTACCATCAATCCATGTTGCAGAGTAAACTTTGGCAAATCCCCCTTCACCAATTTGTTTTACATCTTTAAATCTATCAAATGGTACCCATTCAAGAAATAATGGAATATATGGATAATTATCATCCTCATAATCATCAGAATATTTTGCATTATAAATTGTATCCTTGATAAATTCATCAATACCATTATTCCCACTGGTCCATCCTTCAATTATACAACGAGGAACACATTCTTTACACCATAATTTGTCATCATTTGGTCGATAACAATTTTCATGATTAATAATTGAATTTCTATTAGAAATACTCAATGTATTAAACTCAGACTCTATTTGTATTTCGTCCTCATTATTGCAACTCATTTTTGTTTTCAATAAAAAAAAAAAAAAATTATTTTAGTCCGTTTGCCATGTCTAGTCAAATATGTTCATGTTATAGTAATACAAGCATGTAATACAAAATAATTAAGATGTAGATCCTTTATTAGTTCCTTTTTGTATAACACTAAGTTGATCGACAACATGGGATTTTATGTCAGGTGGATATGTTATTGGTTCCAATTAAGGGCATTACTTAGTAATTATTATTACAGTTCACGACATAAATATCCGGAATTTTTGATTTTGTGCATAAAGGGGCGCTGTCACACCAGGTCTTGTGCAATCAAAATAATAACTAAAATGGAAATTCACCAGCCCCTTTAGAATATATATATAAACACAAAAATTCTCACCTGATTGTTTTATTAGTGGCAAAACAAATTCATGGCGCCCACTTCGGAATTTGAAATGCAACGGTTAACCATAAAGGAATTATGGGACAATAACATACGAAAACCCTCCGAAATAATTAAAATAACTGGTTTTCCTAAGTCTACAGTATATGATATTGTCAACCGTCTAAAAAAAACAGGAAGTGTTAAGCACTTACCCATTCCTGGTCGTCCTCTTGTTCTTTCTCCCAAAAAACGTCGATATCTTGGCCGTCTTCTTAAAAATGATAATGCTACAACTTCAGCTCTAATGACTACAAAGCTGAATAATTTATATCCAGACCTTAATGTATCAACCCGAACTGTTCAACGTACTCTCAAAAATAAACTTAATTATATTGTTTGTAGGCCACGATCAGTTCCCCTTCTTAAGGCAAGTCATGTTGAAACTCGTCTTCAATGGGCCTTAAACCATACCCAAGATGACTGGTCTCACACAATTTTTTCAGATGAAAGTACATTTCAGACATTCCGTAATACTCAAATTGTGCATTACAAGGCTGGCAATCCACGTCCATCACATCCTATGGTAAAGCATCCATACAAAGTGCATGTTTGGGGTGCATTTTGCCGTCAGGGACCAATTGGAGTTGCACTTTTTACAGGAAACATGAATTCTGCAAAATACCGTGAAATTCTTCAATCCCAACTACTTCCTAATGCTTATCATGCTGGTTATGGATGGAAATTTCAGCAAGACAACGCACCTACACACACTGCAAAGCTTACCCATCAATTTTTTGTGATTAACGATGTTTCAGTTATTGATTGGCCTGCTAACTCACCTGACCTGAATCCTATCGAGAATCTATGGGCGATTCTCAAAGGGAATGTAGAAAAAAGGGTCAATAATTGGATTATGAAAAAAAAATCACTTAGTGGAGATGATTTTCAGGGCATAATTCAGCAGGAATGGGATAACATTGATCAAAACGTTTTCTTTAATTTAGCAGATAGCATGTCAGATCGGATTAACATGGTCATAGAAAAAAATGGTTACACGATAAATTACTGATTTTTGACGTATGTTTATCTGCGCATTTTAAACTATAAATACAATAAATTTGAAATGAAAAAAATAAACTTTATTATATTTTTACATATTGTGATAAAATTCCGAATATTTATGTCGTGAACTGTAGGTATACACTTTTGTAGGTGATTTTATATTTGACATCTGTGCACAATTTTTTTTATGATAAGTTTAACTATTAGTATATTTATTGCTAATATCATGTTTAATTATTTTTCAGAATAAGATCTTTTTTTGTATTATAGAAGTTTCCTGCTGAATTAAAAGTCACAGAATAACGATTATAGATAAAACTATAATATTTATTGCACACAATAACCAACTTTTCGTTAAGAATTATAAATTATATCAAGATGTATATAATAAGAAACACGGCACAAATATTAGGTAATTTGTGCTAGTATAAAGAAAGAATAACAGAAAGAACTCGATCTAAAATTTAAGTGCGGCCATTTCCGCTCTCTAGTTACCACGAACCATTTATAATAATTTTTTTTATTTTTCAGTTTTTATCATAAAAACCGAAACTACCTTATTAGTCTTTTTTTTTATTAATTTTTTTATCCCTTTGTTTTATTTTTATTGGATTTTTTTAGGGGATTTTTTGTTAATCGGAATTTATCAAAATTTTTGAATTTTTTTTTTAACCAAAAAAATATAGTTGGTTTGGGTCAAGACTATAAAACTATGTCCTACGGCTTTTTCGATGTTTAGTGATATTATTTTTAAATATGATATATATGTTAGTTCATTAAAGAAAGAAAAATCTTTGGATTTTATATATTGAGAAACTTACCTTTTATCTTATTAGAAAATATTGGTCAATACATTTGGCTTTTTCTTTTTATTTATTGCTAATTGTTATGAAAAAAAAAAACTTTTAAAAAACAAAAAAAAACCTGTTGTATTAAGTGAAATAATACCAAATAAATAAAAATAACTATAAATTAAATATATTATCATTTTATAAAGAATTTTATTATATTCATAACTTCTGAATTACCTCCCCAATATTCAAATTATTCTGCAAATTGTTAAGAAGAGTCTGAAATGTTGAAATATGCATGCCGTTTGCACTATTAAATTCTTTGTGGCTCTATTTAATTTAAAAGGGAGCGATATCATGTTTTAAAGTTTGTGTAACATTTCAAAATTTAGCCAGCAAAAATGCACATCACTATGATAAACTATTTAACTATTACCTAATTGAAAATTATGCAAAATTACGAGGTCTAATTTTTATTATATGTCACTTCTTTTTTTTTATTTTATTTATTTTATTAAATGTACAAATGATAAGTAAAGTGATTGACATTGTGATAAAATAAAAGCCTGGTTTAATTTTTGTTTTTTTTTGTAATAAGACATAAACCAGATAAAATGGTGCTTTTTTAGACATTTTTTTACACATAAACACAAATATAAAATGAGTTTAACACATTTCATTTTTATAGGGCTAGTTTTAATGTTTAAATAATTCTTAAAAAAGAATACAATGTTTAATATTTGGATAAATAAATATAAAACGAAAAAAGGAATTATTCAAATTACAAACTAAGAATCTTGTAAAATATTTTACTAGTACTCTAATCTTAGTGTTTAAATAAATCCAAAAAGAATAAAATAAAGACCAATTTCTGTTGAATATATAATATTAAATATCACTTGAAAATTATAAATCTCTTTTTAAAACATAAACAATCATTTATTTTAATATATAAGTAGTAATTAAATAAATAAAGTTAATTAATTTGCAAGATTAATTTTTTTACATATCATAGCATATCAGAGCACATACCTAATGATCCCAAATCTTTAATTATATAATCATTCAAATCACATTTGCTTTTACATTAGCTTGTAACCTTCACTTTCAAAGAATTTCATTCAACTTTTACTAGTATTTTCATCTAAATAATTAATAAATAAATTAATTTCATATAAATAATTTGCAAGATTAATTTTTTATCATATAAATTATAGTACATACTTAATGACCTTGAATCTCTAATTATACAATCATTCAAATCTGAATGACTTGTATTATATGCTTGTGAATCTTCACTATCAAGAATTTCATTCAATTTTTTACTAGTAAAATCAAGTAAGCGGCTTGTATAACATGCTTTAGGATGTGTTTTAGTAGTAAGATTGTTATGTCCAATTGGTGCATTTATAAATTCTATAATGTTGCTTTTTAATTCTTCACTGACTTCATAAGAACGGAAAATCCATTTTTCAATAATTTTTAATACTTCTTTAGAAGATGGTCTTTTTAGTGGATCTTCATTCCAACATTTTTTCATTAAATCTACATAACATTGTGGAGTATTTTCAATAATTTCAGGACGTTCACCTTTACAAATACTTAAACTAAGTTGAATATCATGTGCTCTATTATTAAATGGTGGTACTCCAGATGTAAGTTCCCACATAATCATAGAAAAACTATATAAATCACTAGCTGGAGTATAAGATTTTCCTCTTAAAACTTCAGGAGCCATAAATGGTATAACACCATAAATATCATACTTTTTCAAAAACGATTTTGCAGGTTGACATAATCCTAAATCACTAATATAAAATTTATCCTTATTCTTATCATTATGATTTAAAATATTGCCATCATGAAAATCACAATGAATAAGATTTTTTGCATGTATCTTATTAAGCCCAGAAATAATTTCGTACAACATATATAATTTTTGATTCCAATTATTTTCAACTATTCTTGTTAAATTTTCTCTTAAATTACCTTTATTTGCATAATCCATTACTACCATATATTTTGAAGTATTTGGATCTTCTGTAAATCCATAAAAATATATAATATCATTCGAACTTAAAACACTTGTATGATATTTCCACTATAAAAAATAACAATAATTGATTAATATAAATAAATCTTAAATTAAAAAATAAAAAATAATATAATATCATACTTCTTTTAAAAATTCATTTAAATTTTCATTTAAGTCCTTATGACATTTAAGAATTACTTCTTCATCATTATTATTCTTTAACCAAGTAGCTTTATATATAGTACCAAATCCTCCTTCATTAAGATATTCAACATTTTTAAATTTGTTATAAGGAATCCATTTTAATCCATTTTTAAGAACAAAATCATTTATAATTGCATTTTTACTTTTTCCAAATCTATAAATTTAAATAGTTGAAATTATATTATAGCTTGTATTATAATTACACTAAAATAAATTATTACTTACTCTAAAATTTAAATAAAGAATTTGATGTAATATAAATCTTAGTTTCTAGATAAATATAATAACCTATAATTTACAACTTACCAACTAAAGCAACAGATATTTTTTAAATGAAAGAATTCAGTTAACAAATAAATATTATAAAAAATATATGACAATAAAAATATAAATATCTTACAAGCTATATCATAGATAGTTGTTTATATAAAGAAATTAGTTAGTTTAAATTATATGTAAATATTATATATATAAGTAATAATAGAATTAAATAAATAACTTACTTCCTATATTATTTGATAATTTTTTAAATATAGAAATTAGTTAGTTTAAATTATATGTATATATTATATAAATAAAATAACTTATAACTCAACGATCTATTAAATAAAAAATTTAGTTAGTTTAAATTATATATAAATATTATATAAATAAGTAATAATAGAATTAAATAAATAACTTATAACTTACGATCTATTAAATAAAGAAATTAGTTAGTTTAAATTATATGTAAATATTATATAAATAAAGTAATCATAGAATTAAATAAATAACTTACGCCCTATATTATTTAATAATTTTTTTTAAAATAAAGAAATTAGTAAGTTTAAATTATATGTAAATTTTATATAAACAAGTAATAATAAAATTAAATAAATAACTTATGACTTACCAACTAAAATAAATTACAAAATAATTTTTAAATAAAGAAGTTAGTAAGTTTAAATTATATGTAAATATTATATAAATAACTCATAAATAACTTACGATCTATTAAATAAAGAAATTATTAGATATATGTAAATATTATATAAATAAATAATAATATAATTAAATAAATGACTTACACCCTATATTATTTAAAATTTTTTAAATAAAGAAATTAGATAGTTCAAATTATATATAAATATTATATAAATAGAATTAAATAAATAATGTATGACTTACCAACTAAAACAAAATAATTTTTTAAATAAAGAAATTAATTAGTTTAAATTATACATAAATATTCTATAAACAAATAGAATTAAATGAATAAACTTACTTCCTATATTATTAATAATTTTCAAATAAAAAAATTAGTTAGTTCAATTTATATGAATATTATATAAGAAATTTTCTAACTATCACCGGAGGTGATGATCACTGGTGACTGAAATTATGATGATCGACCAGCATTAAAAAAATATAGTGCCAGTAAAAATTGATAATTCTGGCCAACGGTGATGATCACCCCCGGTGATTTGAAGTAAAGATCATTATATAAATAGTAATAATAGAATTAAATAAATAACTTATGACTTACCAACTAAAATAAATTACAAAATAATTTTTAAATAGAGAAATTAGTTAGTTTAAATTATATGTAAATATTATATAAATGACTTACCAACTAAAATAAATTACAAAATAATTTTTAAATAGAGAAATTAGTTAGTTTAAATTATATGTAAATATTATATAAATAAGTAATAATAGAATTAAATAACTTATGCTTATGATCTATTAAATAAAGAAATTAATTAGTCTAACTTATATATAAATATTATATAAATAAGTAATAATAGAATTAAATAAATAACTTATGACTTACCAACTAAAATAAATTTACGAAATAATTTTTAAATAAAATAATTAGTTAGTTTAAGTTATATGTAATATAAATACTAAATAATAGTAGAATTAAATAAATAACTTACTCCCTATATTATTAGATAATTTTTTAAATAAAAAAATTAGTTAGTTTAAGTTATATGTAAAGATTATATAAATGAGTAATTGAATAAATAACTTATAACTTACGATCTATTATTAAATAAAGAAATTAGTTTAGATTATATGTAAATATTATATAATAAAATTAAATAAATAACTTACTCCCTATATTTTTTAAATAAAGAAATTAGTAAGTTTAAATTATATGTAAATATTATAATAATAGGATTAAATAAATAACTTATGACTTACCAACTAAAATAAATTACAAAATATAAAGTAATTATAAGTAAATATTATATAAATAAGTAATAATAGAATTAAGCAAATAACTTATTACTTACCAACTAAATAATTACAAAATAATTTTTTAAATATAGAAATTAGTTAGCTTAAATTATATGTAAATAATAATATAAATAAGAATTAAATAAATAATTTACACCCTATATTATTTAATAATTTTTAAATAAAGAAATTAGCTTAAATTATATGTAAATGTTATATAAATAAGTAATAATAATTAAATAAATAACTTATGACCTACCAACTAAAAATAATTTTTTAAATAAAGAAATTAGTTAGTTTAAATTATATATAAATATTATATAAATGAATAATAATAGAATTAAATAAATAACTTATAACTTACGATCTATTAAATAAAGTAGTTAGTTTACAAATATTATATAAATAAGTAATAATAAATTAAATAAATAACTTACTTCCTATATTATTTAATAATTTTTCAAATAAAGAAATTAGTTATTTTAAATTAGGATTTTATAAAAAATCGCCATAGCGATGTGTCGCAAGTGTCACGTGACTTTACATATGTGAATAATTTGTCACCCCGCGTCACATCCTCTAGTTTTCCATTTTTATTACTTATTCTGGGGACTTACAATTTTTTCAGTGCAAAAAATACTATTTGTCACTCCCTATACATCACATGCTTAATTTCGGCCAAATTTTATAACGCTGGCCAAAACCTCCTTTTTTGGAGATTTAGGTAACGTTACACAATCCAAAAAAGGCAATTTTATTTTTCAGCAAAATTCAAGTTTTGTTATACAAAACTTCCAAAAAAGGAAATTTCTTTAACGATCTTTTAATTCCGGCCGGAATTATAAAATCACGTGACACTGGCGATGCATCGCCATGCCGATAAAAAACAAAACCCTTTAAATTATATATAAATAAATAATAATAGAATCAAATAAATGGCTTATAACTTACGATCTATTAAATAAAAAAATTAGTTAGTTTAAATTATATGTAAATATTATATACATAAATAATAATAGAATCAAATAAATAATTTATAACTTACGACCTATTAAATAAAAATTAGTTAGTTTAAATTATATATAAATGTTATATAAATAAGTAATAATAGAATTTCATGACTTACCAACTAAAATAAATTACAAAATAATTTTTAAATAAAGAAATTAATTAGTTTAAATTATATGTAAATATTATATAAATAAACTTACTTCCTATATTATTTAATAATTTTTAAATTAAGAAATTAGTTAGTAATAAAATTAAATAAATATAATTAATTTAAATTATATTTATATAAATAAGAATAATAGAATTAAATAAATAACTCATGACTTACCAACTAAAACAAATTAAAATAATTTTTTAAATAAAGAAATTAATCAGTTTAAATTATTTGTAAATATTATATAAATAAAGTAATGATAGAATTAAATAAATAACTTATAACTTACGATCTATTAAATAAAAAATTAGCTAGTTTAAATTATATGTTAATATTATATAAATAAATTTAAATAAATAACTTACTCCCTATAATATTTAATTAGTTAGTTTAAATTACATGTAAACTGAACATTATATAAATAAGTAATAATAGAATTAAATAAATCACTTACTTCCTATATTATTTAATAAGTTTTTAAATAATTATATGTAAATATTATACACATAAGTAATAATTGAACTAAGTAAATAACTTACTTCCTATATTATTTAATAATTTTTTTAAATAAAGAAATTAGTTAGTTTAAACTTTAGATTATATGTGAATATTATATAAAAAGTAATAATAAAATTAGATAAATAACTTACTCCCTATATATTATTTAATAATTTTTTAAATAAAGAAATTAATTAGTTTAAGTTGTATAAATAATAGAAATATAAATACCATAATACCATATGACTTACACCCTATATTAATTATTAATTAGTTAGATATAAATATAATATAAAAGTATTTACTGTAAGTTATATATATTACTTACAATCTAGTTATTTAAATTAAGAATATGATTAGTTGAATTACATAAAATATTAAACAAATAAATATAATAAATTTATTGTAACTTACCATCTGCTGTAATATAATTAATTATTAAATAGTTATTTAAATAAAGAATTTAGTTATTTAATGTTATGTAAATAAATAAAGCAAAGAATTAAAGATCTAAATAACTGATAACTTACCAACAACTATAGTATTATTAATTATTAAATAAATTATTTAGTTATATGGAATACAATAAAAATAATGAGTAATTCATTATTATTCAATTATATTAACTTACGAGCTAAATATTTGATATAATTTTTATATAATATAGTTAGTCTAAATTACATTTGCATATTATATATATAAGGTATAATTATAGATAGTATTTGGATTGTTTATAAATAAAAATTTAATATTTCAGCTTGTTTGATATACCTTTAGATTCTTTGGTATCACTTCCTCCAAATTCCTCAATACTACTTCTTTCAAATTCTTCAGCACCACTTCCCTCAAATTTTCTAGTACCACTTTCTTCAAATCCTTCAATATTACTGGTAACTAGTATTGTTAAATTGCAAATTTTGGTTTAATTATATTTGATTATTTCTTAATATTTTATCTTTGTTTTGTATATTATATTTACCTTCAGATTCCTTGATATTATGCAAAACTAGTTTTATTATATTGCAAGTTTATTTTAAAAATTTTGAATAATTCTAATTTACATTATATATTTATTCTATATACAGTATATAGCTTTACCTTTACAAATACATTGACCCATTACTATATTAAAATTTTCTCTAATTGGAAAAGATAAAATAAATATCTTTTTTTTCCTTTTTTTATTATTATCATTAAACTTCTTTATTAGTATAAATAAATATGGTAATAATATTTATGCAAAATGTATTAATATGCAAAAATGTTAATCACACTGCATATGTAAGAACTTGTGCGCGTGTAGCTACACGTTTACCACCACAAGTTATGAAAATATTCTTTTATTTATTAAACAAAATATTAATATATCCCGAGTTCCACACATGCTAAATATAAGTTCGATAAATTAAATTCTAAGTTCCAATGTATACAAAAGGTAATTTCTAAAATTTACGACAATTTCTCTTATTAATATTTAATCAGAAAAACGATCAACATATAATTGAAAAAGAAAAAATTATCTATGAACCTAGAGTGATAAACTGATTTAAATTTTCTAATTTCAAATATGGAAAAGGTAATTTCACAATTCTAGACTAAAAGTGCGATAGTTTTCCCTCATGATAACTAATCTATGAATCATTAATTAAAATAATTAATGGGGTACTTTTTCATCATAAGAATAAGGCAAAAAGAATCGGAAATAGAGTTTTGTGTGAAACGTAATTAATTTTCTTTACTCGTTCTTTATTCCACTGACTCACTTTCTGTTAATCCCTACTATAATACTATATAAACAAATAAATAATTTTACACAAATAACTTTTAATAATTTAGAACCAATAGAAAAAGATCTGCATAGTCTAACGTCATCTCAGACGTTACACATTTAAAACACAAAAATTTATACTTAATTTAAATATAATACTGCGCCTACAATTAATAAATTCACTAGATAATTCCAGCATTACAATATATATGATAAACAAATTATACATCTGGAAATGTGTCAATCATCAAACCTTATTGTTGTCACGTAGTAAAATCATAATTCAGATAAAATTTTCTTAATACATGATATACAGTGTGTTGCAAAAAAAACCGGAATTTTATTCACATGACATAAATCGGACTTACGTACCCAATTTGTATCCGATTTGGAAAATCTAAAATGGAAAATCGACATGACGATCATGACCATAAATCCCGACCTAATTCGTAAATAATATATTTATGTTTTTCCGAGCTACTGCACCGCAAAATGACAGTTTCAAAGAAAGAAAGGCAGCGACAAACAATTTTACAATTGTGGAGTGAGGGTATGCGTAAAGGGACTGAAATACACAAGATTACACGCATCCCACTCTCCACTATATATGATAATATTAAAAAGTTAAAAGAGGATAACATAGTAAACCGAAAAAAGGGAAGTGGTCGCCCAAGGAAAATTACCGGCAAATTTTCCAGGTCCCTTGGACAAAGTATCCGAAGAGATACATCAGTTCCAACGAGGACTTTGGCCAAAAAATTGGGCCAAATGGGCCTTGAAGTATCCCACTCGACAGTTTCAAGGCACTTAACTGTCCATGGCTATAAAAAATCACTTCCAAGGGCGACCCCAATGCTTACTGCTGCGCATAAGCAAAAACGTATCGAATGGGCGCAGCAGCACATTAATGATAATTGGAACACAACACTTTTTTCGGATGAAACAGCCTTCCAACTCTTCCGGAACACTGTGAAGCGTTGGCATAAGAAAATTCGGCCAATACGCCCCATGCCAAAAGACAGAACAAAGATTTTTGCATGGGGCGGATTTTGCGTAACGGGCAAAACAAGTTTGTTTTGCTTCCGTCGAATAATGAATGCTGAATTTTATGTTGAGATCCTTGAAAATCATATTCCGGAGATTGATGCAATGCTCGGTGATGATTGGCGGCTCCAGCAAGACAATGACCCGAAGCATACTAGCCGTCTTGCTAAAGAATTCCTCCAAAACAATGTCCCGGAAGTCATGGATTGGCCCTCAAATAGTCCTGACTTAAATCCGATAGAAAATTTATGGGCTATTGTTAAGGGGAATGTGGAGCGCCGAATGCCAAAAAATCTCAATGAATTGGAGAGTTTTATGGCAGAGGAATGGTCGGCAATTCCGGATACCGTGATAAAGAATCTCGCCGGTTCAATGAAACGACGTTGCGAGCTAATTATCGAAAATAATGGAGAACGAATCTCCTATTAAATTATATTAATAGAAAGAGCTGGTTTCTAGCTCTTAAATAAAAAAAAATTTACTATGTTTTTATATTCTCAATGTGAAGTTATGGCCGTTTACTTTATTCCGGTTTTTTTTGCAACACACTGTATAAACTTAGTTACTTTACAAGTTATTTAAAATGCAAAGCTTTTTAAAAATTGTTATTTTTGCGTAAAGGAAGTTAGATAGAGAAAATGATCCATTTTTTTATACTTAATTTGTACTGCACAAAAAACGAATACTATGCTTGATTTAGCGTAAAGCGCTGAAAAAATTACGTTGTTATATTTACATTTCATATATTTCATATAATTGTATTATCTCCGTTTTTTAAAATTTATCTAATTGCGGTTTAAGCGGTTTAACAAAAGTCAAATGAATTACGTTAATACTAATAGAGCAATTGCGTATCTCAAAATATGTCGTTTATATCTAAGACCCCTTGGAAAACATAGAAAATCAAATACGCTAGGGTAACATCTTTGGCAGTTTTTCCAAACATTCCCAAAATGGAAAGTCATTAATTCACTATGTGCTATTACTCCCTATTTCATTTTATTTTGCAAAATAAGGAAAAAAATCGGAATAAAGAATCTACTATTTGTTCATTATGTACAGTATCGAGATCTGTAAAACAGTAGATGATAAATCACCCGTGTTGGATTACGTACTGCTAATTCCTATATAAATGGATCAATCTTATCCCAAAAACTGATTAGTCTATACACGTAATTTGAATGCGCTAATCCCAACAGGTTAAATAAAAATCTAGAGGATTTATCTCATTCTAATAACACGATCCGCAAGTGTAAATCAGGGATGCGTTTTTTATTAATAATTCAAAGTTATGTAATAAAAAATGTGCCAGAACTTTCGAGTAAAGCTAACACACACACCTTTTTCTTGACCGAGTTTATTAATAGATCCTCAAAAATAGCAAGTATATCTAACAATCTATAAAATTTGCAACGAATGATCATGAGATAATTTCCTATTACCTCAAGATCATTTTAGGTATTTGATAATTTAATATATATATATGAAAAATTTCATCATCTTTATTTATATTAACGTTAGTTGATAAAATTCTTCGCAAATAAGGAAAATGATAATTTAGTATGATCATAAGAGCACGAAAATTTCATGTAAGAGTCATTACTAACTTTAATAGTTATATCATAAATTTCTTCTAAATTTCAAATAAATGTTTATAAAATTTACTATCACGCATTATTTGTTACGATTAGGGGAATAGATTAATAAATAATTACTTTAAAAATATTGAACGTTTCAGCGAAGGTTTTTACATTAGGCCAGGCAAAAAAAATTTTAGATTCTCGTGACATAAAATTTTTAAAATGACCCGGCGCGGCTGGTATTTTTTTATATATGTAAAATTTTTTTGTAAAATTTTTTTACGATTGGCTAAAAACTTAAAATCACGTGATAAAGTTTTTACTATAAAAAAAAATTTCCATTGACCCGGCCGGGTCACGAGAATCTAAATTTTTTTTTTGCCCGGCCTTATGGATAAAAATTAAAATCAATGTTAAAAATAAAATTGAAAAATTACAAAATCTATAACTTTTTACAAAATAATTCTTTCAAATTGGCCGGTTCATAAGAATCAAAAGAAAAGTATAATAAAAATTTTCCGATTTGTAAGAATCGAAAAAAAAATATATATACTAAAAAGATAAAAGATTAAAATTTCATTAACCAGTACTGCATTAGCAATGAAAAATCTCGCAGATTTCTAACTATAATAAATATTAGGCGCAAATATATTACGCGTTTTCAATATTTTAAACAGTTCTTATTATAAATTCCGTGACATAAAAAAGCTACACTCAATAGTCTTCTGAATTAACTTTATATATACTTGGATGATCAAAGTCTATTTATGATATAACTCCCGAGAATTTTATTTTAAAGTCTATTGTAACTTTCTATTCTTTCTTTCAAATTCATAACAAATAAAAGATTATTTTATTTAAAAAACGTATTTATCCAATAAAAATGCAACCTGCCGTTCTTTTCAATAAAGAACTTACAGGAAATTGGCAAAAAATTTCCGATGAAATGAAAAAAATAAAATGGCGCGTTAGATGTACGTTATATTCATTTACTTTTAATGATTTGACATTAAAATTGTAAATAATTTAATACCTTTAATTACAGTTATTGAAGCTACACCAGGGACCCCCGGGGTATTAAATTATTTAAATATGATTGTTTAGTTTATTTTTATTAATTTATTGATTAAATTATTTCCTTTATATAAAGGATATTACTTTTCCCAAACCTAATATTACATTTGTATGTTTTTCACACGAGCAATGGGATCATATCAATTCTGAGAATGAGAAAATTACAGTTGTTGGAAATTTGATGGATAGGTATTAATTATAGATAATAGTTACTAAAGCTTTTAGTACTGAAGTGATTTATTTATTATTAGAATTCAAAAATCAAAACAACGACATGCTAAAGTTATTTTGTTGATGAATCTTGATTCTTCAAATATACAAATGTTGTATGAGATCCAGGCCAGGTACAGTGTATACCGTGTTCCGTATACTGCGCGACTGCGCGTGGTGTCAACTATTTAATATTTAATTATTTAAAGACTATTACTTGAATGTATCACCATCGATGTACTTCCTTTTCATAATCCACAAGAAGCTATCACTTTATTTGATATTATTGTTACTGGATTATTTCCTGATAATCAACCATCAATCGCTCAACGATTAAACATGGTATTTTAATTATAACTTTAGTTTTGAAATATATTATGAATTAAACTTTCTTCTACATTCTAATCCTAAGGAACAAAAAAGCAATATCAATGACCCTACAAGTTTGGCATCTACAAATAAATGGGTTCATCTTATTACACAAATAACAGGAGGATCAAAAAAACTTCGTTTACATGGTATGTTGGACTAAATAATTCGTTTATTACTTTTATTTATCTCTCTCTTTTTTTTTTGTTTCATAGATTGCTATGTTCTTCAAGAAGGACTCCATAGCATATACAATATAGCTACAGCGACACTACCTCAATTATTGGATTGTTCATTAGATCGCGACACCGCACAGGACGTGATAAAATTCTTCGAAGCGGATTATGTCATCGATTAAATTCATACAGTCACGTGCAGTGGTTGGAATAAAAGATTTTTTTTTATTTGAAAATATATATTTTCATAATTTAATTTCAAAATATTATTTTTCATACGGTAATTAATAACGAAATTTCGAAATATTTTCGCCAATTCCGAGTCGTGTTATTTATAATACTATAATGTAAGGTATTTAATAAATTTTTTAAAAAAATAAAAAGTTTTTCGTCTATAATACTTAATTACGCTAACAAAATATTTGATTTATGAAGTATAGGTCGTTAGGAAGCTAAATTTTAAATTTTTTTATATAAACGGTGGTACGATATTCATGGATAATATCTTGCAAATGTATTTTCTGATGGAAATGAAATTAAGTCATATATTCTATTTATCGCACTTGATAATAGAATTATAAAACTTATTATTAGAGTTAAGAGAGCTATAAAAGTGAAATCTGGTCCTACACCTTTAAAGTACAGTATCTAATTACGAAATGAAAAAATATTAGTTTACAAAGAAAGAATGATGAACAAACATTATAAATATCAATATTTACTTACGAGAATAATAAATTGAGGTATATCTTTAATAAAAACATTGAATAATCCAGCAGCAAATAACCATTTTCTTGCCAAACTATTAAATGGAGCATTAAAGCAATCTAAATATAACAAATTTGACGAAAGCATCTTAAGGATTTCCACATGAAGTACCGATAATAGGGTAAATGTTGCTGCCATTGTACTATGTCGATGTAACCAACCCTTAAATTCTTCATTTTTTTTGCTAAGTGTCTGTTGTATCATTATTATAAATGCAAACAACATATTAAATCCCGCTGCTATTAATAATATGAGTAAACTGAAATAAGAAATAAATGCTTTAGAAGGTGATATTATTATTATTAGAAAGACCAATGTTAAAAAAGAGACATACCTTGGAAGATATAAGTATGGAACTTCCCCAACACTTTTTATTAAAAATGCCACATCCAGACAAAAATCAAATATTATTAACGCGGTTACAAATATTACAGTACTTCTTCCCTTTAAAGATGAAATATTTAAATACGATTTTGTTATTTTTTGAAGTAAGGAATATAAAAAAGAAATGATTATGCACGTACCTTTGGACATTTACATCGTGCAACGATATAGAATATAATAAGAAATGCTATAATTCCACCTGCCGCTATTATCAATATTGGGTTCAATTCATCTACAATAGAAATAAAGATTTAGGAATTTTCTAGAAAAAAAAAAAATTTTTTTTTATATACATACAAAATTCATGGCGAGCTTCGCTAATAAATTCTTGTATAGAAGAGTTTAGGTCTCTTTTATTCAACACATTGTTTATTGATTCATTTCCGCCTATCATATTTTTATTTAGTTATGTTAATTTTTTAGTAAGTAATATTCGTAGAAGTTTTCGTAAATTTTGGACGTAAAAAAAAAAAAGAGTTACAACGCAAAGAGGATTTAATATTAATTAATTGTAATTATGTAAGCAGCGTCATGTTTCTTCCACTTGGCAATCATATATTATTCTATTAATAAGATTTGCCAACCATTTTTTATTCTTTAAGGAAAAATACATCATATCGTTATATAAGATATAGGATTATAGATAGATTGTCATTAATTTATGTATGTAATAACTACTAAAAATATAATTTAAAGACTTCTAATTAAATAATGTTGGATAGACATATGATACTTACTATATTTGAATTATTTAAAATTTTAAGTAACTAAATTTATAAATAGATTTTCATTGTATGAAATACATATTTGTACCCAGACCGTCGATTATTCACGGTTTTGGATACACGAATTATTCGTGTTTCATTCATTCATACTTTGAACAAAAATAAATAAAGGTTATTTGAAACAGAAGAGTTGGGGGTTTGAGTTTACGTATAACTGATTATAATAATCATGTGGATCTCTCCTTTTGTGATGATTCTAAATAACTAAAAAAATTTGTCTGACGCTTGGCCTCCGCTTACCTTAATCGGGAATTTTTTTTATGTCAGATGTTACCTAATATCACTTTACCTAAAAGGTAATATCTAACAGCACCCTTATTGTCTAAATCATAATTATCTTTACTATTAAACGTTGCTCTCTACATTATTATTCAAAATATGACGAAATGTTATTTTTTTAGCATGATGTAAGTTCCTTTTTCAAACTGAAAAAATTTTTTCTCCCTTTTCTTCTTTCGGTTTAGTTTTTTTTTTTTTAGACCAAAAAATTTGTTTTTTCTCATTCTTTTCCCATTTAGGTTTTCCCAAACTGAAAAAATTTTTTTTTTTTATTAAATAATCCCATTGTTTTCGGTCTTTTTTTCGGTCTTTTAAGACTGATTTTTTTTTATATTATTTTTTTTCAATCTTTTTTTTTTTTAGACCATATTGTTAAATTGATTTCTTTCTTTATCCTTTTTCTTTTCCCAAATTTTTTTTTTAATTTTTTTTATCTTTTCTTTCAATTTTTTTATTATTATTAAATAAAGAAATAAAATATTTATATTAAATATATTTACAAAATTATTATTTTTTTAAAAAAAATCAATATAACATATAGAAAGATGGATTAAGATTTTTTCAATAAAATTGAACGCTGGATAAATAGTTTGATTTTAAAATCAAAAAAAAAATATTGATATTTTTACAATATTTTATAATTTAATAAATTAATTGAAGAAATTTATTGATTTTAATAATAGATTATTAATAACCAATCCATATCCGAAATTTTCTAAATATAAATCACCAGATTTTTAAATAAAGGTTTTAATTCAAATGGTTTTTTAGTTAAATTAATAATTTATTGAGTAAAATGAGTATCAAAAGAATAATATTATGAAAAAAAAATACTACAAATATTTTTTTATTAATTAATTATAAATTTTATAATTATTTCTTATTTTATATTACGTCAATCTTAAACTTATAACCAACTTGGGAAAAATATTTGAATAATTAAATGTGTTAGAATCTGTTCATTTCATTTATTATTAAAGTTTTTTCGAAAATACTTCTGAAAAATTAATTAAAAAGAATGAGGGTGAATGAAAAAAAACAGGGAGAGTAAAAGGGAATAAAAGAAACGAAGGAAAAGTGAGGGAGAAACGAAATGGAACAAAGGGGGAGTGAAAAAAACGAAAGGAACGAAATATTAAGAATGGAATAAAAAATAACGAAACGGCCATATAGTGGTGGTCATATTGTTAGTATCAGTTCTTTAGTGTTTATGAGAATAAACAAAAAAATTATTTAGGGTAGGCAGAAGGTGTATATGTATAAGTAATATGACGATAGTTAATGCAAGGTTAATAAACAAAATAATATCAATTGACCAAATTTACTTCAAATCCGATCAGATGTGAATAAAGTATTGCACTTCCAAATGGCAAATACGATCAGACACAAATAAAGGATTATGACAATAAATGACAATAAAAATCAATGGGTTAGGTGTATATGATAATAATTAACAATGAGATAACCAAAGATATAAATAATAATAAAAAGGATTTTTTATTTAATATCGGTAAATATCTTATTGACTGGATACCTATCTAATTACATCGAAAAACATCGCGTCTATTTATAAGTAAAAACACTAAACTAAAATGTTTGATATGTGCCAGATATACCATATGTATAATATGTGCAATATATTTAATATATTTAATATATCAACATAGATCCTCCCGTTATATGACGTTTGATCATCCAACAATAATTAATCGTCCCGGAAATTACCATTGATCAACGGTTATATCACGTGACTTCGTCACATTGTTTTTCATCGTAACAATATCTTAATTGCAAAATCAAAAGAGCCAAAGGACCTAAAAGACAAAATAAAGTTAGTAGGAAACAAAATGCAAGAAGAAAAATGAAAAAAAAAAGTATCCTGAGTGTCATGCAAAGGAGTGAAAGGAGTGAAAGAAAAAAAATTATCAGAGTACGTTTAAAAAAAAAATAATAAACATAAGAAATAATCAGCACGTTAATTAGCCAATAAAATTTAATAGGGTTCGCATGTACAAATTTAATAATGAGGTGATATCACCGGGTAATTATATAGGTTAAATCACCCTAGGTGAAAAATTGTTAAATCGCCAGGGTGAAAATTAGTTATAATCTTCCTTAATTAATCCGAATTTCATTCTACACTCAAACGTCAATCATTAATATAAGCTACTGACATTATTGTAAATATAATTTATATTATTCTAATATCAAATTTTTCTATTTAAAAAAACTCATTGGTCCCGGTGCAAAGCAACAGGTGACTGCTAGTTCCCACTGAAATATTATTACCTTTTTTAGCTACTGGCTGACGTTATCATAATTCTGGCCCTGAAAAAATCGTAACAGTCAATAATGTAATAGTGTAATAATGAATTTTACCTTACCCTTTCTTTATATATATTTCTGAGTCCTTTTCGGTGATTTACTAATATAATTATCACTTGTAAGCGCAAATGTGTAACGTAGATTGGCTAAGTTGTAAGTTACCATTGTATTGTATCACGTGATATTTATACAATAACTTTAGCCTTGTTCATTTCCGGTCGATCGCATTTTTCGGTCAGATTTAATTTTGATTGGGCTGATCAGTTTGTACAACGCAACCATTTTCTAACCAATTTTTTTGGGGTTTTTTGGTCGAACGCCAAAAAATAACCAACCAAAATTAGATAATTTCTGTTCAATTTGCGATTGAAAATAAAAAAATTTTATTTGATAATTTTTGTACAACAAAATCTGACCGAAAAATGCAACCGACCGGAAATGAACAGGGCTTTTGTGCCATAAGTTTAGTCATCCGAATTTTATTTGTCGGTTACAAATCGGTTAAACGATTTGTCGAACTTTAAAAAGTCATTGAACTTTATTTTCTTACGAATAAAAATTTTTCAATATTCTGGTATGTGAAATATTTTACAGAAATCACATGTAACCAGCATGTGTAACCGGCAAATAAATCTGGCTACCATTTTTCGGTGACTTGTGGGTCATTCCATAAGTTTATCTTATATGTTAATTTTTATTAATATCGTTTAAAAGAAATTTTTTTTATGTATTTTCAGTTATAAATTTATAAAATACGTGTTTATTGTAAATAAGAATAGTTTTTACAGCAATATTTCATACTTAAGTTCTTTTACAAATATTTAACTTTTTTATTATATAATAAATTTTTTTAAAAAATATTTTTAATATAAAAAGAGAAAAAAAAAAAAAAAAAAAAAAAAAAAAAAAAAAAAAAAAAAAAAAAGAAAAAAAAGTTTTGGAGGAAAATCATTTTATTGTAATGGGAGAAAATGAGGAACTCTTCCCGCCGATCATTCGGACCAAAAATTTCAGGACGAAAAAATGGCGGAAGAGATTCAAAAGTGCTTATGGAAATTTATTAATTTACGCATTTCAACATCACCAACTGTTTATTCAGTCTTTTCCGAGCATTTTGATATGGAGTTTAGACGAAGTTTGCTAGAAGGTCTCAAATTTTTTCAACCAAAAATTTATTTCTCACTGTCAACTTAATGGTAGTGACCCAAAAATGCCAAGGAGGGCTGGGTGTTGCTCCAAATAAATTTTTGTCAGTGGGCGATAATAGAGGCTTGGAAAAATAAAAAGAAGTAGGCCTTTGGATATTGAAGAAGTTTTTGGATAGCTCTTGGAAATATTGGTTTCTTGGGAATTTTTCGTCGCAAAATTTTTCGTCGGCGCAGCAAAAATTTTAGCACGTGGATGGATATAAAGTAGTAACGGAAGATTCAGTGAGGAACCAATTGGATTGCAAGGAAATGAGGTGATTTACTGGGGGACAAATTGCGGCAACAAATTTAGCCGAGGAAGAGATCAGCCATATCCGCAGTAATCACGTGAGAGAAGAGATGACGATTCTAGTTTTGACTTTGATGGTAGCAATGTAAATAAATGTAGACAAACACTTGTTTTGTTCAAAGAAATACAAAAAGCTAACGTTAGGCAAGTCATGTGAATGGAAAAGGGAACTATGGAGAATGGGAAAGGTAAAAGGTAACTATGGAGAACGCGCTTTTCGGGAAGAAGGACGCTCCACTGCGGGGCCTAGCCAACTCTACGGGGGAAAACGCTCTTTTCGGGAAGATGGATGTTTCATTGTGGGGCCTAGCCAACTCTGCGGTGACTGCTTGTATGTTTTGAAAGAGTAGGTCAGATTAGATAGGGTGTTAGGAAGACGTTTTAGTTTGGTTTTGAATCAGAGTAGTTTTTGTCATTTTGTTTTTCCTTTGAGAAGTGTGAAATGCGTAAGGAAGGAGGGTTGTTATTAATAAAGTATCTATGTGTGGGGAGTTCGATGAAGTTTAACATTGGCGCAAACTCTTGGTTAAAAATTTGTCAAACCAGGCGTAAAAATAGCTAGTGTTAAATTTTACATGTTCTTTTGTTTTATTGAGTTTAGTTTAGTGTTTCTTGTTGTATGTTTTTGTTTTGTTTGTGTTTTTAGTAGATAGATACTTTATTAGCAGATGCACGTCGTCTAGAACATGGTGCGCTGTTTCAGCGATCATCATGTTATTAATAAAGTTAAACGTTAAAAAAAAAAAATTTATTGTAATGGCAAATAAAGGTGATTGCACAACAAAGATTTTGTTTAAGTCATACGATATGTATAATTATTTATTACTTTATAGTATTATAGTGAGTATATTGACATAATTAACATTACTCACTTAAAGATTTATGTCTTTTAATTGAACCTTTAATGGTCACAATGGTCACATTATTGGAAACAATAACTATAACAACTAATAATTTCAGAGATAAAATTTTATTTCTTTATATACAGAAAATAGAGATGTGATCTGAAATCTGACTATCTGGATAATTCACTTTAAATCCAATCTATACCCAGATAACACCATCACAGATAAATCTGTATTAATCTGTTAGATAATCCATTATCCATTATTATACATTAATTTATAATAAAAAAACAATACCAGATACTGTAAAAAAAATTAAAAATTGGTGATTTTTAATGTCGGACAGCACTAACTTGTTTGATAATCAAGTCAAAGCGTAACTGAATATCCTGAATGCAATGCTTCTTTGTAACATGCTTATTCTTCGCCCGATTATTCAAAAATTTTATTTTTTGTAATATGAACTTTGGTACTCAAGTTTCCCTAAAGGCGTTAACCATCTTATTAGTGTCGTATCCAAACCAACATAATTAACCAAATGTTTTAACCTTATAAGCACCTACAACTTTCAATTAGCACCAAATTTCAATATAATTATAGCTGCAGGATCCGGGATTATCTTCCTAACCTCATTACCAAAGACACCCAATCCTTGAGAAAGAAACGTATTATTTATATGGATCAACTTACCTCACCGGATAGTTATTTATTGACGTGGAAAGAAATTCAGAACTCACGGTTTCTCGTTCGAAAGCAAAATTCCACGATGGTTATTGACGTTAGAACAAGATTACGTCTTAAGTAATTTTAGACGCTTAACAACACCTTTACCCAACCTAACCAAATATAATAATCGAAAATAGTGGTTAGCTCTTCAATCAGATATCCTCCTAACGAATTGATTCACATATGGAACAATAAAGACAAACAAATAGTATTTTATAAAACAGCAATAGCGCAAGATTCATATTCGACCACTTCTATTACAAATGGAGAACATTATATTCCATTTTTATTATCGACGCCATCTCAAGACACCACACCCAGAATACAAGCTTTTAATCTTGGTGAAATGTCAAGGTTGTCACTTTAATTCTTACTATATGCGTAATACAAATGAAACTTCATACTTCACTTTGTTCAAAGTACGTACAAAAAATAAAACTTTAACATTTAATAGCACCCGTGATATACCAAACCCTTTTATAATGCAACTGAAACACTTCATTATTTAAAACAAAAGTTTATTTAGCCGCACACAATTTAACGTCCCACCACTCCTATCATTTCTGTCTTAGCCAACAATATTTGACACCAACACATTCAACATGCACTAATAGGCGGCGGTTCTATTATTAAACAACAACAACTAAATATTCAACAATCTATCAACTTTTCCATTACACGGATAGCTCTGTCAGAGCGTTGGGATTACCCGAATATACTGTGGGTTATGGATGGTTACAATCCCACCCTACTACTCCTCAATGTGAGTTCAAAGGTTGCATCATTTTCACGCTATCATCAATGCAACAAAGGCGGAAGTGATGAGTATAACTACGTGCATCCTCACTGTTCCTCCGTATAGTCATATAGACATTCATACTGATTCCGCTAATTGTATTGATACTTTTTTCGATTATATCAACACGCTAGCTTTTAAGTGTCTGAATGGATCTAAAGAAAATAATTTTCTTATTTGGAAATTATTTGTTTTAATCGAAGATAAAGATCTCTTTGTTAAGTGTTAACTCACACAAAATCAAAGCACACCCTGGCGACATTTTAAACGACAATTTATCAAAAGAAGGAACTTTCTTGCAAGATCCACTCATCATTGATCCTAAATTTTTCTCCACAACATCAGTAGGCTTCATCGCATGGAACGACTTTTATGTCATAGACCGTAACATCAGAATATGGGCTCACACCAATTCAGAGAAAATATTTAACAGCTACATTAGCAAAAGTTCATTCCGTCCTATACAACATTTATTCTAAACTGGTTTCATCGGTTGGTTTCTTGCGCATTTATGGTTTAACCACAACCATCCGAATTTACCAACAAGTGAACGTCTTTCTCGAAGACTTGGGATCTCATATTAAAAAATGCAACTTTATTTATCCTACAGCTGATATTTTACAAAGAAACTATCCAAGATTATATCCAACTTCTCACGTCAATGAGAATAGAATGAGTATGACCTCCGTTGTATGTATAGTATGGTGCTAAGATTAGCAAGTATAGTTAGTATACCATATAGCTGTAACTATACATACAACGGATACTCAGATAAACATTATCGTTACCAAAAATGATACATAAAAAACCATACCATATAGGTTAGGTTTAAGTATCGCATTACCCCTGCAGTGATTAAATTCATTGTCTAAATAAATATTTGTGTCACCGTCAATCCTATATGAATTGTGTAATACCCCTGCATTGATATTCGCCTATGATTATGCGAAAGCATCTATTTAGCGCCAGTAACGATATATTATAAATATTATTTCTGTTACGAACTTTCTAGCCTCATTTACAAAAAAAAAAAAAAAAAAAAATGGCTACAAAATTTTTGGAAGAATTATCTAATGATTATAAAAAACTTTTCGAAACGGAAATAGGACATGATGTTATTATTTATGCTGGAGAAGAACCAAATATCAAAGAATTTCATGTTCATTCAAATATTTTATGTATTAGGTCTCAATACTTCCATTCTGCATTTTCTAATGAATGGGCTGAAAAAAAAGATGGAAAATTTATTTTCAAAAAACCAAATATTACACCGCAATTATTTAATATCATTCTTAGGTATGTAATTAATTGAACTTTTTTTTTAAAAAAAAAGGAAATAAAGATTATTTATTGATTTTATTAGGTTTATTTATTATGGAATTATTGAATTGGAGAAGTTACAAATTCCTGATATGTTGGAGTTATTGATAGCAGTGGATGAACTTAATATCAATTCATTGATTTCCCATATTCAAGAATTTTTGATCGAACATCAACCAGAATTTTTACTTCAATGTAAGATTGAAATTATTGAAGCTATTCATCAGTATGAATCATTTACGGATTTATGCAATTTTTATCTTGAGAAAATTTGTGAAGAACCAAAGACTTTATTTGGTTCTGATAAATTTATTAATTTAAAAGCTTCTTTATTAGAAATTTTGTTAAAAAGGAACGACTTAATTATAGATGAAATTGAAATTTGGGAATATGTATTGAAATGGTGTTTTGCTCAACAAAATATAAAGAATGATCCAACAAAATGGAGTAAAAGAGATATTACGAAAATTGAGAGAGGAATATTGAGATTTATTCCTTTAATTCGATTTTATGATATTGAACCTGCAGATTTCTTTTATAAGGTTTATTGTTATAAAGATATTTTACCACAAGATATAATCAATAACCTTTTGGAATTTCATATAGTTCCTAACGTGAAACCTAAAACCGATCTATCACCTCCAAGAAAAACTAATTTAAATTATCAACCTGATTCAACCTTTATAGAATCAAAACATATTCCACTTTTTGCTTCATGGATTGATAAAAAAGATGCTTCATATTATAATAGAAAAAATATTCCTTTTGATTTTAAATTATTATATCGTTCAAGTCAAGATGGAATTAGTACTAGTTCTTTTCATAAAAATTGTGATAATAAAGGTGCTACTATTTGGATAGCAAAAATTAAAAATTCAACACAATTAATTGGAGGATATAATCCACTGGATTGGAATGGAAATGGTTATAAAACTACAACTGATAGTTTTTTGTTTAATTTTACAAATGAAAAAAATATTTCTACCGCTAAAGTAAGTTATGTTGATAAGCAAAATTGTGCCATATATTGTCATATTTATTATGGACCAGCTATGGGTAATTTACTCTGTCGTGATAATAATTGGCATTATGATAATTATGATAATGGAAATCGATATCCTAAGATAGGAATTCCAACAAATTTTGAAATAGATGATTACGAAGTATTTCAAGTAATTAAAAATTAAACTGTTAGAAACAAAACGAAGCGAAGGAATATAGACAAATGATCGATCACGTGACTCTTACGTGACGTCATTCGACAAATTTTAGTTTTATCTTTTCCGCTTGACTTACTACAACGACTCCCGTAATTATTTACATAGTCAAACCATCAAAATATATTTATAATGAATATGTTAATTATTTATAATATTTAGATTATAGAGTATAAACTATTCCCTTAATAAAAATTTTTGTGCCAACTTTTTGCTAATGTCTTAAAACTGCAAAAATAAAAGTTACTCAAAAATTATTCATTCGCATATTACCATAATATAAAAAATACATATGTAAATTTGTAGTAGTCATTTGTTACTTATTGTATTACTAATTATAAAAATTTACTGATCCTTAACTTGAAATTTTTTATAATAAAAATCTCTCCAAAATTTTGGAAAGAGTTATTTAACAATTGCGAAAATTTTTTTGAAACAGTAATAGTACATGATGCTGTTATTTATGTCTGAAAAGTTAAGGCTAATCAAATGTTAGAGAAATTTACGCTCATTAAATTTTTGTGCATTAGGTCAATATTTTCGCTCTGTATTTTTCAATGAACGGTTGAAAGATAGCACATAATTATCCTTAAAGCCTGAAGAATTAACATATATATTTATAGTTTCGTATTTCGATGGATACAATCGTTCAGACCATATTGGTCTTTCACATAAAAGTGCTACGTGTAAATATTGTCAAGCGCAGAATCTTACTTGATAAAAACATAGTGTTATTTCCTAAATAAAATATATTAGGTGCGATTATTGTTATGATGTGTAGATGGCGTCAATGAGTCATGTGTCATTTAGAAGTGCGTTCATGCGTGGTGTTAATATCATTGTCCGGAGGCGGTGAAAAGTCCGTAATGTGATAGATGTGAAATATAACACACACACAAAATTTTACATTCATAAGAACAGTGAAAACAGAATAGGCTTAAAGGAATTATTCTAAGGAGCTAATTAAAGAGATAAGGAGAGGGTAAGCAACTTAAAAGCAACTTGATGAAAATCAGAATTACCAAAATTTACAATAAGTTAAAACTTGTAGGAGTAAATTTTTATTATTTAAAATTTAGAAAAAGCTGAAGCTAATAAAATCAAATATCAAGTAACTTTCAGTATTTAAATTATAAATTTGAATAGTATGAGTTATGAGATTACGGAAATTTTGATGGTTAGGAGCAATCAATATGTGATTTCAATAAATTTTTATTAGATATATTAGATTTAATTTTTTCATTTTTTAATAGGTGAGATTTTAGAGACATTATAAAATAAAATCCTTATAAATTATTTATTTTATTTATTTATAAAATAAATTACATAAAAATTTAAATAGTTATATTGATTTTTTTGATGGTTATTAATATCTTATGATTTATTTAGAATAAAAACATCTTTTTTCTCAGATTTATAGTACTACTTCTTCCTTTTCAATTAAAATCGAATTATATCAAAATCTAAGAAAAAAACATTTTCAACATTTCAATCACTTTTTCTTATTCAATAATCATCTCTTCTTGTCAACTATTTCTTTAGTTACTTCATGCAATTCTTCCTGCAATTCATTACTCGATCTTAAAACAGCCTCCCTGTCTTTCTGCAATTCTTCCTGCAATTCATTACTCGATCTTAAAACAGCCTCCCTGTCTTCCTGCAATTCTTCCTGCAATTCATTACTCGATCTTAAAACAGCCTCCCTGTGAGCTTTGGCGGCTTTATCTACAATATTTTCAACTTCCTTAACCATTTTCCTAACGGTTTTTAAAAATACTGAACCTTCATAATCATCTGGTTGTTGCGGCTGTTGCACATTATTTACATTTTGGACATTTTGGACAATATATTGATTTATTTGATTTACTTGATTTACTGTAACAATATTTTCTATGTTCGGATTATTGCTTTCCTTCACTACTGAATCTTCTGAATGAGTTAAAATTATTTCAGGAAGGATTACTTTCTCACTAACACTATGTACACTGTCCCCATCATCACATTTTCTACATTCCTCTTTCTCATTCTCTTCAACATTCATATTAATTTCGTCTTTCTTAAGTTGTTGTTCTTCTGAATGAGACTCGGATGAATTTATATTCTCAACAACATTATTTTCATCATTTTTTTCATTCTCATTCTCCTCAACATCTATATTATTATCTTTCTTAGGTTCTTCCTCTTCTGAATGATACTCGGATGAATTTATATTCTCAACAACAACATGGTTTTCATCATTTTCCTCTTTCTCGTTTTCCTCAACATCTATATTATTATCTTTCTTGAGTTCTTCTTCTGAATGGGACTCGGGAGGATTTATACTCTGAATATCAACATTATTTTCATTGCTTTCCTCTTTCTCATTCTCTTCAATATCTATATCTATATTAAATATAACAAAAAAAAAAAGATTAAAATATTAAATAGTTATTTAAAAATTAAAAAGTAAGAAAATTTAGTTACTTGAATATTTATGTAAAATATAACTCACCATCTATAGTTTTATCAACCACTAAAGTTATATAGAATATAATAAAAATAGGTAATTCAACTATTAATCAAATTATAAGATAACATGAAAAAAAAATTACTCGAAATACCTTTATCATCCGGTTCAGGTTGAATAATAAGTGATTTGCTTGGAATAGAATCATTATTTTGGATATTAACAGAAACTTCATTTTTGTTACTTTCATTAAATAAACTTTCATTAAAATTTTCCTCATTTAAAATATGTCCTATTAGTTCTAAAGGACATAACCTTTCTTTGGCATGGTCAACTTTTAAACTTTTGTAATTTGTAGATAGAATACATATGCGCAAATCTACTTCATTTGCTAAACAATCATCATCTTCATGATCGAAATCACCATTAGGTGAACTTACATTTGATTGAATTTTATAGGCTAATTCAATTTGAACGTTAATAGATTTTTCTTTCCATTCAACTAATCTAACAATATTATTAGGCTCATAACTTATTGACGAAAGATTTGCATGTGCAAAAAAAGTATATCCTTCGTGTAAAGTAAAGGAAGTATAAATAGTATCATTACTGCCATAGTTAAACTTATCAGGTTGCAATTTAATAGATTTTTTAATACAATCAACTTGTAATTCTCGATTATTTGGACTAAAGACAGATACTTGGGAGGGATTTCCAATAACAATCCATGAAACATAACATTTTGTTATATCAACACTTGTATCTTCTAATTTTTTTATTATCGCATAAAATCCATTAAAATCATATAATCCAAAATTAACATAAATTTCTTCTAATTTTACACTATTTTCTGAAATGATTAACCCAAATATTTCATAATCTTCACTTTCCAATGATAACCCAAAATTTATACGTTTGTAGTTCTCAACACTATCATTACTTAAGTCGGTTAAATCAGTAATTCCTGTCATTATAATTCTGTAATTATCATTTAATATATCATCAATTTTTTCTTTTTGTTCTACTCCAAGAATTTTATAAAGAGGAATGACATTATCGAATTCAATAATTTCCAACTGATTATTCATATTTTGGATCCACTTATGTAAATCATTTTTTCCAATAATTCTTCCCTTCTGTGTTAAAAGATATGGAATATTTAAATTATCTAACGATTCAAGTATTTCATCATTATTTTTAACGTCACCAAATGTAGAGAGATTCTGTAAAACATCCTTAAGGGATCTTCCTAATATAATTCTTTGTGGAAATAAATGACCATATTCGTTGAATACGTCTTGTAAAGCTTTTAATGGCTTCATACTGTTAAGTGCTTCCTCTATAACTTGCTCAAATTCTTTTGTAGGTTTTACATTATCAATATTTAAGAGAATTTCATATTTTTCACATTTGACTTGAATATAATTATAACCCTCATAACTTTTATCACTATTTTTAATAAATGGAAAAGTGCTTAAATTCTTAATTGAGAAAATATTATTGGAGGTTAAAGTAAACTCTAACTTTGTCGATGGCTTGATAATTTTCAAATAAGATTCATTATTCGAATTGACATTAGGAATACTGGTGACGACAACAGGAATTTCCTTGCTAATTTCAATTTCGTCATACTTATTAATTATTAATCCCCGTAAAAGATTGAAATCTTTAGTCCAAGTCATTAAATTATTATTTACCGCGTTTCCAACCCATTCGTCTAAATTTAACTTCTCTTTAAAATTAGAAACTCCAGGTTGCTTTTCTTTAAAAGTTTCAAGATCACTATCTACAAACAATATATTGTGTTTTAATTGAGAAACGGGAATGAGATCATCATAAGAAATTATGTTAACCATTTTCTTTTTATACAAATTATTCATCCAATTGGTTAATTTTTCATGAGTATTTATCTTTTCCCCGTCCAACGTTATTAATTTTGGTAAAAGATCCAAAGTGAATAAGTTGCTGAATTTGACGTCTATAGAATATTTAACTGAATTATATATACAGAACAAATAAAACTTTAAAATATCAACTTGTGTTGGAGTTGCTGAATTAAAATCCATGATAAATAATTGACCACCGACTAAAACTCTTCTTGCAAAGCAGTCACCATACAATTCACGTAATTTCTTTTCATCATTTATATATTTTAGAAAAGATTCTAACAAATTTCCATTATAAACGATTTTGACAACTGGAAAATTAATGCATGTGTCTATTTTTAATTCATTATCTTCAGAATTAATAGACGTGTATACTAAAGGTTGTCCCTCATATATATTCATTTTTAATTCTCCGTCTTCAACAGTAACCCCTAGCAAGCTTGGCATTATATCATATCCGTTTAAAACTATCCCATGGTTTAACTTAAATTGTCTAATAATTTCTTGCGATGAGCTTTTAAATATTTTCAGAGTAATTTTCGCAGTATGCGGAGATGACGATCGATCAGATATTTCTTTATTTATGTACCTATCATTATCCGTTGAAGATAAACTTTTACCGTCCGTTACCCGATCGTTATTGTTACCAATACCGGATTGCAATTTTAATTGAGATAAAATTTCGTAAGCTTGATTAATTTCAGGCCTCAAGTATGGATCATCTTGCCAACACTTTTGATAAAGTTGTAGGTATTCTGAAGGTGTATTTGCAACTGAGTTTTCTCTCTCTCCATTTAGAAGTTTATTCTCTACTTGAGTTAAACCAAATGCTTTTTGTATACAATCAGAAAAGGGAGAATGTCCGCTCGATAATTCCCATAAAAGAGTACCTAAGCTATAAATATCAGATTTCATATCTAGCTCATAGCTTAGATTGCGAAGGTATTGTGGTTCGATATAAACTATATTTTCAGATGTGGCTTCCGCCACTTGTTTGAATAATCTAAAGTCCGTCAACATTACTTTACCACTATTAAATAAGACGTTATACGCATGCTTAACGATTAAATAATAATCAATATTAGTTAAGGCGTTAGATAAGCCAAGAATTAAAATTTAAGAAATATTTACCAAATTTCCATGAATTGTTTTGTTGGAATGTAGGTACATTAATCCACGAGTGATATCGAGCGCAATTTGTAATTTGTCATCCCATTGTAGTGTACTAAATTTGATCTTTAAATAATCCCTTAAATTTCCTTCGTTAGCATATTCTAATACTGAAAAATAGTTGCCATTTGAGTCTATTATTTTAAAATAAATTAGTAAAAGATGATTAGGATAATATAAAATGCAAAAAAAAAATGTTACATCATAATTCTTGACAGACCTCTCGTTAACCCGAAAAAATGATTGATGTTTGAATGATTGATTTTACAAGAATCTTTTAACTGTATTATAAAATGATTTTTCAAATATTTAATAATTGCACCATAAAAAATAAGAATAATATTATCCATACCTTCGTAATAAATTCTTTAAAGTCACTTTCGGTAATTTTTGAATTATTCAAATTTTTTAATACAGCGGTAATTTTTCGATTTTCCCAATAAGCTTTTGTTAAAGTTCCATGAATTCTTTTATCAATTTTTTCTAAATTGCTAAATTGACTAAAATCAAAATAATCGATATTTTCTTCATTCCTCTCTTCATCAATCAACTCTTTCAAAAATTTCATTATGAATAATATCAATTAACGAAATTTTTTAACGTCATTTGTTTATATATCATATTTATTTATTTTATTTATATCCTACATTAAATAAATAATACTTTTATATATAAGGTTAGGTGGTTCAATCGACTCCTCATTTTTTACTAAATCAAGAAGGATCAACAGATCTCATCTGATCATATTTATGTAATCATGTTAAACAAATATGTCATGATTGTCATGTATACCAAATATAAAAAAACAATAGGAACACAAAAGACTTTTAAAAAAAAAAATGTCTTCGGAAAAATTTAAAGAAATCAACGTGTTTATTAAAATTATTGATAGCTCAGGTTGCATTATAAAAAAATTAAACCCGGATGATCGTTTATCCGAAATTCGTAAGGAACTCGAAAGTAGAAATGACATTGATGATATGCTTTTATTTTCAAAAAAAAAAAATGATGACGAATTTGGTGAGCTGAAACGTGAAGATGAAGAAAAGTTTCCATTAAATGAAATTATAACAGTTGAAAATGGTCTAGATACTTTATACTTGAAACGAATTTATTGGGAATTCTTAAACAGGCAACACAAACTAGATTATGGGCGAATTATGAGTTTTGATGGAATAAAAATAGCTAAGAAACAAGCATATAAAATAAGTAAATGTGAGTTAAAAGAAATTAATAGCTATAAAAAAGGTCATCTGGAATTTGAATCAAAAGAAGATTGGATGAAAAAAACAAATTTATTTTTTGATGTCGACGGGATTAACGTAACGAATTTTGTAAAATTAGGATTATCGATTGGAAGTTTACGAGATAAAAGTTTTAATAAAGAAGTTATGTCAACTTATCAATATACAGAAATTGGTAAAGTATCATTGAAATTCAACAAAGCGGATTTAAAATTAACTGAAGAATTTGAAAATGATGTGATTGATGCTATAAAATCTAAAAATCCTGGAGAAAGATTTAGGAAAATTGCCGAAGATTATGGTCAACTCATTCCAACTGAAATTATTTTAGGAGGAAGAGTTTATATTAATGATGTTAAAAAGTCATCTATCAGTTCAACAGATATCTCTAATAACGCTACTGGAAATATAGGTTTCGGATCTTCAAATGCAAAAGTTGGGTTTAATTTTAATAATTCAGAAACAACTTTGAAATTTTATAATTCCAATAATATAAAATTACTTGGAGGAAGTCATCCTGAAAGTGAAAATTTTGATAGTGAATATTGGATAAAATCTTTAAAAGATTATCAATATTGGGAATGTATTGAGTTTAGAAATCCCATTAGTACTTTTCAGCTCTTATCTAATGATTTACGTAATCAAACCTTTAAATCTATTGGAAAGAGGATCCTTCATACTAGTACTGAGGATTGTGTTTATCATTTAAATGAATATGGAAGGCATAATGTTTTTGAATTAAAGAATATTTCACAAGATATTTCAGAAATCATTTACGATGAAGAAGCTGATTGTGATGTCTTCGCATCAGTTTATGAAGCTAATGAAAATTCAAAAAATGTTTTTTTTAATTGTCAAATTTTAAGAGAACCAAGTGCAAAACCAAGTATTATAATTCATGGTATCCAAAATAAATTTAAGCAATGTAAATATAACTTGAAAGTTAGGATAATGTTTATTGGATATGATATAAATTTTAATTTTATACTACCAGATACTATTGGTGTCGAATTAATAAAAAATGTGTATAATTCACAAAATCCTTGTGAATTTCATAGTATACCATTACAACATAAACTTGATTTGATGCTGGCAAAAAATATTCCTTTCTTTGGAATTCCTGTATTAGAAAATTTAATTAAGTTCCTAATTATAGGACATAATTTTCGCAAAGTTGATGATGAAGATAAAATAGATATTTTTTCTTATTGCTTAAAAAAAAAGTGTTATGTTAATTTACCCAAAGTTACTTTTTGCACACTTATTATTTCTAATTATCTTGATTCTAATTTTTATGCATCACTTCCTTTTAATTGTAAATTATTGAGGAACCCATTTATTGAGCTTAATACTATTAATAGTAGTATGAATCCAAAATGTATTAGTTTATATTTATCAAAAAACAATGATTATAGACCAATCTTTTTGAATCAAAAATTTAGCCAAATTGAGATAGAATATGTTCATTGTAATTGTAAGAAAACTTGTTTTGTTTGTAAGAACAAAACAGTAAAAATATCATGGAAGGGAAATGATGCTGAATGTATATTATTTGGTTAATTATAAGTTGCTGCTTTTTATTATTTATTTTTATCATTAGGAATGAATATACTTTATATTTAGTTAAAATATATTTATCAGTTGATATTGACTTATATTTACTGTTTCAAAATTCTTAAAATATATTATTTATATTTTACCAGAGTAATAGGGCTTATAAATTACTGCAATTTTATTAATAAAAACTATTAAATTTTTAATGGAAGTAATAAATAAGCAAGTTTTATTTTGTTAAATAAACATATCAAATATAATGTGAAGAAGACGCAATAACTTTAACTAATTAGGATGACCTAAAAGTTGAATGTAAATCATATAAATCATAAAGCTTTAACTGTATTTTTTTGTAAACATTTTTTTTTTTACATGTTTTTTTTTATGACGCTTTTAAAGTCAATAAATGTAAAGTTCTTATGAATTATTCACTTTTTAGTTGTTTCTCTCTTTGATGAACGGTATTAACTACTCTTTTAAATTTTTTTTAGAAACAAGTTCTTTGGCTTGCTTAAATGGATCTTGAGGCAGATGTTCTAAACTGTTAGTTCTTTTATTTATTTCTTTCTTTAAGGATGGTATTAACAATAAAATAAACAATCACTTCTTTTTTTATGCATGGTTCTTCAGCTTTAACTTCAGATCAATAAAGTTTTTTTTTTTGCTTAAGCAATTGAATAAGTGTATACGAAACTTTAATTTTAAATAAAAATTTAAGCATATTAATCACATGCTGATAATCAAATCTGACTGATAAACTGATGCGCTATCAAAAGATAAGATTATATTTTATAATCAACGGGAGAATTTTTGTTATTTTCATTTTAATCACGGATTGGATAATCTACAAGAACAACTAAAAAACTTTTAACATGACAGAAAACAGAGGGAGGACAATTGGAAGATCAAAATCTAGTTGAATTTGGGAACTCTTTGATTCAGAAACTCGTGATGGTAATAAATGGGCTATATGCAAATTGGATAAAATTGTTATTTGGTACAGATAATTATGTGACCAAAAAGAGTAAACATGAATCCTGAATTATTAATTTTTTTTAAAGCGTAACTCCAAAATGATACTTGCAATTCATCCGCCTAAACAATAGAAAATATTTTTTTGGTGAACAATTTTTAAATTGTTTAAATTGTTTAAATAGTTTTTAACGTAAAATAATATTTTATTTTTATATATTTTTAACGTTAAATTAATTTCTTTGATGAACATTATTATTATTATTGTTGTTTTTTTGATAAAACATATTAAACATTAATATCATAATATAATAAATACAATTTATATAATTTATATAAATATCATATTCTCCATTTTTGTTTTTGTGAAATCTGATTAAATTGTTAAATTAAAAGCCATGAAGCCTATGATATAGTAATCTATGGATAGAAATGAAAAGTGGGAACGAACAATACTGAAATGCAAAAAATTAAAATCGATTTTTTTTCCATTGAAGAACTTAAATGTTTCGAATTACATGCTCAAGTGCTCAACGTTGTATTTTTAAGTATTAATTTCAGCCATAAATAGCAATTGATAAATGTCCATTATTTCATTATTTTATAAAAAATAATTTCTTCTTCCAAAAAAAGTACAAACATTTAAATTATCTCTATTAGAATGGTCCCTGTTGCGGTGTTGCAATATGTTTTCAAGTTTATATTAGTCTTCCGGGACTTGCTCTTCTATCATTTTCAATACTCTGTCCGAAGAGTATTTAGCAACCTTCTATCTTTTTGAATGACTTAGGAGTGCTGCGAATCAATCTATATATGATCTTATCGATGGCAAAAAAGATTTCTAACGCTATTTTCATATTGACCATTTTACCACCTAAAGAACCATAAAAAGTATTATCTCATTAAAAAATAAACTCTACTCCCAAAAACAAGAGTACAAACTTCCCAAGACAACTGCGCCTTCTACCTACAAGTTGAAACTTTACATTAAAGCATTATTCCATACAGACTTATTATACTATGGGTGAGATTCATTTACTCCAAATATTCGAATATACAGACTACAAGACTGATTTTCTGTCATACATCCGGATGTATTCGGCGGATATCCGATATCCGGATGAGTAACGGATCTATTACAGATATTCGAATCATTTTTGTTGTGAATTAAATGTAAAATTTAAAACAAGTAAACATTAAACACGGCAGGGAACTTTAAATATTAACGAATAGTAAAATTTAAAAAATTTTTATGACTAGATAAGGTTTTAGGTTTCAATTCACATAATACGTTAAGTAATCTTTAGATTTAATTTGACACAGAATTTTAACATATGAAAGCATTCTTGTTATTAATTAAAAATACAATAATTTTGTTTGACAAATTTAATAAGCTTAAATGATTATAAAAATATTAATATATTAAATTTGTGAAAGAATTTCTAATACTATTTTAATATATAAACGATTATCAGATACTGTTAATGCAAAAATTACTATAAAATTTTTAAATATGGCAAGAAATTTTATAATCAAAGTTATTTTTTCTAAATAACAAACATACTTTTATACACTCAAACCCGATATAACGATATGTTGGGATGCGTATATAAATCATTGATAAATATCACCATATAAATTATTATCAGTCATCGGTCATGTCACATGACATATCGATCACCAATTAAAAAAATTGTACCGCAAAAATGATCTGCGCAAAGCCACAAATATTTCAAAGCTTTCTCTCCTTATAGACCTTAGTAAACTTTTATTTTTTAAGGTTTTGCCAACAAAATAACATTTATTTGAAAAGTTGGCGTGGCATAATTATATCATCCCTGCAATTTGTCTAGGGATGTTATGTAATTTGATCCAAACCATTTAAACTTAACTGATATAGTTAGTCTAAAACTAGCTAGTTTAAATAAAATCTATGTAATTAACTTTGCCTTTGACAACAATACATGCCAAAATTGTGAATAATAACAAAATGTAGAATTACCAATTTGGTTTTAGCCATTATATGAAGCGCAATTCAGAAGATTTTTTGTATACAAGTCAAGTAAATAGCATCATTTTTAATAACGAATAAGAGAAACTAATAGAATAATCCTAGGATTATACTTATAGAATTTAAAAACCTTCGATCAACAAAATTTTACATTTGTTTGTCATACATATCATATTTCTCGGAACTAATTCTTTCAAAATTGCACGAATAAACAGATAACTTTTTTTTTATTATTTTGTCTCATGTTTTTATTCCATATTTTTATTATAATTTTTTAAATAAATTGTTAATAAAATATAAACTATATATTATCTAGGAGAAGTTTATCTTTTTTTTTATATAAACAATTTTCTTCAAAAAGTCATTCAATCAAAATCATCAAAGTCGATACGAATTTACTACTATTTTTTTTGGTTAAAACTATTTCTTTAAAAAAAAAAAAATTGGCTAAAAAAATCGTCGTGCTATGAGAGTATCATTTTGTGAAACCGAATTGTAACGCAACCAATTGTGAAACAAAAGTTCGTTTTCTAATATGGGTTACGTTACAATAAATAAAACGCCCGCTTACCTTGCAGAAATCAATTAAGGAATGTCGTATCACACAAAATTAAGCCAAAGTTTATGGTTAAAATTTCATTTATGTGAGAAATGATACCATAAAATTACATAATTCAAAATATTTAATCATTGATGTACAGATTTATAATAAAATAATATGAAAATAATAAACATTATTCATAACAACGTGAACAGATTGTACAAGACCCTTTTTATTATTAAAAAAGGAGAACGGCTGGGAGACTCTTAAATTTCCTCATATTAATAGTTGTATTGATAAGAAATTAATAAAAATTTTTTTTTTAATTTTAGTCGCTTTGAACATTCGACCGATCTTTTTTTTTATGTTTAAATATCAAATTCACGCTCACTTTTGTAAAAATTTTAATAAGCTATATATTGTGCATGGTAAATAGTAAACCAAGTTGATAAAGATTCAAAAATATTGTTTTAAATAAAATTTTAATTGTATTTTTTTTAATTCCTTACACTAAATTTAATTTAATTGTGCCCAAGATCTAAAAGTGTCATAATATTAAAATAAGCATACTTTATATGTTAACTGTATATGTACTTAACATCTAATATTAAAAAAGAATTTGTATAAAGATATTAAAAATTTAGCCAGAAAAAACCTTTGTTTCGAATAATTCTTGTGACATGATCGACATCGAAATATTACTAAAAATCCTCATTACGTAATGCTAATTTATGCAATTTTTTGTGCTACCTGTTACATGTATGTTGCATAAATAAGATTTTTATTTGAAAAAAAAATTTTACGTTTTTGAAAAACAATGTTTTCTCAAAATGTACTCTTTAACAAGAAATAATATTCTTAAATATTTAGAAACTAATTTTACAGATTGGACGAGTGGAAATGAAAAAATTGACGATTTCATTCAAAAAAGGCAATTAAAAATTAATAACTATAATGATATAGTGCTTGAATGGATACCATACAATCAGTTTAATAAAATTAAAGAAACAGGAAAAAATAACCTTATAACAGTATATTCAGCAATATGGAAGGATGGTCCATTATACAAGTATTATTGGAGTAAAAATTATAATAGAGCTTCAAATAAAGAAGTTGCTTTAAAATGTTTACATAATTCACAAGAATCCATTGATTCTTTAATAAATGAGGTATGAAATTTCTTTCAAATATTAAATGCTTTTTTTAATTGATATATATATTTACAATTTCTTTTATTTATATTTAGGCTAAAAAATATCCAACAACACATAAAGAATTTCAAGTATTGTTTGGATTGTCTCAAAATCCAGTTACAGGAGATTATATTTTTGTTCAAAGTTATACTGCAAATTGGATTAGTGGAAATGAAAAAATTGATGATTTCATTCAAGAAAGGCAATTAAAAATTAATAACTATAATGATATAGTGCTTGAATGGATACCATACAATCAGTTTAATAAAATTAAAGAAACAGGAAAAAATAATTTTATAACAGTATATTCAGCAATATGGAAGGATGGTCCATTATACAAGTATAATTGGGATAAAAATTATACTAGAGATTCAAATAAAGAAGTTGCTTTAAAATGTTTACATAATTCACAAGAATCCATTGATTCTTTAATAAATGAGGTATGAAATTTCTTTAAATATTAAATACTTTTTTTAATTAATATATATATTTACAATTTCTTTTAATTATATTTAGGCTAAAAAATATCCAACAACACATAATGCATTTCAAGTATTGTTTGGAATATCTCAAAATCCAGATACAGGAGATTATATTTTAGTTCTTAAATGGACCAGTGGAAATGAAAAAATTGATGATTTCATTCAAGAAAGGCAATTAAAAATTAATAACTATAATGATATAGTGCTTGAATGGATACCATACAATCAGTTTAATAAAATTAAAGAAACAGGAAAAAATAACCTTATAACAGTATATTCCGCAATATGGAAGGATGGCCCATTATACAAGAAGTATCATTTGGATGAAAATTATACTAGAGATTCAAATAAAGAAGTTGCTTTAAAATGTTTACATAATTCACGAGAATCCATTGATTCTTTAATAAATGAGGTATAAAATTTCTTTAAATATTAAATACTTTTTTTAATTAATATATATATTTACAATTTCTTTTATTTATATTTAGGCTAAAAAATATCCAACAACATATAAAGAATTTCAAGTATTGTTTGGAATATCTAAAAATCCAGATACAGGAGATTATATTTTTGTTCAAAGTTATACTATAAACTTGGCAAATTGGATTAGTGGAAATGAAAAAATTGATTATTTCATTCAAGAAAGGCAATTAAAAATTAATAACTATAATGATATAGTGCTTGAATGGATACCATACAATCAGTTTAATGAAATTAAAGAAACAGGAAAAAATGACCTTATAACAGTATATTTAGCAATATGGAAGGATGGCCCATTATACAAGAAGTCTCATTGGGATGAAAATTATACTAGAGATTCAAATAAAGAAGTTGCTTTAAAATGTTTACATAATTCACAAGAATCCATTGATTCTTTAATAAATAAGGTATGAAATTTCTTTAAATATTAAATACTTTTTTTAATTAATATATATATTTACAATTTTTTTTATTTATATTTAGGCTAAAAAATATCCAACAACACATACAACACATAATGCATTTCAAGTATTGTATGGAATATCTCAAAATCCAGATACAGGAGATTATATTTTTGTTCAAAGTTATACTATAAACTTTATAAATTGGATTAATGGAAATGAAAAAATTGATATTTCATTCAAGAAAGGCAATTAAAAATTAATAACTATAATGATATAGTGCTTGAATGGATATCATACAATCAGTTTAATGAAATTAAAGAAACAGGAAAAAATGACCTTATAACAGTATATTCAGCAATATGGAAGGATGGCCTATTATACAAAAAGTATCATTGGAATGAAAATTATACTAGAGATTCAAATAAAGAAGTTGCTTTAAAATGTTTACATAATTCACAAGAATCCATTGATTCTTTAATAAATAAGGTATGAAATTTCTTTAAATATTAAATACTTTTTTTAATTAATATATATATTTACAATTTTTTTTATTTATATTTAGGCTAAAAAATATCCAACAACACATACAACACATAATGCATTTCAAGTATTGTTTGGAATATCTCAAAATCCAGATACAGGAGATTATATTTTTGTTCAAAGTTATACTATAAACTTTATAAATTGGATTAATGGAAATGAAAAAATTGATATTTCATTCAAGAAAGGCAATTAAAAATTAATAACTATAATGATATAGTGCTTGAATGGATATCATACAATCAGTTTAATGAAATTAAAGAAACAGGAAAAAATGACCTTATAACAGTATATTCAGCAATATGGAAGGATGGCCTATTATACAAAAAGTATCATTGGAATGAAAATTATACTAGAGATTCAAATAAAGAAGTTGCTTTAAAATGTTTACATAATTCACAAGAATCCATTGATTCTTTAATAAATAAGGTATGAAATTTCTTTAAATATTAAATACTTTTTTTAATTAATATATATATTCACAATCTTTTTTATTTATATTTAGGCTAAAAAATATCCAACAACACATAATGCATTTCAAGTATTGTATGGAATATCTCAAAATCCAGATACAGGAGATTATATTTTAGTTCTTAAATGGACCAGTGGAAATGAAAAAATTGATGATTTCATTCAAGAAAGGCAATTAAAAATTAATAACTATAATGATATAGTGCTTGAATGGATACCATACAATCAGTTTAATGAAATTAAAGAGACAGGCAATAATGGTCTTATAGGAGTATATTTAGCAATATGGAAGGATGGTCCATTACACAAGTATTATGAGAGTAAAAATTATACTAGAGATTCAAATAAAGAAGTTGCTTTAAAATGTTTACATAATTCACAAGAATCCATTGATTTTTTAATAAATGAGGTATGAAATTTCTTTAAATATTAAATACATTTTTTTAATTAATATATATATTTACAATTTCTTTTATTTATATATATTTAGGCTAAAAAATATCCAACAACACATGCTGCATTTCAAGTATTGATTGGGATATCTCAAAATCCAGATACAGGAGATTATATTTTTGTTCAAAGTTATTCTATAAACTTGGCAAATTGGATTAGTGGAAATGAAAAAATTGATGATTTCATTCAAGAAAGGCAATTAAAAATTAATAACAATAATGATATAGTGCTTGAATGGATACCATACAATCAGTTTAATGAAATTAAAGAGACAGGCAATAATGGTCTTATAGCAGTATATTCAGCAATATGGAAGGATGGTCCATTATACAAGAAGTATCATTGGGATGAAAATTATACTAGAGATTCAAATAAAGAAGTTGCTTTAAAATGTTTACATAATTCACAAGAATCCATTGATTTTTTAATAAATGAGGTATGAAATTTCTTTATCGCCATTTTCAAAGTGGTGTACACAGTTTATTTGTGATTGTATATTCAAATACCAATATTCGCCAAGTTTTCATCCATTTTTTGTCCATATTACATCCGGTTTTCATCCGGTTTTTGGTTTTCTTTTTTTTATTCAAATTTAACTGCGTACATCATTTTGAAAACGGTGATAAATATTTAAATACTTTTTTTAATTAATATATATTTACAATCTTTTTTATTTATATTTAGGCTAAAAAATATCCAACAACACATAATGCAGTTCAAGTATTGTATGGAATATCTCAAAATCCAGATACAGGAGATTATATTTTAGTTCTTAAATGGACCAGTGGAAATGAAAAAATTGATGATTTCATTCAAGAAAGGCAATTAAAAATTAATAACTATAATGATATAGTGCTTGAATGGATACCATACAATCAGTTTAATGAAATTAAAGAGACAGGCAATAATGGTCTTATAGGAGTATATTTAGCAATATGGAAGGATGGTCCATTACACAAGTATTATGAGAGTAAAAATTATACTAGAGATTCAAATAAAGAAGTTGCTTTAAAATGTTTACATAATTCACAAGAATCCATTGATTTTTTAATAAATGAGGTATGAAATTTCTTTAAATATTAAATACATTTTTTTAATTAATATATATATTTACAATTTCTTTTATTTATATATATTTAGGCTAAAAAATATCCAACAACACATGCTGCATTTCAAGTATTGATTGGGATATCTCAAAATCCAGATACAGGAGATTATATTTTTGTTCAAAGTTATTCTATAAACTTGGCAAATTGGATTAGTGGAAATGAAAAAATTGATGATTTCATTCAAGAAAGGCAATTAAAAATTAATAACAATAATGATATAGTGCTTGAATGGATACCATACAATCAGTTTAATGAAATTAAAGAGACAGGCAATAATGGTCTTATAGCAGTATATTCAGCAATATGGAAGGATGGTCCATTATACAAGAAGTATCATTGGGATGAAAATTATACTAGAGATTCAAATAAAGAAGTTGCTTTAAAATGTTTACATAATTCACAAGAATCCATTGATTTTTTAATAAATGAGGTATGAAATTTCTTTATCGCCATTTTCAAAGTGGTGTACACAGTTTATTTGTGATTGTATATTCAAATACCAATATTCGCCAAGTTTTCATCCATTTTTTGTCCATATTACATCCGGTTTTCATCCGGTTTTTGGTTTTCTTTTTTTTATTCAAATTTAACTGCGTACATCATTTTGAAAACGGTGATAAATATTTAAATACTTTTTTTAATTAATATATATTTACAATCTTTTTTATTTATATTTAGGCTAAAAAATATCCAACAACACATAATGCAGTTCAAGTATTGTATGGAATATCTCAAAATCCAGATACAGGAGATTATATTTTAGTTATTAAACAAATCAGTGGAAATGAAAAAATTGATTATTTCATTCAAGAAATGCAATTAAAAATAAATAACTATGATGATATAGTATTCGAATGGATACCATACAGTCAGTTTAAGAATATTAAGAAAGTAGGTAAAGGAGGTTTTTCTACAGTATATTTAGCAAAATGGAAGGATGGTCCATTAAAATATGATGCAGACAAAAAAATATATTATAGAAATCCAAATAGAAAAATTGCCTTGAAGTGGTTATATAATTCTCAAAATATTACTGATAAATTCTTAAATGAGGTATGGAATTTCTTTAAAAATCATTGTGTTAAATATTAAGCATATATTTATTATGATATACTGTAAATAAATTTTAATAGGTTAAAGAATACTTTACAGAAATGTATCAATAGTCAAAAGCTTGTGACCAAATCGTGACTAAATGGTATATCTAATTAGTAATAGTTTCGTTACGAGCTAGTAAACCATTAATCTGTATATGGCCGATATGCAGTTACTGCGCATTAAGACGATCGATGACGATATGACGACCAAAAAAAAATTTATTATCGAAGTTGTTAGATATTATTAAATAAATCGTAAAAATATTTATAGTACTTTGTAAATATATAGCAAATATTAATAAATAAATCGTAAATATATTTATAGTACTTTGTAAATATATAACAAATATTAGTAAATATATCAAAAAGAATTATAAACGTTTTTTAAAAAAATTAGTAAATGCAACGATAATTATTTTTGATGTTTCAATGTTAATTAGTACATGATACATAAAATTAATCTAATACCTCGCAGAAAAACATTAACCAACATTAAATGGCTTTGAAGAAATATATATTCCTCATATATAAATTATTCCCAAAATCATGTTCACCACTATTACATTCATCGTCATGACAACAATGAACAAAATGTACAGTACTACTTGTATCAACTACGCTCATAGAACATATCTGTCGCGTATCTTGAAGCCTGTAAACCGGACATCCTAATTTCATTAAATTAGTAATTTCGAACCTATTGATTGCAATCTAACAACCATACTTCAATATGTGATCTTTTTCTACGATCATTACTTTGTAAATTTTTTGGCAATTCATCAAACCTTAAAACGCGTTGCATGATTATTTTGAGTTCACCATGCATTTCTACTATTGCTAAGATTCTACCAATCTTTGATACTGTTTCTTTATAAACTACAAAATCTCCACAATTGTATATCTCTAAAATTGAATTGTTTAATAATAAATATTATATATTAATAAAAGTTCTCATAGTAATGCATTAAAAAAAATTATGACATACTTCCATTAATTTGAGTAAATGCACATCCAAATCGCGGTGATTCCTTCCATAGTAAGTCTCCATGCCAGAGTTCTATATTTTTTTCAACTATTTTACCTGGACCAAAATACATTTGGCCAAACAGTGATGGATTGTTAAGGGAATGCCAAATGATATCTGTAATAGATAAATAATAGATATCCTTGATTTCTTTAGAGGTTGATGGGGTTTTTTTGTTTGAAATATGAACTTTGCGTGATTTGATCGGGAGTAGAGGCAAAATTTGTTACAACATCTTCACTTTTGAACTTTGGATGGTTAATTATATCCACTAATTCATCATAAGCTCGGGTAGCTATTAGTATAATAATAAAACAAAAATTGATTAATAATGAAAATGATGGAAGAAAATCATTAAATATTTCCTTACATATGTTATGTTTTTGTATCCAACAAAACATCAATGCCTCAGTAACATTTTTGAAATACGGTGCAAACTCTCCATCAGTATGTGGCATCTGTTCACTGTTTAAGGCTTTATCAACAATTTTATCTGATATTTCTTTGCTTTGTACTTCATTATCATCATCATTATCACTACATAATCCGTCTTTAATATTAAAGTTAAATTCTTCATAATCATCAGATAATTCATCTTCACTAAAATACTCATTATTATCAAATAATTCTTCGAAAGATTCCTTGTTAAATGGCTCTTCTTCAAATAATTATTCTTCTTCAAAAAAAATCCATTATTTAACATTTCGGAATTACTTTGGATTTCATTTGACATTTCACAATCATTTGAAATTTTATCGTCAACTTCCTCAATTGGTAATTTATAGTCAACTTTTTCGTTTGACAATATATAACTTTCATTATTTGATAATTCATATAATTCATAGTTGACTTTTTCACCGTAATCCTCTTCATTTGGTAATTCGTAAATAGTCACATCTTCTTTATTATTTAGTTCTATCATAATACTTTAACTTTTAATAAATTGAATATTTAATATATAAACTATAAAACAAATAAACCAATATTCACCATTTATTTTAGTGTCTTTTTTATTGTCCGTAGACTTACTCTGTGGGCGTCTTATATAGTTTTGGCGATAACTATAGGATGTGAACCGGTTGCGAAACATTTTACATAAAAAATAAAAGAAAATTATTTGTATATTTATATTATTTGTTTAAAAGTAATACATAAAAAAAAATCAAAAAAAAAAATTCAGTTCGAAGCTTAATAAAGAGTAAAAAAAAATTCCCATGAACAACAATCGCTTCTTTTACAATTGAATTAATTGAATTTATTTTGATTAAACTATAATAGTTTACTGTCAAAAATAATCAGCTCTTTAACCGAATTTAATAATGATTATCATATACAAAAGAAACTTATATTATCGTTATTATTAGCCAAATTTAGTATGTATTCAACGAAAAGTTTAAGTAGTTTATTATTAGATAACCTTATTAGTAGCTAAATTTAGTAATCAAAAAGTTTAAATTATTGTTATGCTTTATAAGCAATGATTTAATTATAAAATCCTTTTCTTCTTTACTTTTACTAAATAATAATCATAATGAAGCCTTCTAGAAATTCAAAGAAACGTGCACTTGAAAAATTAAGCACTAATACAAATACTAAAAAAACTCATGAAAATCAAGAAATGGCACCTACGGACGACTTTAATGATCCTATAATTAATACTAATGGTTCACAAAATGAAAGTGCGAGTAAAAGAGGTTGCAAAAAGATGGTGAAAAAAACTAAAGCCATGGATAATCACAATAATAACACCAAAAATCAACAGTATAAAACTACTAAAGGAATAAAGCAAATTCATAAAGATCATGAAGAGAGAAATGTTGCTATTCCACAAATACAGACAATTGATGAGCTTTTGAATGATATTAATAGTAGTGCAAATGAAGAAAACAATGATGACGATGAAGATGATAATGATATTACAAATGACAATGATCATCTGATGTCAATTTTAGAAAAAGAAGCTAATAGTCAAAATGACAAAGAAATAGAAACAATAATGTCAGTTATAGATTCAGAAACCAATAACCGTAATAATACATCTTTAAAATTAGGCCACACAAATTCGAATTTTCGGTTCACTTCACCCGGCCGGGTCACTTTTTCAAATTTCAATAAAAAAAAGTTTATATATAAAAAATTTATCATGTGATCAGGACGTAATTTTATTGGCGGGTAAGTTTATCACGCGGCTGAGAACTTCTAGAGCGAAAATAAATTCCTCCCTTTTAAAAGTCAACCAATCAAATGTCACGATTTTATATATAAACTTTTTTTACTAATAAACAATAAACCCCGGGTCCCCGGGTTGATTTTAAATTTCAATGTTACGTGAACCGAAAAATTGAATTTGTGTGGCCTTAAACTCAGTTTTTGAATCAAGAACTGGCAGTCAAAATGACTTTACATCTCCAAGAAAGATTTTTTCAAGACCGAATCCAGCTTTATTGGATATTAATAGTCAAGATGATGGTTATATTTCTCCTTCAAGAACGATTTTAAGACCAAATTCAAGATCTCAATTGAGCGTCAATAGTCAAAATGATGATTATTTTTCTTCAAGACAAACTTCAAGATCTCAGTTGGACGCCAATAGTCAAGATGATTCAAGACCAAATTCAAGATCTCAATTGGGCGTCAATAGTCAAGATAATGATTATCTTTCTTCAAGACAAAATTCAAGATCTCAGTTGGGCGCCAATAGTCGAGATGAATCAAGACCAAATTCAAGATCTCAATTGGGCGTCAATAGTCAAGATAATTCAAGACAAAATTCAAGATCTCGGTTGGACGCCAATATTCAAAATGATGACTATTTTTTTCAAGACTGAATTTAAGATCTCAATTGGGAGATAATAGTCTAGATGATGACTATTTTGTTCTTTCAAGAAGAAGAACCAATGGTCTTGATTATTATGATTATTCAAATAAAGCACTATATCCAAAGCAAATACGACCATCACCTTTAGGGCCAAGATCAAATACGTTGAACATTCTCAATAATACATTCAACAAAAGTGCAAATTATTCCAATATTAATGAGGAAATTCCTTCGCCATTTAATGAAATGACTATTTACCAGCTTTGTTCATGGTTATGTAAAAATCCAAATGTTTTGCAGCTGGCAAATAACATGCATTTATCAATGCAAACTCCAGTTGTAGAAGGGGCACGATTTATCTCTTCTATCTCAGCTGGGTCATCAATTACAACGTCAAATCAAGAGTTTAAGACAAAGGCTTGCCGAGACTTTCTAGAAGAATTAAAGTGTCTATTTTTACGTGTTCGAAATCCGCCAAAAAGTGCCTTTGAAGAATTGATACGACAAGTTCTTAAAAACTCAATTCAGCTAAAGGCATTGAATGGCTTCATACGGCAAATAGGCACTTTGGTGACTTCCGTAATAAATTAGTCAATAGTGTCGAGAATTTAGTTGAAAATTTCAAAGAAAAGAGGACATTGTTAGTATATTTCTTTCTTTCTCTTTCTTTTATTTTTTATTTAATGATGTTTATTAATTATATTTTATTTTTTATTTAATGATGTTAATTAATTATAGGTCTATGACAAGTCCATTACAAAGAGAAGAAATTATCTCTTTTGTGGATGAGACTGTTACGGCTCATGTGTTAAGTCGGTGGTTAAGTGCCACTAATGTGGACGAATTACATACTCTGGGTTCGATGTCTTGTTTGTGTAAATTCATTCAGAATGCATTTGCTGTTAATTATTCAGCAAGAGACACGGCAAAGACAAAGACTTTAGATAAATTGACAAAAGATATTAGAGTACCATCAAGAAATGGTAAAAACTTTGCGAGCAATTTGCACTTGTGATGAAGTTTTGCGTGTACTGTATTTATTTAATTATTTCCATTATTTATTCTTTTATAATAATTAAATAAGCGATTTTTCACATAATACATTATAATGTGACACATTTATTAAGCTTACAAATAATGCAATACTTCATTTATAATAATATTAATTTTTATCGTTCGTCTCAAAAATCTGCACTAAAAAAATTATAAAATTAAACTATTAAATTTATATATAGTTTATTATTTTATACCACATCAAAAACTAATTTTCTCAATTAATGTTAGTATTATTTACTGTTTTGTAAACATGCTTCTAATGTTTCTTAAATATTTCGAAACTTCTTGGTGATAGAATAGCAGCGACATTTTTACAATTCGTGACAATTTCGTATCATAACACGCAGTAACGTGATCAGTGCGATTTTCTGACGAATAGGAATCGAACACGTGACGATTTAGTTCAAAACACCGGGTTTCTGTAAAGTACTCAATAAATAAAGGAAGTAATATCCTTAATATATATGGAATTTCTCAAAATCCAGATACAAAAGAATATATTATGGTTTTCCAATATGCAAAAGGAGGCAATTTTAATCATTGGGTAAATGGAAACTATGAATATTTTAATTGGAGAGATAAATTAACTGCATTGCTTAATATTATTAATGGTCTTAAAGAAATTCATCAAAAAAATATAGTTCATCGTGATTTTCATACAGGAAATATTTTACTTTTAAATTTGACAGATGTTTCTAGTAATTGGATAACAATTTCAGACATGGGATTATGTGGAGAGGTTGGTAATATAGATGAAACTAAAATTTATGGTGTTATGCCTTATGTGGCTCCTGAAGTATTAAGAAGGATGTCTTATACTCAAGAATCAGATATCTATAGTTTTGGTATGATAATGTATTTTGTAGCAACTGGAATACAACCTTTTTATAATCGTGCACATGATCATCTTCTTGCATTAGCTATTTGTAAAGGAGTTAGACCCGAAATAAATGAACCAGAAGCACCAAAATGTTACATTGATTTAATGAAAAAATGTTGGGATTTATACCCAAATAATAGACCAAAGATTTTTGAAATACATGAATTAATTGTATAATTTAATGAGCTATATATGCAGGGTTTTTTCAGCAAAGCAGAAGAATATAGAAAAACAAATCTTTCATTCATTAAAAATTACCAAATAGCTACACATCCACAAGCTATTTACACATCTAAATTACTCAATCCTTTTACAGAAGATCTTCCAGAATACAATGATAATTCTCAATGTTTAGATGAACGTATTTAACAAATTTTGTTTAAAAACAATGTGAAATTATTCACTTAATATATATTTATATAGCTACTATTTTATAGTAATTTGCAATTATTTGTCCAATATTATATTAGATATGTAAGTTTGTTTTATAAAACAAGTAAATAAATAAACATTAAACATAGCAAGAAGCTTTAAATGTTATGATTAGAAGTTTTGAAAATTATTACAATTGAAAGATGAAATTAATTTATTAAATTTACCTTGCATTTTTTGAAGAGTATTGTTAAGCCAGGTCTTTTAGTGTTTATAATAATAAGCAATTTGCAAAGGGTAAGCAAAAGGATTTGATATCAAGAAAACTATGCAAACAAGTCCAATCAGACACGAATAGAGTGCAGTAACAACTTTTGCAAAAACAATCGGACACAAATAAGGATTATACAAAAACCAAATTTGTCTTTTGTTAAAACCAATATGACTTACTTTATTCAATGCAAAATTTTCCTCAAATAAATAATATCTTCTTTTTGTTTAAGTTTCTTCTTATTTTTTACTAGGGTGGCGTTGATGTTCAGTTAGAGTGACCACCACCACCGCCACTACTCATAGTTTATAGAATTAGAAAAAGTTTATCATTATTGGTTTATCGTTATTACTTAATTAATTAATAATAAAACTTGTTACTTTTAAATTTATTGTGCTGTTATCTTCTTTTCTTATAATAGTAATTGCTTCTCTAGTTCTCTTATTATATATTCATTGCCCTTTCAGTGACAGACATATAAATGTTAGTTTTGCAGGCATTATGATTTTTATTTATTTATTCTTTTTGTGTGATGAGATTAGAAAATATTATTTAGCGGCTGTCTATTTATTGCTTTTTTAGACACTTTCTTTTTATTCAGTTAATTATCATTATTTAGTCAATAAAAACGATTGCTTCTTTTTTTTTTATATAAAGAACAATATACAAGAAGAAAAGAAGATCGTGAATGTTTATTTTCTTTTAATATATATAAATAAAGAGAAGAAAGAAGGTCGTGAATGTTTATTTTTTTTTTTTACTTTATCTGTTTTTTGTGTTACATATTAAGTTAAACTGGATTTGACAAAAAGTATTGATTTACATAATTTTTTTTATAAATAGAAAAAGATTTTTTTTTTAAAATCATTTAATTAATTTTTTAATTTATAAAAAAAATGATCTAAATGCTTTTTTTCTGAATTTTTTTAAAAAATAACTAATAATAGTTTTTTTTTAATAAAAAAATTTACTATTAAATAGATATATTAAAATGACCGTGAATGGTTATTCCAACATGCAGAAAAGATCATCGAAATGAAAGATAAAATCATGATCGCTATGAACGTTAAGAAAATTGAAATGGAACAATTGGATAATAATGATAAAATTTGGTTTTGGATACATAATCATGTGTAATTGTAACGGACAAGAATTAAATTGGAAAATTTTTCAAGAAAACGATCTTAAAAAAGCAGTAATTAAGAGTATTATTATAAAATGACATTAATGCTCAATAATTCGGATGAAATAACATTTTCGATACCAAAAATATATTAAATCGGAAATGTTAAGCTTTTTAAGTGAAGATAGTGAACGAAAGCGATTAAATTATAATTACTTTATGGATTAAGATTTATGAAAGACATTATGGATAATAGTAATTTGAATATATCATGGCTGAAAATTGCGAAAAACAACGAAGTTAAATCATCAAATATACCAATACATTCATTTGAAGTTGATTTAATATCTTATACTAATTTTATTTTACGATGGAACAAAAAGACAATTTCAGGAAACTATAGAAATTGGATGAAAAGTTATAATAACATAAGACATAAAATTGAAATGTTGTTAAGCTTCCATCTAGAAGTAAGATAATATTTTATTTGAAAGTATTATAATATTTTGATTGGCCGAAAACTTTAAAATTTATTAAAAGTTACTTCAAGCAGCAGATTCGTTACGAATGTCCTGGATAACGAATTAAGAGCATATAAATTCAAATGTTTACTTAGAGAATTACCGACTTATGAAATTTTATATAATAGAAATATTAACAGAAGCTTGTATCTGATACTATGATAAAGTAACCAATTATCATACCAAAGAGTCATGGGATCATATATGGGAATGTAGTGATAAGAATTTTAATGAAGAAAAAGTCATCTCATGAGCTCACAAATAAATATAAAAATGATAACTTTACCATCAAGCTCTTAATATAATAATTCTGGTAGAATATTTTCAATTAATGATGAAGTTCTAATGAAAGACAACGGAGAGACATAAGGAATTACGTGAACTTACAAGAGGTATCTATAACAATGAACTAAATAAAATAGGTTATACAAAAGAAGAGAAAATAATGGTACAGGAATTATGGGAAACTCAATATATTAACGTCAGAAATCATATTTGGTTACCAAGATATAAACGAGGTGTAGAAATAGAGAAAGAGGAATTAAAACAATATATATACAGTATTTATATATAAATTTCAAGGAAAAAAAATTATACAATAGGAAAATAACTGACGAAGAAAATTATTAATGACAAAGGAGGATGCATCAACCATTAAAAAAACGTAAAACACAAAAAGTTAGAAAAAATCATTAGTAATAGTATTTTGATCAATAATAGTAGTAATAATACTGATATTAGTAATAGATATATAATTTTATGCTTTTAAAATAGTTAAACATTTCTTTTGAAAAAGGATAATAATAGTTTAACTAATGTATTATTATGATTGTATAAATTAAATTTATTCAATAAAGAAAAATACTTTACTATTAAAAAAAAAATAAAAATTTGTTTTTTATATTTTTATAGGGATGATGTTAAAATGCTCAAATCGAGCAATTTGAACAGAGTTTAAGCTAAAACCCGATCAAACACGCTTCAAATTGGTTTGTGGCTTCAAACTTTGTTGTAATAAAAAAAAATTATATTAATTATTAAATAATATACAATGGAAATATTCACAAATTAAAATTAGACTAGCTCGAGCAAAGCATGCTTACTAATACATTCTTAAAAACAGTTAAACAAACTAGTTCATGCTAAACCGGTTTTTGAGTTTGACTGGATTTGGAACAAACCGAACTGCTTGGGCAAAATAACATCACTAGATTTTAGTTATTAATCATTAAAAAAAAATATTACTTTTTATGAAAAAAAAAAGAACGTCATGAATTTTTATTATGTAAGTGTAAAGTTTTCAATATATATTGAACTGTTGTCAGTAAAAGTATTATAAATTATAAAACTCAAGAAAGGTTTAAGCCATATTTAGATGTCAAGCCAAACCGTAAACTGAAATCAGAAATTCGAGCAAAGGTTCGTCTGTATTCTCTCAAAGACTACATATTTTTACAAGTGATTGGTTAATCTATAAATCATTTTCATTGAGTGAGTTAAAAGGCACATTTTGTGAGTTACTTACGAGTTGAAAGTGGGTGAAAAATTTTTAATTTACGATCATGTGATAAAATTTTGGGATTTTTGATGCCACATAACAACTAAATCTTACGTTTGATTTACGATCACGCACGCCTTTATTCATCTGAAAAATTTAAAGAGCGTAATTCCAATAAATAAGCTGATTTGGTGAAAATAAAAAGGTTAAGTTAAAATGAATTAAATAATCAAATACTAAATAGAAAAAATAGAAGAATTTTTAGTTTTAAATTATGTAAAAAGACAGTATATTGTTGATTAAGCTTCAATAAATTATTATAAATTTGAGATTTTTATAATCTAAGAACATATCAGCTGACTAATTAAAATAAATACGTATAACGAATTTTTGTGATCACATAGAAATACAGTATGTAATATGTAGTAGATCAGTAGAATGTAAGGTATATCAATAGCCATACATATAGGTATATACCTGTGTATAAATTTTATTATATTTACATATAACACATAAATCGTTTGTAAATATTAAATTTTATTTTATTTCTATCGTAGTACTATGAAAAAAAAATTATATTTTAAATTATCAAAAAATAATTAATGATTCAATAATAAAATAATCGAAATTCATAAAAAAAAAATCTAAATGATTTTCACTGCAACAGGCGGTACGCCACATATGTACTGTAACAGCTAACTTTCAAGGGGTAATCTTACCACACCACCTGTCACAATATAAATAGTACTTTAAACGTGGTACTACAGGTGATATGTAATGCGATGACAAATAGAGATCAGGCTAGTAAAAAAAAAAGTGTTTCGAAGAAACATAATAAAAAATGTAAACAGGACATCACGAGACGAAGTGATAAAAACATCACAGCAGGGTGGTGTGGTAAGACTTACCCATTCAAGTTACACGATTAACCTGATACGGTTATCTGGATTTTTTTTTTTGTTTAAATATCCGCTTCTAAAGAAATTTGAAGCATTTATAATATATTTATCATGTCTAGAAATAGAAAAGTTTATGATGCAATTAATAGAGCGTATTTGGTTGTAACTTATAGTAAATATGGTGATGATGATATATTCAGTAAATATGAATTTAAAAAACATATAATTAAACGTGATAACTCGCTTACAGAAGACGAAAAAACAGAAGCAATAAAAATATTAACTAGAAGCTATGATGAAAATAAGATTCTTACTAATGAAGGAATAAAAAGATTTTGTGAAGGGTGTAGCCAAAAATGTTTGGCTACATCATATTGTGAACATTGTGTTCGAAATTATTTAGAAGCAAAATTTTCAAATTGGACATCAGGAAATAATAATATTGATAATATAATAAAAGAATGTCAAAGGAAAACACAAGTACCTAGTAAAATAACAGAATGGATTCCATATGATAAATTAAAAGATATCGATTATTTAACGAGAGGTGGATTTTCAGAAATTTTTACAGCAATATGGGTTGATGGACGTTTTATTGAATGGGATTCTGAAAAACAACAATTAAAAAGATCTGGACAACATAAAGTAGTACTAAAAAAATTAGAAAATTTTAAAAGTGCAAATCAAAGATGGTTTGAAGAGGTTTGTAATCTAAATTATTTAAAAAGTTAGTAATATTCTTAAAATTTTAATTGTACTTTCTTTTATAGGCCAAATTACATTTAACTATGAGCAATAAATGGAATATGTTTGTTCAATGTTTTGGTTTAACACAAGATCCATCAGATGGAAATTATATGCTTGTAATAAATAAAATGGATATAGATTTAAGAGAATATTTACGACAATATCATATTCGACTTACATGAAAAAAAAAAGTTGAAATTGTTTTCTATATAATTTCAGCACTCCACAAAATTCATAATTCATAGAGATTTACATTCCGGAAATATATTATATACAACTCGATTTTCTATTTGTGATCTTGGATTTAGCGGACCCGCAGATAAACCATTAGGAAGTATATATGGAAATCTTCCTTATATAGCACCTGAGGTTATTGGTGGAAAACAAACTACAAAAGCATCTGACATTTATAGTGTTGCAATGCTAATGTGGGAAATTTTATCTGGAAGACCACCATTTGTTGAACGTGAACATAATTATTATCTTGCAAAGGATATTATTAATGGTATAAGACCAAAAATTGTACCAGGAACTCCTTTAGAATATGAAGACTTAATGAAGCAATGTTGGGATGCTAATCCATCAAAAAGACCTGTCAAATATGTGCTTTGGGATAAAATATATAAAATTAATGCATCTTATCAAAATAAATTTGATAAAATGGATGAATCATTAATACAACCAGCAATAAACGAAATCTAAAAAATTATGTTAGTACAAGTAAAGTTCATCAATTTGAAAATCTTCCTGAACCAAGAAATGCAACAGCAGGTATTATTTTTAGCTTGAAATCATTTTATTAAATATTTTAAAAAAAAGTACCAATACTATGCCATATAATTAATGATATCTTATTTTTTTTAAATTAAAAAAAAAAAATAGAAGAATTAGAAGGTATGAAATATTCATAAATTTTCTTATAATTTATTAAGGTGGTTGATTATTTCTTCTTATAAATTTATAGCATTTCATAGTAAACCATATGATTTTGATATTCCTAATAACAGTAAGTATTTATTTAGATTCGTCTTTTTTAAGTTGCATTAACTAATGATTTAATTGATTTGTTGCTTTAGTTGAAGATTTTGGTAAATCAGTTAATCAAAAGGATAATGTTACTAAAAGTAATTTTATATTTCATTTTTCAATAAAATAACCATATTAATAATAATTTATTGTTTGGTAGCTTTAGATAATAGTAAAAAAGACCCATCCAAAGTATTTAATAAACTGCAAATAAGTTCAAAAATTGATAGTAAGTAAAACTAATTATAGTATATTTAATTTTCTATTTTAAATTTTTTATTAATATTATTAAATAAATCATTTATATTCTTTAAGATGTTCGAAATGATTATTTTAGAGAAGAAATAATACAACGTCAAAAAAAGAATGTTCATATAAATGGTATGCAAAAATGATTATTTAAATATATATAATATACTTAGTATTTTTTATTAATTCCATTTTATACTAGATGATGATGAAATGCATAATAATTCCAATTTTCATTCAGAAGAACAAAATGAATTGGAACTACCTGACGGTAAAAATTTTTTTAAAATGCTTGAATTTTATTTTTAAATTTAGTATTATAATCTTTTTTTTGTTTTTTTTTCAATACAGATATTGACAAAGAACAATAAATTATAATAACAGTATATCTAGAAATTTTTTTCTCATTGCTTGATATGAAATTATTTAAACACTAAGGATAGAGTATAGTAGATTTCTTTCAAAATTCTTAGTTTGTAATTTAAATAGTTATTTTTATACCATATCTTATCAATAAATTATTATATAACTGAAATTTATTAGATTACATGTCATGATTTAAAATTATAAAATGTAAGGTTTCAAAATTTGTGAGGATTAAATAATATTACATTGATTATCAAAGCATTACGTTTATTAAATATGATGGTATTTGTACATTTAGTACCTTAAATGATTAAATGCTTTTTTTAACTTAGTAATTATCTTTGATTCTGGCCATAATTAATGGCTTCAGTTGGAAATTTAAATGACTTTGGCCAATTATTTGATGAGGGTTTATTTATTATTTTTAGGAATATGAATAAACTGAATATGAGCTTGCATAACGATTTTTTAATATAAGCTTCGATTATGTATATTTATATTGTCAGCCTTTTGATCAAAGCTTTTCATTTTTTTATGATAATAATTAAAAAAATAATAAAGAAAATGAACATACGTAAAAATGATATACCGATTTAAGTTTAATAGTTTAATTTAATACATATCAAATTTAAAGCTGCATTAAGCTAAACTTAAGCTTATGTTTTTAATTGGATGTGTCTCCTAATAAGCTAGAGCTTTTTCATTAGATATTCGCTAGCAGCCAATATATTAGCTGGACATATTCGAATAAATTAACATCCCTAATATGAATAATTACGATATTAATATACTTCGATAATTATAATTGATTTATTCGTGAAGAAATCTCTTAATAAACTGCAAATTACTAATAAAAGTATCAAAGAATTAATTTTAGAAATAAAATTTTCCGAAAAACAGTATTAAAACTTTCATTAAATTTATTTTACGTTTGAATTTATTTATAAAATTATAAAAAAAGTCAATACTACAGTAGAATCATCAATATTATATAAAGCTTGCTTCAACAAATAGTACTAATACTTTCACACATTTTGATAATATATGAATTTTCCTGCAGAGAAAATAAATTAAATAGTAAATACATTCATTTACTTAAACAATGATCATGTAACACAATTGCAATAAGGAGTATGAACAAATAAATAAAATTATATAAATCCTCAATTTTATAGTCGGCCAATATGATCATATTTTTAGACAGAATTTTCAAGTTTTCAATACGAAGCAAAAGATTAAAAAAAATTTTTAAATATAATACCATTAAACAAAAATAAATTCTTGATTAAAAAAACTTTTCTCTTCAAATTTCTTTACCATGCTTTAATAATTTAACAATAAACTTTACAAATAAATAAAAAATTCATTATCGCAAATACAAGACCTCTACCAGCAATTCAATACCATCAGCCAACATTTAGGAGGTTTTATATATTCATAAACATGATTTAATGTAATTTCTTGATTTTGTATCTGCGATAATGAAGGTTTAAATAATCCATGATATTTTACAATATTCCCATATTTTTGTATCCATTTAAGATCTGGACTCTATACAAAAGAAATTAAAAGAGGAAAATATGTAAGTCAATTAAAATTAAGAATTATGACTATTGTAAATAATAATCATTGACCTCTTCTAACAAAAATGTTCCAAAAGGTTCCCGTAAAATGGATTTTCAGATGATGGACCAGGAATTTTTCTCAAAGGAGTAATATAAATTGGCCAAATACAGTATATAACCAACACTATAATTCCTAACGCGAAAAGCTAATTATAGAAGATAAATCAAGCATTTTTTATGACAATTTGGTAGTGAATTTCAGATTTATTGAAATAAATAACGATAAGAAGTCGGAGACATTTATCACGAGATACTGATTAATCATTTCGGTAGTTATGATGCCGTTTATATTTTAAAATTGCGTATCGTTTTTTTTTAAAAAAAAAAAATCAATAACGCATTTTATTACAAATATACTAATTTTAATATATTTTTTTCATTAAATTGTGTATCGTACAATTAATTACACGCCGACAGTTAGTGTTCCAATCCGTCAATCCCCATCCTTATCCGCCGTCGTTGGATATGGATCACGGATATCCGAAAATGACGGATGACGGATGACGGATTATCCGCAGATTGTAACACTACCGACAGTTTTAATTTTTGACGTTAATGGACAAAAATGATCGACTCTAAAATTTATTTTTCAACACGTTACCTGCAACTCATTTTTTTACAAAAAATTTTGTTTGTTTCTATCAAATTTCAAAATATGTATACAGATCAATTCAATTATATTAAATTGTAATTTCAAATTTCAGGTAAAATTGCCTGCGATTTTAACGAAAGTTCAGCTCTCATTTAACTTTTTAAAAAATAAAGCTATTATAACAAAAGCTTTAAACGACATATTATATGATGGTGATCGTTATTTTTTGATTATATATTTGAAAATCAAAATTAATCATTAGATAAAAAAGTTAGCATTTTTAATAACAGCAATCTTAAAAATTTTCGCAATTAATTTTGACATTTCATCAGGATTTAATTGTAGCTATATAGTATCATAATACAATATTTAGAATTAGTCATGACGAACAACATTTGTTATTTGAACTTTTGAGTTGAGATTTAAAGGTAGGATTTTGACCTTACATAGGACCCTAAAAAATGAATAATTTTCGAAAATTTAATAAAAAAAAAGAGCAAACTAAGTAAGCTGATTTTAAAATATAAAAAAAAATTTTATTAATTGTCATTTTCTTTTTGAGTATCTACTATCCTTGTTCTAATAATCCCGAATACTGGGTAATTTAAAAATACCAGCATATATCACTATTCGCTACAAAATTCTAAATTCCTTTATTGTTATTAAATCTTCCTACTTACGTTTCTCTCCTCCATTCTTTATGCAAGCATATGTATTGGTAGTTTTAACAATCGTTTTTATTTGTTCTAAAGAAAAAAAGAGACTAAAAATGGAATAGTGTGTTGGTAAATTAAATTGATATTCACGGGATAAATTTATCACAACTGAAATTCATGTAAAGGTTTAGAGTGTTGTAGAATATTAAAAGAAATTGGAGCCGGAAATTGTGTAATCTCTTCATCCTTATTGCCATGGTCTGTTCCTCTACACTACCGCTGCCGCTATCACTGCTTCTGCATCTACCTCTAATATTTTCTTCTTCAATTTCTTCAATTTTTTCAATTTCTTTAATATTATTATCATTTATATTGTCCCGTTCATTATCAATATCAAGTTGGGAAATATTTCTTGAAAATTCAACAATAAATTCATGTTTCTCTTCATTAGTTTCCATAATAAAAATAAAATAATAAATAAAACAAAATTTCGGGGTTTTTAAATTCCGAAATGTTTAATGATTAGCCACCAGCCACATACATTTGATGATCATGTTGATCATTACACCTACAAAATTATATGACATCATACTGTATAAACGGATTTCTGTATGGCTGCATTAAGATCAGTTATTAATTGTTCGCGTGCGGTCCCTAAAAAATACTTTTTAATGGAGATTTCCACCAAGAAATTAGCGGAGTTTATCCGCTGAGGCCGTTAATTTTAAAAAGCTTTTTTTTAAAAAAAAAAAAATTTTGCAGACCATTTAAGGGATACGTTTATTTACGTAAAATACTTTTAGATATTTTTGTGTAACACTAATAGTCATTCAAATAATAGTTACTTTACACTTGATTGGCACGTTCTATGGGTATTTCTGACTACCGATGTGCTGATCTTGGCTTTTTGGAGTTCCCGAAAATTCCGAAATCGGGCAATCATATAAATTGCCATCGGTCGATTAACAAATTGTCTTCTTTTAAAATGGCGCTATTATCTACCGAAACCCGAAACTGAATTAATCGTATATATCTTGCGATAATTTTCTCTTCACGACTTTTGAAAATTTATTCACTCAATTTGTTTTAATAAATTTGCAACAAAACAAAATGCTTGATCTGATTTCTTTAGTTGGTTTTTTTATATTAGGAATTATAGGGTGGGCCACTTATAAAATATATATTTGGCCAGTTTATATTACACCTTTGAGAAAAATTCCCGGACCACCATCTGAAAGTCTATTTTATGGAAATTTTAAAACAATTATGACAGAAGAGGTTAATAATATTATTATTAAATCGGTAATCATGATTCTTTTTTTACAATTTTCTTTCTTTTTATATATAGCGTACATGCCTTAAATGGGTACAAAAATACGGGAATATTATAAAACACCATGAAATATTAAATCAGCCAGCCCTTCTTATCTTGGATACGAAAATAATTCAAGATATTTTATTAAATCATGTTTATGATTTTATTAGACCACCTTATATGTTGGCTGATGCTATTGCAATAGCTGGTAGAGGTCTTGTATTTGCAGAAGGTGAAAATCATAAGAGACAAAGAAAAATGATGAATCCGGCTTTCATTCATAATAACATCAAAGTAATTATAATTCATTGTAGGTAAATTAATATAAAGTTAATTAAATTAAATTAATATGTTCATTCAATTTTAGGAAATGGTTCCAACGTTTATTCGAGTAGCTTTTACTTTAAAAAGTTTAATCGAAGATAAAGTGAACTTAGGAGAATCTGAAATTAATCTTACTTCTTATCTCTCAAAAGCTACGTTAGACGTGATTGGCTTAGTCGGTGAGAAGATAATAGCTTTTTTTCAAAGTTGATGTTTTCACATTATTAATAAGAAATTTTTTTTCTTTAGGATTTAATTACGATTTTAATTCATTAACGTCTTCAAATGAATTAGCAGAAGCTTATGAATCTCTCACGAATGCTCCAAATTCTGCTCTACGCATTGGCATTAATTATTTTTCAAGTTTTATTCCATCTATAAGAGAAATTCCAATCGATATAAATAAGCAATTTAAAAATGGTTGTGCAGTTATTGACCGCGTATCAAAGAAATTGGTTGAAGAAAAATATAAAGCGGCAGAAAGTGGTGAATTGAAAGGAAAAGATCTCTTATCTCTTTTAATTAACATCAATAAGACATTACCTATTGAAGAGAAAATGACTGACAACGAGTTAAAATATCAGGTAAAATAAGAGAAGAATTTGTAATTTGTCGTCATAGTGCCATGGATCTAATAATATAATGTGACAAATCTTATATATCAGCGTTATGGCTCCCACATAATAATTTTTTCTTGTTAATATTATTGCTTATTCATTGTATTTATTATCCTAATCAATTTTTTTGAATATTAGATTATGACATTTTTATTAGCAGGACATGAAACTACAAGTATAACAATTAGTTGGGCTTTATATTACCTTTCAAAATATCCACATATGCAAGACTTATTGCGTGAAGAAGTAGTTAAAGCTTTTCCCGATAAATCAAAATTCAATCCCACATTTGATGAAATTAATTCTTTGGAATATTTAAATTGCGTAGTTAAAGAAACTTTAAGATTAAATCCTCCAGGTATACATTTAAATTTTTATTTCTTTCTTTTATATATATCATCTTATTAACCATGTAATTCTACTAAAGTTCTTGTTACTAGTCGACTTAGTACTAAAGATGAAGTTTTTGGAGGATACCACGTTCCAAAAGTATATTTACCGTTTTATATTTTTTTTGTCAAAAATTTAAAATTATTATTAATTTGATCTTTTTTTTTATTATTTTAAAAAATAGAATACTGTAATTATGATTCCATTTTCAATACTTCATCGACTGCCTGAAATTTGGGGCCCAACAGCTGCTGAATTTGATCCAAAAAGATGGTTGGATCCTTCCTTAATTAAGAACGTAACCAATTTTAACTATTTGCCTTTCCTTGCTGGTACAAGAGCTTGTATAGGCAATAAAGTAGCCTTGACTGAATTTAAAATATTATTGAGTATGTTAATTAGGAATTTTGTTTTTAAACCAATTGAAGGATTTAACATTAAAAGAAGATTTATTCCTTTGGATAAACCTGATCCATACCTTGGATTATCTGTTTCTAAAGTTGAAAATTAACAAAGTTATCATATTTATAATTATAGTTTATAATTTATAATTTATAATTTATATATTGTTTGATTCTTCATCTGCTTTTATTTTTTTGTTGTTTCAGAGTTTTATATTAGTTAGTTTGACATTTAGAATGTCATAAGTTATTTATTTTATAATAAATATAATAACTATCATATAATCATAACTATAATTTTGTTTCACTGTCTTTCACATCATGGATATGTTTTACTCATCATTGTTGGTAAAATCATCCAATAGATGTTGAATATCAATATTAGTTGCTTCTTTTGAACTACAATCCCAGATTACATGTAGTGCAGTGGGACCGAGGTCAGCTATTTCTTGATCCAGTGATCATACTTTACAGAAACTTCAAGATCGTAGCGATGGCTTAATTGCGTTATAAATACATAGTGACCACATTATGTCCAGTAAATATTTTTTGTATAAATTTATACCAAACGGGTTCATTGGCTCAAAATTAGCTCAAATTTATGCAAAAAATAATCCAAATTTAAGCCAACCTAGAGCCAATTATATATGGATGAGCCCATTTGGTACAAATTCATACAAAAACTATTTACTGGGATGTAATCGTAAAGAAATTACATATATGCAGTTAGTACTGCGCATTAAGCCATCGTTACGATCTTGAAGTTTCTGTAAAGTAGAAAGATGTCCAATATTCCATCTTTTTCCGTTAAAGGCTCATGTTTGCGGAATTAATAACTTTATATCACGGAATTTATCAAATCACTTACATTTTCCGTGAATGATCGTAAAAGGCTCATTTTACGGGGTCTTTACAGAAATAACGGATAAAATTTTTATAGGGATGAATACAGCTTGTTAGAATCGTCTCGCCCAAACAAATCAAAAATCGAATGGTGGTGGTTTTATCATTCTATGATCAGTTGGTGCTAAGTACGCCAAAATCCAGTTGCTAGCCATGTATAGAATGATAATGAAAGATTTAATTTTTATATAATTGATCTTTTAAAGTCTACTGTAAAAGACTGACTGTCTTAGCTGATCTTCAAAAAGAATATTTAAGGCCATAAGAGTTTGTAGCCTTTTTGGTCTGATATTTTCAGTCTTAAGAAAGAACAGGTTAACACCTTTAGTAGTGATTAAACCAATCTTGAGAAATCAAAGAAAATTTGAGAACAATCCTAAATTTTCATTTCTAAGATTTCGGAAAACCCAGAATTTTCCTGGATAACTAGTACGTAGAGAAATGTCGATTATTAGCGATTACCAGAGGAAATCTTGGGAAATTTTCAGTGAAAATATTGTAGTGTTACACAAAGTTTTAAAATTTATTTATAATGAAACTACCCTAAAAATTGATGAAATAACCAAAATTTTTTCCAGAAATTGCCCATTTTCTATATAATAGTACAATAGGACCCCGAGTTATACATAAAAGGTAGGGTAAGGGTTTGCGTAGAATTGACCAAAATAATCATGTAGATCTTTCCTTTTATAGATAATTCCGGCCGGAATTTGTTTCCTTTTTTAGACGCTGACTGGCATTATCATAATTCCGGCCCTGAAAAAATGCATAAAGCTACTAATAAATTTTTTTGCACCTACTCTATACTGTATATATAGCCCGGGGTCCTAGTACAATAAAATTAACGGTAATCGCAAATTTTGGAAATCGATTATTTTAGGGGTTGTTGTGTAGGGATCGCACTAATTTGAAAAAGGCGATAAAAATATATATAGTTATATAGTTCCTTTTAAAAAATAATACGTAAAATCACTCCACACTTTTTAGGCCATTCATGCCCAGCTATATAGTAATTAATATATAAATAAAAGCCTTTATTTTAATAATTAGATAAATCGACAGACATAATTCTAGTAATTCACAATTATCATAATAATTTACTAATAAAATTTATAAATAAATAAAGAATTCATTTAAAAAAGATTCTTAACAGGACCCCGAAAAATACTATGCGTAGATTAGGCCAAAATAATCATGTGATCATTCCATTTTCGATAATGTTGGCCAGAATTTTATTTTCTGTTTTAGTAACTGACTGACACAATCATAATTCCGACCCTGAAAAAATGCCAATTGTAAACTTTTTTGGCCGAACCTTACCAATTTTAATATTTTTCGGGATCCTTCTTAACTGGCGGCGATATAATTGCCGTAAATCAGAATCCTCTAGTTACCCATAATCTTGTTGCTACCAAAATAATAATAAAATTATGAATAATATACTATATAATAACTAAATAAAAAAAAAACGTAAAGATAAAAGGATGTAAAGAATAAAAATTCGCATAATAAACTCATGTTGCAATAAAATTTTGTTATGTCAACCTTCAACTTTAGAAACAGCTAGTAATCCAAGATATGGGTGAGGTTTATTCACAGTAAGAGTTCTTTTTTTGAATTGGAATCCTTCTATTTGTTGAAAAACGAAGTTTCTAATTAACATACTTAATAATACTTTAAATTCGGTTAAAGCTACTTTGTTGCCTATACAAGCTCTTGTACCAGTAAGGAAAGGTAAATAATTTAGATTTGATACATTTTTAGTTAATGAAGGATCCAACCATCTTTTTGGATCAAATTCAGCGGCTGTTGGGCCCCAAATTTCAGGTAACTTATGAAGCGCTGAAATTGCAACCATAATCACAGTATCCTATTAATAAATAAAAATTTAATATAATTTGAAATTTAACAAAATATAGTATATAAAATATACCTTTGGAATTACATAATCTCCAAAAACTTTATCCTTAATATTAGTCCGGGTAGTAAGAGATACTAAAGTAAAAAATTAAAAGGTAATAAGTCAATTTGCTAAATAAATTAAATAAAATAAAATTAAATTTATACCTGGAGAATTTAATCTTAAAGTTTCTTTAACTAAGCAACTTAAATACTCCAAAGAATTAATTTCATCAAATGTAGGATTAAAATTCGATTTATCAGGAAAGGCTTTAACTAATTCTTCACGCAATAAGTCTTGCTCATGTGTATGATGTGCGAGGAAATATAAAGTCCAACATGTTGATATACTTGTTGTTTCGTGTCCTGCAACTAAAAAAGTCATAATCTAAAAATATCCAAAGATAACAATATTTCAACGCGCATTTAATAATATTGATAATAAATTTATTGTAGTAACCTTTAGGTTAATTACCTGATATTTTAATTCTTCGTCAGTCATTTTTTCTTCAATGGGTAATGTTTTATTAATATTAATTAATAAAGATAACAAATCTTTTCCTTTCAATTCTCCTTTTTCGGCTTTATTATATTTTTCTTTGATCAATTTCTTTGATACGCGGTCAATAACTTCGCATGCACTTTTAAATTTCCTATTCATGTCTATTGGAATATTTCTGATATATGGCACATAATTTGATAATAAACTAATGGCAAAGCGTAAAGCAGGTTGTGGGACATTTGTAACAGAATCATAAGCCTTTGCTAATTCATTTGGAGACGTTAATGAATTAAATTCGTAATTAAATCCTAAAAAAAAAAAATGAAATTGTAAGAAAACAAATAAATATCAACATTGAAAAAAATTTCCATTTATTTTCTTACCGACTATTCCAATGACATCTAAGGTAGCTTTTGAGATATAAGGAGTAAGATTAATATTAGATTCAGTTCTCCTAGGTTTACTTTATCTTCGATTAAATTTTTTAAGATAAAAGCTACTCGAATAAATGTTGGAACCATTTCCTAAGATCGAATGAACACATTAATTTAATTTAATTAATTTTTATTATATTTGACCAACAAACAATAAAGTATAAATTACTTTGACGTTATTATGAGTGAAAGCTGGATTCATCATTTTTCTCTGCCTTTTATGATCTTCTCCTTCCGCAAATACAAGACCTCTACCAGCAATTGCAATACCATCAGCCAGCATTTTAGGAGGTGTTATATAATCATAAACATGATTTAATGTTATTTCTTGAATTAATTTCGTATCTGCGATAACGAGGGTTGGCTGATTAAATAATCCATGATATTTTACAATATTTCCATATTTTTGTATCCATTTAAGATCTGGATTCTATACAAAAAAATTAGAGAAAAATATGTAAGTCAATTAAAATAAAGAATATGACTATTGTAAACAATAATTGACCTCTTCTAACAAAAATGTTCTAAGGTTTCCGTAAAATGGATTTTCAGATGATGGACCAGGAATTTTTCTTAAAGGAGTAATATAAATTGGCCAAATATATATTTTATAAATGACCCATACTATAGTTCCTAACACGAAAAAGCTAATTAAAGAAGATAAATCAAGCATTTTTTATGACAATTTGGTAGTGAATTTCAGATTTATTTGATAAGAAGTCGGAGATGATATTTATCGCAAGATACTGTATTTATATGACAAATCATTTCGGTTTTCGGTAATCATGATGCCGTTGTTTACATTTTAAAATTGCGTATCGTACAATTACACGTCGACAGTTTTTAATTTTTCGACGTTATTGGACAAAATGATCGACATCTAAATTTATACTTACCGATTTTCGTTCGTAACACAGCGCACCTCATTTTTTTTTACAAAGAATTTTGTTTGTTTCTTTCAAATTTCAAAATATGTATAAGTTTTACTAGATCAATTCAATTATAATTGTAATTTCAAATTTATAATATTTACATTATTTTGATAATTTAATCTAATATATATCGATATATACAGTCAAAGCTCGTTATAGTGAATCTCGTTATAGTGAACATTAAGTAAAATCACGTTATAGTGACCTATTGATTTTTTTCTTTATGATTAATTTCTCTCGATACAGTGAATTCTCTTAATAAATCTCGTTATACTGAAAAAAGGGGAAAAAATTATATAGTGGAACGGAAAGTTCACTATGACGATATAATATACAGTAAAAGATAGCGTTATTTATATTTTAGCAGAAAAAATTTTTCGAAATTGCCTTAGCGATAGAAGCTTCAACAAAGGCAGTAGTCATTATTTATATTTTCTCACTTTTGAGAACCACTTTCAATGGTCTAATAATGGGAAGGACATCATGTATATTATCTATCGCTTGCACGATTAGTTATTATATTAAATCACTCTTAGTGATACTTTAACTATTTTATTTTTAAATTGACAATAAAAATATATTTTGCTAAAGAATTTTCGATTAATTTAAATCATATTTTTTTTAAAATAATTATTTGTTACATAAATCTGCAATCATTAATTTTAATGCATGCAAAGTGATCTCTTGCTTAAATGCAATAAGAATATTCTATTTTTAGAAATGCATTTAACAAAGAAAAGTTTGATTGATTTTTAAAACATTAAAATTTCAGTTAGACTGTAATATGCAATTATGTTTATTTTTAATAATGATTTTAAAATACTGTACATTTCATTATAAAATGAAAGTATTATGATCGTTATATTATAATAAATATTTTTCATCAACGCAAACTAAACAATTCAAATAAAAATGAAATTTTCGTCGCTGCTCTCATTCAAAATTCAGAAGATATTTTAAATATATAAAATAAAGTTTAAAATATGAGAAGTAAAGAAACTATCTCACATACATAATATATATACGTTTATTTTACATAAAATAATTTTAGATATTTGTGTAATATTATTAGTCAATAATATTAATGTACGATCGGCACGTTCAATGACTTTTACCCGGTATTGACTGATGTGTTGATCTAAAAATATAAAATTAAGCAATTTAATTAACTTTATTAAGCTTGGCTTTCCCCTTGGCGTTCCCCGGAAATTCCGAAATCGTGTATATTAGGCAATCATAGAACATTCCAATACCGTAAATATATAAATTTAGCAGCCATGTGGCCTTGTGAAAGTACTATAGCAAGTCGATTGTCGATCATTCTGTCCAATGTCCAATTAAACGTTAAACACAAATTGTAACTGTACAACATGTCTTCTTAATGAACCGGCGATTATTATCTACCGAAACCCGAAACTGAATTAATCGTATATATCTTGCGATAATTTTCTCCTCACGACTTTTGAAAATTTATTTACTCAATTTGTTTTAATAAATTTACAACAAAAACAAAATGCTTGATCTGATTTCTTTAGTTAGTTTTTTTATATTAGTTATTATAGGGTGGATCACTTATAAAATATATATTTGGCCAGTTTATATTACACCTTTGAGAAAAATTCCCGGACCACCATCCGAAAATCTATTTTACGGAAATTTTAAAACAATTTTGACGGAAGAGGTTAATATATTATTATTAAATCGGTAATCATGATTCTTTTTATACAATTTTCTTTCTTTTTATATATATAGCATACGCGCTTTAAATGGGTACAAAAATACGGAAATATTATAAAATACCATGGACTATTTAATCAACCAGTCCTTCTTATCTCTGATACAAAAATAATTCAAGATATTTTATTAAATCATGTTTATGATTTTATTAAACCTCCTCACATGATGGCTGATCTCATTGCAATGGCTGGTAAAGGTCTTGTATTTGCAGAAGGTGAAGATCATAAGAGACAAAGAAAAATGATGAATCCGGCTTTCATTCATAATAACATCAAAGTAATTATAATTCATTGTAGGTAATATAATATAAAGTTAATTAAATTAAATTAATATGTTCATTCAATTTTAGGAAATGGTTCCAACGTTTATTCGAGTAGCTTTTACCTTAAAAAGTTTAATCGAAGATAAAGTGAACTTAGGAGAATCTGAAATTAATCTTACTTCTTATCTCTCAAAAGCTACGTTAGACGTGATTGGCTTAGTCGGTGAGAAGACAATAATTTTTTTTCAAAGTTGATGTTTTCGCCTTATTAATAGAAATTTTTTTCTTTAGGATTTAATTACGATTTTAATTCATTAACGTCTACAAATGAATTATCAGAAGCTTATGAATCCCTTATGAATGCCCCAAATTCTGCTCTACGATTTGGCATTAGTTTTTTATCAAATTTTATTCCATCTATAAGAGAATTTCCAATCGATATAAATAAGAAATTTAAAAATGGTTGTGCAGTTATTGACCGCGTATCAAAGAAATTGGTTGAAGAAAAATATAAAGCGGCAGAAAGTGGTGAATTGAAAGGAAAAGATCTCTTATCTCTTTTAATTAACATCAATAAGACATTACCTATTGAAGAGAAAATGACTGACAACGAGTTAAAATATCAGGTAAAATATCTAATTTCTCGTCATAGTGCCATGGACCTAATATAGTGACAAATCCCAGCGTTATTATCGTATATATTATCCTAATCACTTTTTTTGAATATTTTAGATTATGACATTTTTATTAGCAGGACATGAAACTACAAGTGTTTCAACTTCTTGGGCTTTATATTTCCTTTCAAAATATCCACATATGCAAGACTTATTGCGTGAAGAATTAGTTAAAGCTTTCCCTGATAAATCAAAATTCAATCCCACATTTGATGAAATTAATTCTTTGGAATATTTAAATTGCGTAGTTAAAGAAACTTTAAGATTAAATCCTCCAGGTATACATTTAAATTTTTAATTTTTTTTTATATCATATTATTAATTATGTTGTTCTACTGTAGTTGGTGCTACTAGTCGACTTAATACTAAAGATGAAGTTTTTGGAGGATATCACGTTCCAAAGGTATATTTACCGGTTTGTATTTTTTTGCCAAAATTTAAAATTATTAATTTGATCTTTTTCTATTAAAATAGAATACTGTAATGATAATTGCAATTTCAACACTTCATCAACTGCCTGAAATTTGGGGCCCAACAGCTACTGAATTTGATCCAAAAAGATGGTTGGATCCTTCCTTAATTAAGAACGTAACAAATTTTAACTATTTGCCTTTCCTTGCTGGTACAAGAGCTTGTATAGGCAATAAAGTAGCCTTGACTGAATTTAAAATATTATTGAGTATGTTAATTAGGAATTTTGTTTTTAAACCAATTGAAGGATTTCATATTAAAAGAAGAATTGTTCCTATGAATAAGCCTGATCCATACCTTAGATTATCTGTTACTAAAGTTGAAAATTAACAAAGTTATCATAATTATAATTTATAATTTATATATTGTTTGATTTTTCATCTGTATTGTTTCAGAGTTTTTATATTAGAATGCCATAAGTTATTTATTTTATAATAGATATAATAAATATCATATTTTAACCAATATAATCATAACTATAATTTTTTCACATGGATATGTTTTTTCTTTCATCATCATCATGTTGGTAAAATCATCCAATAGATGTTGAATAATATTACTGTAATCAAGTTTAGTTGCTTCTTTTGGACTACGATCCCAGATTACATGTAGTGCAGCAGGACCAGCTATTTCTTGATTTAGTGATCATAGAAAGATGCTCTATAAAAAAAAGTCGATCTGTATTTTATATTCCATCTTTTTCCGTTAAAGGCTCATATTTCCGGAATTAATAACTTTATATCACGGAATATATCAAATCATTTACATTTCCGTGAATGGATCCATAAAAGGCTCATTTTTACGAAGTTCTTACAGAAATAACGGATAAAATTTTTATAGAGATGGTTAGAATCGCCTCACTCAAACAAATCGAAAATCGAATGGCGATGGTTTTATCTTTCTACGATCACTTAATGAGTTAATTTTGAGTACGTCAAAATTCACTATTTTAACGCTTATTACTGCGCCTTTAACGTTGCCAGCCATGTATATACTGATATTTTTTAATGAAAGATTTAATTTTTATATATATAATTGATCTTTTAAATGAAGTCTACTGTAAAAGACCGACAGTCTTAGTTGAACTTCGAAAAGAATATTTAAGGCTATAAGAGTTTGTAGTTTTTTGGTCTGATATTTTAGTCTTAAGTAAGGCCAGGTTACACCTTTAGTAGTGATTAAACAATTTTGAGAAAGGAAAGAAAATTTGAGAATAATCCTAAATTTTCATTTCTGAGATTCCGGAGATATAAAATGGGTTTTCTGCCCTCTATACTAGTTATATCGATATTAAACAATATGATGTATAATATGAGAAAAATCACTCCACACTTTTTAGCCACCCGCGCCCCTAGGACTAAGGCTATGTAATTAATATATAAATAAAAGCCTTTATTTTAGTAATTAAATAAATCGACAGATATAATTCTTCATTTAATTTCTGCAAGTACTGTGGTTTTGGTTAAAAGTTATCATCACGCGGTCAAAATCAAAGTTTTAAAAATGATTAAAAATAATGTTAGTATTGGAAACTTAACTCCTTTTAATTTTAATTATCAACATTAAATTTTTTTAAAAACAATGGTATAAAAAAAAAAAAATTCCGAATACCAAGTTATTCCAAGTTATTCTAACTAAGTACTTCAACCAACCATAGTCCTCCTTAAAAAACAAAATTTATTAAGAATTCTTATATTATAAGTTCATATTTATATTCACGATTAGATATAATTAATAACATCTTAATTATGAGAAAATGCATAATATTTGGGCAAATTTAACAATATTAGTTGATATTGCAGCATATTGTTTTACTTATTTTCTTGTAATATAATAAAACTCGAGCAACTATTTGGCGTCTTGATGAGTTATTATATAAATTAAGTTGCTAAGACTACCTGCGATATAGCCCCATAATAAATTTTATCCGTTATTTCTGTAAAAACTCCGTTAACATAAGCTTTTTACGGAAAAAAAGATGGAAAAAACGGATCGACTTTTTTTATAGGGTAGGCGGGGTAGCTGTATTACCTATAATAACCTTCATTAATAATCAAATAGTATTATACTTGCTTTATCATCATTTTATTTACATAAGATAAATTAAATCTAGTAGTTTAAATAAGTTTACTGAATTTTTAAATAATGAATTATAAATGTATTTTTTCACGAAATTACAAACACGCCATGGCGCTCAATGCCATAGTTATATACATGATTTATGTATTTTTTATTTGTTTAACTTTTTATTCTATATTATTAGTAGATTAGCTAAGCTGATTTTATTAATATAATAATTATATTTAATTCTGCAGTCACAATCTTTTTCGATTTTTTTTTTATTTTACAATATTTGCAATATAAAAAATATATAGTACTAATCAAATCTTTTTCCTGGCCATTTTCGAGGCGAGTGCTGAGCAATTTTAATTAGTATAACTTCCATAAAAATGAGTCTTTCATGGATTCATTCACGGACAATGTAAATAGTTCGATAAATTCCGTGATATAAGGTTATTAAATATGAGTCTTTACGGAAAAAGATGGAATATAAAAAACGGATTGACTTTTTTTACAGTGTAGCTTAGACCATAGTTTTTGGTCACATTATGGCGTTGAGCGCCAGTGGTGTGAATTAGTAAAGTCGTTTTTTCATATGTGAATCATGAGTAAAATTATGCATTATGACTCATTAAAGCTGTGAATGTTATATTTGTAAAAAAAATTGGCAGTCACTTTTGATCTAGAGCTTTCATTTAACAACTTCACGTGTTTTCTCGTACAGCTGCGTAATTCTGCGCATGATCAATCCAGAAAATTTCTGCGCATGACGGCATGATCATCCGGAAATCGTAATGATAGTATGAGAGATCGGCACTAATTACTACCTGGCAATCATCCAAAAAGGAAGGATATTATGGACGCTACACGGACACACGGACTTGGTATTTGTTGCCTTTTTATGTGTTTCAAATACTAAGTATGGAATAGTATAACCAAAAGTAACAATAAATTGATATTATTCAATGGTTCTCTGAACCAATTAAAAAATCTTGTTTGGTAGAACTTCAAACAAAACAAAAACAAAAAAGAATAAATTTTTTCTTTTTAGAAATAATGAAAATTGAAAGAGGATTATATATGGTAATACAGTGAATTCCATTGGATACTTAATAAGATTGTTTTAAAAGCTTTTAATTGTTATTCTATATCGAAATTTAGAAACTTTAGGAGTGGAATAATAACCATATCTGATATTGTTTATTAAAGTAAGTATTGTTCTGCGTAAATAACTTTCAAACCAATTTTTTTTTACAAATCGTATTGTATTAATTCCACAATTCATGCGTATATGATTTTTTTCGATCTTCAATTTGTGATACGATATACTAAGGAAAACACTTTATTTGCTTTGTGTAATAAGAAAGGTCCCTTAAATATGTGCCACGGGTTTACTATGATATCTCAAATATATTCGGCAACTTGGCATTCGGAACAAGGGGAAGCAAATATGAACACAATAGCATGTAACGTTAATCAGTAACCTGTCAGATTCATTTTTATAGAAAGCAAGTATAAATAGTCAAAATTCAACTGTGGGAAAATTTTTCGGAATCTGTTATGTCTTTGTTAAGATCAATATAGGAAACAAAAAGATTATACTCTAATAAAATGATCCGCAGTTAATTTGTACAAATGACATCAAAGGACCTCGTAAAAATTTTATCCGTTAATGACAAAAGGGGGGGTTCGCTAAATTTAGAAATTTGCCTTAAACTCCTAAAGGAGATGCGTTGAATGTGTTTTGCAATTTTATATAATTTATTGACAAAACTTGAATTTATATAAATAAATTCTTTTTATTTCATTCTTTAATGTCAAATGGTCATGTGTCGAATGCCGGACTCCGAGAAATTAAATATATAATGGCAAGTCGTCATTAGATTATTCAAAAAAAAAACAAAAAAAAATACCTTGACCATGGATTCCGAAAAAACTGCACCTAATAATGTTATTGAAAAGATTGATCGACCTCATATTGTCGATTTAGAAAATACTCCTAAAGGGATTATACCAGAAAGTTTTGAAAATGTTCCTCTTATTTATCCATCCGTAAATTATTTAATTTATTTTATACGAACCTTGCAACATCTTTTTCTTACGTTATTATTTGATTGGACCAATATTATTACTAGTCCAATAAATTTCTTGTTAACTTTTGTCTTTTTCCCTGTGGTTGCTATTGGTTTATTTTTACTTGAAATTATTTTACGTTTTATATCTTTCATGAAATGGGATGTTAACGATGATGAAAGTGTGATTCAATCCTGGTCAAGATTAACATCAAATTCTGAACTATGTAAGTAAATAAATATATGATAAGTTCATTCGTTAAGAATAATATAAAAAATATTAAAATTACACTTTATTATATAGTAGTGAAAAATCTTCGTTTAGGAATAAAAGCTTTAGACGAACTTCCGAATAAGTATCGTAAAGGATTTGACCTAAATGGTGCACAATTCTTATTATATCTCTCGGCCATCTTACAAGAAAGAGATGAAAAAAAAGTTACTGAAGCTTATCGTATGATATCACAATTGAAAAAATCCTTAAAAAAAGATAAAAATCCTGATGATGAACAAAAAATTCGAAAAATTTATGAAATTCTCAAAGAAAGTGAATCTGGGATACATAAACAATTAGAAGAATTTGGTATTAAATTTACTTCATTATCTGAATTGAATACTCTTGGTGGTCCTTATGCTGGAATGTTTTGGTCTGATGAAGGAAATTTTATTGTTATTGCTTTAAAAGGTAAAATATTTATTTAATGAAAATCATTTTAATCGTCTTTTCTAATTTTTTTTTTTTTTTTTTAAGGAACGACACCAACGAGTTTCAATGATTGGTTGACAAATGCTACATTTCAACGTATGGATGCAAGGTCTTATTTATTTGGAGAAGTTCATGAAGGATTCTATATTCAACTTTTCCCTGCGGATGAATATGATTCAATAAGAGTTGATAGAAGGTGTCCAGCAACAAGAATTATTGACGCTGTTCGTATAAAAGCGGAATCTATTCGAAAAAGAAACAGGGATAATAACCATAAGACACCTGAAGATACACCCTTAGTAAACATATATGTTACGGGCCATTCTCTAGGTGGAGCGTTAGCAACTTTATTATATGCACGTTTAATGAAATCTCCTCAGAGTTTAGGAAAAGATTGTTTATTAAGAGATGGGACTGTATTTGCGAGTCCATCAATAGGAGATAATGATTTCTCTGCGGAATTTTCGTCATTAAGTAATAAATCCAATGACGAATACAAAACATTGTGGAGGATCGTATGTGATAATGATATTGTACCACGTGTTCCAATTGGCCATCATCATCCAAAATTCCGCAGATATACCAAGAAGATTCATATAATGAATTATTTTCACGTCGGTAATGAAGTAAGATTTTATCAAGATGGTAGTACACCTTCATCGATGAATAATATTTTTACCGATGATAAAGAATTAATATTCATAGAAAGAGGATTAAGTTGGAAGGATTGGAGAGGTTTATTTGGTTTTTATGATCCTTTCGATCATGCAAAGCATGATAAAAAAGCAACTTTTGAACGTAAACTTAATGATAAATTATATTCTTATGAAAAATTTCTGGTTGGACCATTAAGTCCCTTCAGGAATCATATGTCTCATCGTTACTTTGCAGCCTTGGAAAAAAGTAGAGAATTTTTTGATAAAGGTGATGTTAATTTTAAAGATAAACACGTTCCTGGAGAAAACATAGTATAAAAACATTTTTTAACTTTTATTATATATGTAATATATTTTTTTGTATATTTATAAAACTTTTATGTAATTAATTTTTAATTATTAATAAATATCTGACGGTTAATAGCATTTAACCCTGGTAAAATTATTTTAATTAAAAGCTTGACCGGTTAATTGACTGGTTAAGGAAAATGGAAAATAGTGAGAGAAGGTTTGTAATAAAATACATATAAAGCGATTTATAAGGAGAAGGAGTTATGATTCCTGGCCTCCCTTGGGGCTTCTATTTCCTATATTATGTCAGAGAAAAAGGTTTTATTGTATAAAGGGGAAACATACGCACATTTTTCTCCGAATTCTTCTATTTTGGTACGTTGTTATTATAATTCCCTAAAATAATTCCCTAAAATAAAGGATAAATGAATTAATGAGGTATCTTCTTACCGTTTATGGGGTAATCTTGAAAAAAAAAAGCGTAGGGGTATGAGATGTCACGTGATTTACCTTTTTTATTCCAACTTGACCGTTCTTTCAGAATATTCTAATTTGTATAACACTTGGCATGACGATTTCTATACTAATAAATAGATTTTCAATCGACAAATGAATTTTTTCCTTCTTTTATTTTAAAGTTCATTAAATGTGTTGCGCAACTGGTCGTATGACCACTTTGTGCAATGATCTACAATACATATATTTTTGGTTTCGCTTAGCTGTTAGTACTGTTCATTTTTTTTTTTATACATTCTTATGTTTTTATGTTCCTAATTTCTTGCTTTTTTGGTAAAAAAATAATAAAATTTGTAGATATGAATATTTTACTTCATGAGATGCCAAAATTAAGAGATGAACTTATAAATGTTACCGACATTAAGAATGCTTTCGTGTCAATTTCACGGTAGTAACCTGAAATTTCGTTATCGTAATTTGAAATAAGTTCGGGAATTAATAATGTATAAAGTTATTTCCCTATTCCAAATTAGGTAAGTCGGATGTGAAACATTTTTTTTTAATTTCTAATAAATTATTAGTTCAATTTTTGTAAATTGAAATATATTGAAATATATAATTGTTCATTTTCATACGTTCATTTTCATAAAATGCAGTTAACAAGAATTAAGTTAAGGAAATACGAACATGATTTAATTAATTATAACGCCCTAAAATTGCTAATTGATATCATGAAACAAGCGAAAAAAGATATAAAATATATTAAGAAGAACGTATTAAGGATATTATTCCACGACACAAAAGACACGGCGGAATAAACTTTGCAAATCAAGGCAAGGATTTTTTTCTTTTATTTGTTACGTAAAAAAAGTTTATGCTTACTCATGATAGATATTATACATAAATAATCTTATTTTTGACGTAATTTCATAGGGATTTTATAATCTTGCGATAACTTATAATTTGTATCACATGCATCAAAAAAGGGAATTGACCCAATTTCGCGCAAAATATGAACTTACATGAATCGAGTGAGACAGATTTTCGACCACTTTTGATAATATAAATGATTTAAAAGATAAATCTACGAATCTTTAAACAATTGTGTACTTTATAATTGAAGGAAATTGAATTCATTAATATATTTGAGATTAATGTATGAACTTTGATTAATATTTATATTAGCGTCCTTTCAAGGATTCATGGAGTAATGAACCGGGCAATTAGAAGCTAAAATATTTTCAGTTCTGTTGTATCATGATAAGAGAAAATTTGGAACAAAATTGCAGCAAATAAAATCATTTTTTGGATATGCTTTACACGATAGATTCTTTATTACAAATACATAATGGATGACATGTGCGTTTCTCCTAATCTAACCTAGTAAAAAGAAGAATGCGTAACGTTCTACGATAATTCTGACATTTGAAACGAAAAGTTTTAATATACAAAAAAAGTATTAACTGAATAAAGTGCGAGTACCTGGAATACACTATTGTGTAATTAAGATCTTACGCCATTTTTAAGAAAATCTTGAAATATCACGTGATCGAAAACTTTTGAACCATTCTTTTAGCGCACGTTTTTGACATAAAAATTAGATCCTAATCTCATCTTTAAAACTCCCCTTTTTTACATAATATGATTTTCTGTATTTTTCTATATTTCGTTAAGTACAATTTGTATTACCATCCGATTATAGTATTTGTCATTTATTTATGTTACGCAATGGTAAAATTTTCCTTAAAGCGTTTAAACGAAATCTGTTGTCGAAAGTTAAGATTCCGATGGATTTTTCAAATCCACCAATAGATAAAACATGTTTTAGATAAAATATAAATAATTTATTTTTATATATAAATATTTTTTATTTAAAATAACCTTTACAAATTTCTTTAAATAAGTGTATCATAAATATGAGTAGCTTCAGATATATCTAAATCCATAATTTCCCAACGGGAAGTATCATTTATAATATTTAATATTTCATAATTCTCAATTTTAACTTCCACTAATCTAATAAGTTTTAAAGAATTAAGATGTATTTTTAAAGCTATCATAACAAGATCAAATCCTACAGGACATCTATAAATTTCAAAATGTGATAAAGAATTTTGTACTTGAATTAAATTTACTAGCCCATTTACTTCTTCTAACGTAATATTTATACTATTATTAAAATCTAACCAAGAATATTGATCATATTCTATACTTATAATTATAGTTTTCAAATTTTTTGATACTTTAGCGAGAGAATTTAATAAAATTTGTTTTCTTTGTCTGCTCGTACAAATGAATTCAACCAAATTTGATAAACAATTTGAAGATCCTTCAAATATCGGTAAAATGAAATAAGATTCTGGTAATCGAGTATAATCTAATTGTTCGTCATCTATATGAGATTGAAAATCCTTATATAAATGTTTACATCGAAATTTTCCTGATTTCAATTTATTTTTTTCAACTTCAATTGAGATTGATATTAAAGAATTTTGCTTATTTCTCATTAATAATTTACATATTACAATTGCCACCCAATCATTTAATTGATCATTATTTTGTGGTTGTTTATAATTTAATATATTATTGGCAAGATATTTAAATAAAATTATTGAATCATCATTATTAGAAGATGATGAAATAATGAATGAAAGTGAAGTAGAAGGAAATCCAATCCAATTCCAAATAGGTGAAAAAAAATCTCCGAATGAAATATAATTATTATTAATTTTAGAATTTTCGGAAGCGAATTGAATCCAATCAATTATAGCGTTATGTAATTCTTCAAAATCAATATATTTTAAAAATTGTATATAATTAAATATTGGTCGTTTATAATTTGGTCTATCATTATCTTGTCTTTGTTGTAAAATATATGATTCATTAATTCTTAATTCTTCGTTAAACATAAAACATGATAAATATGTTTCAAGTAAATTATAAGCTTGAAATTGTCTTTTTATAGCTTTTTCATTATTACATTGACAAATTTCTTTTTTACATGTATAAAGAAATCGAAAAGGTTGTTTCCATAAAATATCGATTGTATTTTTACACCAATGTCGATTTACTAATAAACATGAATGTAAATCTTCTTTATCTTCTTTAAGTTCTTCAAATATTTGACGTAAACATTCTGCGGGCAAATACGTTGTCATCTCGGTAAAATTTTTTAAATGAAAAAAAAAAGAATTTGTGATGGCTTTTTTTTTATGACTAATTTTTTTTTTTTATCTTAATTAAAAAATTTTTATTATATATATTATTTATTTTTCGAAAAAAAAATAAACATATTTATACATTTTTTTTTATATTTAATATCGGAAATATCATATACGGTCAAAACCATATATCCTTTTTTGAAAATTCCGTAAAAATAAAAAAAGCCCCAGTTTTATTGTTCTTATTTTTTTTTAAGCCCTTTTTCCGAAAAAAAATATATATAAGCCATTTTGATGCAACCGTATAAGCCCACTAAAAAAAATATAAGCCACAATCAACCTTGAATAGGAATTTCATTGCACCAATTAAAATTTTTCCGTATCAGGTGTATCAGGTGTATCATGTGTCAAATTTTTCTATTTAAAATTTTTTTTTTAAAGTAAAATTAAAAAATAATTATTATGTAATCATCGGAATATCATGGGATTTGAAAAATTTTTACTGCGGTTCCTCCTCTTAGAATTGTGCAGCGGCTTATATAAGTTATAACGTGATCTCTCAAAAAATATCTATATATAGGGGTACATGGTTTACTAAGTCGCCATAATGGTTTTTTTTCTTGCGAAAGAAAAAAAAATGAAAAGTACCCAACGTGCAATTTCGTACGTATTTTGTGGCGCAGTAATTTGAAATTTAATATTAAATGACATAATACTTTCAGCAATTTTATTAAAAAAATTCTTGCACAATTAATAATTGGATGAAGACAACAATTGTATATACAGGTAGAAGTTGAACACAAACACAAATTTCTATTACTGATACTGATTCAATACCATAATTGTTATAAACTTAAAATAATGTAAAAGTAACATAGATCTTAACTATTAAGAAGCCTACTGACAAGCTAGAACTTGAATCAATAAAAAAGCATTAGTGAAAATAATACAGTATATCCTGCTATACTCAAAAGTGTTACTATTAATTAAATTGTAAATTAATCAATGGCAATCCTACTCTTGCATTTACTATTCTGGCATATAATTATTTATTGGATAAAATTGAAGATATCATTGGTAATGAAAATATAAGGATTGAAATTAAAAATGCTGCAACTGCAGTAAAAAATAAAATTGAAGAATATTATACTACTACTGGTGGACACATTTATATAATTGCTACAGGTTAATTGAATTATCAAATATGCATCAAAACTTAAATCACCTAATGTTAATAGATCAAGACAACAGAAATTACCTTTTATTTACCAAAATCTGTCAGACTATGCAAAAAATTATATTTAACTAATAATGTACCTGAAATTCAATTAGTAAAATTAACAAGGAAAAATAATATAAATTTTCCCAATTCTAAAATATGAGAAAAATGAACTTTATTTCAAAGATAATGATAGCTATACTAGAAGTACTCAAGTATTGATTTATATCTCTATCTAATTCAGAGTTTGTTGAAAGGAATTCAAGTAAATGGTAACTGTTTAAATCAGTTGTAATGGAATATTTTGATAAATATATATTGAGTAAAATATTAGTCAGACATTCACATACAGTAAATACCAGTGTATTTCAAAAAGTTATATACAAAATTGTTATGCCATCAAAAAAAATAGTTTATGAAATTAACATCCAAAAATACCATTCTTAATATATATGGTCAAAGAATATCAACCCTTCAAAGCTGAGGAAAACTAAGTAAATTATGGAAATGGTTTACAGTAATTGGCTCTTAAATCAAAAAATTATGATCCACAACAATTCCAATTTGAAGCTGAAGATAACTAAGTAAAGATTTTAAAATCCTTAATATACTGAAAACTATTCTAAAAAAAAATAGAACAGAATGCAAACTATTTATTTACATTCTTAAATAGTAAGAGCCTGAATTATCCTACTTTTATGGAGGCAATTAAAAACTGATCACTGGTTAGAAGATTTACCTCTTATAATGCAAATAGAATACAAATACTTGCAAATTAGAAGTTGCACTGACATATCTAAAAGGAGTCACATCATCCTTTTAGAATTCCAAAATAATTATGTATAAAAGATTTATTAAGCAAAAAAGATTTCAAACAATAATTTATCAAGATTCAAGATTTTTATACTATCTAAATAAATTTTTTTATTTCCAGATAGCCCTAAAATACTTTGAATAATTTATGCGATTTATGCATAATATTATACAAAGATAATGTTTAAACCAAATAGAATATTTTGACTTATATAATACTTTAGAATGCATTAAAATACATAATTACTAAGAGTGGAGAAGTTGATAAAAGAATAAAAAATAACAAGAAAGTTCAAATCAAACAATAATTATTAATTTTTCTGATGCACAAAATATAGCATTAATAGGTCCAACAGATGGTTACCAAATTTTCAAACAGAAAACAGTTCATTAATGCTAATCTATCCAGATGTTATTTATGTCAGCCATATGTAAAAAAAATCATAAGGATAAATAAAAATAATTTCAGAATGAGGCTTAATTATTATTATTGCTATTGATTATTATTTAAATTTTAATTTGGTAATTATGTCTGGAATAGTTCATTATATCAGAGTCAATCTGATAATATAAGTGTAATCATTTGAGAAATTTAGCAACTATTAGACGTTTTTTTGATCTGGTGAATTGCATCTTAGGGCAGGTAAAAGTGTGCCAGATTGCTTACATAGCAAGTGACAGACCTTCCTTTCACAGCACTAAACTAGGTAGTGAAGTTTATTAAAAATATGCTAAGCGTCTAATCAAAAAATGATGTGCTTTAATATATAGTATAATAACCAATTTGAATCATAGTAAAAAATATCACCATTACTCTTTTGGTCTTTCTCATAATAAGAACCAACATATATTACAGACCCTATAAAATAAATCAAAATCCTATAGGTATTTCTACATTACTTATCTATTATTTACAAATACAAATCTCAACCAAATTAGATTAACAACATCCATTAAGTCACAGAAGTTGATTAATAACATCATTGAAGAATTATACATGGCAATAAAACCATCAAGAAAACTTAGAGAAGCTATGTCTATAATGGTCAATAACTCTTTAATGATCAACAACCATTTAATGAATATTCAGTTATTGAAAATTAACTTCAAAAATTTGTGTTTTACTCTCAATCATAAATACAAGTTACCTGTTTCAAAACTTTTTTAATGAAAAGAAAGTAATTACTTATAATACTTTGGCTTTATTGGAACAGAAAATATCAATAATAACAACTGATTCGTGGACAAGTATTAACTCAAGAAGATGGATGAAACAGAATAAGAAAAATATTCATCCAATTCCAAATGAGGAAAATTTTGAAATTGCAATTGATTCTTCTGTTTAATTATTAGAATGATAAACTATCAAGTAAAAGATGATTCTTCCTTCCAATATTTGATAACTTTAAAAGTCACTCTAAACTCTTATCCTTAAAACTTTTCAGATGGTTTTTACAACAAAAGTGTATCATTGAAGGGACAAAACTATATTGAATTAAAGATATTTCTAATTATACTTACAAATACAAAACTAATATAATACTATTAATTTATAAGACTAAAAAGAGAAATCAAACATGAGATGGTAGCAAATTTTCTTAAGGAAAATTGATTAATTCCTAATTCCTAATCCAATAAAGCTTGTATTTTGTAAATAAAGAACATACAAACAATTATACTGCTGGTTTGTTGACATTATTATTTTATACTCAAAATGTGGAAAATGTGAAATCTGAAAAATTTAGATACATATTATATAAGAAATATAAGGATAAATGAAAAACATTTGTTTAAAAACATATAGAGGTAATATTACAATATAGTAAAAATTCAAGTCACTTATCACTATTACATACTCAATGATTGAGCAAAGAATCTCAGCTCTAAATATTTGCATAGTTATTATTAGAATGAGAAATGAAAATAAAGAACATATGAACAATTATTTTCAAACAACTGCTGAATTGGTGACATTATTATTTATGCTCAAAATGTGGAAAATGTGAAATCTAAAAAATTTAGATACATATTATATCAGAAAAATAATCAGAAAAATGATTAAAGTTGTATAGAGGTGATATTACAATATAATAAAAAGTTGTCACTTATCACTATTACATATTCAATGATTAGAACAAAGAATCTCAGCTCCAAATATTTGCATATTTATTATTAGAATGAGAAATATACTTCCAAAAGGAAAGGATATTGATTGGTTAAAAGGGAAGAATGAACACTTAGTAAAGAAAATGAATAAAAAAACTGTCTTTTGTGACTGTCATTTGCAGGAAAAAGAAAACACTTTTTTAAATATACTAAATAATATTATTATTGTAAAAATAAAAATATCAAATCTTTCTTATTTAAGAAACTTATCATGTAAAAAAAAAGAAAAACAATTTACTTTTTAAAAACTTGTCATGCTAAAAAAAAAAAAAAAACATTTGGGAAGTTTAAATAGTAAAAGGTTGGAAGTGTTAAACTATATTTGCAGGCTAAGTGTATTTTAAGGGATTATGGTATTGAGATTAAAGAGGAGTATACTGACATGAGACATAAATTTGCTAGTTCAAATTCCCTATGGCATATTGATAGCAACCATAATGGAAATTTATAATATATGGAGACATTGATGACCATTCAAGACTACCATATTATTCCATCATTATGATAGTGGTAAATTATTGTTTATAAATTAAACCCAGCTTCCAGCTAACATTAAAGACATTGATCTAGCCCCACTTGTCAGACAATTGAATGCTAAAGCTGTTAATGTTCCATTATCTTCAACTAAAGATAGGCTTATGTCACCTTTGGTTCTCAAGAATTATTTGATGCTGTGATGGTATAAACTATTGCCCTTCAAAATCATAATTTGAATGGGACTTTTCTGCTAACACCACCAAGCTTTAGAGGTCATTTATGTAATAAAAATATTAAATCATGAAGTAGAATGAGAGGTTAAGTCCTCATTTAGTTAGTAGTAATAGTCAAATTTATATTCATTGTCATACAAACTAATGAATTGACTGAAAAGATTATTGTGCATATAATTGGATATACTAGATCCATCTAAAAACAATTGATCTGAATAATTAAGAAATGTTCAATATATAGTATTATTAATATTAAGATTAATGCAAATTGGTTCCAGAATTATGAAAATCACTTGCACCAAGTTTTCAACTATCCAATAGGCAAATAACAAGGTGGTTAACTACACTGATCAATTCAAAAATATTTCTAGTTATAAATTTGTTTTCCTTTCTTGATGAAAGTAATAATCATTTAATTTATCATTAATTATATAATTTATAAACTTTCAATTCACTTTAAATCAGTTGAGATTTTAAATACCCTATTACACAATAATATATATATAATTATGCTTTTGGAAGGTTAAAAGCAAGATTTGGAATGTTAAGAAATCTTGATATTAAAACAGTTAAAATGGAAATTTTATTACATGCTATGCAATTATTTTGCATATTTTTTTGGAAATGAATATGGATACTTGGGAAGTTAATTGTAATATGGATGATACAGAAGATATATATTCATGCCTATAAATTAAACAAACAGATATAATTAAACATTATAATATTACTAACAATAACACCTTTTCCAACACTACCTTTATAAGTGTAATCTACATTATTTAGAAACTTATTGTAAAAAGTAATTAGAATAGAGAGTCTTTATCACCAAATTCAACCTAAAATCAGACATCCAATTTCATGCTGATTTGGACTATTTCGACCAGTAATCTGCTATATATATTATTTTCCACATTATTTGAATGTAATTTAACTTTATTAATAACAGTCACAAAATGATTATTCTCAAGAGCAAAACCTTAACTACAAATAACTTAGATCAATTTGTTAGAGTAACAAATAATGATAATGACTTAATTTTACAACAACAATCTTTAGAGAATACTATGCATATACTCACTTCAACACAAATTGCTACTAAAAACATCAATGATTTAGAAAATAGTATTAGTCAATGGAAACAAAAAGAAGAACCAAATTTGAAGTGAATGTAGATAGAGATATAGAGCAATGATAGCAGTGGATACAATATGGAGATACCTTGCTCTATTTTATAACAATAAATATAGGTCATTTCAAAGAATTTAAAATAATAAATAAAATGGCTGTTTAACATTTAGAACAATTTATGAATATTATAAGGAAAGAATCTGATATTACCATAGTTTATCAAAGTTTTATGGTAAGTAGTTGCTTATAGTAGATATGTTTGAAGGAATGAGATTACTAAAGTAATTATTATAAGTTTTATAAAAAAATTTTCAATAATGAAGTAACTATCTTTAATGCAAAACTATATATTTACTGGCAGTGACAAGTTGTTCAGTTGGAAGAGAATAATGTGGAGTTGAATAAAGATAATGTTCAATGCTGCTTCTAGAAGAATGGCAAATGAAGAGAGTCTTACCAAACGATTTCATTCTTAGTGCAGAATACTAAAAGGACTTAGAGTGGCTGGGCATATTAAGAGCAATCTGAGACTGGTGTCCCATCAAACTCTGATCAATAAAGGATCAGTACTAGAGTGGTATAAATCAAAAATTACAAAACATTATTTCATAGCAGTAGTACTTGTTAAAATAGTGTTGATCAAGTCGAATGCATAATATCAGATTACATATCAAAAGAAAAAAGTTTTAAAGTTATTAGGTTAATAAACATACTACCTTTTAAAGAATATTACTTTTAAAGCATTTATATGACATTAATATTAATTTATGGTAACACCACTTATCCATACTGTTTGTTTTTAAGCTTAATAAATCCACAACATTTGAAGATTATTAATCATAATGGGAATGAACCTTATAACTATTATGAGAATGTAGACTGGAAATAATGTGAAGATCTTTTTTTCATATCCATTTTGCAAATACAAGTTAGAGATAAATAAGAATCCTTCACATATATAGCAATTATTATCCATTATTTTACATTCAGACACAACAAAAAGAAACTGAAATTTCTGATCTTCAGATACAGCACTATGAATTTTAAAAAGCTGATAAGACAGCTGATGATTGAATAATTGCCAAATTAAACAAAACTGAGCAGGAGAACAAAAACCTACTAAAGTGAATAGCTGCAGGAGCAAGAAGTGAATGGCAATGACTTTCTGGAAACATGCAAGAAAAAGTTTATAGCATTTGGGATTCCTGGTGGGCCTGCAAGATGACTATCAAACTTCATCAAAGATATCAATAATAATGGTAAGATAAATAAATAAGAATCCTTCATATATATAGCAATTATTATCCATTATTCTACATTCAGGCACAATAACTCCAATAATCTTACAGTAATAAAATAAAATTATAATAATTTATCTTAGAGCTGAACAATATTCAGAAACTTCCAAAATATGCATAGTTAATTTTCAGAAGCTTCTAAAATACATATGGTTAATTCTCAACTTTTAATGGTATTATTAAATATTATATACTAGCAAACCTTTCTCTTTTAAAACAAAAAAAAGCCTTAATTAATCTTGATATATTAAGAATGTATTGTTAAATCCTAAAGGGATTATTATCAAGATCTTAGAATATCCAATTTTTCTAACAAAAGTTAAAAATTAAAGTTCTTTTAGGATTCTTATCTATTCTTCTATTAATTTATTTGATTTTAATAGATTATTTACAAAATTAACAAAACATATAAATTTTGTATTAGAAGATACTCTTGTTAACAAAGATGTATAAAAGAAAAATTCCAAAAAAAATGATAAATGGACCTTCATAGATAAAATCTTTATACAACTGGTTATCTGTTAGCTAAGTCCATATCATATATTTACTACATAGTAAACAAAGTAAAGGGACTTATATTATAGATGTAATTGTGCCTTTACTTTAGGCTAGCTTGAGGCTCTACCAAATAGTAATATCTGTTTAAGTACAGCAGAACGTCAGAGCATTGCAAGCAAGGCATGAAAAAGCTTTGGAAAAGATAAAAATCAAGTGGGCAGGAATTATAAAAATTAATCTGTATGCAATTGAAAACCTTTACTTTCACAAGAGATTTTAGCATCCCTTCATAAAGCAAATTGTGAAAATTTTGGCAATGAAGTATTTATGAATACATTAAATAAAAAAGAAAGCTATAACATCAAGAATTATTTATTAGAAATTCTAAAAGAATAATGGCAATAATAATGGTCAAACTCAAACTTGACAACTATTGTAAACCTAAGAATATTGTTAAAATGAAAAATATAAGATATCTAGTAGAAAACTAAAAAATAATTAATAATCAAAATATTGTTACGATGAAAAACAATGCGACAAAGTCACGTGATATAACCGATGATCAATGGTAATTACCGGGACGATTAGATGGGTCAGGCTGATACTCCCAATTCGCACAATGTGTGATTGTATGATCAACGTCATATAGCGGGAAGATTAATGTTCGAAATGTTTAATATATCAAATATATTAAATATATTGCATATATTGCACATATGGTATATATGGCATATATTAAACATTTTAAACATTTTTAGTTTAGTGTTTTTACTTATAAATAGACGCGATGTTTTTCGATGTAATTAGATAGGTATCCAAGTCAATAAGATATTTACCGATATTAAATAAAAACATATTTTATTATTTATAATATCTTTGGTTATCTCATTGTTTATTTTATAGTTTGTTGTATTTGTGAGTTAATATTGCGTCTGAGTGTATATGCCCGTGTGTGCAATACCGTATTCGCATTTGACTGAAATTTCATTTTGTTTTATTGTGTAACCTTCGACAGTGATACATTTACTAATATTTACATATAGTTATTTTCACTTTGCGTTCATTAATATTATTTAACATTTATTTTATTCAATTATCCTTCTGCTTACCATACACCCATACGCTTATTTTTATAAGCATACAAGAACTGGCTTAACAATATTAGTGTTTTAAATTAAACCAGAACTATTCCACTTTGCAAGGTTATTTTCTTCACTTTATTAGAATTACATAATATTATAAAAATAAAGAAATTATCCAATAAGAAAAAAAAATATTGTCACTCAATTTTTCTTTAATATATACAACAAAATCCTACTATTGTAACGACAACTTCTGCCACTTTGAATGTTACAAGTTTTGTTTGTTTCATATAATCATAAAAATTTATACTTTAATAAAAAGTTTATTTTTTATTGTGTAAGAATATGTCATTATAACAAGTTGTTCATTAAAGATAAAGTTTATAATCATAAAATTTGTAAAAATATTGCAAAATAATTATTAAAATTAAAAGAACTATTGAAGGTAAAAGAGTTTTAAAAGTTGGAAGTAAAAGAACTTAAAAGAACTAATACTAAGTCAAAAAGTTGTGGTTTATATAATTTCCATGTTGATTTTTTTGATTAATTAAACAATTATGACTCATTATTTATCATTATTATTAAAATGATCTTTACTTCCAATCTAATTACTTCAGACTATTAATATTACACAAAATATGAATGATCTCTTTAATTCTGAAATACTCAATTATTTAAACTTAAAATTAATTCTATGTTTATGGCATTACAAACTTTCCTCCTCCTTAAAATTTGTGTCCTTATAAATTTTTAATTATAGAACTTTGCACTACAATATTCAAAAGGCTAAACATATCTTAAATTATAATATTTATTTATCACACATTCCTAATAATTTTAGTAAATTACGATATTTATGTCTACTAAATTCAAACTATTATTTTACCCCTTAAATTAAATTTTTGTGTATTATTAAAATAAATCACTAATTTTAACAAATCATAATTTTAATGTTTTACAGAAATAATTTGTTTTTATCTCCTTAAATTAATTAATGTGTATTACTATTTTAATACGTCCTCTCTTTGTTTTAAAAATAACTTTTCTTTTTTTTTCATAAATTTTCACATGGGTTTTTCATCAAATCTTTTTGTGATAATTTTATTTTGTTTAATTTTTAATGCGTTTTTCAAGTCACATTTTTTTCTCTTTATAAGGCCTCACTTTTTCCTTTTTTTCTCTCTTTACTCTTTAATCATCATAAAAACTTTCTATATAACTTTCATAATATTTCATTATGACTTCTTGCCATTCAGCTTCATCCAACAAAAAGTTTTAGATTCATTATACAGCTCTAAAAACTTCACACAAAACAAAAAAGTTCATCTTAAGGGTGGGTATTGTACATAAGGTTCTTAAGATGTCTCTTTGATGGGTTTAACTGTAGATGAAGTTTTAAACTTATATTCTGTTCTTTAAATGGTTAATTTTTTGGCCTGTAGACAGGATATTCATACCTCTAGGACTAGTCTTAAATCACACTATTGACTTTATTTAGTTTTTAACTAATTGATAATATGAATTTTCCTCTCCTTTTTCTTTTCTCTTTTAACAGAACAATTAGAAACTATTCAAAATAAATTATCCTTGACTCAGCAAGAACTAAGTAAAGCGAAAGAATAGAATAATTCTCTTCTGAAAGGAAATCTTCAATATTTGAATGCATATTAGAAATTAGAGGATCAAATCAAAGAGATGGAAGAGAAAATTAAAATTTTTGAACAAGAATAAGTTGAGTTTCAAAGTACAATATCAGATCTTCACTCCACCAAATTAAATCTTGGATAATTACTCCTTAACCTTAAAGGTATATACTATATAATTGTTCATTCTTATTTTCTAATATTAAATTTCTGATTAAAAAAATTTTTTTTTTTTTTTTAGAAGAAAATCTCAATCAAAAAATCTTCAATAACTCCATTTTTCTTCTTTTTGATTATAATATTTTAATAAAATTTTAATATTTCTAACAAATTATACTTGCTTTAATCAATTAAGATATTTATTGCTGTTTTCTAATTACTGTGATCTAGCATTATTTAATAAAAAAAAAAATTTTTGAGAAAATATGTGAAAATAAAAATTTTATTGTATTTTCAAATAAAGGAGGTATGATTATAAGCTGAAAATTACAATTTTAAGAAAAAACTTTCAATTTTTAAATAAGTTTACTTATAAGTAACTTTTTAAATTTTGTGTAACAAATCGTTTTTTAAAAAGTTATTTATAAGCAAACTTATTTAAAGATTGAAAATTTTTTCTTAAAATTATAATTTTAGCTTATAATCAAACCTCCTTTATTTGAAAATGCAATAAAATTTTTATTTTCACATATTTTCTCAAAAAATTTTTTTTTTTTATTAAATAATGTTAGATCACAGTAATTAGAAAACAGCAATAATTAAGTTTTCTCATAAAATACTTTTTTAGTAATTCTCCATTTATAAATTAGATGGAAAAATATTGAGAAACCCCATAAGATCTCATGTATCAAATATGGTCCTGACCATTTATTGTCTAATTTACTTGATTTAAAATTTTGCCATGCTGCATTGTATCCCAATATTTCATTTCCTATTTTAAATTCTTCTTTTCTTTTCTTTTTGCTATCATAATATTCTTTCTATCTCATCTGAAATCTTAAAATTTCTTCTTTTGCTATATTTCTTTGAAAGGTATCTTCCATATACTAAATAAAATGGTTTAACCTTTGTAGAAAATGGGTTTTGTTTTTATATGTAAATAATACCAAAGGTATTTTATCATCCCATTGTTTATCTTCTTGTAATTTAGCTAATGATTCACATAGTGTTTTATTAAACCTTTCTACTAATCCATTAGTTTGAGGATGATAATTCATTGATAAATTATGCTTTATTTCAAACTTTATAGTTAATAATTCCACCATTTTATTGCAAAAATGTTTTTCTCTATCACTGTAGATAAATGTATAATTTTGCAATACATTTTAGAGGACTTATTTTAGTGTTAGTGATGAAGAAATAATTATTTCAATCAAATTTTAAATTAAAGTGTTAAAGAATTGATATGACACAATTGACACATGCCTTTATACCAGTAATTTTTTCTTTTTGCTCTCCTATTATTTTTTCATTCCCACCTCCTTGGCATTGTTAAACTTATACATAGAAGAGCAAATCAAAGAAAAGTAGAACAATTTTAATGAACTTTTTTTAAAATTGTAGAACTCAATTGTATATCAATTATTGGTGAGTTAAGTTTAGATTGTAATGTTCTTATATATAATATTCAAAAATTTCAATCAAAAAAAAATATATGGGAGGAATTTTTCCCTAGTAAATAAACAATTTTAAACATCACTTTAGAATTAAAGAATTATTTAAAAATGAATTTAATGAACAAACTATTAAATATATAGATTTATATAACAATAATGTTATTTTTCTTAATATTATAACAACTTTTAACACTATTATCATTCCTAATGATACTTTACTGAAATTAATTCCAACAAACTGTTGGAGTTTTAGCATACATTAAATATGTTATTAAAAAAATTATATAAATCAACAATATCAGAAGATCGGGAAAGTGCTAGTACGGCGAGTTATGTGTGGAAATATTTTATAAAAGATGTTAATTATAAACAAAACAAAAAAGCAAAGTGTAATCATCTCCTTCTACTCCGAGCATTATCAGCTTGTTGCTGAAAACGAAATTCTGCTGAATGAGATCCATGAGATACAGCAACTTGAAAAAAAAGAACCAATTGTGGAGTTATTTGCTCATGTACTTAAGTTATTTATGCTAATTATCTATTTTTTGAAAAAAAAAGAAAAAAATTTCTAACTTTACTGAAATATTCAAATTTAAATTAACAACATCGTTATGAGACCAGAGATGGATAGTCAATATTTCAACTAAATGATAGTTATGATAACTTCAATAGTATGATTCTCATATAGCAAATATAGATATTGTATGACAACCTGGTTTTTGGGGCTGAGTTTAATGAATACAAAGTTGAAATGTATTGGCAATAGTAAAGATTAACAAAACAATAAACTATTAATTGCCATCATAAATCAAAATATTAGAGGAACAAGAGACAAACGATTTTTTTGCTCAAGAATTTGTTAGACTCTTATTTAAATATCGTGTTTATTTACTTTTATTGCTTGATTATATTTTCTGGCGCTTTTGTGGTTGAAATTTAAATGTACGGAACATAATATGTTCCATACTACCTTACATCAGTTATTCCCAAAGGAAAAAGTGAAGGGAAGTGAAGCGAGAAAGAAGGTGCCAAAGAAAATAGGGAAGGGACTATTTAATTCTGGGATATGATTTACATAGGTCACATGGTTGTCCTATTTGCGAGTGATTCAGAAGCTAACAAAAATAAAACACACCAAGTCATTTTAATGAAGTATATTCAAATATAAATATTAAAAGGAGTACTTATGTTACAATTTTGTACACACATACAGAAACGTAGTTAATGGTCGTTTTCGGGTATTGAAATAAATGAAAATACTCTTGCGAAATTTTTCTAAAAAAAATTGATGAACAAGCGTCTAACGAATGACCCTATAAAAAATTTTTATCCAAATATTTCCATTATTTCTCCGTGGCTTTCGTAAAAATTCCGTGAAAATGATACATCCCGGATATCCGTCGTCAGAGAGATGAAAATTTCCATGATTTAAGTCCATGAAAAAATGATACATTCACGGAAAAAACATGGAAATATGAAACACCGACGGATCAACATTTTTTACAGTGAGAACTGCAATGACGATAAAAATATAAAGCTACTAATTTTATATATATATTTTTTATTGTATAAATTTTTTGCTGTAATAAAAGTTCTTATTGTCAATCTAATTCATATGATTTTATAATATTTATATTACGTTATTAACTTATTATGTTGTATATATAAACGAAAAAAAGGAGATTATTCGTTTGCTTAGTATAACTTTTATCACGAAGGACTTCATAGTAGTTTCACTGAAAGTAGGAGTTATAAAGTGAATATAATAATATAAATTATTGTGCTCCGACTGATCAAAAATAATCGCTTTAATTAAGCGGTCACACGTTATTGTGCCAATTCTAGCATCCTGATTGGACAGATTTGGCTACACGTGACCAAATCTTTACCAATCATCTGCTATCATTGGTTAATAATTGTGATATTAATCGTTGCAAAGCACAATAACTTATAAATAACATTTACGACAAATATTGTCGGTCAATGTGAAATCATTTATCATCGTCAATATTATTTCACATATAAACATGAAATCATTGTTTAGTATATTAGTAAAAATATATAAAAAGATTACGTATAACGAATTATCAATATATTACTATACGCAACACAAAAACTTAATAGAATTTTTTTTTATGATACTGTAAATGGAATTTTAGATGCAATCTATATGTAAGGAGTAATAAATTTCTTCAGGAGAGATTGAAGGGATACGTTATACTATTTCTAATCTTACTGATCTTACTGATGATCTATATTATCTATTTTATCCTTTTGTTTTCTGTATTTAGACCAATGATACAATGTCTGATAAATAAAACTGCGGTTCCTTATTATTAGTTTAGATATTAAATGAAACCAAAAATAGATTATTTTCTGTAAAGAATAATTCGTGCATAGATGAATATCCTATGTTATATATAATAATTTTAGGTTATACGTACAATACAACATATTATTGCGGTATTATAACAAAATGGCTAAAAGGCGTTCATTTTTATAAAATCATTTAAAAATTATTTATGTTTTAAAATGAATATAAATTCTAACATCCTTTTTTTTTTACAAGTATTATTTTTGAGTCATTATTTCAAATAAAAACAATTAATTATCATACTGTAGCCTCTTTTCCCTTAATATGCAAGCCAAGTCAATAAATAAACACAAAACTATTGTACAATCAAAGTTCATCATGATAAAATCACGTTTCCAGTCTTTTAAATTCTCTATATCGAGTGAAATTTATAATTCACTGTTAGTAATTAACCATATAAGCATAACAAGACTAAAAATTTGCGTTATCTATACGATGAATAATCATAATAAAATTATATATATTGAAAATACTAACAATATTGTAGAACTTTATGTCGCATATTGAATTATGAAATATTTGAAAGTATTAGGCATTAAAATTTTAAAGTTTATTAATAATCATGAAACTAAAACATATTTCTTTTGAATGGCAATAATATGTTAATTTTTAAGGCTAAATGCGGGAAAGGAGGAGATGAAACAATTGAAACATGGTCACATGGATAATACACGAAATATAAAACGCAGTTATAATCCGAATATTATTAACTAAATATATGACTTGTGACTTTAAATTCAGCATGTAGATCAAAAGCCTGATCGGGATCAGATATTTTCTTTGTGATAAGTTTAGCGCATGCTTAACAAAATTTTGTGTTACATCCTGATATGGTTAATTAAGTCTAAATTTAATTATTTTTTACTTTTATAGTTTTGATTTTAGGTTAGGGTTGAAGCATTGTTTCAAGTTAAGTACGCACATGTACGCATTACAGTCATTACGTGTATACATAGTGCATTTAACCATTTAATATAATTTATATAATTTTGTAATAGTAATACAATCAAAGGTGGTTACGAAATACAAATGATATCACGATGTCTTTTTATGGGAAACTGGAGGCAAAATTTATAAATTTTTTAGTGAATTCTTTCGATTCAAAAAACGACTAACGAAAATAAGCCAATCCCGCATAAACAAGAAATTCTTGTTTATATGCATTATTAAGTATAGTTTGACATCCATTGCATATAATAGAAAGATGTTTGTTAATTAGATAATGGAAGAGAAAATAATGTATATTTGAAACTGCGGATATTTTTTTCATTCAAAATTTTTCTATAAATATGAATTTATTGAAAACGAAGAATAAAACCTTAATAAAAATTTTTTCTTCTTCATTTTCTTCTTTATTAATTAAAATTCTTTACAATCCATTTTACTTTCTTTTTCACAAAAATCCAAATCCATTTATTATAAAAAAAAAAATTATTTTCGCGGATTGTATATAAACACCTATATTGTATTCAACGAAAATGCAACGTCTTCCTCCAGCTGGATGGTCACGTCACCATTTAGTTTATCCTCATCGATGTTTTTATTGTTCACCTAATTCAAATCCATCTGAATATACACGCCCAATTTCTCGCTTATCAGAACCACCAATCCCAATGCCCGAACCTTTTCATTTTCCTGATACAACAAATAATTTCACCAAAAATTTAAGAAAATATCATTCTAATGATCGTTGCCATTGTCATTTTGCTAATTATAATAATATTCGTGCATCTGTAAACGATAGCATAATAGCTGTATCTCCTGTTAGTGATCGCGAATCTATTTCGATAACTATAAACGATGAAAAATCTGAAAAAGGAATCAAAATTAAACGAAAAAAATCCCCAATGGATAATCCTCCTTGGTGGAGACGAGTTTATTGGATTTTTTTAACGATATTAAATTTTTACGCTCTTATAGGAAGCATTGCTTTAATTGTCAATTTATGCCTTAAGACTAATCCATTCGGGGTAATATATCTCGTACACTTAAATTTGTCAATTAGTACATTAAAAAGTTAATGCTTTAACTGCTCCATTTTCCTTCTTTACAGTCTTATCAAAATGTCGTCTCAAATTACGTATTCATCATAATTACAACTTTAGAATTGGCTCCTTGTGCAGCAAATATATATCAAATCCATCAATGCAGTAAAGGTAAACTTAGACTTTGTGAAGTTCTCGCTATAATTATAGGTGAGTTTCTATTTGATATATATATATTTCATTAAAAAATCGTATAATTTTAATTAATTCGTTTAATAAATAATAGGCAAAAAAGAATTATATTTTTTATATGGAAAAACACATTTAACACAAAAACAAATTAATAAAATGGAGCATATGACAGACGCACTTTGTTTTATTTATTGGATATTTTTAAGTTATCAAATTGCTCTTGAAATACAAAAAAATATGGGTCATTCAGTTGAATTTATTATATTAAATGATAGAGTAAGATTATTAATATTTACTTTATTATTAGCAGCTACTTTATCAATATTAAGAATTCTTTGGACTTTATTAAAAAAATGTGTTTATTTTGTTGATAAATTAGATTATTAAAAATATTTATCAAAATGATAATTTGTATTATAAGGTTTTTTTTTTTTGTACATTTTATAAAAATACAATAATACGAAGTTTTACATTTATTGTAATAATGTAATAACGATAATGGTAAATCAGTTGTCACCTGTCAGTATAATACAGTATTATATGTATTTATTAAGATAGATAATTAAGGATTCATTATTTTAACGAATTTATCGAATTAATTTATTTTAAAAAATTTTATTCGAATATTTCATGTGCTGGATACATGGCGAAGATATATTTCATACATTTAATACATTTCTAATATTAAATAAACGGTTTTAACGGATTAAATAAAACAAAGAAATATCAAATATCTAATATTTTCTAATCAAAATCTTGGAAATTCATTGTAAGTTTACCGGATTTGTAAACTTTATGAAATTTATGGTCAATACATAAAAAGTAACCACATGGACTCATGGACTTTATAAATTACGGACGGAATCGAAAATCAATTGATGATCATTTACATAATTCTTTGCCTATTTTGTTACAGTGATAATCATCATATGTCGGAGTAAATTAGTTTATTCAAACAATCATTGACAATAATCGGAATACAATTTAGTTTAAGCTTAATTTAGAAATACAGAGTTACCAATAGAGATATCAATACTGGTAATTTAATACAGAATGCAGATATGCACATTGCGTATGTTAAATTCCTGGTAACGTTTCAACGTGGAAGGTATGGAAGGTGTGTGGAGAATATCTATTTTATAAATGTAAATGTTTATGGTAGATCTCCAGTATATGGTGTGATACTCGAAGTTTGTTCTATTTCTGTGACACATCAATAAGCAGGGCTGACAACTGGTTAAACAAGTATTTATATGGCAGTAAAACCTCATTTTTTTTTCTCAATCATTAAAAATATTTTTTCTTCGTTCTCGACGACTTTTAATCATTAAAAATAGTTTTATTTTATTCCAAACGACTTTTAATTACTAAAAATATTTTTACAATATGAAAGGAGCACCACCAAGATATGCTCATTCACAGATTGAACTTAAAATTTCTTGCGAAAAATTATCGGATTTGGATTATCTTTCTAAAAGTGATCCACAAGTTATATTATTAGCTAAAGATATTCGTACTCAAAAATGGAGACCAACAAACCAACAAACTGAAATTATTATGAATGATTTAAATCCAAAATTCGTAACATCTTTTATCGTTGATTATTTCTTTGAAGAGTTACAACAATTCAGGTATATTAAAGAGATTTTAATTCTATAATTATTATTATTATTATTTATTAATTTAATTTTTTATTTGTTCAGATTTATTTGTGTAGACGTTGATAAACCACATAATCCTGAGTGGCAGGCTCAAGAATTTGTCGGCCAATTTGATTGTGATCTCGGTTCTATAGGTAAACTATTTTTTTAAAAAATGTTTTTTGATCTTATAAAATTTAACATGATTTTCTTTGGTCTGTGTAGTCGGTTCTCCAGGCGGTACGTTGAAAGGAACATTTTACGATCCAAACCATCCAGGTAAAGACCGAGGACACATAATTATAGAAGCTGAAGAGGTTAGCAAGTCAAAAAGAAACGTAAAGTATGTATTTATTTTTGCTTTGCGTTTTTATCATTTGTATTATCTGATTCATTTATTTTATTCATAATTTCTTTTTTTAAAAAAAATATTAGATTACAATTTCAAGCTCATAATATATCTCCAAAAGTAAGATAGGATTTAATTTTGATTAATCTTAATTTAAATATGATTTAAATTCAAATATTTTCTTAAATATTTTTAGGGTGGTTTGTTTAAATCAAAGCCAGAAATATTTTTAGTTATTAGTAGAACAAACGAAAACGAAATTAGCACATCTTCTCCGGTATATCAAAGCTCTGGAGTTACTACAAGCAATCCATATTGGGAACCATTTACTAGTAAGTTTAAATAAAATGATTTTTTTTTTTACATCCTTTCATATTTATTTATTTTATAATATTATGTAGTTAGAGAGACGACATTATGCAACGGGGATTTTGATCGAATATTGATATTTCAAGTGAAACAATACAAAAAGAACGGATGTACGTAATCGCATTAAATATGTGTATATATATATGTATATATATTTGAGATTCTAAAATTATTGTTTTAAATTACAGCACATATAATTCTTGGAGAATGTAGCGTAACCCTTCATGAAATTTTATCATCGAAAACGAGCTTTCCATTACGTTCACCTTCTAATTCAAATGTGAAGATTGGAAAAGATGCATGTATAACTGTTATTCATGCATCAGTTGAAGAGCCACCAACATTTTTAGATTACATTGCCGGCGGTACAGAGATTAACCTTGTGGTCGCAATTGATTTTACGGGATCAAATGGAGATCCTAGATCTCCAAAAAGTTTACATTATATTAAGGGAACAAATGATAATGAATATCAAAAAGCCATTCGCAGTGTTGGACAAATGTAAGATTAATTTTTAGTTTTAAGAAAGAATTTTTATGATTTATACGATAAATTTTCATTAATTTAATTTTTTTTTTTCGCGATTTTAGATTGGAGGGATATGATTATGATCGAAGGTTTCCGGTATATGGATTTGGCGCAAAATTCAATAAGGAATTATCTCACGCCTATCCACTGAATAATAATAGAGATGATGTACGTGAAATTAAGTTTCATTTATTCTTTATTGATTTAGCGTGGCGGTTTTCTTTTTGCTATTTCTTTTTTATATATTGTCTAACTTAACTTTGATTTTTTAGCCTGAAGTAGAAGGAGTTGATGGAATATTGAAAGCCTATTCAAAAGCCATGGAAACTATTGAGTTATTTGGACCGACTAACTTTTCACCTGTAAGTGTAGCTTATTTAGTACAGTTAAATATAGTAAAGTTGATTATTTATTAATAGTTTTACGCTTTGTTATAGATTATAGATCAAACAGCCGCTAAAATTAAAAGGGAGATCGATAATGGAAATGACAATGTTTATTATATATTGTTAATAATTACAGGTAATTTTTTTTTTTTATCACAAATTCGTATTTAAGTTACAATATATTGATTTATTCTTTATTTATAATGATACATATTTTACTTTCTTTCCAAATTATAGATGGTGTGGTAACTGGTATTTACGTTAATTTAAATTTTTTAATGTTTGATATAATTTTTAAATTATATTTTTTTAACAATTTGTTCTTTTTATTAGTTATGGAGCCAACAATTAGAGCAATTATAAGTGCCAGTAAACTTCCATTGTCCATTGTTATTGTCGGAGTTGGCAATTCAGATTTTACTAATATGAAGATACTTGATGCTGACGAAAAACCATTGGTGGTAAGTAGTTATTACTAATACTTGGAATGTTTTATTTTAAAAATTGTTAATGTCTCATTCTAATTATAATTATAATTTTGATTTACTTAGCAAAAATCAATCCCTCAAGCAAGGAAACCAGCAGTAGTAATGGATAGAGATATAGTACAATTTGTAGCAATGAGAGATTTTCAGTCAGAAGCAGCATCATATGAGTTACCGAAAGCAGTATTAGAAGAAATTCCTGATCAATTTATGGAATATATGACGAAACATAAAATAGAACCAAGACCTCCAGTTAGGATAGATGTATCAGACTTAAAAGTTAATCATAGATTTATCAATACTCCTGATGAACCTCCACCGGCTTATACATGAAAAAAAAGCAAATTTTTGCTCCGATCAACTTGGAAATTTATTAATAAATACGTAAATCTCTCAAACTTTCCGTAAACGTTATTTGTAAAATATTCTTATTATTATATTATAATTATAATTGTTATTATTTATTATTATTATTGGAAACTTGAGATGATATATAATTATATAATTTTAGATTTTAGAAAAAAAAATTTGTATTAAATTGTACATATTAAGTAAGTATATGACGAAATGATCTTAATCTAGAACAAACATTTTATTTTTTTAATCAAGTTCTATTCATACTTTTTCTGTTTATACAATACAATTTATTTTTTTTCAATTTATTAAATCACTAATTAGCTTCTTTAATTATTTTAACGAAAAGAATGAATATATCAAATATTATCAAGTAAGGAAAATTGTAACAATTGCGTGAGTGTTAAGTTAGATTTTTGTTCAATCATTACGAGTAAATTCCGTGCGAAAAAAAAATTTCTTATCTGTTATCCATGTGACAGTTGATTGAACCTGAACCTGCTGTTACACGAATCAAAAACAATATTTTTGCGACAGTTGTATACTTAAAAGAAAAAGATGATTGAAATTTTAAATAATGCGCGGAATTTATCTTTTAAAGTATAAAAGGTTTGACAAGAGCTCAATTAATTTTTTTTTTTTTTTTTTCCAAATGCTGATTTTTTTTTATAACTCATATTTGCTAGGATTTTCATTTATTAAATTTTTTTTACAAGAATAAAATACAAATTATTAAGAATATACTTTTTTTGTAATGATAATTTATCTAACATTAATAAAGTCCATTATTGTACATATTACATTTGCATTAAATACCGTCAGCGTTCAAACAAACTTTTCTTTAAAGAACAAATAGAGATGAACAAGGTCGCGTGACTTAATGGATTATTAAAATATTTATCATGATAATATTTGATAACGTATCCGAAATATTAGCAAGATTTTTTAATAAATATATAGATTCTCATATTATGCATTAAACAAAAGTATTATGAATAATAATGCAACAAACGCAAACGACATCTTAATACCAAAAGATCGTAATTTTCAAAGATTTATTGATGCAGTCCTACTAACTTCCAACATCCACATCGTTCTTGGATTAACTCACCTTTTATTAGACAATCCATAACTCTCCATCCCGAAGATGTCTCTATCAATTACGTGCTTTTGACCATTCCTCATTAAATTCTAATCTTAAGAATAAGGCGAGACGTTATTAATTTATGGAGTACTTTTCTTCCTAGGAAGACTAATAATCCTACTAATTTGTAAGTCCAATGTCTCATTTTTTTTGTGATTTAATTTAATCTAACGTACTTTATGATAATTAATCAAATAGAAATGGTGATAATCATATTCTAAAATACTTAAACCTATACGTATCCATTAAATTAACTGTATCAGTAACTTGAGATTACAAATACATCAGAGTCAGAGCAGAAGTCAGAGTGGGTCAATTATTAGAGTATAAGTAAAATTAATTCTATTTATTTACGCATACATAACTAATTATAAATAACTGTTTTTTTTTATAAAATTAGAAATTTAACATCCGTATTTAATATTATAGATTCGAACTTCAACTCCTTTATCAATTTATATTCAATATTCGTTAATTCAGGCGCTTAATCCCTATAAAAAATTTTTATCCGAATATTTCCATTATTTCTCCGTGGCTTTCGTAAAAATTCCGTGAAAATGATACATCCCGGATATTCGTGATAGAGTAGATGAAAGATTTCCATGATTTTAAGGTTAAAAATTCCATGAAAATAATACATTCACGACAAAATCATGGAAATATAAACACGGATCAATTGCTATATAATTTAGTTAACAATTATTATACATTTTTTTTTTAAAAAATAACAATCATTTATTTTTTGTAATTCTTTGATTATGTTCAATTGCAGAAGAGTCAAAAAACAGATTAAATCAGGCATAACATTGGAATTAAGAACGTATCCCTAAAAAAAATTAAAATTTTTTTAAATTTTTTCAGAAAAATTTATCACGTGTCTGAGTTTCTTCGGAAATAAAAACTAGAAAAATGATCATTTTATCGGAGTTTTTTCCAGAATTTTTTTTTTTATAGGAGGCAAATATTGGTAAAAAATATTATATTATTTAAACAAATTTTATAAATTATATTAATAAACTACTTAAACATTTATTATTTAAAAGAATAAATTATACATAGTGTTTTTTACTTTCATATTTTTAATATTTTTAACTAAATTATATTATAAACTAACTTAAGCATTTATAAATTTTATATATAGTGTTTTTATTTTCATATTTTTAACTAAACTTTTATATTTGTTTAACGGTATTATTATGTACTGTACATATCTATAAAATAAGAATGATTATTATTATTATTTTTTTTTTTGTAAGATGAAACGAAAAGTATAACATCACTTAACGTTCAAAAATAAATTAAAACTGTTTAAATGCTAATCACATAATTAAGCATTTTAGTTAACGAATTTCGAATATAAGCTGATAAAATAGTTGGAGTTCGGGAAGCACCAGTATCTATAATATTAAACACAGGTGTTAAATCACTATAGTTTAATAAATAACAATTATAATTAGATATGTATGCGTATTATTATTATATTATATTTGAATTTAAATATATTTATTTACTTACATACTACGTGAATCGGTAAGAACTGGATATCGAACTTCATGAATTAAAATATCCCATTCACCGTTCCTTTTTTTTGAAAAAATTATTATAAAATATATTAATTTTAAAAATTAAATAGCATATATAATAAAATATCAAAACTTACAAGTTAGTATGACTATTAGTCTTTTTATAAAGAAAAATACTCCATAAATTACGAATATCCTGTAAAATAATAGCCTTATTCTTATAATTAAAATTTAATAATGAGGAATGATCTATTTTATTGTACACAAAATATGTAATTCCAATAAATGGATAAATTTCTTCAAGTTTAAAATCTCCAAAATTTCCGGATTTGTCTGATAGAAGATGAGTTAATCCAAGAACGAATTTCATAAAATTTACGAGCATCATATCATCAGGAAAAATTTGTTGATATATTCGAACATTTGAAGTTAATTTAATTTGGGTAGGATCAAAATCTCGACTGGTTACTGCATCGACAAATCTTTGAAAGTAAATATCTTTTGACCTTAAAATGACACTTGTTGTATTATTGTTTTTATTTAACCACCAATTAATTATATGAGGATCTATATATTTGTTTAAAAATTTTGCTAATATTTCAGATACATTATCTATATTATCATGATAAATAGATGTTCGCGTTGTTGTTAACATTATAAGTATTTGTAATAAAGATTGTAGCGTCGTAGTTTATTACAAGTGTTTAGATCAACTTCTCGAAAAAAAAATATAATAAACTTTGTCGGGTTATATATTAGGTTTTTTTTTAAATTCGGATTCGTTTTAGTTTTTATTCTTTAAACGATCTAGTATAAAATGTATATGTACAAAAATGAATTAATAATTGAAATATTATTATGGATAAAATAATTACAGGATAAATTATTATACAGTTGAAGAGAAAAAAAAAAATTATTCAAGAAAAAAAGAAAGTTCTACCCAACATTTTATATTGATGCAAAGGTAAAGAATATGATATAAGAAGACAGTGGACGAAAAGCAAAATTACTTTAAAAGGAAAAAAGGAAACCATTGTTTTGTTGTGTAGTAAGATATTCATTGGTGATTTATAATTCGGAATCTACGGTCTTTATTATATATTTTTATTTGAACCGATAAATCCGATAATGCATAATATGCATAATAATATTTTTTATCAAAATAAACATTGTAGTTATATAATTAATAAAGTATTCACTAAAGTATGACAATGATAAAACTTTAATAATTCTATCAAATTTTTTTTTTAAAAAAAAATATGAAATTTAAAAAATTTGAGACGCGAGATTTATTTTATTTAAAAGGATATTTTTAGTAAAATTTTTGGTAAAACGGGTAAACAATCATAGGCATCACAATGTTACATTTTACTGTTACAGAATTTGAAACAAGCCAACAAGCCACGTTTAGAGTGATCGCTCATAATTCCTTGTTTTGAATAGAATTTCCTGATTTGGTATGATGGTGTCAATAAATCATCACAACCTTTTATTTAATATGAAAATTTAAAAAAAAATTACTAGTTTTTCATATAAAAATAATAAGAGAATAAGATTTCAAATGTTAAAGGGGAGATAACCAGGGGTTAACGAGAGGGGATTAACGAGGGGTTAACGAGAGGATATAGTACAAAAAATGAAAAAAATGAAAAAAAAAGAGACAAGACAAAGAATGAATAATACAACGAATCAAAGTCAATATTTAATATCCCAAAAAAAGTAAAAATGCGCTCACTTATTATATTATACCTAAAATCGAGAATAAAAAAAAATACATTTTCGGGTTTGGCTCAATTAATCAATCAAATTATTAAAAGTTATTTAATTGACAGGTTCATATCAATAAATATTAATTTTATTTAATAAATATAATGCGAAATAATATCATTAAGTATTGTACAAAATTTTAAATTTTTAACAGATGTGTTGACCATATGATACATTTATGCGTGTTGCAGCAAGAAGAGGTAAATTTAAATTTTTTTTTTTAATCCGAAAAGTTTCATAAATTGTAAACGTTTTATGCATAAATAGTTATTTATTCGAGAGAATAAAACAAAAAATAAATGATTGTCAGTGAAATGTTGTCATTGTGATTGTCGATTGCCTCAATAAATATCGGAGATGTATATTAGAATATTTTAGCAAATACCATATTAGTGATTGACAATAATATCATAATATCCTAACATGACGTTTTAGGACTTTACAAAGATATTTGTTGACGCAGTAACCACCATACTACTCAAATTGCTAATATCCGCATAATAAGAAATTATTTCGCAACTCCTAGTTCACGTGCCAGGTTTGATGTTACACAATGAGAGGATCAACAAACAAGCAGGGGATAATACAAGTTTTATCTAATTATAAATGATGTTCCGGAGTCCGGGACAATCAATGAATATTCGTACTGTACGACATTGATTTTCTGTCCGATAGTCAGTGAATAATTAATTAATTGACCCTAATTCCGGTGTTTTTTTTATTTCATGTTATTTCCGTAAATGTATCATAAAACATGGAAATTATCCAAGTTGCTTAAATTTTTAGTCATTTTCCCGTAAATGTTTCATATTCACGGAGTTTTTACAGAAATCACGTATTAAGATTTTTTACAGGGATGAGATTTTATTTGGAAAAAAAGAATTAATAATGATTTTTTTTTGAAAAATAATTTTGTCGATAAATAAAATTTGCTAGTAATAAATCTCGTATTTGCATTCTATAGTGTCTATTTTATTTTATTTTTTTTTCTCTTTCATTTTCAAGTTTATATACTTTGGATTATGCTAATGAAACTTTGGATTATACTATTTGTCTAGAATGAAATATCAGTCAAATATAATTATGAGATATAATAATATATAATAAATGTAAATTAAATCACGTAATAATATAACAAATTTTAAGAACTGCATTTTAAAAAATAAGCAAAATAGCCAATGAACGATGGGTTAAATGGGGTCAAGTTTCTTGACCAACCTGATTGGCTACATAACAAATTACAAAATTAATTAAAAAAGTTTAAATATTAATTATATCATTAAGTACTTGAATTAACGAATTTTTAATATAAACTGATAAGGGTATTGAAGTTTGAGAAATACCAAGATCTATAATATTAAATGCTGGTGTTAAATCCCTATAATTTCGAAAATTATGTCATAATTAGTTATGTATATGTATATATTAGGCCAGTTCAGCTTTTTTATCGTAATCCGAGTATGTGATCAAAATCAAGAATTGAAGTCTTCTTTTACCACTGATTGCAAAAAATTCTATTTAACTAATCAGCCTCATTTTAAAAAAAATCCCACTTTTCTTGTTTGGAAAATCCAGGTCGCTGATCAGGTTACACAATCCTGACAGCCAATATAGCCAATATTTACGATCAAGAAATGAACTGGCCTATTCTATATAAATAGAACAAATTTACTCACACTCTACTTGAATCATTAAAAATTGGATAATGAGTTTCATGAATTAGAACGTCCCATTCACCATTCCTAGTATTTGAATAATTAATTATTAGTTTAAATTAAAACTTTAAAATTAATATAGAGAATCGTACTTACAAATTAGTATGACTATTCGTCTTTCTAAAAAGAAATATACTCCATAAATTACGAATGTCTCGTAAAATAAGAGCTTTATTATTAGGATTAGAATTAAATAATGAAGAATGTTCTATTTTATTATATATAAAGTATGTAATTCCAATAAATGGATAAATATCTTCAACATGTAAATTTCCGGATTTATCTAATAAAAGATAAGTTAATCCAAGAACGAATTTCATAAAAGTTACGAGTGTCGTACGATCATCAGGAAAGATTTTTTGATATATTTGGACATTTGAAGTTGGTGTAATTTGGGTAGGATCAACGTTCCGGTTGGTTACTGCATCAACAAACCTTTGAAAGTTACGATCTTTTGGCCTTAATATATTATTTTTTATATTATTAATATCAATAATGTTTTTATTTAAACACCATTCTAGAATATGAGAATCTGTATATCTGTTAAAAAATTTTGCTAATATTTCAGATACATTATCAATATTATCATAATAAATGGATGTTCGCATTTTAATAATTAATAACATTGTATTATTATTGGTGATTAATAAACATTCAACCAAAAGTTTTTTTTTAACGGCTGATAATATTTCAAAATAATTAGTGCGTAATAGAATTTTAAAAAAAGAAAATACAAGAAATATGAGAAATATGAGATCAGATAAATAATTGCTATAAGGATTATAATACGTTTAAAAAGGGGAAGCGTTCAAAAGGATGAAATTATAAAAATTTATTTGTTGTTATGCTCTTATAAAATCAATATTTGAAAAAAAAATAATTCGAAAAAAAAAGGTTTTGGCTCAGCATTTATATTGCTGAAAAAAAAGTTAGTCCGAGTAATTAAAAAGCATGTAAAAATAGATTACTGAAAAGGAAAATCATTTTTTTTTTGTGTAGCGATTATTTAATTGAGAAGGTAAAACTTAAAATTTTTTTTCTACTTAATAAGAAAAAAAAATTATCACGTGTTTCCTGATACATTTAGGATTAATAATGTCCTTTGTCTGGAATACTAAATAACACGAGGAATGACGATAATTTGGAAGTGTATATTACGAAAAAAATTTCACAAATGGAAAAACAATTGATTAAAATTATATGCATACATATTTTTAAGAAAGAAAAACAAATGTTCTTTATATTATCTGTAGTAGATGAATAAATAATAAATAAACAATATTATAAATGATAAACAACGTTTCAAAATCGTTTTCACGCTATAAATAGCAAAAGTGCGATGATCATCAGAAAAAATTGTTGTATACTGTAAAGGAAAAAAAAGATAGTATGCTGATTTTCTTTTCCTATGAAAAACGGATATCTGAAAATGTCTTGTTATCTCCAAAATGTCTGCAAATATCTAAAAAAAAAAAATTTCATTATAACTGACTAACCGACTATATATTTTATTTTATAAGGTAGTGCAAGGCAGCGTCCTAAATTGATTTAACAGTATCAATATTTGAAATCCATAGAAATTCCGCATATAAAAACTTTGCCATGTTTCGACGTGTTACGATAAACTAATAATTAATTTTGTCCTAATTGATATTAATATTATTGTGTCAGGAAGTTACTTTAGAATATCGGTTAAAGCCGATACAATAATAAATCGGAAATTTTTTCCGGTGACTTTTTTATCATGTACGAAACTGGATTTAGCGAAACCATAATCGGATTTTGAATAAATTATTATTATAAACAAATTAAATTTATAGATTGATTTGTTTTATAAAAAGAAAAAGAAAAAAAAAAATCTCCGTGAATTAAAAATTATGAATGTCTTACATAATCGTGCATTTAATTAACGATGAATGTTCTTTTTTAATTAGTACAACAAATACAAATAATGAATTCTACAAATTCATTCACAAATTGTATCCATAATGGATGTGTGTTACGTTACTTTTTTTTTTATGGTTTGAACATTTATGATTTTCTAATCACATGTAACGCACTGTAATCATGTAAAACATTTCATTCCGCTGAGACACGATTTTATGCATCCAAAACGTTCGGTTTGATTTCCAACTGCCTTAATAAATAATTATTTTATGTAAAGTACGTAATCTAATAAATGGACATACTGTATATCTTCAACAAGCAAATTACCGGATTGGTCTAATAAAATGTAAGTTAATCCAAGAACAAAATTATGAGTACATTGTACGGTCATCAGTTGATACTGGCTGTTATTGTAATTTAAATCCTGGCTAGTTACTGTATCGATATACAGTAACTTTGAAAATATGATCTTTTGAATTTGCATATTTCGCATTATTATTGTTATCAAGAATATTTTTATTTAAAAAGTTTAAACACCAAACAATAATACGAGGATCTTATATTTGTTAAAATAATCAAAATAATCATACTAAGAAACGTAATAAATAGGTATTGTGGTTTTTGTAAGAAAGTATGTATGATGATCATTCAAAATGATTGGCAATCATGTGATAAATAACCAATCAAGATGCATGATATTTATGTTTGATTTTAAAATAAGAATTTTGAAAATCTTAAAATTTTATAAAAATTAAATAATAATCCGTATAATAATGTATAATAATAAATCAAATAAAGAATCAAAATATATAGTGTTATTTAATTTTAATATTAATAGTTTATAATAAATATTAACAAAAATATATAAATTTCTATATTAGAAATTAAAATATAATGTTAAATAAATTATTAATTATATTATCGAGTTATATTAAAAAAAATTGAAATAGAAAAAATTGAATCTATAAAATTTCTTAATTACCTATATTATTATTTAACATGATTTTCATAAGTTTTCCAAAAGTTTAATAATTACATTTTCTATTAGCGTTAAATATTGTATGATATAAATTATTAGATTGAACAAGACAATTTTTTAAAATAAATGTAAAAACTATAATTCTTATTATTCGTTTATAAAGAAAAAAAATAAATAATAAAAAATTAATTTGAATGTTTGATATCTAATTTGTGATCAAACCACATTTTTTTAATGCCAGATATCAAAATTTGTTTTAATCATATTAATATGTAAAAATATGCAAAAAATTTTAGTTTTATTGAATTTTACGAAAAAATTAAATACAAAAAATTATTCTGGAATTTTAATAACAAGAGATTCATAATGAAGTTTAAAAAAATTGGTTAGTAGTATTTAATTTTATGTATAATAATACGGTAGTAGGAAAAGAAAACTTTATTTAAAATTATTTTATTAGCGTATTGTACTGCGTACATTGCTAAATGTACTAGCACGTGCAGAATACTGTAGTGACCTATTAATTATCTTTTTTTATCCTTTTAATTATTATCCTTAAAAATGATATTGTATTATATCAATGATAATTTTAATATTCTAAATTTTCAAATTAAAAAATCAATATTATAATGTAAACTGAGCTCGTAAATAAGCAAAATTAATAGGTTATAATAAATTTTTTTTTGAAATTACGTATAAATCACATAATGTTATGTCTCAGATCGATTCTTACCTCAGATCGCAGCTCACGCATAAAGTTCGAGAAGTACTACCATCAATACATGGCTCACTTGATGATCGATATTCTGATCGTCAAGTGAGTCAAATCCGGTTATCATTAGTTATGATTTACAACATGTATATATCGCAAGACAAATTTAATTCGTGATCCGTGAGCCAACTGCAAAAAATTCTTTGGTGCAAATTTTTGTCGATCATTAGTAATCTTTTTCTGATACCCGGTTTTCATTCCTTAAGTAATGCTCTTCATGTAAACCCATTCGACTCTGACATATTTTAATACATAATATTTATCCCAAAGTTTCAAATAATTTGTTTTTTAAAATAAATTTCTCACATAAATTTTTTCTTTTATTTGACGCTACCCATTTTCTGCAGATCCTTTGCAGTTGACTCGTGGATCACGAATTAATACATCCACTTGAGTCCGAAAAACTTACTAGCGAACACCGAATTTCGTAAATTAAAATATTCCATTCACCATTTCTATATGATTTATTGTCCGGAGCGAAGCGAAGGACAATATATGTCTACGCACTATGAAAAAAAAATCGATCCCGTGAATTTCTCTGTCCGCCACGTGATCGTTCCCCAATAAAATCGCAAATTTAGCTTTTTCGCTCCGGACTTACAACGGTTCCCGTTTCCTAGTTATTATAAAGTACGTTAGTTTAATAATCAAATTACAAATAAAAATATTTGGACTATTAGTCTTTCTAAAAAAGAAATACTCCATAAATTAAGAATTTCCCGTAGAATAGAGAGACTTATTTTTGAGATTAGAATTTAATAATCTATTTTATAATACATAATTCCAATTGATGGATAGATACAAATTTCTGGATATGTCTATCAAAAAGTAAGTTATTCCAAGAACGAATTTCATGAAAGTTACGAGTATCGTACTATCGCTAAGGAATCAACATGTTACTGCGTCAACAAATCTTTGAAAGTTATAATCTTTTGGCCCGCCCTAAACCTTCGTTTGTATTATTAATGATTTTTTTTATTAAACCAATCTATAATATGAGGATCTGTATATTTGTTAAAAATTTTGCTAATATTTCAGATGCATTATCGATATTATCATGATAAATAAATGTTTAAATTTTATCTGGAAGTCACTTATTTGCCACAGAAGATGCGATAGAATATGTCTGGGTTATTATTAACGTTTCCTTTTAACATCTGATTCTATTAAACAATCTTGGGATGTACCAATTTGCAGTCATTTAATTTTGATTGGTTGATTGTCTATCATGTGATTAAATTGACAAACAATTGGTTTATTTCTATTGTACCTTTTTCTATTCTCAAGTCATTATTCATTGCCGAGAGAATGTGATACTGCAGTGATGGCATTAAAAGTTGGAGGCACTTTTGGAACTTCAAAATAAAAAAACATTGGAAGCTTTCAATGCCCATCACTGTGATACTGTATCTGTTACATAAGTGGTTACGCCACGCAATACGCCACACAATTCCAATCAATTTCCAAAATAATCTGTAATTGATTTGAAGTCAAAGCCACTCAACCTGCAAGAACTGCGGTAATTCATTTGCGGAATTTGCGGAGCGCAAATTACTTCTGGATTCCGTAAATTATATATGGTTCGAATATTAATTTAATTGCATGTGGCTTTTCTTGCGCATTGCGCAATAAGTATTTTACTTGAACACTGACAGCGTTATGTTACAATTATAATTTTATTTTACTTTATAGAAAAATTTCTTTGATTTCCTGTATAAGAACAAGAGTAGAACAAGTAATTATGTCACAATAGGCCAAGAAGGTAACTTCCGCAATTAACTTAATTTTAAAAAAAAGAGAAAGATTTCCTAATAAATATTGTTACATAAAAAAGAAATTTGAGATTTTAGTCAATTTTTTTTTTATCCGAATACCGAAAAAATTTTCAATTTTTGGAATTTGTAAAAAAACGGATTAATAAATTAGTTATTATTGGAATTATTGAAAGTATTTATATAGTTTCATTCATTTTAATCTCGGAATTTCCCGGATTACCTACAGTATATTGATGTCAATCAAATTAACTAAATTTAAACTAGTTTACCATAATCACATTACCAGCATTTTCACATTATCTCATACATAAGGATGTGATTGGCTTAACTTAGATTGCGAAATGTTAAGAAAGAGAGCAATATAAAGCATATTTACCATAATCTTACAATGTGTATAATTTTTTAAATATTTAATACAGAAAGACAGTCATCATTTTATTTGTACTGAGGTCGTCATTTATTAATAAATCGACAAACGATTTAAGAAACCAATTTTTTTTTATTAAATTGTCAGGGCATTCAAATATTTAATAATAGAATAAAATATACGAAATATCGGCGGATTTGAATAATCAACGTGTTATTTTGTTACACAAAGCATTACATAAGGCGCGAACATTAAAAAATTTTTATTTGGTTTTGCTATACAATAATTTGATAAATACTTCTTTTAAGCCAAAAATATAATAAGTATGATTCTAATAATATTGATAATATCCGTTATGGGATCTCACTTTGCGCGAAATATTTTTTTGTAAAATTGAAAGTACATATGTTTTACAATCAGTTTTGAGTGCAAAGTTCCTATAATGTGTACAATAAAATAAATGTGAATTAGTTATATGACTTGAAAAATATAAAAAAATGGACTTTAAACATAAAAAAAATTTTTTTAAACAATATTCATTGAGTTTTAAAAACTTTTAAATATTTATAGCTATTGTGACTATATAAATTTCTATTTTACATCTTGTTTTATTAAAGCATACTCACTTTCTAATAATAATTACTAAAATTACTATGCAGGCGAGAAATGGGTTTTTTTGATGTTACTATCGGTTTTCGTCGAAGTCACGTGATAGTAACGGAAGTACGCATAAGTCAATTCACAAAATAAGGTGTATATGTCAATTTAAAGTTTATATGTATATAAATTTAAAATGTATATTTATTGGGAATAAGCAATAAATGAAACCATAAATAAGTAATAAATAATAAACTTCATAAATCATAAAATATAAAATAAAACAAAATATTGCTGCCTCCACCGGCGATCTACAATGATATTACCGAATAGAAAACTAAACTAAAATTATACTAAAATAAACCTTTCTAAAATCTCTCTTTATCGCTTCGTTTACCTTATCTTTTTATACTATATCGTATCTTCGAGTAAGTTATCGTATCGATAAGTTACTTTAAAATAAGTTATCAAATCGATAAGTTACTATAGGAGTAAAGTTACTATTAAAGAATCTATTAAGGTAACTTACTATCCGGAGCGTCGATCATTACCGGGGTTCCGATTCCAGCGTCGATCCGCGTGACATTAACAATCTTGAAGTATGAAAATCATTTAACAATATAAAAAAACTTATACTAATAGACTTTAAATGAAAAATCCAGAACTCAAGATTTCTTTCCCTTTTTCGATCGGCTTTTATATTCTGATTCTATTTCACTTTCTTGGTGGGTTCCAGGCGTTGAATGAAAATCTTCTTCAATAAATAGAGAATAAAAAATAAACCGATACTGGGACTCAAATTTATTTTCAGAGATGCTATATATGAAAATCACGTTCAATTTTCTATATAATTGGAACCTACTAAGAATGTGAATCAAAATCGTAATATATAGTAATTAAATTACTAATTGCTTATGATTTAAATAATAAAATTCAGTGTATTACTATATCATGCATGACATGATCACGATTTATTTCAAAGAATCACGATTTTTTCTTAACCAAAAAAAATATATTCATTTAAACGTGTATAAAAACTTTTTCTGATTTTTAATTTTAATTTCTTATTCGGAATTATTGAAAGAGGAGTTCAATTAGAAGTTTGGGAATTTGCGGAACTTTTTTCCGGAACCAAATCATATAAAATAAATTTGATATAATGGAATTTATTAGTAAAATCTCGATAATTGCTATAACGGAACAAATAACGAATCAGTTATATTAAAAATGATTCGATTTACCGGAACACGTGATGATTCACGGTTTTAAACCAATAAAATTAGCAGCAAGTGTGATGATCCTTTGGAAATTTTAGTGGAATACGCAAGCTTTGAAGACTCAGATGAAATTTTTCTGAATATATTGACTAGGAATGTTGAAAATATTGAAGAATCTTCATCACTTTATAAGGATGTAATATAAATAGAATTTCCTAAATAAGATTGTTTATTTGGATAATTAACATATGGGAAACCCCTAAAAATAAATCAGATCATACACGAAATCTTTTTTTTACACTTTAATCACGAACTTTTTTATTGAAAATATGTCTAATAGTGAAGTAAGAAAAGCAAAAACAGGGTAGGATAGATGATTTTTTTTAAGTTTTAGTTTATAAAATTTCTCAAATAATGTTTTAAATAAAAAATAATCTAAATTTTCAGTGTTCGTCGCACATGTCGCACAAATAAAAACTTGATTTCATATGATTTATATATAAAATCCGGTATATCGAAATTTTTTGATATATCGGAAGTCTCGATATACCGGATATTTTTACTGGAACGGATGGTTCCGTTATATCGAATTTCACTGTGTATATACAGTATGTGCTTTATTATACGTTAAATTTTGTAACGAGTCATCGGAAAAAAAAAATAGTTAAGAGGTTTATAATTTACTGAGATCATAAAAATTTCACACATGTAGATCTGTTTTACTTGAAAAGTACGAAGTGGTGTACCTACGAAATTTTTTTGTTGGAATTTCAGTTATTCAAAAATAAAATTTCAAATGAGGCTCAAAAATAGATAAACAAACGGAAATTACTAACCAAAAAACAGCAGAATGAAATTAACTTTAAAAGTAATTAAATATTGATTACATCATTAAGTGCTTCAATTAATGAATTTTGAATGTAAACTGATAAGGGGACTGAAGTTCGAGAAGTGCCACCATCAATAATATTAAATGCAGGTGATAAATCTCTTTTTATCGAATAATAGTTTTAATTAGTTATGATGCAGTATTTGTAATATATTTTATGATAAGTTTACTCACACTCCAGATGAATCAGTTGAAACTGGATGTTGGGTTTCCTGAATTAGAATATTCCATTCACCATTCCTTATTGGATAATTGTCATATAATAAGTCAGATTAAAAATTTAAGTATAAAATATAATAGGTCATTGTACTTACAAGTTAGTGTGACTATTAGTCTTTCTGGAAAGAAAAATACTCCATAAATTACGAATGTCTCGTAAAATTAGAGACTTATTGTTGAGGTTAGAATTTAATAATGAAGAGTGATTTATTTTGTCGTACATAAAATAAGTTATTCCAATAAATGGGTAAAAACCTTCAAGATGTAAATTTCTGGATTGGTCTAACAAAAGGTAGGTTAACCCAAGAACGAATTTCATAAAAGCTACGAGTGATGTACGATCATTAGGAAAAAATTGTTCGTACGTGTGGACGTCAGAAATTAATGTAATTTGAGTAGGATCAAGATCCCGGCTTGTTATTGCGTCAACGAATCTTTGGAAGTTGTAATCTTTTGACCTCAAAACTTCGTTCGTATTATTGTCAACAATAATATTTTTGGTTAAACACCAATCTTTAATGCGAGAATGTGTATATTTGTTAAAAAATTTTGCTAATATTTCGGATACATTATCGATATTATCATGATAAATCGATGTTCGCATTTTATCTGGAAACCACGTATTTATCATAAATATGCGTTATTCTTAACGTTATGTTAACGTTTCGTTTATCTCTCTTATTCTTGATTGTTTATTTAACGTTTGAGTAAAATGTGTGTGTAGATTTACTGAATTTACTGGGTCAATAAAGAAATATTATATATTAGATTAGACTAAATGACTTATATAATATGTTTAAAAGTAAAGCAGGTAAATTTTTAGATAAAATTTTATCAGCTTTATGCTCTTATAAGAAAATCAATAAATGAAAAAAATAACTAAATATAAGTTGATAAAAAAAAATGGTGCTAACGTTTTTTTTGATTTATTTTCAAAATTTTGCATTTATCTTGAGAAATTTTTTTCGAAGCCAAAATTACCGCGTTTTTATAGCATCTATTTTATTAATGTGTTCAGATTGTCACTAATAAATATAATCAGAAAGATGTTAAATATTGTCCAAAATAATAATTACCATACATCTATTAATTTGTACTATATTTGGACTTATGTACAACACTATGCAAATTGTGAAATTTTGATGTTTAATATTTATTTTGCTTGTAAACAGAATTACTTTAACATTTTTATATCGATGTTTTAATTAACCACAAAAAAAAAAAATTCTTATCAAAAATTATTCAATAGTGATCAACCCATTTTTTTAATGATTTGATAGATTTTTTAGTCAAGTTGTAGCACAACGGAAATTATTGGTGCATATTGAATGGCCATTTACTGATCGGACAAATTTTTAAAATATAGAGTTTTACATTTAATAAATCGGTTGTTTAATGGGTAACAAGAATTTAAAAACAAAAATAAATCAGGTTAGACGAAATATGAATTCTTTAAACTTACTTGAAAATATACGCCAGTGTGTAATAAAATAACTTACTCCTATACTTATATTAAATATTTAATTATGTACAGAAATAATATTCCCATTCAATAACAGGTAAATAGAACTATATAAAAGTTGAAAAGTTTCGGTAACATGAAGAATTTCAGACTTTTCTATACAACATTTATCTTAGTAAGATTGTAAAATGTTTTTCCCATTAGACATTTTCGGACAATAAACACAATAAACTCCGGAAAATGTCCAGGTGAAATACGGAAAATATAGGAAAATATACTGAAAATCTAATTTAGTAATTTCTTTTGATATAAATAAGAAGTTCGCCTTACTTTAAAGGAATAGAAATCATAGTATTAATATTGTTGAATTTGGTCCTAAACATGATCTGATGTTCATCAGCTTTTTAGATTACTAAGGTTATTAGTGGTTACGCCACACAATCCATTTCCCAAAATAGCTCCGATTCGAGGCAAACCACTTGACCTGCAAGAATTGTTTTCATTTCGCGCTAACCGAAAAAAAAATTACTATTTTAGTAATAAAGATGATATTTAAGCTTGTCGATTATTTTAAAAAAAATCTTTTTAATAGATTATTGTAAAATAATAGTTTCAAATATGCTAATTAAAATGTTCAAAAATTATCTTAATAATAATATTCCACAAATAATCTAATATTAATTTCATTAAAAATTGTTGGTGAATATAAAGATGTGAGTATTTTTTCGTTAAACTATCAGATTTCAAACATTTTAAATATGTAGTATAAATACATAAAACGTATATTTGTATTAATAAGGTTATCGATTTTAAATAAATAAATAAATAAATTTATATTTTTAACGAGATCAAGATTATCTTTTCTTTACTTTTTTTTTTGATCGACTTTACCGATGAAGGGTGACCTCACTTTTCTCTTTTCGGCGTTGAATATAAATAAACACAGAATAACAAATAATAAACAAATAATAAACAAATAAAAAACGTTATTGTTGATCAGGTAATGTAATCTTTATAATTCGTTAAATTTCACGTATTCCGATTCTTTTAATAACGGAGGCCCTTTAAAAAATTTACGCATATTATCTCATGTATTTAATTTAATCTTGCGGGGGCATTTTTGTTTATTAATAATTCGTTTCCCTATCCCTTAAACTGTAGGGGTTAAAATTAATTTTAAAAATTTTTGAATTTTTAAAATATCTTAAGATCTAGTGATCATAGAAAGATGAAATTATATTTGTTAGATTCCTCTTATTAAGGCGCATTTAATGGTAATAAAATCATAACTCTAAAATTGATAGATAAAAAGTTATATTAATTTATAAATTTTTAGATTTTATAAATTATCCTGTCACATAATATTTTTAGTAGGATAATTTTATTTCTATCAGATTCTTCTCATTAAGACGCATGACGCATCAATGGTGGTAATTTTATATTTCTAGGGTTATTGGATAAAAAGATATTTCAATTTGAAAAATTTAACTACTATTTGTTAGTAACAAGAGATAGGCTGATAGGCTCGGTAACGGACGGTATTAATATAGAATATACGTGGGATCTAACAACAAAAACTTTTTAATTATTTCATTAGCATAGCATTTATAATTAGTTTAAAATTAAATAGATTTAGATTAGGATTAGTTTATTTAGATCAAACTTAGTTATAGGGTTGGTTATATTTAAGACTAGCTCTAAGTATTTTAAATTAATTATGTAAAAATTATAATTTTTGAAATAATTAATAAAATGCGTTACTATTTTTTTTTAAAAAAAAAAAAAAAACCACTATTTGTTATAATTTGTCGATCATTTACTTTTAAAAAATCATTAATCAAATTGAACTTTTTTTCGATTTTTACTTAGAAAATACTATAGAATTTATTACAAAAATATTGGTTTATGTAATAAAATATTTTAAGATATTTAAAAGTGTCTTTAATTAAAAAACAAAATTGCAGGCAAATTTGGCTGCAAAACAGTTTAAGGGATATGAAATATGTATACGGAAAGGATACGTTTTGTATACATTTTATGTACGTTTCTATAGATTCCGTATACAAATTCCGTATATTTAATTAGCAATTCATTTTTGAACATTTTTTAAAAAAACTAATGTATACGGAAAAAATTAATCATGCGGAATGTATACGGAATTTTTAAACTTCAAAAATCCCATCATAACACGAGATCACGTGATTGTTTATTGATTTGTTATGATACGTTTTTTGTTTTTTATATAAACCCTTGAGTTTGATCTTCCGATCTTCCTTTCTGTCTTTCTCTTTTCTCTTGTCTTATTTTTGTTATTTTTCTAAAATTTTCTTCTTTCCTTGTCACCCCTCTTTTAAATAAAAAATTTTTTTTTTCGTACCTCACTTTAAAAAAGTTTTTTTTTCGTCACTCTCCTTTAAAAGAAATTTTTTTTCGTCACTCCCTTAAAAAAAAAATTTTTTTGATTTTATTCTTTTATTCCCATTCTTTTTTTTTAAAAAAAATTTCTTCTTTCTATTTCTATTTCCTCTTTATAAAAAATTTTTTATTTTTCTAACTTTGACGTCCTCCCTTTAAAAAAAAATTTTTTTAACTTTCCTAACTTCGTTACCCCTCTTTTTAAAAAAATATTTTTTTTGATTTATTCTTTATTTCCCTTTCTTTTTTATTTATATTTATCCCTTTTTTTTATTTCATAGGCCAGCAGATTTTTTTTTGTGAGAAGATTCAGTTTTCTTTTTTCTTTTTTGTAGATCAGTTTGGGAGTCCTTTCCTTTTTGTAGGATGGTTCAGGATTTTTCTTTTTTTAGGCCAGTTCAAATTTTCTTTTTTTTTTTTGTAAGTTGGGTTCAGATTCTTTTCTTTTTGTAGGCTGTTTCAGTTTTGTTGCTTCAGAGTCTTCTTTTTTTGTAGGTCAGTTTTGGATTTATTTTGTTGTTTTAGTTTCTTTTTCATCAGACGCTTTATAATTCTTTTCTTTTATGTAGGTCAGACATTCTGGAGTTCTCTTTCTTTTTTTGTAGGATTGTAGGAATACTAACCTTTGGTGACTTGGACGATTGCAGATACTATATGAGGGGGGTTTTGTTTCCAATTAAGTTAGACGTTCTTATGTTTCTTTTTTTTTTTTTGTTTTTTTAGGTTGTTTGGCTCCAAATGAAAATGAACCTGAACTTATAGATGATTTTGGTTGCAATAGGTGGTTTTAATATGGAGGGATTTTTCATAATGTATTTGTATTTTGTATTTTGTTTATTTTTTTATTTTTTATTTAATTTAATAAAGTAAAATCAGATTTATGAAAATACAATTATAGTAAACTGTAGTACAAATAGTAAATTCAGTGATCAAATCGTATAAATTTCGTGATAAAATCAGTGTTCAAATCATGTAAATTCCATATGAATCCCGTGCAAATTCCGTATCAAAACCATATTTTTAGTGATACGGAATTGTGCATTTTTCCGTATCCTATTATGATACGTTATTTCTAAGGAAAAAAATCATATAAAAACTTTATAAAAAACGTATCCAATTTTTTTATAGGGTTTAATTTTATGTATTCCGATTCTGATTAAAATTCTTAGTAGGTTCAGCTATAGAAAATTGAACGTGATTTTCATATATAACATCTCTGAATAGACTTAACCGATATTATTATTGAAAAAGATTATTATAATTTGTATTTATAAATTTAACGAAGTAACAAAGAAAAAAAATACTAAATAGTTAATAAAAAAAAATTTAGCGCTTTGATGAAATTAAGAAGTAATTCAAAAAAAGCTTTTACTCACATTTTATATTGATGCAAAGAAAAAAAAATTCTCATGAAATGCCGACCGTGATATTTTTTGTTAAAGTCGAATGGTTAAGGTTCATGTGACAATTTATAGTGATTACATAACAAAACTTATATAGACAAAGGGCTGCAATTCTAAAACTTTATAAAACTATATATAAGAAATTCTCATATGAGAAATATAAATAGATTTTATTAGTTACTATTATAATCTGCGCCTGTCTAAAATCACGTTGACAATCTGCCACACTTCTGCCACATTGGTAATTAAGCCACAATTTCCATTTTAGAAATAATCTGCATTAATTTTTTTTCGAGCCACCCAAACTGTAAGAATTGTCATGTGTTACAAGTTTCAATAATTTCTTTATATTTGAAACAAGGAGAATTTAAGTTTATCCTTATTTGAGTTTGCTTTATTTATAACAAACGCATGCATAACCGCATTGTCAAAATTATTATTTTATGTTTACTATCTTTTACAAGCGCATATTTTACGCAATTTTATTTGCATTCGCAAGACTTGCCCTATAATGCCACACTATTAATCTCAACATCAACACGTCTAAATAAAGCAAATTGTCTAATTAACTCTTTAACACCACAAAATGATACATGTAATACTATATGCGTATAATTGTTAAATATGCTACAATCTTGAAATTGGTTTACTGTACATTGTACTTTAGAAACATAGTTAAATCCAAAGTCATTTACTATAACTAATTAAAATAATTTAAGCTGAACTATTTTTATTAATTTGTCATGTTGCAAATATAGAGAAAAAATACTCATATAATGATATATATATGTATATACATAGTATGATAAACCGACTCTATTCATACTAACAATGGAAGGTGCCGCCTCACTTATCTTTTTTTCCACTTTTTTTTGATACGAAACAATAAATAATGAATAGATAAAGAATTACTTAAATAGATTAAGAATTAATTAAGTAAAATGTTGGCGTTAATTCTATAATATTATACGATGCTTTAATTGTTAAAGTAAATCGTTATACTGTATATACGTTATATATGATTCCTTATTTTTAAAAATAATCAATGATTTGTCAATTTATTAGTAGGTTTCATTTATATAGAAATTGAACGTGATTCTCTCCCCTATAATAGATATTTTCATTTTATTATTTATTTTATTTTTTATTTTTAAAAATTTGGAAATTTGCGCCAAATACAATACAATACAATTAAAGTGGTATATATGTGCTTTATTATACAAGCCTTGTAAAAAGTCGCCAGAAAAAAAATATACAATTTACCGAGTTCATACAAAGTTTCACGCGTAGGTTTGTTTAGGTTGCTTTACGCAAAATAGTAAGAAATACCTAATGATTTTTTGCTGAAGTTCAAAAAAAAATAAAATGTCCAAGTGATCAAAAATAAATAAAAATAATTAAAAATAATTAAATACTATTGTCTACATAACCAAGTACTTCAATTAATGGATTTTGAATGTAAAGTGATAAAGGGATTGAAGTTCGAGAAGTACCACCATCAATAATATTAAATGCAGGTGATAAATCCCTATTTTATCGAACAAAAAGTTATAATTAGTTAATAAATTAGATTATCCCATTCACCATTTCTATATGATTTGTTATAATGAATAAAGTACGTTAGTTTAAAATTAAATCACAAAATAAAGTGAGATACTGGACTTACAAATTAGTATGACTATTGGTCTTTCTAAGAAGGAAAATACTCCATAAATTACGAATGTCCCGTAGAATAAGAGCCTTATTCTTAAGATTTGAATTTAATAATGAGGAATTGTTTATTTTGTCGTACACAAAATACGTAATTCCAATAAATGGATAAACATCTTCAAGTTTAAAATTTCTGGGTTGGTCTAATATAAGATAAGTTAATCCAAGAACGAATTTCATAAAAGTTACGAGTATCATACTGTCATTAGGAAAAATTTGTTCGTATGTTTGGACGTCAGAAATTAATGTAATTTGAGTAGGATCAAGATCCCGGCTTGTTATTGCGTCAACAAATCTTTGGAAGTTGTAATCTTTCGGCCTTAAAACTTCGTTTGTATTATTATCGACAATAATATTTTTAGTTAAACACCAGTCTATAATGCGAGGATGTGTATATTTGTTAAAAAAATTTGCTAAGATTTCAGATACATTATCGATATTATCGTGATAAATTGATGTTCGCATTTTATTGTCAGAGAAGTAAATTTAATATGCGATAGAATGTAGTACAGGTTATTGTTAACGTTTCGTTTTATTCCGCTTTTCTAATTTGATTGTTTATTTAATGTCCGATACTCCGATTATATTACGATTGTAAAATGTGTGTGGGTAAAGTTCCTGGAATTCACTGGGTTCAATAGAAGGAAATATGAGATTAGACGAAATGGTTTATATAATATGTTTAAAAATAAACCAGGTAAATCCTAAGGTAAAAGTTTTATCAACTCTCTTTAAGAAAATCAATAAATGAAAAATGAAAAATAACTAAAAAACTTAAAAACTTCAGTTGCATAGTTGTATAGCAGACATGTCGCGTGACTATCATTATTCTGTAGACAGACATGTCGCGTGACAATCATTATTCTGTAGAAGACAGACAGACATGTCGCGTGACAACCCTTATTTTGTAGAAAACAGGCATGTTGCGATTGCGTGCTGTAGAATCGATATAATTTGATAATTTTTTTTTGGACGCATAACACAACAGACAATGTTGCATGCCAATCATCATTTTGTGGAATCGACATAAAATGGATCAAATTCGATAATTTTTTTTTTGGACGCATTATACAATAACAAATCATTTTATATAAAATGAAATATAATCTATATTTATTTATGTGGAATTATTTTGTAGCACTTAAAACCCACATCATGGAAGTACCCCAAAATTTGTCCGTCATGTCAAATTAAATAAATATTTGACAGTATTTAGTCACCAAATTTCTATTTAAGTCCATTTATCAGTGAACAGTCAAAAATAAGCTCTAAAAAATTTTTTTGTGCCCCAAAAATCTTGCGTCTAACCAATTTTTCCAGTGTTAAAGGCGCGTCATCATTTGACATTTTTTTAGGAAAAAAGCTTGATATTTCTGTAAGTCAATTTTAATTCACGAGGACGCAATTGGACGCAGCAGAGTTTTTGCCAAATTTCATAAATCCTCCGCAATGATCTAACTTGGAAGTTAGAGTAACCTGACAATCTCGCAGATATTGTAGTAGTTACTAAATAACGGTTTGACAGATATTTAGGTGTATAATAAATATTGTTATAAAGCTGTGTTTATTTTGTTATTAAATTTGAATATTTTACAAGATAATTTTAAAGTTAATGACAAATTATTCATACCTATGTTTAATAAATTTACTAAATCATGTTTAATAAAAAAAACTCACTCTTTATAAATGTAAAATATATCGTAAAATTTTAAAACTAGGAACGGGAACCATTGGCGAAAAACTGAAATTTGCAATTTCATTGGATGAGCGGAAAGATAAATTCACGTGATCGATTTTTTTTTCATAGTGCGTAGACATTTGTCCTAGGTGTAGAAAAAATCAACTATGATCACGTGATTCTGTTCCGCCCTTTTGGTACCCAATCACTTCAAATATTAAAAATATCGTGATCATCATGTGATTCCGAAAATCCGCAAAAATTACACTAAACCCGTAGTCCGCAGTATTAGTAACACCCGAAAAATTCCGCAATTGGCCCGCATTACGGCACTATGCACGAGCACGTGAACGTAAACTGACAAATAATGTGAGACAAATAACTTTTCACAAATATAAAAGTGGAAACTCGATGGGTGTGATACTTGTGACACCTGTAATGATTTAAAAGTATGTCACGGGATTGCGGAAAATTTTCTGGACTAGCCATCAAAATTGTTGCGGCTCAAAATTTTATAAATTATGATTTAATTATAGAAATTAGAAATAATAATAATAATTCATTTATGGTTGGGTTAAGTCATTAATATTTTTATCAATTCCACTTTTTATTGATATTTATGTAGTCGGTATTGTTATTAAGTATTTATGTATGATGAAACGTATCATAAGACGAATTGGCGATTATTATGTAATGAACTGTCTCTTAAAGAGAGATCTTGGTGAGCAAAGAATATCGTAATCAAAGTATATTGTTTAAACATGAAAAATAATTTTTGAGATGCTTTTTTTTGCTCAGAATAAGATGGACTTAGGTTATATAGTTTTTATTAATTCGTCCTTTATTTGTATTCTACTATTATTAGAGATAGTTAATTTATATGCGTTACAACCGAAAACTTTATTTACAAATATAAGCTTATATTTTTTTATATTTTGCTTACATAATTGTTTAATACACGGAAATTATACGGAAAATATACTGGAAATGTTCAATGACTGTTCAATGGGGAAAAAAAATGAAAATTTTATCAATTTCAAAATTTTGAAAACACCAATAATTTCATAAAATTCTATAAAAATAAAAAAGAAAAATAATTAGGTCAATGCGGTAAATGCTTCTTTTGTTTATACTAGAAACTACAAATATATTTTATAAAATATATGGTATATAAAATAAGCCTGACCAGTAAATTTCAATTCACGTTACCGAAAAATTTCAACAACTTTTATATGGTTCTATTATCTGTATTGAGTATTAACTTTTTGTGCATAAAGAATATTAATGTGCAACGAAATGTTTAATATTTATAAAGGAAAGTTTGCGAGTGAGTTATTTTATTACACATTGGCGTGTATTTTAAAGAAACCGACATATTTCGTCGTTTTTGTTTCTAAATTCGTTACCTATTAAACGACCAATTCATAAATGTAAAACTTTAATTGGTTGTGAAATATTAACTAACAAATTTATAAAATATAATGTTATTATCAAAATAACCATTCGATATGAAGTAATTTCTTTTAATATAAGTTCGCCTTTTTCTAAAAAAAAATACTAATTTATACAAAAGTATACCTTTCATAGTTTTAATATTGTCAATGATTTTTAATTTTTTATCATATAATCATCCAGTCATTTGATGATATTTTATCATATACATTATTCAATAAATAAATTAATCCTCTCGTAAAGTATAATAAATTAGTAATAAATATAATGTACGACAGAATTATAGTATTTTTATTTATTTCCATTGTATCATTCTATGATTCTCTGATTACCCTTATCCGAGTGGGACAGAGAAAAATTATTGTTACTGTAACTTGTTAACATTAGTGGTTACGTCGCACAATTCATTTCTCGAAATAATCTGCGAATTTTGACAAGCCACTCAACCTGCAAGAATTGTGGTATGTTACAATAACAATTTTTTTACAAGATTTCTTTAATTTTCCGTATGACAAAAAAAAAATATTCTAAATTCATAATCAGATTAATTTATTTTATCTATCATTGTTTTTCTCCTGAAAATGTTTCTAAAATAGTTTAGTATCAATTAAGTTTTCCTATTTTATACCAAAAAAGTATAGCCGTGATTACCTCCTTGTTGGTATATTACATAATATTTTGGGAAAGAACAGGAAACCGCGAGATTTTTCCAATAATATCACATGATCAATCATCTGAATGCGATTGGCTTGCAAAATGTTGAATATGTTAGGAAAAGTGAAACATTTATACCATATGTACCATATGTACCATATGTGTATAATTTTTTTAAATATTTAAATATTTAATACACGAAAATAAGTAGTGGTAGTTATTTATTAATAAATCGGCTAAAACAATATAGATACTTTTTTTGTCAGGCTACAAATATTTTAAATATGCAGGATATAAATATATTTTGGTAATTTATATTTTTAACAAAGTCAAGTTACGATGGAAAACGTCAAGTTTAGGAATTTATGAACCGTTTATTCCTTAAATGATACTTCAGTCATCGTCATATCTGGTATTATCCTGATAACGGCTACACAGCCCGAATTTTTGTTCCAAATATTAGTCTAGATAGAGAATGTGTTCTCCCCTTTCTTGGCGTTAAATTCGATAAATAAAGAATAGCAAATAAATAAACAAATATTGATTCTGATAAAATCGTGATACTCTGTCTGAGGTACATCGTGATCATGTTCATGCATAATGATTTTTGATTACATATTTTTTTTTATAAAAAAAAAGTCCTTTTTTATAAACAATTAGTAATTTGTTTAATCACCTATATATATATATTCCGATTCTGATTTACTTTCATGTTGATTCTGATTCACATTCTTGGTAAGGATCCAGTTATATGAAAAAGTTGAACGGGATTATCATAAACGTCATAAGTAAGCGTCATAATGCATTTCATACATATTACGCAATATTAAACATTTTTTTTTTCCTTTTATAATCTCTCAAATAAGAAAACAAATTTTTATACGGTAAATGAAATGAAATAATGATGATGAAAAAAAATTAAATATATAAAAATTCATTATAAATACTATATATATATATAAAAATTCATTATAAATACTATATATATATAAGAATTCATTATAAATACTGTATATATATAAAAAATTCATTATAAATATATATATATCGAAATAAATGAAAATATATATTAATTTATATAAATTATTTTATCATTATTATATTTATTCTGATTTCTAAATTTGGAATTTATTGAATGATGTTTAGGCGCCTTAATACCAAAAAAAAAAAAAAAAAATTTTATTATATTATATAATTATATTATTATAAACAGGTTTTATATATAATAAAAAATTAATAATAAAATTAATAATAAAATTAATAATAAAATTAATATTTGGAATATTTTAAGAATATTATTCGTTAGATTATCGGAATATTATTATTTATTCATAGATTACTGACGAAAAAAAAAAAAAAAAAATTTTTTTATTTATTTATATTTATATTTATATTTATATTTATATATTTTTTTTTTTAAAAAAAAAAAAAGAGAAAGAAAAAGAGAAAAGAGAAAGAAAAAAGAATCCCAAATAATAAATAAAAAAAAATTTTTTTTTAGGGTTAAATAAATTATTTTAAATTGATATACCAAAATAATATAACTTTAAATAAACTAAGTTAAAACTATTAAACCCAAAATTATTATAAGCTATTCCGAAAAAAAAAAAATGTTAACAGTACCCCTAATAAAAGATTTCAGCCAAATAAAAATGATTAAATTTATAAACATGTATTACTCATTTTATACATTCGTATACATATTCGTATAACGTATAACGGTATTTATATAAACAAATAAATAACACAAAGAGTAGTTATATCGGACAAACGGAATTTCCCGATACTCCGAAAAAAAAGATGATATAAGTCTCGGTAGATTTTTCTCTTCATTTTTTTGTTTTATTTTAATTCATATTTTTTTTTTATAAACTTTACCTTTTCTTAAATATATTTTAAAGATGATTTCTCAAATGATTAACGAACTATACATAACAAATATTATTAGTAGTAGAGAATTTAATAATGAAGAAAAAATCAAATCAATTTTACAATTATTTAGGGTATCATTCGAAGATAAACAACAAATGATTAATGATCAAGCAAATTTGATTTCCTCTCAACAAAAATTGATCGAAATCATTGTACAAAAGAAAAATGGTAATGAAAATAATACTACTAATAATGTAGTAAATGGTAATGATTTGATAAAATCAAATGATATTACGAATATTATGAACGAAAATAATAATGGTAACTTTCGGAAAATGGCGTCAAAGTTGTAATGTATATTTGCAATAATGTATTTTAATATATATATATATATATATATTTCTTTTATAGGTATTAGACCCCTTTATAAAGTTTTCATCGGACAATTACCTCCAAATATTCCAATAGTTCAAATAAAAAATCATCTAAATGAAATATTCGGACACGTTGATTCTGTGTATCAATTAATCCCGAATGTAAGTATTTATTATATGATCGGTGTAATTTTTTTTTTTTGATGTAATATTTATATATTTATATTAATATGTAAATTTATAAATATAGAGTAATTACGCATTTGCATTATTCTCAAATTATGAATCATGCCAAAAAGCAATTTCTAGGGGTAATATTAAAATTCAAGATAAATCCTTTTATATACATAACGCTCATGATCGTGAATAAATATAATAATATGACATTTCTTTTTTTTTTATCATGGCATAATTTTATTATTATTATCTTTTTAATTTTTAATTTTTATTTGTAAAAAAAAAAATTAATTTTATTCATTCAAAATTGTAATTGTATTTATTTATTCGAAATTGCATTCATTCGAAATTGTATTTAATATTCGAAATTGTATTCATTCGAAATCGAATTCGTATTTGTATTTGTTATTCGTTCAAAGATAATAAAACACTCGAAAACAAAATTTTTTTTTTTTTTTTTTTGATAATTCCGATTGATGCATGATTTATCAGTTTTATTATTAAAGAAAGTCGATTGATAAATATTTGTGAAAATGGTAAGAATGATTCAAATATCAAGAATTGAAAATAATAACAAGAATTGATAATAAAGTAATTTAAACTACATAAAAAATGAGTGATTTTAATATATTATTATTATAAAAAAAACATGAAAAGAAAAGGACACTTTTTTTTTATGCCTACTTCTTGATTGATCTACAAAGACATGGCCATAATATGGTGACCATTCCAACCGTTTCTCGATGCTTGTAAAAAAAAAAAAAAGATTATTTTAAAAAATCAAGTTAAAAAATATACATATATTACATATATAATCCATTTATAATATATACCATCACTCGAAAAAATTATTTTATTATAAAGGTCAAAACCCATTAAAGAGGAAGACTGAGGTAGACCAGCCACCTAAAAACAGTAAAAGTTCTCAAGCTTCGTCTTGGTGGCCCTCACATTCCTCGCGACCATTGTGTGGGCCCTTCCTGCCCCACAAGATTCTAGAGGAATGTGATTATTGAGCCAATCAAGATAATATTTTAAATTTAAATTATTTTTATCAACTATTTGAAATGATTTTTTAAAATTAGATGAAAAAAAAAAAAAAAAAAAAGATTTATTTTTCTTTCGCAAAGAGAAAAGAAATTTTTTAAAAGTATTAAACGTTATTTATAAATTTTTTCTCTTTTTTTTTCAACAAAAAAAAAAAAAAAAGGTGGGAAAAAAAAATCTTGAGGCTTTGAAAATTACGTGGCTCAGAATTACGTACCAAGAATATGGCTTAGATCACAGAATTTTTAATTCATCATAATGAACTTAAAATGTATAAATAAATGGGCTTAGTTTTTGGGCTGTTGAAAGAAAGAGGCTGAAGTAATAAAAAATCATTTAATAATAATAATAATAATAAATTTTTTTTTTAACAGGCTTAGATAGAAAGATAAGCCTAACATTGGGGAGTTTATATTATGCAGATGATCTTTTTAATCATCGCCAAAAAAAAAAAAAAAAAAAAAAAACTAAGCCATTGTCATTTAATTTTCAAGTTAAATTCTTGTTTAGGATCAAATTTTATAATATACCAATTTTGTTTAATTCATACCGTTTGTGGAAAAACTTTTTTAATAAACGAGTTTTTGAAAAAAATGTACATTTGAACTATACTGATTTTGTATTGATCCGCGAATATGTTGTTGATCTCGTATTTTTTATAAATTGTATGACTATTATTATGTAAACGTTTGTTTTATAAAAAAAAAATATATATTATTTACAAAACAAAAAAAAAAATTTTTATTATTATTATTTTTTTTTTGTATTTTTAATTATTATTATTATTTTTATTATTATTATTATTATTTTTCAAAAGTAAACAGAATCGTTAATCTTAATTTAGAATTTTATTATATAATAAAAAACTTTATATTTGATATGAAACTTTAAAAGAAACAAAGAAAAAAAAAAACAAATCAAAAAAAGATAATTCGGAATAAAAATTAACCCATTTTCCCCTTATGTTACTCAGTTACTCAATTACTCAGCTACTCAGCCAAAAAAAAAAAAAAAATTAAATTTTTTTTTTAAAAAAAAAAACTTAAAAATAAAAAAAATTCTCGAAAAATTCGAGAATTTCATTATTATCATTTTTATTATCAAGTCTTCGTTATTATTTAGTTATTATTTTAATAATTGAAAATCTATTTCTTTATTCATAATAAAAAAAAAGTATAAGCCACTTTTATTATTACTAAGCCGCATAAATCGTTAAATCATGAAATCAACGTAAACAGTAATACTCATGGTCTAAGCCAAATGATGAATATCCGAATAATTTATGTTAAATGACGTAGATGACGTGCTTATCAAATTTTTTATTTTTATAATTATATTTATTTATTTTTTTTTAAAAGAAAAAATCTTGAAATTTTTCAAACATGTGAAGTTCTTTATTTATTAATTAAAATGATTGAAAAGGATAAAGAAGTTCGTCATACATTATCACGTGACGAACAATAGTTTGCCATTTCCAGTTCATACTTAATAACCAAATATGGAGATCAAACTAAATGATTTATGTACATCAATTAACAAATGCGTATATGAATATAAATACAACATAGAAATTCCTTACAGTTTCTCCCTGATATCCTGATACTGTTTATTTTCCCGAAAAACAATATTTAAATTTTTGAAAAGAAAAAAAAAAAAATTTTTTTTTCTTTGTGTAACAACTTCATTAATATAAAACTTTAGGAATAATATTAAAAAAAAAATTTCATGTTTCTTATGCAATAATTTAAAATAAAATTTTTAAAGTTATCATTATTTTATCATTATTTATCATTATTTGTTAAAAAAGAGAAAGAAAAAAAAAATCTTGGCGTTTTACTATAAATTATGGAAAAAGGTAAGATAAAGAAAGTTAATATTATAATATTAATAATAATAAACAATGGAATTACCGAGAAAAATTCTTAAAACGATTCTCTGTAATCGTGTAACTAAAAATGGGGGTTTAATCTTTTTTCGTCTCACAACATAAAAAAAAAACAATTTTGGTAATATTTAAATAACGTTATTTTTATTCTCGAATTTTTTTTTTATTTTTTTAAAATATGCAATGCAACAATCAAAAAAAATACTATCATCGAATCTTTTGCTTTGAAACTTATTCTATTTATATTATTTAATCAAATATTATCATCTAATATGTATTTCTGAATAAGGAGTAGTTAAATGAACATTGTGTTACGTTAGCACAATATAAGGTTTAGATCAACCCCTGCCGTATAATTTTGCAGAATTGTAAGTTTTTCATTATATTTAATTGGTCTTTTCCCTAATACGTTTAGCAGAAAATGCATTATATAATTATAGCACAAATATATATATAATGAACACGGAAAAAAAAAAAAAAATATTCCTATATATAAATTAACGATTCATTTTTTTTTATCCTTTTTCTTTTAACACTTTTTTTTTTTTAGGAAAGTTAATATAAAAAAAAAAATTATTATTATTATTTTTTTTTTAAAAAAAAAAAAATATTTACGAAAAAAAAAAATTAGTTTAAAAAAAAATTATATATGTATAAAGTAAAATTAATATAACGTTTATATAAGAAAAAAAAAATTTAATGTTTAAAAAAATGCGCTTTAATATTATTTCTTTATTAATTTTTTCCTTCTTGATATGTTTTGTACATAGTAAAATTGTTAATGATCAAACCCTTTCAATAACCATTAGAGACTTCTTATTATCAAAAGGAGATAAGTTTGTTAAGGAGACGACAAATGTTTCGTCAAATATAAGAAAAAGAGATGCTTTACCGATGCCACAGGCTGTACCAGGTGTACCAGGTGCACCAGGTGCACCAGGTGCAGGTAAAGATGCGGGAAAAGTTAAAGAACCAGCGAAAGAACCAGCGAAAGGACCAGGGAAAGAACCAGCGAAAGAGCCAGCGAAAGCACCGGGTGCAAATCCACCAAACCCACCAGCTGCAAATCCAAACCCAAATGCTGCAAATCCAAAGAATCCGGCAGCCGGTCCGGGGAAAGAGCCAAAAGGACCAGCTAAAGTGCCTGAACCTAAAGTACCACAACCTCAACCTCAACCTCAACCTCAGCCTCAACCACAACCGCAACCGCAACCTCAACCTCAACCTCAACCTCAACCTCAACCTCAACCTCAACCTCAACCGCAGCCTCAACCTCAACCTCAAGAACCTCAACCACAACCACAACCTCAAACTCCAGTACCAACCACTACTTATGTTGACCCTGGTGTTGTACCTACCGTTCGTCCATTTAATGTTAATAATAAATATGGTGGTGCTGATAAATTGAAATTTTATCAAGGGAATTCTTGGATAATTATTTTAATGGTTACTAATTTTTTATTTTTCACTTTATTATAATATGTTGAAGATATGTGTAATTTATAATTATTGTGTAATAATATTTGAACACTTTTTATGATAGATATACTTTTAGTACTAAATAAATAGAGGTTCTATTTAAAAAAGTTCAACGCGACGATTAACTAATAATTAATAAGATTTTTAATAAAATATAATGATTTTATCAAGATAAAAAAAAACGCGTGATTTTTTTATAAACGCCCTAGCGAATAGATCGTATCCGGATATGCCCGAGTGCCTACATAATAATGTAATACAGAGATTTTGTTTATCGTTCGATAAAGAGATAATTGATAAAATCGTATCATAAATCTGAAGTATAGTTTTATTAAAAATATAGTTAAATATTTATGTTTATTGTTGATATCATTGATTACATAATACAAGCATAATATTTGGCTAGCTTTTTTAAGTGATTGTAAACTAATTTGGTAATAATTCTCTGTTTTTTCAATAAGATTAAAAATTTTTTTATTGCGCCATTCCAGAAAATACTAGATAATTATATAGTTTACCCATATAATTTCATTCATCTATCAAAATACTTTATATGGGAATTAAAAATGATAATCAGGAATATGGGAAGTCTTCGATAGAATTCGATAGAATTCTTGTAGTTTATTCTTGGCATTTTGATTCATCATCATCATCATCATTATTATATATATATTTTTATATCTTCTTCATTATAAAATGAATTATTTATTTTAATTTATGCAGATATATATAAATAATATATATATATATATAATTTTACTCATTTTATTTGAGACTGGTTACAATTTAAATTATGGTAATTTCATCATTTATTCCGAATTATTTTGAATTATTACTTGTTAACTAAATTAAGTAAATCATTTATTCTAAAAAAAAAGAAGAGGATAAAATAATAAAATGATCCATACCAAAATTTTATTTTTATTCATAAAGTTTATCATTCTTCAAAATTTGGTTCACAAAATAAAAAATATGATAATAATATTTAAATAAAATATGAAATAATATCTAAAATGTATTCATTAAAAAAAAAAACAATATTTTGATTCAAATAATATTTGAAATCGGAATTTTAATTCCATGTTACCATGTGAAAGGATTAAAAAGACAATTTGCAACACATTCAATTGCCAAAAATCGCCAAAGCGGATTTTTTCCAAATATGGTTAAATAATTTTTTTTTTTTTTTTCATTCTAGGGTCAATGTAATGTTTTTACTATAAATGATTACTTGACACTTGGCAAATTTACTTGGCAAATCAGCCGGAAATCCTGAAATAGGATCGTCGATCCTTGGTTGAATTCCGTGAGGTAATATCCGATAATTTTTCGGGGAAATTTGTGTACAATGTTTTTATATTGTTCTTAACAAAAAGTGTTTTTAAGTATTTAAACGAATTGTACTTTTGTAACAATACCATGATAACACCATATTATGATCAACATAATAGTACCAGTACTTTTTAGCATACTATAAGCATGATATTAGAAGTATCGATAATTACTGATTCAAAATAAAATAATTGAAAATAAATAAATAAATAAATAATAAAGCTAAATTAAAGAACGTACAAATTATCAGTATAAAAATAAAATATTTGATCGCTACGTGAATATATTACTCTAGTATTCTATGGTGTGATGAACGAGGTTATCTCAAATTGTTCCATATTAAGTTGCGCAACATCGTGTTACTGTACGTCGTTGACGTGACTAGACAAAAATTCATACGGCTTGGCGTATCAAAATATAAAATATTTCTTTATCAGGTTCGAAAATTATTATGTATTAAAAAACAAATTCCATTTTTCCTTTATTGTGCGACTTGTGCGTATCCTTTGGTGGCCAGAAATTACGTAATTTAAATTTTAGGTCCTTCCTCCCTATGTCATTGGGAAATGCAAAAATAAAATATGTATATCCTGAAAATATGTAACATCATCATGGTCTGAACCCTTCCCTTAGAAAATGACGTCACCCACACAAACCCGCAGGTCGATCAGTCGACGATCTTTTTCTCCACACATTCGAGCACGTAAAGGTTCCTGACTACTTTTGATTAATAAAAAGAATTTGTGTTATTGTTATTATTCGATATAGAGTATAATGACCAATTTTTCTTATATTTTTGACAATGTCTCTCATTTTTTATTGTAATCAAAATTTACATTTTTTTTTTGAAAATTTGAGCAAAATTATATAAATTTACTAGTAGGTTAAATCACCCTGGGTTAAAATTGGTCTTATACGTGCTCTATAATATCCAAATAAATAAAATCTATATAAAGTGAAATGAATAATAACACAAATATTTTTTTTTTTTAAAAAAAAAGATTGATGTAAAATATAAATTTTAGGGGGGTGATTTAAACCCAGGTTATTTAACCCAGGAGGCAAGTTAGCAAAACTCAAAGAATTTAAATATTATCAAATCATTACATAAAGATATACTGTATCAATCTAGGAACATAATGGTAAAAAGCCAACAAACCACCCTTACTCTTCTAATCTATTTAAAACATTATTAACTAAATTAATTGGATCGAGATTCATTTTATTGTCATCCTCCTCTAGCACTAGTTTAATATTTATAAAGATTAGTGGCTATGATAGCTGACATTTCTCCACTGACGTTGACGCTAAAAATAAGTAGCGTAACCATAAAGTTTCAAATGTCTGTACCCCTAATACTTTCAATGATTGAGCAGCAATGATTGAGTAAGCTTCGTCAGATAAATTATCCGGCCATCATTAAATTTGCTTGATGATTCCCCTATGTTATACTTTGCCAACGTTTAACAATTATTTTTTTTTTTTGGTTCTTTAGAATAATTGATAGTGTAGTTTTGAAGTTTTAGTAAAATCTAATAATACTACTTCTTGGTTTTTAAATGAAAATACTTATTTGATTCCATGCGGATCCAAAACTCGGCCACAAATTATTACTGTAGGGAATAGCAAATTTTTTATAAGGAATTAAATCATTTAATTCTTGATTTAACCGTACTTTATCAGATTCCTTCTCATTTAATGCTTCTATATCATTCATTTGATCTTGAATTTTTGAACTAGCCAATTCATTGGAAATACCTTCAATTTGAGCTTCAATTAAAGTAAATAAAAAACAAATATAAATTTTTTATACTGAAAAAAAAAAATAATAATTAATTAATTACATATTGTACATACTAATATAAAAAAAAACTTACTTGATAGAATATTTCTTTGTACTTTACATTTCTTTATATCATTAACAAATTCAATAAGAGTCATTGCAGGTCGTCTTTGGTCACTTTTTAAAAAGTTGCGACCCTACGAATAATTTCAAAGTCATCCTCGTACAAGTTCCAATGAGTCCATTTCTTTTCTCAAAAAAAAAATCTAAAGAGTTAATTTTTATTGTATTTTCGAACCATTTCTTTTGTTATCATATTTAAGGTAGACATAACAAATATTTTATACGAAAAATATTTGGTAAGAAAAAAAAGGGAGAAAGATTATTCTGTCGTACAGGCCTGTATGATATATGTATTTCGGTAAAAAAATTATCCGATTGATTCCAAAGTAGTACACAATAAACACGGGACCAAATTAGTGATTCAGAATGCAAAGATCGGACTTAAGATATTAAATCAAGTTAGCTTTATTATATTAAAGGTTTTAAACACTTCAAATAAATTTGAAAATGAAAATTTTTATTTTACCTTCTTGTTCTTCTATTATTAAAAAGAAGACTTTATCCAGTATTACAATAGTTGGATTAGGCAGGTCATGAAATGTTATTCACATAGATAATTGGACATAAATCTATGCAGGTATAATTGAAGCAATCAAAAAAAATTCGTATTTCCATTGTTACTCTATTTAGTTTATAAATAGACTAATTATAAATACCTGAAAAAATTGAAACCAATATGGCTACCTGAAAGCAAAAAATCCAAGTATTCTCCAAGTGCACCTGTAATGCTGTAAACTACCCAGGATAAAGACAGTTATCCATATTACCATTTTAGCAAGCAGAACCTAACAAAAATAATTAAACACCTCTAAACAACACTTTACTAACAACAATACAAACAGTAAAAGAAGATATACTGTATGTACAACTAATCTAATATACTGTACTTTAACTGACATATAAAATGACATGAACTTAAGAATTTGAATAGAAGATGCAGGAAACTTACTAATCCAGATAAACTAGAGATATACACCCTCACATATTCTAATAAAAAACAGCAATAAACAGTAGGCCAAAATTTCATCAATTGAAAATATTATTAATGCCACATAGCAGAGTCAGCCAAGAGCAAATAAGGAGAATATATTACAGGCAGGAGGATCATATATTTACTTGGAATTTCTAGGTAAAAGTATATATAACAATAGAAGCATAAATGAAGAAAATATTTTATATATCATGAAATTATGTAATACATGGAAAAAAATTACATCAAGGATAGTTTAGAATATTGATTATATGTTGATTGTATGTTGCTTTTCTATTTATGGCAATCACTTTTGAGAGATTGTAGCTTGATGATGGATATTATACATCATTTTTCTAACACCATTATTTCATTTGTGCTCACTCTGTTTCACAATGAGTATGTATTATGGAACTACTATATAATACACATGGGAAAAAATTACTGATTGTATGTTGCTTTTCTCAATGCCCAAAACAAAAGCAAAATTTAATTGACAGGGAAAATAAAATTATGACAATTTTTAATGATCGGCAAAGCCATCCATTAATGGATTTTCTGCATGGAATGGTGCACAATCTTTCTTTATAAAGCGCTTTTTTCAGAAGGTAAATTACTAGATACAATAGAACATGTGGTATTTAAACAATACAAAGATAAAGATTTGCCCACAGCACACTGTGCCTATATTATTGCCATCTGTGATATACTTATTAACCCCAAAAGTCCTGGAATCAAATGTAATGATAAATCTGTAGTAAAATGAGTTGATGTTATATTACTTTATAATATTAATATTTCAAAAGTGAGCCTATTTTTAGTCTACTTATGACAATCAAGACTCTGAAATTCAAAGTTCTAACAGAGAAAAAATATTTTAAAAGAAACTATTTTGGATAATGGATGGTACATTCATTCCTAAAAATGAATTTTGTCTGTCCAAGGAGCCCAATGATAAAGAACCTAAAAAAGAAAAAAAATGAAGTGTTAATAAATGTTTCATTGAATATAAAGAGCCATGCACACTCATAGCTAACAAAAATAAGACCCAAAGGCCACAGAATAGCCAAAAATAGTATGCAAAACTAGCGGGCTATGGAAAATTAATTTACTCACTGAATTTTTTCTGCCCCACTTTGGAAAATATAAATTGAACAAAACTTTATCCTATATAAAAAGGATGACAACTTGAATGAAATTAATAGTCCTAAGTATGATAAGCCACATACTCCACCTCATCAAATTTGCTCAACATCTGAAAATCAAAACTTATTTATTAAATGATTAAGTCAAGAAAACAGTGAACAAAAATCCACATAATAAGTAAAAACATGTCTATTAAAGCTAATTTACATTCCTATATGATATTATTAATTGGTCATATACCTTTGAAATGAATTTCAGAAGACAAATATTTTTAATAATTTGGTACACATGATGACTATTCAATTAGAATCTAATGGTTATTGCAAAGTTTTAACCCATCTCTAAATTTATAGTTTACTTTTGAGAGTTTGTAGCTTAATGATGAATATTATACATCATTTTTCTAATATAATTACTTCATTTGTACTCACCCTGTTTAAACACAATAATGATAATTTGATAATTTGTATATATTATGGAATTACTATGTAATACATGGGAAAAAATTACATCAAGGATACTAATAACTGTATGTTGCTTTTCTACTACTTATGGCAACTGAAATCTAAAGTTGACAGAGAAATTATATTCTAAAAGAAACTATTTTGGATAATGGATGATACATTCATTCCTGAAAATGACATATATTATTTTCATTCCATTTAAATAATTTAGTACCATTACATGATGACTATTCAATCAGAATCTAATGCAAAGTTTGAACTCACCTCTAAATTTATAGCTCACTTTTGAGAAATTGTAGCTTGATGATAGATATTATACATCATTTTTCTAACATCATTATTTCATTTGTGCTTATGATAATTTGATAATTTGTATATATTATGGAATTACTATGTAATACATGGAAAAAAATTACATCAAGGATAGTGATTGTATATGGCTTTTCTACTTATGGCAACTAAAATCTAAAGTTAACAGAGAAAATATATTCTAAAAGAAACTATTTTGGATAATGGATGGTACATTCATTCCTAAAAATAATATATATTATTTTCATTCCATTTAAATAATTTAGTACCATTATATGATAACTATTTAGTTAGAATCTAAACTTACCTTTAAATTTACAGCTCACCTTTAAGAGTTTGTACATAAGTTTTAGTAGATAGAAAAAAACATTTCTTAACTTTTCTTATTCTAAAAATTATAAAACTTGTCTATTATTGAAAGATAATGACATTACAATATGGTCCTATGAATTTCTGACACTTTATCAAGATACTCTCCTTAAGTTACCATCTTATTTGAATGAATGGTTTCATCTAATAATTGCTAAATATGGGAACTAGAATGATTTTATACAAGCAAATATTTAATTTTATTTCACAAAAAAGATATTAGCATCATGAAGCTAAGTATTCAAAATTTTTGATAAATGACCTTGAGGGTTATCTAAAGAGCTTTAGTAAATCAATGAACTACAGAAGACATCATGCACATAAATTGTGTTATCTCAGTCTTTGTTGTATCTATAATTAATTCATTTACTTACTTGGTTCAAGTGGAAAGAAACAATCTTAGATTTTGAAAGCAGCCTGCTTTTAGATAAAGATGAAGTATGATAATTTCAAAGTTTTACTATTTATACCAAATTAAGGTAGCCTGATTAATATGGCTATATGATCTCTTTTAGAATATGACTCTTTTATTTATTCCATATTTTCTGAATCTGGGTGATGATGCATTTTCAACAATAGAACTCATACATGATAGATGATGATATAAAGTTTAGGATATAAAACAAAGTTTTTTAATTCAAATTCAGATATGAAATGAAAATGCTATTAGAAAAGAAACAGAAAGAAAAACAAAGAAAAGTATGGGTGAAAGCTTTTTTTGAATGTAGGTTGATTATGTTATAGAATCTTGTATTGATATGTAAAAGATTTGTCATATGAAAATCAATTACATAGCTTATATAATTAACACCAATAATAGTCTACCTCCCATTTGCTTATTCAGCTTTTAGCATCTGAACAACAACTATATTTCTGAATATTTTTATTATTTTAGTGGCCCAAATGTCAAATGACTCAAATGACCAATTATATGTCATTTGTGATATAAATGACAAATGACCTAGTCATTTTAAAAATTAAATTGTAGTTCTGGCTAAAAACACTATATTTTGAGAATAAAATTATATCATATGATAATATAAATTTATAATTCTGACTTGCATCATAAATTTGAAGGTATTAATTAGTGAACTCTTTAATTCATCATGAATATCTTCCTTTGTCATACTGTCATACTGAACCATGTATAAATAAATAAGTGTAGAAAATTGTGTTTTAAGCCCATAAAGTTGCTTGAAAATCTAAGGTTTGCAAGTTTAAAAGTGGATATTATATGAAGTTTTTTAAAATGTTTTTTAAATGGGAATAGTTTGTTTGTAGATGGAGTTTATCATAGGATAGTACTTATTTTGAAATAACTTATCACCAACCCTTTTGGCATTAAAAGAATTGTATACAGCTTCAAGTAATTCCACATGATGAGATGGTAAACCTATTTCTACTACACCTAATTTATTACTACCAGCTCTCTTTTCATTTATCCTCCTTTCTATTTCTCTAACTAATAATAATCATAATCATTATCAAGTTCATGTTTTCAAGTAATATTGCTATTTTAAATACTTGATCTTCTGTTGTCATATTAATTTCCTTAAAAGAAGTTTTGGTGCATAATCTGCTGAAATTTTGATGTGTCATCTATATGGCTATGTGACAACAAACAGATCATCTGAAAAAAAAGAATTGTTCACCTGTCCAAATATTAAAATTTGCAATTATAAGATATTCACGTAATAAAGCACTAACACCAAAAGCACCTAATACATCCATAATGTTTGCAAAATATTTGAACAAATAAATAAAATAACCTAATTCTATATTTAAACTTGTTAATAATTGCCAATGAGTAGACCAAAAATCATGAGATTCAATAAAATAAATGGTACACTAAATAAATATTTAGTGTTAAATAGGATTCTTTAATAGAAACATAAACAGAAGGAGTAATGGAATGAAAGATGAAATGAAAGATAATCGCAGCAATAATAGTAATAATATCATAATTTAATGAAAACCATAAATATATTATCCCAAGTAAATTCAAATATAATCTCATTAAGAAAATTGTAAAGAGGCATTCCATTAGTAAAAAATTCTATTAAACAAATTTGATAAGCTTTTTCTTGAATTAGTATTTTGAAATTGTAATTGGTTGAAATTAAAAGTGTAAAAATACCAAGTTACAAAATCAAGTATTCTGCAATGATTGTAGTGAACGATTGATTAATTTTTTTTTAATTTGTAAAGTTGTGGATGATTTAATAATTAAGGAATTTTCTTTTTCATTTGAATTTTTCGATACTGGAGGAACTATATAAGAATTAGGTCACCAATTAAATAATGTCAAGATGTATGATTCTAAATAAGCTCTAAATTTTAAGAATAAATCCCAAAAACATAGTAATAGATACAAATTATTTTGAAGAACCTTATTCATGATAACTTAGATACTAATGTATAAAAATGTTTCCTTATTATGTAAATATTATAAACTATTGTGAAGCAAGTGATTAGTATTAATTTCCGATGTCTTTCTTGAAAAATTACAATATTCATAATAATATGGTATAACAAAAATATTACAATGAATTTTATCAAAATTGTGCGATTAGAAAGAAAATAACGCATATAATTTAATTCCTATACAAACATTTCTTTAGTTTTTATAATTAGCAATTTAGCGTTAAATAACTAATACTTATTACCACTGATGTATTAGGATTTTTGTAGTTAGGTTCGTGTAAATACGATACTTTATTGTATAGATGTATTTGTTTTTCTATCTTGACCAATAAAGAGAAATAAAAATTGTTGAAATAATAATTATATACTAAAACTATACGAATCAGACATTTACCATAATTTATTTAGAATGTACAATTTGATAAAAACTTTTTTTTAAAATCCTTATTTAGAAAAAAACTACATATATTTCAAAATAGTTAAATAAACCTTGTGAAACTTCAGAATTTAATGTTACTTTCGAGTTTTTTAGTTTTTTGACTCCAATTAAATTTATCATCACACTATACAATTTTGATGATTTCCATTGAAAATATGTTTAATATATTTGAAATTCACTATAAATTATCCACCAAATTATTTCTTCTGATAAATAAATTTTATAATAATTAGAAATTTACGAACAATCGATCATTTGAGAATTCAATCATAATTTAATTAGTACTCTAATCTACATCCACTAACCCAATCAAAAAAATTTGATTTAAATTGTTTAGATTGGCATCTTTGACGTAGTTTTGTCTTCATCTGACTTTGTATCATTTGTATTTTCTTTTTCCATTTTTTTTTGGACATACTTTTATTTAAAGAATTTCATAAAAAATTAAAAAGAATAAAAATAAAGTTAATTTTAAATAAACATGTATACAAACTAATTTTGTAATTTTTTCCAAATATTCAAAATTGAAAATTTTAATTAATAATATCAATAAAAAAAAATTATAAGTTTTTTAAATTTAAAATGTAATAAATAAAAGTTTCATGTAATTAAGGAATATAAAATTTTTTTTTAAATAATAATCTGTTAAAAAATATCAACAATATATCATCTGGTATGTATGATTATTATTAGATACATTATGATACATATTTTTCTTTTTATATCATTAGTTTGTTCTAAATTAATATGGAAAAAAAGTGATAATTCTATTTATTCAATATGAGTCATACTTATATCTAATAAAATTTATTTCATTTTATTATTACATGGATTACATATATTGCATATAATATATATATATATAATATTAGTTTATAATAGTGTTTGGAATCGAATATATTCGAATATACTTGAGTATTCATTTAAATTTATAAAGTGTATTCGAATAATATTCGAATAAGTTAAATTTCCTTTTATAGTAATGATTTACATAACTGATAATTTTTAGCCTGAATTATGATTTTAACTCAGTTAAATTTAAGGATTTAATGCCCAATTAGAATTTTAACTATACTATATCTGGCTAAATGAATACTCGAATAACCACTATGCTTATTTGAATACTCGAATATACTCGAGTTATTCGAATAACTGTTACATGATTCCAAACACTAGTTTATAATCTTCTGTTTCTGTAATAATGAATCAGGATGACAAAAGCTGAGTATTTTGTAATGGTTTTTTTTTTCGTGTTATGTCAGTCTGAATCATGTTATTTTTTAATATTTAAGATCACTAATTTCTCTCTATTTAAACAACACCTTTAAAAAATACTTTTGCTAAATACTTTTGCTTTTAAACAAATACCTTTAAAAAAAATAATTTTGCTTTACTATTACAAATTTTTTATAAACAATAACATTTTTTTTTTTGTGAATTAATTAATCATGATTGAAAATACATAACTAAATGGCAAAGCTTTGATGTTACAAATTTTTTATAAACAATAACATTTTTTTTTGTGAATTAATTAATCATGATTGAAAATACATAACTAAATGGCAAAGCTTTGATGTGGAACAATCATTTTTTGAATGAAGCAAATGAATTATTAGATCAAATACTTTGCTGAATTACAAGAAAAAAGTGCATTTTGTTTTTTATTTTACAAAGTATGGGTAATTCCTAATACTCCCCATGGTCACTTAGTGAGAATTACTGTCTTGACACCCTTGGTAAAACTGATATGAACCTATTTCATGAATGCTGCATGAAGGATGGTTTAATTGTTAAAGAATCGATGATGTTTCAAGTCCAAAAGAATGATAACCCTAATGAGCAATTACTTGTGACATTTCCTGATGAAAAGCCTGTTGGTGTAAAGTACCTTAAAATTTTATGCTAACGGATGGTGGACTCAAAAGTATCATTGTATTCCTCGGTACTCTAACTGCAGCAGCTAATAAGGCGATACAAGTTATAAACACAAGAGAAAATAGACACTATGAAGTTGATACTTTCTCGGAAGCAGATTTGATGATTAATATCACATCGCATCAACTTGTGCCCAAACATTATGTTCTTTCCGATAAAGAAAAAAAGACTTGCTAAATATTGATTGAAGGAAACCCAACTTCCTCACAAGCAACAGATCCGATCGCAAATAAAATATTACGGTTTAAAAAGAGGACAGGTTTTTAAGATAATGAGAACTAGTGGACGATATGTTACTTTATCAAATTTGCTTTTAAAGGTTTGTTTCGCTTTGATAGCATGAAAATTTTATTATTATTCCTCCCAAGAACAATGTATAATATAATTTAGAAGTTCAGTAATTGATTTAATGTGTGCAACATAAAATTGTGGCATCTTTTAAAATCATTCATACAAAGAAGATGTTGCCTAAAGAAAAAAGTTTCAGTCAAAAGGAGATCAAAAGAAAAGATGGAAAAAAAATTATCATTTTAAGATGATTAATTGATTCCTTTTTTTTGTGTAAAGGATCAATATTATCATCTCATCTTTTTTAGAAAAAAAATTATAGATGATCATTATTTTTAATAAATAAAAATTATTATTAATCCAGCTTTACTTCAAATCTAAAATCTGGACATATTGAAATTTTAATCCTGAGATTGTCAATCTTTTTACAAGTGAAAATCTTTTAATTACTTATTTTTATTATTGCCATACAAACTAATTACAATACTAATACATCGAGTAGTAATGTTCATACATGGAAGTGAAAAGGAAAGAACAAAGCATTCAGAAATGTAATTTATCTCTGTTGATCGGTTAAAAAAAAAAATATCCAACAAATAATTTCACAAACATTAAAACCATTTAAGACAAAGATATTGTTATGGCTAATTAAAGAGAAAGTGAAATCTTTCGTAATAAAATATCAAAATTACTTTAAACTAATACCTCTCTATTTTCTATCGCAACAAGTTTAATTAGAGTCATATTCTGAATAATCTTAACCATCAAAGCCATCATAATAATTGAATCATTATCAGAATCAAAATCGTCATAAAAATCATCATAAAATTGTCGTAAGGATCATAAGCATCAAAATCATCATGGTAATTGTTGTTGAAATAATTGGCGTCATCAAAATTATTGTAGAGATTGTTAATCTCATTAATAAACCATACAAACGCTATTGTAACCAATACGATCTTCCAAAATACCATTTTTTTTAAAAAAAAAGCGGTTACTATATTATGAAATTTTTTAAAATTTATAAGTGAAAAAATTTTCATTCAATTTTGAGTATAGTAAAACAATTATACTATTATTTAAAGCTCACAAAGTAGGTTTGTTGTCAAATTATTTGTTATAAATTGTTAGGATAATTACACCTCACTTTCTATGATGAGCCAAGCGAAGAATTACCTATGAGAATATACATATTAATATCTTTTTTTGCCTTTTTTCCACTTCAACAGACCACAGCACTTACTTTTTCTATAAAATATTGAAATATGATGGAACTAAAAAAAAGACATTGGGATTGTCAAAATAACACTGGAGACTAATAATAACATATAAGTCGCATGGTCATGATCAATATAATATTAGTCATGACTCATCGAGTCAATTTCGTCGGCGCATCATGTACAATTAGTTAATCATAATTACCTATGTGAAAAAACATTAATATAATCTCAAAAAAAACTATATAAATACCCTTACCAGTTACCTAAAAGCTTCCCTAATTCGATTATTGCTTCGCCTAATGAAAAATATTTACCTATAGAATCTTCTAGTAAAGTACCTTGCGACCAAATCACAACACTAAGTTTAGTCCATTTGTTTTTATGGGTTAGACATGAAGAGATTTTGTCCTGGGTTCAATATTCGAAAATAAAGTTGTCGTAAGACGGGAGTTATTGATAAAACTGCAAGAAAATGTATAAGGATATACACCTAACTGGTGTCACCAGTTTCCTTACGAATTAAAATTAAAATTCTTAGAGCAAAAAAAGATTCGCAAATTATTTGAAGAGAACGGTATATGAGTTAATAAAATTAAGTATGTCACGTGCAGTGCAAATGAGATTTCAAAATTAACCATATATTTTTGCAACAAGACCCTGGAACAATATCCTACTTTATATAGAATTGAGTAGTGAAAATTTCGATTATTATGGCAATACCGATAAGACGTTATGCCCATTATACAAGTTAGGAGGAAAGTATATATAAAGCCGGATCTTGGTACTATTTCTTTGCAGACATTTCCCAAAATGAATATTGACTCGATTAGTTTTCGTGACTTAAATGACAGGATCATCAAAACCGAAGGTGATAATCAAAAAACAGTTCTAGAACTGATCCATAGCTATTATTATTTTGGGAAAGGATAAAGACTATGGTTTGATCATTATAAAATACATAGAGATGATATAAAATTCGTGAGTGTTTTCCAGGTCAGGATAAAACTACGGAGGCTAATTTTAGAAAAAGGAAGATCTTTAACTACTATATAATCAATTCCTCCACGCTCAACCTAATAGTTGATGCAGAAAAGACCCTCCGACCCCATTAAAAAGTTTAAAGTTATAAAGCGAATCAGTGAGCCAAATTTATAATCAATCTGTTTAATTTATATAGTGCACAGCCCTATAAGATCATGTTGACCGATATTTTCATTATCATACAATATTGATATCAATGGTTAATAGTTTATTTGATACATATTGTGACGAGTGGTATTACATGTGAAATCACGTGTTACTACATACTTGTTGTAACACCAACAATTTTATAATTAAATTCCGCTCACGTGACCGATGACATTTAAGGGGATGTGAAAAAAATAAGTTTGGGAGACAAAAACTGTCTCTCAAATAAATATACACGCGGGGATGAATATTTTTTACTGGGAATTGTCACCGGTGTCACACAACCTCTATATTTATTTGAGAGACTTCCTTAAATAATTCATATCACTTAAAATGTCTTAAATCAATCAAAAAAGCTTATGAAATTGTAATTATACACTTACGAATTATTATTATTAGTCATATAAATACATATTGACAAATCAACAAAACAAAAAAAAGGTAAAACCGGCAAAAAGTAAAAAAAAAAGATGAGAAACGAAACAAGCAAAATCTTTGTCATTTTTTTCTACTTTTTTTTATATATTTTTTCAATTATCTGTTCGCCTCTTATCGCCGTTATTATTAGTATAATTTTTCCGCTCTTTATTCTGTACAAATTAGTCATGTGGTTAACTTTAAAATATGACGTTTCTCTGTGGTCTTTATTTACTGGCAAAATCAATTGATTTTTTAATAAAATTTTTTTATCATAGACAAAAGAAGAAAATGCCGTCCAACCCCGCCTTTAAGGAAAAATGGAAGGAAGAACTAGAACATTGGTTTAACTCAATCGAACCCAAAATTGAGAAAGATGAGAATGATGATGAAATTTACCATGTAGATCCAGTCATTCTTGTTGAATGGAACGAAGCTGGTTTAACCCAGCGAGGAATAATTAAGGCTAACGTGATTGCTGGTATGTTCAAAAATAATCATTATTAATTATTCTTTAAAAATCTATTCTAATCATATTTTCATTTGGACAGTCATTACTGGCACTAATCCAGCCATTCGCCAGTATATTGATCCTGATTTTGTCGCACCTGGAAATCCTGGAAATCAACAAGGACCTGTTGTATCAGATTCAATATTCTGCATAGACGCCGGTAACCGCTCTCACCAAATCTACTTGCATGTTATTAGAAGATTGCAAGCAGCTTACTTGCAAAATAACGCTCCAGAAGCGCCTTCGTTAGGTCGTGTGTTTTGGGTAACCTCTCCTAGAGCAAATACTTTGCAAATCGATGAAACTTACAATGTTTTTACTTTTTAAAAAGAATAAATTTACAAACAAAACGAATAGTATCCATGTAATAGCAATCAAGATACTAGTCTAATCTTATTGTACATTATTTCTGTAACGCTAGTCGAATAAAATATAAAAAGTACAATATTCATTGTTAATTGAATCAAGGTTTTTTTAATACCATTTGCCATAAAAATTATTTATTCACATGTAACGCAATTTTCATGTATTAATTGTTTTTTCCGGCAACGATTTATTTTATAAATAATCGGTCGCTATCTAGATAATAACGCAATCTCTATATGTTTAACCACTGATATATGATAAAATTTAAAAATTTTATTATTCATGAGATTATTCTTACTGCTCATAAGTTTAGTAAAGTGCAAAAAATTTGATAGACTTTTTTTAAGACCTAAACGCCAGAACTCCAGTTATTATGCTTAGGTACGAATCAAATGTTATATACAAGCACTATTACCTGAATTAGAAAATGATTCAGAATCAAAAAAGGATGGTAGGCAACTAAGACTAATTATGCTTAGTTCTGACGAGTGGGATCTTTTGCATGATTTAATTGTAGTTCTTGCTTCATTTGAACAAGCTACACGTCATCTTAGTGGTAAAAAATATGTTACGTATACTATAATTCCACTCAAAGAAATTAAAAGACAACTTTATTACCATCCCCATTTACTTCATCTACAACTTTATCTAGTAATCTACAAATAAAAAATTTTGAAAGTTTTTGCTATAGCAGAAGAAATCGAGAATTAGAAATCAAGATGTTAACGAAGAAAATAATAATAATCAAATAAATCAACCATTAAATACTAAAGGTATGTTGGATAAAGTAAAAAAAAATTTATATGATGCTATGTGTTATGATTGGGAGTCTTCACCTAAAGAATTAATGATATCTACTTTTCTTGATCCTAGAATTAAACGTGTTAATGAATCCTACATCAAAAGTATGTTAATTATTATCAAAATTATTTACAAAGCCCCATTGAATCACAAACGCCTATGCAATCACGTCCTTTTTTTACCGCCAATTTTTGCAATTTTTGAGCAAGAACAACCTCAAGTGCATGATGAAATTTCAGAATATCTAAAAGAAGGAAAATTCCTTTTAACCAGAATCCTTTTAAATGGTGGACTGGCAAAAAAAGTAAACACCCCATATTAGCTAAATTGCTAGAATATATGTAGCAGTTCCCGCTACATCAACTTCATCAGAAAGGTTGTTTTCCAATGCCGTGAATTTAATTACTCCAGGATGAATGCGAAACTTTTTAAGCATATGTTTTTTTTAAAAAAAATGCATCCAAAGTTAATAATATTCATTTACCTGATTAATTACTTTATTTTATTATTCAAATATAAAATAAATAAATACATGTACTAAGCTATTTTTCATTATTCCAAAATGTAAAAAGATAAACAAATATTTTTAAAATATTCACCTTAAAAGTATTAAAAGTAGTGAACTTTAAAAATATTAACTTTCGCCCTAAACCAAGTGTTCCGAAACTTTTAAAACACTAAATTAATAAAGTAAACACATTTCCCCAAAAAACACACTTCTTGAGTCAGGAATTCTGTTCAGTTTGGTAAATTTACCAAAATTTTTTCAATTAGTAATAACCAATTTACTAACCCCAAAACAAAAAAAAAATAAAATCTTTCCCGACTTGTAAATTCAAGTCTAATTTCCAAAGCCAAAGTGCAAATCCAGGAAGATTTCCCTAAATAAAAAGCAAAATGAATGTTGATAATGTTTTCGAACGAAAAAAAAAGCAAAATCTCCCACTCTAACTTACAAATTCAAAATTCAAGGCAGAAGTCCAAGTCTCAGGAAAACGTCTCTAAAGAAAAAAAAAATAAAGAACGTTAATAACGTTCTCGAATAAAAATAAAGAAAAATCTCTTCCTTCGACTTACAAATTCAAAGTCTGCGATAAATTACAAAGTTCGGAACGGCATCTCTAAAGAAAAAAAATGAAAAGGAACGTTAATAACGTTTCCAAACAAAGAAAAAACAAAATTTCTCGCTTTAACTTACAAATTCAAATCCTTTCTCCAAAAACCAAAGTTCGAGTCCTGGGAAGACGTCCCTAAAGAAAAAAAAAATGAAAAAAACGTTAGTAACATTCTCAGATAAAAAAAGAAAATCGCTGAATTACATACAGGTCTGGAACTTGTAAGAGATCCGTTCTATTTTAGCACCTTCTAAAAAAAAAAAAATTTCATCCGATCAATCCGATTATCATCTGATGGCTCATTCGTGGCTAGCCGCAGATTGATTGGTTTTTTTGATCCGGATTGAGTTTTTTTTTTCATCCGACTCACGGATTGATCAGGTTCATCCGGATCGCACCTCAGTATCCAATCCATTTCTCTCTGTTACTATCATCATGTCATTTCTCTTCAGATGCGGATTCATAAAGTTACCTTGAGAAAGAATTTTCAATACCCTATGTATTGTCTGGAACGGGAAGGTGATTGAAGTTTTGAAGTGTTCCTCTTTCTTGTTGAGTCTTTATTTGAAATTTGTGACAATGTACGAAAATATAATATCATTCGACTCATTTTTTGTTTTTTTTAAAAATAGTAACGAATATCATTCAACTTACGATAATGGCTTATTAGATATCTAAAAGAAACCACACCGACTCTAACAGCTTTCAGGCATGCATGGCCAAATAAAATAACGCCAATTGGATATTTTAGTACAATATAAAGGTCATATGATAAAAATAGATATCAAATTAATTAGTACTGCGGATGTGACCCTGTCCAGGGGGGTACTGACATTAGTGATCGGCAATTAGTATGTGGGACAATATGATTACGCGACGCGACAAAAGGAATTTCCCAGATTTTTTTTTCTTACACTTCTTACACTGGAACTGGGAATTTCGTTTTTATCCAAATCAAACAGCAAGCTATGCCAACTATTACTCTTAACTGTTTGGTCGTAGGTGAAAACCCTTATGAAATTGCTTTCAACATCAAGATGAACTTGACAAAGACGGTTAGTGAACTTAAGGAAGAAATTAAGACAAAGAAGGTACCCAGTTCGATAATTTCGCTACAGACAAGCTCAAATTATGGAAGGTGGATATTCTCTTGAAGAAAACGGAAATTGATTGTCGCCAACACTAACATTAACGTTAATATAAAGGACGAGCTTGGAGGTGTAGAGCTGACTTCGCCTTCGAAGATTAGCAAGCATTTCGCATCCCAGCCAGCCGACGTCCCGTTAAAGCAAAGAGAACCATCGTAATAGAGGCAATGGTAGGTGTATTACAATTGATAGGAAAACCATCATACAATTTTAAATTTAAACTAGCCACGACAACTACTAACATCACCACCTTGGGCAAGGTCGGCTATCTGAGACTCAATATGTTAACATCTCTCTCGTAATGCATTGAAAGCGAAGAATTTTTATGTGTATTTCAATTACTCCTCCTTGACGGAAGGCGTAGAAGTGCTTCATAAAATATTAAAGGCATTAAGTGACGATTCTGAACTTGGCGGTATTGCAAGAAGATTTTTGAGACAGAACGAATTCTTCGAGAATGATAAGGCGAAGCTTTATTTTCTGCGTAAAAAGAGAAAGGATGAAGTGAAGATATGTACAGAGACGACATTAAGTATGGCGAACGAAAGACTTGGTGTCACAAACGAAATTGCCCACCAAAATTCTCTTGATCGTTTGAAGGAAATAGCAGAGAAAGAAAGTCTCTCAGATGAAGGAGACTATGAAGAACCTGGGGACGAGGATAAACCCAGTAAGGAAAATCCTCGTCAAGTATTCCTGTCGAAATCGAGAGTAGCAACACCCAAACCGTGCTATTTTGATGGACTTCCTATTCATGCTGGATACTCACTTATGGCGGAGGACTGGATAACAGATGGTGTAAACTTAAGCAATAATTTGAAGGGAACTGGGCTAGTCTCGAAACGTTTTCATCAGCAAGTGGTACTTTGATGGAATTCGATTAACACATTATTCATTGTTTTTTAGCATAGTTAGGTCACTTCAACTTTCGGATACGGGATGTACATTGCAGATAAGCGATGAGCACTGGGAAATGTCTTGGTCCCGTTTTTTGATGCAGCACAAGTTGAAAAATGCGCTTTCCACAGAGAATAAGCTGGTGAAAATTGTTCGGGAGGAAAATAAAAAGAAGCTCTTAGAGCAAGGAAACTTAAAATTGATGATCAGCTTGTGCGATAGCGAAGAGGACACCACGAAAGTCCTTGAAATTGGGAAGCGAATACGATTGGTTTTATTTCTTAAAGAATTTGCTGATTTTCAGATCCTAAAATCACTGGATGAAATGAGCAACATCTATCCCTTCCGACATTTAGATAAACAGTTGCGAGACATTTTGTGGGCAGCTGAGCTTATAAAATGGGTGTAAGTGTTCATCATAGTCTAATAATGGTTTATTGTAGGATCGTACAATGGCAAGACGGTAAGGAAATGAAGCAACCGCGGGTGAAAACACAGCTTACATCACGACTTCTTGTACCCATAATTCAGTAAAATCTGAATCTGACGCAGAAAAGATTGTTTCCAATAATAAGAAACCACTATCGTCTTCAAAAATAAAAGCAAAGACTCGTGTAGATGGTCTTGACAATGCTGAAGTCTGAAGGATTTGAAAATGTTTGGGTTGAGTTAAAGGGTGGTGTTGGTACTCGTCATGAATCCGAAAACAGCAACAATCGTGAGGACATAGACGTGGTTTCTCGGTAATGTCTGCAATGCAGGCTCTAATAATGCCGGAGGAAGCAAAAAATAAGGATTTGTGAATTAGAATTTTTTGGCATAAGAGGGATTGGAAATCATTTCCAATTTTGGGGCTGTCTCCAGACCTCCAGATCTTATGTGCTCATACTTGTTAGGAGAATTTCACTTACCATCGTTTGAGGGAAGAGAGGGTAGTGGCTTGCAAGAGCTGTTGCATTCTAGGTAAGCATTTGTTTTATTATTTTCAAAGAGTTGCACGTTCTTTATCAACGATATTTGCATTAATTACCGATTTACAAATTTATGCCAATTTACAAGCCAGTAAATTGGCATTTCATCAAATTAGATCTTCGACAAGAAGTTTTGATGCGATTCTACGCCAATCAAGGCAAAAAGATTTCGGGCATGACAGAATTCTCTTACATCATGGTATGTCATGTTTTTCCTGCTTACAATCTCAATGAAGTGGCTACTGACGATTAAGGTTTCTTTTTTTTTTTGTTCTTATGACTCCTACGAGATCCACTATTAAAGCACAACTTTGTTCACGTTCGCTGTTACAGACCAAGTCCCTTTAGATTTTCTCAACGAATGTTGCATGAGGCATACCGTTGTGAAATGGGCTATTACATTTGATAGTTTGCCATATCCCGTTGTAAACTAAGTCCCTTTATATTTCCTCTTCGAATGTTACAACATACTGTTATGGAATGGTTGTTGCAATCCCGGAGATCATCCATTGGCATGGTATTTATCAATGATAACATATGTTGCGAAAGCTTCTCGGATAGAATGTTAAATGGTGAAGACTAACGAACTCTCGAAGCAATGCGTGATGGAGAAATTTCCGATTATGCAATCAAAGATATAAAAAAATTCTATTTTTTTTTTCATTCATGTTTTATATTATGTTTTTTTTAAGAAATGTTTAAAGGATAGGGAGTGTGTTAACAAGGTTCAAAACAAATAATTTATTCGATAGAAATAATATGTATCATGGGCTAGTCCCAAATCATGTGTGATTGATTATATTTTATGTGAATCTCATTTTCAATCATCTAGATATTTTTACAAAAGCGTGATTACTGTGCCATATGGTCATGTGATATATAGTGAACATCTCAACATAAAAATCCACTATCACGTGCATTAAAAATAAGTGTCTTTTTTTTTTCCGAACCGTGTTTAACTTTCGTTTTTGCCTTGACTAGTGTTTGAAGATTTCTGCTATAGAATATATGATGCCAGTACCCGATAGGCTGGAGTTAATAACCTTCACATTTATAAATAATGAAAAAGAAATTGATAAACTTGTATAATATTTTTAATCATTTGTTCTATATACATGAAGCAAAGCAGTTGTTAATTAAATGATATTGTAGTTAAATCAGAATCATTCATTTCTTCTATTCCCTCCTCTTGTTCTTCATTGTCTTGTTCTTCATTGTCTTGTTCTTCTTCGGTAAGTTCATTACTACCATTTTGTGATATGTCTAAAAAAGATTTACCATTATCGAGTATGCTTCGCTTATAATATTGTTCACAATGATTATGATAATCATGTTAACAGATCAATATTTACTATCGTTATTTAATTAGCATCACATGCGCGATGCGCCACAAACATTTGGTTTTCTGTATGATACCGGTTGATAGATTTTTAATATCTACTTGCTGATCTAACGTAGCAAGGTAATAGGTTGTAGGATTTTCTTTCCTTTTCCTTTCTTATCAAGTGCATGACTGCAATTGAGATTTTGATAAAGCATATGAAAATATTATAACAAGAATAAACTTGTTTTATTTGTCAGGAAACCAATATTTGATGGATATGATGTTTTTGATATCTTTGAATTCATCTAAAACGTGAGAATTTTTACGAAATTTTAGTTTTTATTTAATGTTTTTGAATTAAAAAAAAATTAAAAATTTAAAACATCTACCAATTATACATGCCTGTTTAATAATCATCGCTACGCATTTATAGATATACTTGTTCAAATTTTGCTATGCATATTCTCTACCGGATAATCATTAAAATAGGTAAAATTATTTTTATTGTATCAAGAAAGGGTGATTAATATCAAAAAAAATTTGACAAGAATACTAATGGCGCTTTTATTATAATTTTTATGCTTCCGACGTGATGCAAATGTTCATATACGAAAAATAGTTTCAACATATTGATTTAATGAACCAGAACGAAAAAAGTATTACATATACATCAAGAGTTGCCGGAACTAAATTGTCTAAAAGATCAAGCGCCATTTGGTATTCAATATCCTATACATATAGATCTGAATTTATTTTTTGTATTTGTTCTAATTTTTTATCCATTCACTGTATGCTAATTCTAATGAAAGATTTATTCTCCAGGATTTGAGCTTCTTTGCTAATTTTACACGTTCTCCAAAGAGAAAATGAAGCAAAAGTTTAAGAAATGAGATGAGTTTTCATAATACTGAAGTATTGATTGATAAGTAATGCACCAGCGTTACCTGTTCTCTACTGTTAAGTGATACACGCAAGGGTTGGAATAAAAGATCATATATTAAATGGAATTGGATTTCTTGTAATTGAACCAAGGCTTTTCGAATAAATAATTGGCGGCCAAACTGTAACAATTTGAGGCTATATAACCATTTTAAAGGTGTGTATTGTTGCCACTTTCTTTTACGTAATCTCCAACTAGATGTACATTTTTCATTGATCGTTAATCTTTTGTTTTCTAAATAGCACTATCATAACTATGTACTGTAAATAATTCAATACGATCAAAACTAGTAAGTTCCATTTTTTTGCTGCATCCATTTAAATTTGCGTGCTATGTGATTTATCAAAAGTTCCATAATATTTATGAATTAAACGATTATTAATATTATATACATCTATATTCGTAGGATTATAAATTGAAGCACCATTATAAGTAATGGGAATTTGTGGGCAGCTAGTTATTTGTTTACATATACATGTTGTCATATGATGACCTGTTGAAAGCCAAGTAGCATTGGATCTTCTTTTTTCTTTAATTGAATGAAAATCATCTTTATTAAATACAGTATGTATAACTCTAATAAAGAATGCTAAGCTGCCTAAGCAAAGCATTAGTATTACAATTACTATTAAAATTATATGTGTATATTTACATTTTTTTGAAAATATTCTTTTATATTTATAGTTTTATGATCTCGTGCAATTTTCATGTAAATCAACTGTTTCCGCACATACTGCTACTCCAATTTTTATGCATTGCGTCTGTAGATTCATTATTTGATCCAGTTGAATCTAAAAATAAACCAATATTTAACGCAAATTTCGTTGTGCCACCATAATATAGCAAATTGCTACAATTTTTTTTTTGCTACTTCTCTATTGTATGCTGAACGTGTATTAGGTATTATTGCAATGTCAAAAAATCCTATTAAACGTGGATCCGCTTCCTCAATCATAACCTTAAATGCTACTGGATTTAATAATAAACCTGACATGTTCTTTTCGCTGGTTTTTACGTAAAACTTCTGTAAGTAATGGTATACATATCTTGAAGTCTAAAAAAAAATATCATATTAGTTAATATAATCATAATATCAAATATTTGCTATCTTTAATTATTTTAATTAACCAAGTAAATTATGGTTTAAAAATTTCTATTGAAAATTCTGTAATTTTCTTTATTATCAATGTTTGTATTGAATCTCTAAATAATGACTATGACAAAGTTAAAGTCCAACTTCTATATTGCAATTAATAAAAGTTTTTTTGTATTGTCTTATTTTTACTACTTACTGCAAAGTACAAAGCGAATTGTGGGTTTATTGCATTCTGCTATAGCACAAGAACCAAGTTCTGTCATATTTTGGAGGAGACGCGTTATCGTCAGGTGGTCAAATGATCGACAACCAATTAAAAACGCTCACATTACAGAAGTATTGCATATTTTTTTGCATTTTTCTTTGCAACGAAGGCAGATTAGTAATCATGTGATCTGTCAAACTTCATCGAATCCTGCAAATAAGCAGAATCGATGGTACATGCTAAATTTTTTTCTGTGATAATAAATCTCGAAGAACGATTCTAACCCGAAGTCCCCATTGTACTGGACTCTATCCCGTATCATAACTGGGACAGGCTTAGGTAAACGTTATTCTTTTTTTGTCGATGATCAATTCTAACCTGTATACTACCACTAGGACAAATTAGAAATTGATGATCTTGATGTATTTTAATCAAATTTACTGTGCTTGTTTATAACAAGTTTATAATTTAAAAAGATTTTAATCAAGATCTATACATACTAGAAAAACATGATTCAAATTTAAACGGATTTGAGCGAAGAGAAATAAATGTAATAAATACATACAGGAGAGTATACATAATCATTGTAGGTATATACTTTTAGTTGGCGAAGTAAAAAAATAATTTAAATATACTTGTAATAATGCGTGTCCAATAAATTATATACATGGACAATTTTATTTCTACGAAGTTTTTGCAATAATATTTAATCGAAAAAATATTAAGTCTGTCTTCATTGAATAATGGTTAAGTAATAAAATATGATATATTTACGAAACCGAGTTTTAAAGCAAAAGTTTTCAAATCTTGTAAAGATGAAAAGTAAAAATAAAGTGAGATGTAAATATAACACAAAACACTTGGAAATTTTCTATTTATCATCAATTTAATAATGATCTTCTATTCGTGTTCTTTAGAAAAAAAAACGTTTTAATATATTAGCCACATCGTGGCTGTTTATTTAATGTCACCAAATTTCCAAAACAAGTAAATATTCTCACTGTTTATGCTTCTGAAGAATAAATTGAACACGATTCAATTGAAGATGCAGAAGCCATTATAATAAGCCTCTAGAAGATATTGACCAGCGAATTGAAATTTAAAAACGAATGGATTTCCAAATGGAAATTACACGTCAAAAATAAGTGGTTAGAAATATAAATACAGGACATTTTCGTCTAAACAAATCATTGAGGAATTAATTAATTTCCTAACACAAAAAAAAAAGCTTAATCTTACCAGTTACCATGTTAATGAGATCATTTTTAATTCCCACTATTGTCCTTTCGCTTATTCTAGTATCGTCAAATTTTGCTGCTGAACAAGATGGTGCAGATTTTGATTACAATGAACGTGGTCCAGAGCATTGGAGTCAACTCGATGCGAAATACAAACTGTGTAAAGATGGGGAAAGGCAATCCCCGATTAATTTTATTACTAGTATTGACCTTGCAATAAAACTACCTAATGTAAATTTTATTAAACAAAATACACCAAATGTTAAATTTCCAACTATTTCAATGAAAAAGGAAGGTCACGCTACCAAGTTCTTACCACAACAATTGATAGGTAGTTCTTTTGATTCTGTACGTTATATCTTTAACCAAGTTCATTTTCATACTCCCTCTGAACATCGCTTTGACGGAATACATACGGATCTTGAGGCTCATTTTGTTTTTGAAGATTCAGTTACTAAAAAATATTCAGTTATTGGTGTCCTTTATGAAGTCGATTGCGCCGTAGGGAGTAGTAGCTTTTTTGATTCAATTATTAAACTTTATAACCAGGTAAGTGGTTATTATTTTTGTGTACGGATTTAGTATTTTATTAATGTTTAATTATTCAAATCTAGGATCCTAATGCTAAAGACAATGTTCCTGTAGACATCAATTCAGAAGTATTTTCACATATTAAGGAGGTGAGTAATTATTCAAATTTTATTACAAAGTCAAATAATTATCGTTAATTGTTATTTTTCAATCACACATAGGTTTATAAATATTTTGGAAGTCTTACTACACCTAATTGCACCGAAGATGTTACCTGGTGGGTCGTTAATAAACCTCTTTTAATCAGCACATCTCAGTTAGTTAAACTTCGTAAGCATATTGGTTTCAATTCACGCCCCACTCAACCTAGAAATGGACGTAAAGTACCTCCTGTTGAAAATAAATAAAATTGCTACGAATCGCCGGAGGCGATGGTAAATGGTTATTAATATTTAGTCTAATTAATTTTTGTCATATGACTTTATTGTCTATTTTTTTTACATTAAATCAAACATTCAAATAAAACTGAATGAATTACAATTCTTGACTTTTTCGCTGACGAAAAAAAAAATGCCAATAAATGAGATACATTATAAATTTGCTTTTCCATTTCAAATTGAGATTTAATATTTTAATTCATGATACGTGAGTCAACTGCAAAAAATTCCAAAATTCCTTGATCTAGAATATTGCCGAAATATCAAGATTTAATATGTATCCTATATTCCATTGTAGGAATCCAATCGTTTGATACTTTTTCACGTGAAACGGTTCTTATTAAACTATCAGGTCACAGTATTTGCAGTATTTGGACTCGTTGGTGGAATTACAATAGAATAATTTTTTTTTACAAAAAATGTAAAAATACTTTTTTTTTTTATAAATTTAATAAAACATTTATCTAGTAATAAAAACATTATTTTTAAAAAAAGAATATTTAAATGATACTGCACCCATTAATTTTTTTTACATTACGATAATGTTAATAAATTAATTGTGTTTTTTGATTATTTAAAATAAATAAAATAAATAAATAATGCAAAAAAAAAAATTTTTTTTCTAATTTTTTTTTAAAAAAAAGAGAAAAATATTTTTATGAAAAAATTATTTCTTAAATAAAAAGTGAAAAAAAAATTTTATTTTCTACTAAAAAAAAAAATTTTGAAATATTTAAATATTTTATATTTTCTTTTTAAAAAACACTTTATTCTTTATTTGATAAATACTGTAAATGACCAATTTTTGAATTGTTAAATACAGAATAATACAGATGAGCCGAATTACTTTACTCTAATAAGTAACTTTATTTGAAAAATTGATGCCAATAAAAAAATAATCTCCAAAAAGAGCAAATTGTTTCGAACCACTTTATAACCGAAACAGTTTCTAAAAACCCGATTATAAATTAAATTTGGTTAAAAGATTATTATAAACGAGCTTATAAGAGTAAATGTCAATCAACACAAGCAATTTTCAATAAACCACTTCCGAACTACTTAAACTACTTAACATTCCTATGACCCTTGCCTTTAAATTCGATAATCATGAATACAAAATATTGTTGAAGTCCCCTGCAAGATGCATATTCTGGTAACTGAAAAATTTGGATCAGCCGGAAAAATCACCGATTATCAAGAAAAATTCGTGGGAATTTTTCTTCCTTTTGAATAATAATTTAATGGCGTTCGTAATAAATAGAGTCCTGTTGCGTTCTTTGTGTTTATTGTTATTTTAATCTGAAGAAATTCGTCCTATAATAATAAATTTAAATGCTCCAATGCGCGTAATCTGACCTATTAAATACTTTATAGGGAATTAAGAATGATAAATTCTTTTATTTGGTATTTAAAAAATATTACAAATTTTTGTTGTTATTTTTAAGAATTTCTGATACAAAATTTAATAACCGAAAAAAAAAAATAAATAATAAAGCCTAAATTTTAAAAAATGTATATTTCTTGATAATTTCAATATTTGAGTAAGCCTCATCAGAAAAATTAAAACAGCCATCATTAAATTTACTATATGATTCCACTTTGTTATGCTTTTTCAAACTGTTGAAGCAATTACTATTAACAATTATTTTTTTCGGTCCTTTAGAATAATTGTTAATCGTATGGATGATTGGAATTCGAATACTACTTCCTGATGTTTAAATGCATTAAAATGAAATATTACACCTAAATACTCTGTAGAAACTTCATCGATTATTTTTTGTGCTTCTTCTTGATTCCATTCGGATCCAAAATTCAGCCACAAATTATTATAAGAAGGAATAACAAATTTTTTATAAAGAATTAAATCATTTAATTGTTGATTTAACTGTACTTTTTCTGATTCTAATTTCCTAATTCTCTCATTTAATGCTTGAGCTTCAAATTATATATTTGATGGAATTTTATTTGATAGAATTTTTCTTTGCACTTTACATTCTTTTATATCATTAGCAAATTCAATAAGAGTCATTGCAGGTCCCAATTTCATTCCATGATATATAAGCCTGTCTACGTTCACTTTTAAAAAATTGCGACCATTAATTTTTTCCCTGCGAATAATTTCCAAATCGTCCTCATCAAGTTCCAATGAGTTCTTTTCTTTTCTCAAAAAATCTAAGAGTTCACTTTTATTGTATTTTCGAACCATTTCTTCTGTTATCATATTTGAGGTAGACATATTAACAAATATTTTATACGAAAAATATTTGGTATTAAAGAAAAAAAGGGAGAAAGATTATTCTGTCGTACAGGTCTGTAACACTCCGTATAAATCAGTGTATTTCGGTAAAAAAATTATCCGATTCCAAAGTGATAATCAGTTACACAATAAACACGGGACCAAAGATAATTGTTAACATGCAAATCCACATAGATAATAATGAGTTTTGCCAAAATTATAGTTAAAGCAAAAAGCCAACGTTATTGAAACGCTGAAATGGTTTTAATTGTTAAATCACTAGTAGCTACCACTTTTTTTTTTTAATTTAACTCCATTATATGAAGAAATTTTTATTCAAAATTCTGTATTATTCTATAATGAAATCTATTATCGTCAAATAAGTATTACAATATATGCAAAAGTTAATTTTTAAACTTTAAACATAGATTATACTAGTTGTAAGTCCGGAGCGAAAAACTAAAATTTGCAATTTCATTGGGCGACGATCACGTGGCGGACAGAGAAACTTAAGTGATCAAATTTTTTTTCATAGTGCGTAGACATATATTGTCCTTCGCTTCGCTCCGAACAATTATTTAAATTTTATTATAGAATATATTAATGAGGGACTTTTGTAACAGCTAGTATTAAATTATTATTGCTTAACAAATGGGAACGATAAAGTAATTATTGACCAAGAATTTTTTGTACAGAAAAATCTTCGTTACTTACAGAAAGTAAAATTTAACTTTTTTCTATTTAATAATTTATTAACTTTTAAAGTGTATTTATAGCTTGTTCCCATGATTGACAAACTAAAAATGGTTGACAATACTTTGTTAATTTGAACGTTCTTTATACTTTTGATTCAAAATTTTAATTTTTATACCCATGTATGTGCGCAGACAGTGCAGCATAGCTCAAATTTTTTTTTTGGTCCTTTTCCCGTTAAAGTTGCATAAAACTGTGACGTAACAAAACATACTTCGGAAAATTTTTTATGCAATTTATTATTAAAAAATAAGGTAGTGTAATTTATTAATTATTACATATAATACATGTAAAAAAAAATTACATAATAAATAAATAGAATAAAATAAATAGAATAAAATAAAATACTCCTCGAGTAACAAATTTTAGTAATTACAAAGTCATAAATTATATAAAAAAAATGCTGTATTTCACTTCGAAAAATTAAATATATATTTAATCGAGTATATCGAAATTTTAATGCAATCATTTAACGATAAATTAATGAATGTAAGGTATAACAATTATGATATCGTCCACTAAAACAATTCTAAGTCAAATCGTTTGCGGTATAACGACTTTATCGCTACTCCGTAAATTTTGATTTGATTGTTCAAACTTGTTATATAATCATTTGCTTTATTTGGATCGTTCAAACTGCTACTATTATTTGCTTTATTTGGAATTTGATCGTTTGAACTGCTACGATTATTTGCTTTATTTGGGTTCAAATCGCTAAGATTATTTGTTTTATTTGGAATTTTCCACGCTGAAATATAAAGTGGCAACAGGTTAATGAGGACGATTAAAAACATTACTTGTATTATTCATGAGGTCAAATTTCAACAATAAAATTGACAAGAGATGCTTTTTTTTGAAAAAAAAATTACAAAAGTTTTGTAAATAAAAGGTTTTTCTTTTAATTATTTATATTTTATTCATTTCATGCCAAGAATTTCTGTATGGAAAAATTCTGGACTGAATTCTTTATAGAATAATAATGTTGCATACAGTCACTAGTGTAGCAGTAAATAAACCGAATTTTCAGACCTTTTTAGTAAAAGATAATAATAATAATAATAATAATAATAATAAATTTTTTCTTTCGTAGAATGGCGTTAAAATTTTGTTTATCCCCTGTTGTTAAGCATCACTTTCAACCATTTCCTTTTTGAATTATCCTGAACTATAATTTGTGTTCCTAGTATGTAACACAAGTATCTTACAAAAAAATATTTTCAAAGTTTCTAATAGATGCATAAATAATTAACTATTTGTTCCTTCATAGCTGAACCAGACCGTCTTTATTAAAATTAAATCATTTTTAGTCAATAATTTAATGTTAAAATTTTATAAAGTTCAATCAATTATACTAAAAATCATGTAAATTAGAAGTTCTCTGCTATTTGTGCTAGTACATGGCTCTGCTTGCATACTAAATATAACATCAGATATTTTATAGTTTATGAATATTGGAAGTGGATATTGTATATTATTTTGTCCCATTTAATGTTAATAAAATATATATAATATTTAAATAGCCGGATTATACGGGTGACTGCTAATACTATACTAATTTAATCCTATAGCCTTTATTTAATCGAATAAACCTTTAAATTCAATCATATTTAGGGCTTTTTATATTGTAAATAAATGATAACATTTATTTAATATTTTGATAAATGAATTATTTAAATTACAAACTAAGAAACTTGTAAAATATTTTACTACTCTAGTCTTAGTGTTTAAATAATCCTAAGTAAATAAGTTATAAAAAAAGGAATTACTTAAATTACAAACTAGGAAACTTGTAAAGTATTTTACTACTCTAGTCTTAGTGTTTAAATAATTCTAAGTAAAATAAGAAAGGGAATATATAGGCTATATAAAAAAAAGAAAAGAATTATTTAAATTACAAACTAAGAAGCTTGTACGATATGCTACTACTCTAGCCTTAGTGTTTAAATAATCCTAAGTAAAATAAAAAAGAAAAAAAAAGAATAATTTCTGCCGAATATAATATCAAATATTACTTAAGTTACTGCAATTTTTAAAAAATTCATAAATAATTGATTAATATTCAATCTGTTTTAATATTTAATAAATAAATTAATTTCACATAAATAATTTGAAAAATTACCTTTTTTTCTATATATTACATACCTAATGATTCATATCTTCAACTACACAATCATTCAAATCTTCACTTCTTGACATTTCATACACTTTTCCACTAGTAAAATCACTTGCATAATATGCTTGTGAATCTTGACTTTCAATTTCACTACTAATTTCATTAACTCTATAATACGAACAATTACTTTTTAAACTTTCATTCAATTTTTCACTAGTAAAATCAAGTAAACGACTCGTATAATGTGCTTGTGGATGAGTTCTAGTAATAAAAGGATTTCTATTCCTAAATAGAGCTCTTCTAAATTCCATAATATTGCTTTTTAATTCTTCATTAATATCTTCAATACTCGCTCTATTAGGAAGAAAAATCCAATTCTCAATAATATTTTTAACTTCTAATGCTGATGGTCTTTTTAATGGATCTTCATTCCAACATTTTTTAATCAAATTTATATAACATTGTGGAGTATTTTCAATAATTTCAGGACGTTCGCCTTTACAAATACTTAAACTAAGTTGAAAATCATGTGCTTTATCATGAAATGGTGGAACCCCAGATGTAAATTCCCACATAATCATAGAAAAACTATATATATCACTAGCTTGAGTATAAGGTTTGCCTCTTAAAACTTCAGGTGCCATAAATGGTATGACACCATAAATACTATCTTTTTTTAAAGTAAATTTTACAGGCTTACATAATCCTAAATCACTAATATAAATTTTATCATCCTCATGATTTAAGATATTACCATCATGAAAATCACAATGAATAAGTTTTTTTCCATGTATTTTACTAAGCCCGGAAATAATTTTATACAACATGTGTAATTTCTTTTTCCAATCATATCTAACTATATTTGTTAAATTTTCTCTTAAATTTCCTCTATTTGCATAATCCATTACAACCATATAATTCAAAGTATCTGGATTTTTTGTGAATCCATATAAATAAATAATTTCGCCTGAATCTAAACAACTTTCATGATAATCCCACTATAGAATATAAAATTATATGTTAGTATAAATAAATCAGCAAAAATTAAAAGAAATATTATATTATTATACCTCATTTAAAAATTCATTTAAATTTTCATTCAAATTATTAGAACATTTAAGAACCATTTGATTAGCATTATCTACAAATTTAGCTTTATATACAGTACCAAATCCTCCTTTATCAAAATATTTAACATTTACAAATTTACAATAAGGAATCCATTTTAAACCTTTTTCAAAAATAAATTTATCCATAATTGCATTTCCACTTTCTCCAAATCTATAATAGTAATTATGGTAATTTATGTTATATTGATAATACGTTAAAATATTAAATTAAAAAAAAAATAAGATTAATACTTACTCTAAAACAAAATAAATATTAATAAATATTAATTTTTTATATAAATAATATTTAATAATAATCTAAAATTTATAACTTACCAACTAAAACAAAAAATTGAATTCAATTAAAATAGATTATAAATAAATATGTAAATATATAATTAATAGAGTTAATAAATATTTTTAACTTACAACCTAAAAAATGATTTTTTAAATAAAAATTTTAATTAGTCTAAATTATATATAAATATGTAATAAATAAATAATTTATAACTTACAATCTAAAATAAATTGTAAAGAAATTTTTAAATAAAGAATTTAGTCAGTAAATTATGTGCAAACATCATATATAATAATAGTAAATAATATATATAACTTACAATCTAAAATTAATTATAAAATAATTTTTTAATAAAAAATTATTTATTTAATTTTTTAAATGAGTATATAAGTATTATATAAATAAATGATATTATTACGCATTAAATGTAATCATGTTATTTTTACCACATTATATTATTAAAATATAAAATATTAAAATTTATAAGTATGCTAAAAAAGTTGAAGCATAATCTTGGACATCTGTATGATGATACAGCAGTTATTAGATAGGAATATTAAAATGGTATTCTAATATACATCCAATATTCCTATTTAATAATGCACAGAATTATTGTATACTTCCAGGTAGGATGGAACCCGGAAAGGTCTCATGTAGGCAAAGGTGTTAAATGGGTCAAAATAATCGTGTGGATCTTTCTTTTATAGATAACTTTTAATAATTCTAGTTTGGAAATTATTTTCTTTTAGATGCTGGCTGGTATTATTATAATTCCAGCCCTGAAAGAGATGCCTAATGGTATTTTTTTTTTTTGGCATCACCTTACTTATATGAGACTTTTCTGGGTTTTTCCAAAATTAAGCACTATAGAAATAAGTACCCCCACCTTAAGTTATATGTTATAAATGTTTTTACTGAAATTATGTACAAAAGGAGATGCTTAGTTTGGAGGATATAGTAAATAAATAACTTACTCCCTATATCATTAATTTTTTTAAATAAAGAATTTAATTAATTTAAATTACATGTAAATATTATATACAGAAACCAGATCCTTACTTCCTATATTATCAAATGATTTATTAAATAAAGAATTTAATTATTTAAATTACTATATAATAATATGATAATAGAATTAAATAAATAACTTACTTTCTATATTATCAAATGATTTATTAAATAAAGAATTTAATTAGTTTAAATTATATAATCATATGATAATAGAATTAAATAAATAACTTACTGTCTATATTATCAAATGATTTATCGAATAAAGAATTTAATTTGTTTAAAATTATATAAACATATGAAATAAATAAATAACTTACTTCCTATATTATCAAATGATTTATTAATAAAGAATTTAATTAATTTAAATTATTTAATAATATGATAATAGAATTAAATAAATACTTACTTTCTATATTATTAAATCATTTATTAAATAAATAATTTAATTAGTTTAAATTGCATTTAAAATATTACTAAAATAAAAATTAAATAACTTACTCACTACACCATTAATTAATTTTTTAAATGAATTCACTAGTTAGCTAATTCTATATCAATATATGTAAATATATAATAATAGAATTAAAAAAAATAACTTACTCCCTATTTAAATTATATATAAATATAATAGAATTTTAATAGAATTTAAAATTATGAGTTATATATTAAATAATTTATTAAGTTAGTTTAATTGTATGATAATAATAAAGAATTTGGTTAGTATAAATTGTATATAAATATGATAAATATATTATAAAAATATAATAAAATTAAATAGCTTACAATATAAAAAATCTAAAATTAAAGAATTTATTAATTAGTTAAAATATATTGTGTAAATATATATAATAATAAGATCAAATAAATAGCTTATAACTTACAATCTGAAATAATTATTGATAAAGAATATAGTTAATTTAATTATACATATATTAAATATTACATAAATATATAATCACAAAATTATATAAATAGCTTACTATCTATATTATTAATAAATTAGTAAGTTTAAATGTAAATATCAAATGAATAAATAGATAACTTACTCGCTATATTGTTAAATAATTTTTAAATGAAAATTTAATTAGTTTAAATTATATAATTATATAATTATTATGTAAATATTTATAAATAAGTTATACTTACTATAAACTGCCAAAATAATTTATTAAATAAAGAATTATATTATATATAAATGCTATGAATGTATAATAATAAATCAAGAAATAATTTATAACTTACAATCTAAACAAAATACCAGAATAAATAATTTAGTTAATTTAAATTAAATATAAATATTGTATTAATACATAATATTAAATTAAATAAATAACTTACTTCCTATATTATTAATTAATTTTTTAAGTAAAGAATTTAAAACCATATTTAAATATTATATAATTATGCGAATATATAATAAATAAATAACTTACTCCCTATAGTATTAATTTTTTAATTAGTTTTAAATTATATACAATAATATTATATAAAATAAATGAATAATAACATACTTTCTATATTATTATTTTTTAAAGGAAAATAAATATATATATATAAATATTATATAATGGAAGAGTTGAATAGATTAGTAACTTACGAGCTATATTATTAAATAAAGAATTTATTAAATACAAAAAACCATATAAATATATAATAAAAGAATTAAGTAAATAACTTACCTTCTGAATTATTGAATTATTTTTAAATAATGAAATTAATTAGTACAAATTATATAAGAATTATAACGAACATACTTGTCATAAATCTCACATGAAGACTTTGAATTAAGTGATAATAAAAGATTTAAGGGCAAAATAAATGGGACCGGGTATGATCATGTGGCATACTATATAGTTTGTCACCATGACACACCCGTTTTCTTTTCGATAGAAATCCTATTTGTCATTTTGTCACCTATTATTTATTTCTAATACTGTAATGCCAGCCGAATTCAGTTTAGACATCTCAATATATGGGAAATGACGTTAAGCGAATTGCTAATCAAATCAACAACAATTTCAGACCTTATTGTACAATACAGTAAAAAGGTAAATTATTTTTGGTCCAGTATGTACTGTATATTATATTATTTAATTAAAATTAAAAAATGTGTCTTTTTGCCGCTATTGTTCAATAATACTAATTAGCTTAGCCTGTAGTATTTATCTTTCTTTGGCAGCGGGACATCTTGAATTAGAAATTGAAACTAATGGTTGATCGGAGTCGACATAGTCTATAGCTGAAACTTTGTGCACAAGACCTTAGCCAAGAAGCTGCCCATGTATGAGCAGACCTGACCATGGGTTAATATTTGATTGATATTAAGCTGGTCAAATAAGGCAATTCTATAATTTCTGACCGCAGATTTGCCTGATGCAAATTGAATTCCAAATTTAGATTTGTTACATTATAATGATGTCATATAAAATCACAGTTTTCAACAAATCACCGATAAAACTGAATCACAAATTTGATTGCAAAACAAATAGTACAAATTATACACTAGTTGCGACCCGTTGTTGGCAACGGACGTGATAATAAATATGATGTGCCAGTGATAACCATAAATTTTTATAATTCCGGCCAGAATTTGTGTATATTACAAAATTTTCTTATATGTAAATTTGTGTAACTCAAGAAGTTATATACCAAATCCAGAATTTGTAAATTTTTCTTATAAAAAATTTTAAAGAAATATTTAAAATTTAAAATGCTTGAAATTTCTTTCAAATATTAATATTGATGAATTATGAACTTATTTTATATGAATTAAGTTTAATCGCTACATACCTTTAATAGAAATGGAAACATACTGAAAGAAAACTAACAGTCAAAAACTAATCATGGCACCCAAAGCAAAACTAATCTATACTTCGAAATAATAAAATTTATTAGGGAAAGGAATTGTTAATTTTTAAGTTTGTAGTGTTATAATTTACTTGATCAGCAGTATTATATCATGATCGAATCATTTGAAAAACACAAAAACTGCGTGTAATTATAAAATTTTTTCTAGGGTTCAAGTGACTCATCTTAAGCTTTTTCTTTACCATTTTTTTTTTTAATTTTTAATTTTTATCAGTTTTATACTATGAATGATAAAATACATAAATACCTATCTAGGTCTATGGATAAATTTAATTTTAACCTCTATGAAATCACATTATATAGTTTTAATAAGTTGTAGTAATTATGTAGAGGTTTACCTGCACTTTAATGTATAAAAGAAAAAGGGTTCCAGATCAGAAAAGGAAGAACGAGGTGATGAAGAAACGGAGAAGTCAGGTATAAATAATAATAATAAACATAAAAAAATATAGAAAATAGTAAACATATTAATTAGAAAACATTAGAAATGGTGTAATGAGTACTCAGGTTAATGAACTAGATGTTAGTATACAAAAATGAAACGCACAATATATAGCTAATTTACGGTAGTAGGTAAAGGTATGTTACCAAGCTCAAGATATATTTTATAAAATTTGTATGTTCTTTATCATATAAATAATAAAGTATCTCGTTATACCAAAAGAAAAAGAAAAATATTTATTTTTGGGTGCACGTTAAAAAACACTAGCCCGATATGGGCAACTATATTAAATGCTTCAACAAGTCGTTCATGCAATTTTTATAATAAACTCCCGTTGTTATCCAATAATTTTATTATTACGCTAATATACGGTATTCTTTTTTTTTTGCTAATAAACCTAATTAATGAAAAAAGTTTAATTTGTTTTAGTAATCATATTTCAATTTTCGGCCATTCAAGATAATGCGATTGGCCGCAGCAGACCGTATTACTGAAGCTATCCCTTTTTTTTATTCTCGTAGATCAAAATTTTTTCTTTTTTTAAAGATTTTCAAAAAAAATGATTAAAAATTTAAAAAGCTTCGGAACTATTACTATTACACTGAAAAATGGTATCGGGACATTTCGCCGAAAGCCATTTCGCCGAAAAATAATCTCTGGCCTGAGTTATTTATAATTCTGCATAATGTTGGTCCTATTGTTCGGCGAAACGTCCTTTCGGCGAAATGGCTTTTGGCAAAATGTACCGTAACCCTGAAAGGTAAAAATAATATTGAGATTACAAATACTGTAAATTAAAGAAAGTTTTTCTCATTTGGAAAATGCAAATCTTTCTGAATTACTCATATTTTCAGAGCCGTCTATTATAGTATGTATGATGTTAATTTTTTCTTATGAAATTTGCTACCCAGTAGGTATAACTACATTTGCATAATCGTGTAAATGGTGCTGATCAGGGATAATACTACTTTTTTTGTTCATTTACATTTCTTTACATTCTACAAAATTTCGTTACCTTAATTCTCTCCCTTTGTTACTCCCTAATCACTTTTCCCTTTCCTTAACCACTAATCTTCATTTGATTTTGGTGGTGTGGAAATTGTTTGGAGTGTTATAGTACTATGTAAGGGACATGAGTGTCTACTTTTTGTAAGCTTGTGGTAATTTTCATGATCGGAAGTCGGAACATATATAGTGCACTTCTTATTTGTGGTAGGGACGTAGTACATAATCATGAGAAAGCATGTGATAAAGCTTAAAAAGTGAACTGTACTAAACAGCATTTTTATAGTAACAAAATTTATTTTTAATAACAAGTTACGTATTACATTCAAGTACATGTATGTAATACTGTCGCAGAACTATGGCGTGATTATATTTGATTATTTTTTTATGATTCATAATTTTTATTACTCACAATGTAATATACAAAATTCAATGCTAAAAAATTGACTGTTATTAAAAAAAAAAAGAACTGCTAAAAAAATTACTAGTGAATAAAACCACTTAATCCATTAACTTTGACAATATTATCATAGTCTCAATTTATTAAATATTAAGCTAATACATTATATACTCTACATACTAATTTAAAGCGTGCCAATAATTCATATTTTGAAGTTCATATCTTCTACATACGTGTAAGATTTACATTTAAAATTTTTAATTACTCCATTATTTTTATATTTATTAATCAAATTTTTATAATCTTCTCCTTCATAAATAGAATTGGATGTAAGTATAGAAAGTGCAGGTCGACCTCTCCATTTTTCTAAAAATTCTTCCAAGACTTCTAAAGAAACATTAAATTCATCAAGAAATCTAATTTCTCTTAGATTAGTTGGTGCTGATTTAATTAATAATTTTAATATTTCTTCTCTATTTTCTAAAATTTCTTTTTCAGTTTCATATATATAACGATTTGATGTAATTAATAATAATGACTTCAGATTTTGACAAACTTGTAATAATCTTTCAAATTCAATGAAATGATTTTTTGATGGCATAAATGGAAGTGATAGATATTCAATCAAAGGACAATATTCATAAATTTTACGGATAAAAATGAGAGATTCATTCCTAAAATTATTTTCATCATATAAAAAATCATGAGGTTTTAATGAAACTTCTTTAAGATTTCCTCCACTATTTTCAATTATGATTGAAGTTTTACTTATTGTAAAATAATCTATATTAAGGATTTCAAGGTTATTATATACTAACATCTTCAATATACTTTTATTAATAAAATTAAATTCATTAAATTTTAAAGTTTTTATATTATGAAGTTTTAAAAGTAACCTTTGCATTATTGTATAATCAAAACTATCAATATATAGGAAAGATAGTTTAAGATGATTAAGAAAGCCTGCCTTTTTTTCTAATTCAAGAAAGATTTCTTTATAAGGATCATCTGTAAAATAACCAACATTAAAATTATCAATCCATTCAAAATATTTTAAATTCCTCTGAACTTCAATTAATTTAACAATTCCAGAGTTGGACTTTAGTACTACATTATCTATAATGAGTCTCTGTATATATTGACAAATACTCGCAAATCCATAAAAGTATGAAGGATCAATAGATGTATTAAATTTTAGTTCACATAGCGATTCAAGACAAGTTTTAGCTTCTGGAAAATAAAATATTTGATGTTTAATTAAATTCATATTTAAATACTTCAACTCTCGAAATTTCTTCATAAAGATACAATAAAATTCTTGTTGTAAAAGAAATTGATTATAAGTTAAAGAGGATCCAATAGAAATTATAGTATTCAAAGTATTTATATTAATACTTCTACAGAATGATAAATAATCAAACAAAAGTGGTTGAAATGAAACTGATGGTAATTGTATTCCTTGCCTTGTTAGGAATTCTTTAATATCATCAGATAAATATGAAGCTATGATTATAAATAAATAATTTTTATTACTATAATTCATCTTATAGCGCCAGGGATTTCTCCATAAAATTGGAATAACCGTTTCACACCAAATTCTATTGACCATTAGACAAGAAAAGAGAGATTTTGAATCAACTTGTAATTCTTCAAATATTAAGAAAAGAATATCTTTATTGAGTTTTTCCATCCTTTTATCCAAAAATAATGAAAATGGTTTAGAATAAATCTTTTATAATTGAAATTTTTCAAAAGACAATTTTAAATATGATTTTACAAATGTTAGAAAATATTAAAATTATTATTTTTTTTAAAAAAAAAATAAATAAATACAAAATATGAAACGAAATAAATACCGGAACCAAATTCCGGACAAATTAAATTGTGCTGTACGACCGTAGTACCATGCGACCATAATGATGATCAAACAGGGTTCTTACAATACCATGTGATGCTTATTATTAAACGCTTGATTGTAGTAATGAATATTAATTTAAAATTGACATTATCAAAGACGTGCATAGTATTTATATTTTAAAATCTACATAATATTTATTTAAGTTCAAATCTTTTATTGTTTTGTTTTTATTTATTAATCAATTTTTTTTATGGAAAGTGCAGGTCGATCTCCCCATTTTCTCTAAAAATTATTACTACTAACAATTTATATCACTTAAATTTTAATGTTACTATTACAGTATTAATGTTCAAGTTTTATTGGTACGATAAACCACTCAACAGTGGAATCAAAAATCAATATGTAATCTAATTTAATATTAAAGAATAAATTATTTTTTTGTTTATAAGGATAATTATAATCAAATTTCCAATCTCAAAGTTCGAGATATTTCATAATGTTATAAGAAATTCTATTTTTTAAAATCGAAAATAATTTTCTGAAATTTTATCAATTTTAAATGAAGTCATTAAATAAACCCGTACGTAATTAAATTTTGACAAATAATTTTATAATGGATATAACCGTTTCTTCATCTTGTGATGAAGGACAGGTTAATCTCTTTAAGTTGATACAAAATAAATTTCGTGAAAGAATTTTGTGTAACATAATGTGATTTGTCACGCATTTATTTTAAACACTAATATGGTGATTATATGGAGGTCTGACTTGTATAATATACTTTATTGTCTTTGTCGATCATTTCCAAGTTGATTTTAATGAATATCCTAATTTCTAACTTGCAAAGTAGCCAAGTTACATCTGCTGAATGACTTTTAGAAGTTTATAAATTATATATTCTGTTTCCCATCTGGGTTATACTAATTTTCGCCTCTGATTCTGGCTGGTCAATTAATCAACATCTGATTTGTAATCATTTGTAATCATCCCGGATCCATGTCTCCTGCCATCATTACATGGATCCAATGGGAACCTGGGGGCTGGGGCGAAAGTTAGTATAGCCGCCGATCTGCACATAATTCATTATGACAAGCAAATATGGCATATCGTAATATATGTCGATCATCAAGTCTCATTGTTGCACAGAAAAATTACACGCCATATATATCCATTAATGAAAAAAAAGAAAAAAAAAAGATATTTATATTGTCTTTCCAGTTAGAGAGAATTTTGATATAATTGTATAATAATGGCTGATAAAGGTAAAAATCATAAAAATCATATACAGCATGAACATTTAATATAACTAAAAATCTAAAATTTTTAAACAACTTACGATAAGTTTCAAGTGGCACTAAGGAATCTGAAGGTAAATATAATATATATAATATATTAAACGAGCTGAGACGTCTTTAATTATGAAATAAAAATTATTTGCAAATAATTTAAATACTATCTATTATTATATCTTATGTAATATACATGTACGATTTAAACTAACTATATTATATAAAAATTATATAGCTCGTAAGTTAATAGGTTATCTTATATATAATTGAATAATAATGGAGTTACTTATTTTTGTTATATCCATATAACTAAATAATTCATTAATAATATTATAGTTTGTAAGTTAAATCTTTAGTTCTTTTACTTAATTATTTTACTTAATATTAAAATAACTAAATTCTTTGTTTAAATGACTATTTAATAATTGATTATATTATAGACAGTAAGTTTCAATATTTAAAACTTATGTTTATTTGTTTAATATTTTATATAACTCAGCTAATTATATTCTTAATTTAAATAATTAGATTGTAAGTGTTTTATTTAATTTACAGCAAATACTTTTGTATTATATTTATATCAACTAATTAATAATTAATACAGGGTGTAAGTTGTATACGTGATATTTCTATTTCTATTATTTATATAATTTAAGTAACTAAACTCTATTACAAAATTATTTGGTAATCTCTTTTTAGTTAGTAAGTTATATTGATTCTTCTATTACATATTTATATAATATTTACACGTAATTTAAACTAACTAAATTCTATGTTTAAAAATTATTTAATAATATAGAGCGTAAGTTAATTTATTTAATTCTAACATTATTAAATATTTAAATAATATTTACATATAATTTAAACTAACTAAATTACTAATTTATAATATAGGGAGTAAGTTATTTATCTATTTCTATATACATATTTATATAGTATTTACGTTTATTTTAAACTAACTAAATTCTTTATTTAAAAATTATTATATGATTTCTTTTAGCTGGCAAGTTATGAGTTATTTATTCGATTCACATTTATATAATATTTACTTATAATTTTAAACTAACTAAATTCTTTATTTAATAATGATATAGAGAGTAATTATTTATTTGATTCTATTATTACATATCTGTATTATATTTACATATAATTAAGCTAACTAAATTCTCTTAAAAAATTATTTAATAATATAGAGAGTAGGTTTTTATTTGATTCTATTACATATCTGTTTAACATTTACTTATAATTTAAACTAACTAAATTCTTTATTTTAATAATATAGAGTGTAAGTTTTTTATTTAATTCTATTATTATGTATTTATATAATATTTACATATAATATAAACTAACTAAATTCTTTATTCAAAAAATTGTTCATTAATATAGTTCGTAAGTTATTCATTAATTCTGATATTATTTACATATAATTTAAAACTAACTAATTCTTTATTTAATATTATTTAATAATATAGAGTGTAAGTTACTCTATTACTAGTAAACGGAAACTGGAGCGAAAAAAAGATAAACCTCGGATGACGTCACGTGAAAATTCACGTGACCACGTGATTGATTATTTTTCATAATGCGTAGACGTATATAGTCCTTCGCTTTGCTCCGGACAATTACTCATTGTTATAATATTTACAAAAATTTAAACTAACATAATTTCTTTATTTAAAAAATTATTTTGTAATTTCTTTTAGATGGTAAGTTATTTATTTAATTCTATTATTACTTATTGCTATAATATTTATAATATTTACTTATAATTTAAACTAACTAAATTCTTTATTTAAAAAATTATTTTGTGATTTCTTTTAGTTTGTAAGTTATTTATTTAATTCTATTATTCCTTATTATTATATTATTTACATATAATTTAAACTAACTAAATTCTGTATTTAAAAAATTATTTAATAATATAGATCGTAAGTTATTTATTTAATTCTATTAAATTTTACTTATAATGGTGTTGTTAGCCGAATTCCTGATTGCCGATCATCCGAACCCGGTTTTAATCGCAGAAAATCCACGACGATCTACACCTGAGCCGGGTCTGGATCACGTTGCGGCTAATTATTTTTCGGCTAACTGCATCATTATTTTTTATAATCCTTTACTTAACTAAATTCTTCATTTAAAAATTATTTGATAATATAGGGCGTAAGTTATTTAATTCTATTATTACTTATTTATATAATATTTATAATTAAACTAATTTAATTCTTTATTTAAAAAATTATTTAATAATATAGTTCGTAAGTTATTTATTTAATTTATTATTACATATTTATATAATATTTAAACTAACTAATTTTTTATTCTAAAACTATTTATTAATATAGATAGTAAGTTATTCATTTAATTCTATTATTATATGTTTATATACTAATATTTATACATAATTTAAACTAACTAAATTTTTTATTTTTTAATAATAATAGCTTGTAAATTATTTATTTAATTCTATTATTGCTTATTTATTTAATATTTACTTATAATTTAAACTAACCTTTATTAAACATTATTCAATAATATATAGGGAGTAAGCTATATAATTCTATTATAAATATAACATATTTATTTAATGTTTTTACAATTAATTTATACTAACTAATTTCTTTATTTAAAAAAATTGTTTAATAATATAGAAAGTAAGTTATTAATTCAATTCTATTATTATATATTTATATAATATTTACATATAATTATACTAACAAAATTCTTTGTTTAAATAATATAGAGAGTAAGTTATTTAATTAATTCTATCACATATTTATATAAGAAAATTTCTAATTTTAACCGGAGGGGAAATTCCTCCCGTGACGAATAAGTGTGTCAAATAGGAATTTTAATAACAAAATATTTCATCCCCAAATTAATTAAATAAAATGAAAACCCGTGGGGCGTGATACGTTGTGATAATTAAACCTAACCTAACACTAACCTAACCTTAATCCTAAACCCTAACTCTAATAAATATTAGGGGATATTTCCCCGGTTAAACGTAGTTATTTTCTTTATATTATAATTTAAACTAACTAATTTTATTTATTTAAAAAATTATTTTGCAGCTGGTAAGTTATAAGTTATTCACTTCTATTACATATCATATTTATAAATTATTTGCATATAATTTAAACTAACTAAATTCTTTAATTAATTAATAATATAGCTCGTAAGTTATTTATTTAATTCTATTATTAAATATTTGTATAACATTTATAAATGATTTAAATTAACTAAATTTCTTTATTTAAAAAATTATTTAATATAAATATAGTTCGTAAGTTATTTATTTAGTCTTATTATTGCTTACATATAACTTAGACTAATTGAATTCTTTATATTCAAAAATTATTTAATAATATAGAGTGTAAGTTATTTATTTTAATTCTATTAGTATTTACATATAATTTAACTAACTAAATTCTTTATTTTCTAAATAATATAGTTCGTAAGTTATTTATTTAATTCTATTATTATTTACATATAATTTAAACTAACTAATTATTTATTTAAAAATTATTTCTTAATAATATAGAGTGTAAGTTATTTAATTAATTCTATTATTACATATTTATATAATATTTGCATATAATTTAATTAACTAAATACTTTTTTAAAAAATTATTTTGTAATTTTTTTAGGGCGTAAGCTATAAGTTATTTATTTAATTCTATTATATTTTATATAATTTAAACTAACTAATTTCTTTATTTAAAAAATTATTTAATAATATAGAGAGTAAGTTATTTATTTAATTCCATTATTTACTTATTTACATAATAATTACATATAATTTAAACTAACTAAATTCTTTATTTAAAACTTATTTAATAATATAGAGAGTAAGTTATTATTTATTAATTCTATTACTTACATATTTATATAATATTTGCATATAATTTAAACTAACTAAATTCTTTATTTAAAATTATTTAATAATATAGATAGTAAGTTATTTACTTAATTCTATTATTACATATTTATATAATATTTGCATATAATTTAATCTAACTAAATTCTTTATTTAAAAAATTATTTATTATATAGATTGTAAGTTTTATTGTTTCTATTATTATGATTATTATATTATTTATAATATTTATTTGTTAACCAAATTCTTTCATTTAAAAAAAATATCTGTTACTTTAGTTGGTAAGTTGTGAATTATAGGTTTTTTTTATATACATTTGTACATTTATACAAAAACTAAGGCTTATATTGAATTTCTATTTAAATTTTAGAGTAAGTGATTTTAATTTTAATTTTAAATTTTAGTGTAAATTTTAATACATAACTTTTAAATATAATTTTAATTTTTTAAATTTATAGATTTGGAAAAAGTGGAAATACAGTTATAGATGAATTTATTTATGAAAAAAATTTAAGATGGATTCCTTATAATAAATTTAAAAATGTTAAATATTTTAATGAAGGAGGATTTGGTATTATATATAAATCTATTTGGTTAAATGATAGTGGAAATAAAGAAGTAATACTTAAATGTCACAGTGATTTAAATGAAAATTTAGATGAATTTTTAAATGAGGTAGATAGTTATTATTTATTTTTTCAATTTAAATTATAATTTTATCTATACTAATATATTAATATATTATTATTTATAGTGGAAGTATCATGTAAGTTTTTTAAACTCATATGATATTATTAATTTTTATGGATTTACAAAAGATCCAGCTACTTCAAAATATATGGTAGTAATGGATTTTGCAAACAAAGGTAATTTAAGAGAAAATTTAGCAAGAATAATCAAATTTACTTGGAAACAAAAATTATATATGTTGTATGAAATTATTACTGGACTTAAGGATATACATGAACAAAATCTTATTCATTGTGATTTTCATGATGGAAATATTTTAAATCATGAAGATAAAAGTGAGGACAAACTTTATGTTTGTGATTTAGGATTGTGTCGACCTGTAAAATCATTTTTGAAAAAGGATGATATTTTTGGAGTTATATCATTTATGCCACCTGAAGTTTTTAGAGGCAAATCTTATACTCCAGCTAGTGATGTATACAGTTTTTCTATGATTATGTGGGAATTTACATCTGGAGTACCACCATTTAATGACAGAGCACATGATCTTCAACTTAGTTTAAGTATTTGTGAAGGTGAACGTCCAGAAATTATTGAAAATACTCCACAATGTTATGTAGAATTGATGAAAAAATGCTGGGATGGAGATCCATTGAAAAGACCATCTTCTAAAGAAGTGTTAAATATTATTGGAGAATGGATTTTTATTCCTAATGATAATGAATCTGTTAAGAATTTTGAAGATGATATTAATGAAGAATTAAAATGCAATATTATGGAATTTATAAATGCACCAATTGGGCGTAACAATCTTACTATTGAATCTCACCCACAAGCACGTTGTACAAGTCGATTACTTGATTTTAATAGTAAAAAATTGAATGAAATTCTTGAAAGTAATGATTTACAAGCTTATCATTCAAATTATCCTGCTGCTAGTGTGACTGAAGATTTGGATGATTGTATAATTTGAAGATTAGAAGTCATTAGGTATGTAATATAGGATATAAAAAAATTAATCTTGCAAATTGTTTATGTGAAATTTATTTTATTTATTTAATCAATTTTAAATATTAAAACAGATGAAAATTAAAAAAGATTTATAGTTTTCTTTCAAATGATATTTGAATACTATGCATTCAACAAGAAACAGAAATTGTTTTTTATTTTTATTCTTTTTAGGTTTATTTAAACACTAAAGTTAGAGTAGTAAAATATTTTACAAGGATTCTTAGTTTGTAATTTGAATAATTCACTTTATTTTTTTTTTATATTTTATTTAAATATTAAATATATGTATTCTCTTTTTAGAATTATTTAAACACTAGGACTAGAGTAGTAAATATTTTACAAATTTCTTAGTTTGTAATTTAAATAAATCTTTTTTTTTTATACCTTTTCCAGTTATTAAATATAATATAAGTCATATAAAATTATTTAATTGTGTAAAATTAAGTAAATCATATATTCATTTCAAGAGCTAATAATACCAATATTAAATTCACATATAATATTAACAGATGTTTGATTAATATGAGTTGATTTTTATAATAAAAATTATCATTTTTTAACTTTAGAGACTTTAAACATTCTGTGATTTTTTTAGTAAAGTTCAAGAGTTTTATAAATAATACAAATTATATTACATAATATATATAATAATTATTACGTTCAATAATAATTTATTTGAACTACAATAGGTCATTAGTTTGTAAGCCTTGAAGTCATTTTCTTGCAAATATTTCAAAAAATATATATTTTATACTGAATTGTGTATTTTCTTGTCTGGAACTTCAACAATAAGAAAAAAAATCGTTCCATGGTGATATTGGAGCACAAATAGATCAAATACAAAAAAATTCCAAAAAGCATTTGGTCTAATTTAGACTAACATAAAAATTTTGTGATATAGGAAATTTCGGTCAACGAGGTGATAGAAAAATTACTTGATATAGACAGTACATAGGTTTTATTGCACAGAAAAAATAGAATGTAACAGATTTTATCCCATATTTACTAATGGTCGCCCATGATTTTTCATAGTGATATTTTTATAATGAAAATATTAACATTAAACGCAGCTCATTTTAATATTTTATTATTACCGCAGAATTAATCATTTGTTTATGTTACAAATAAAAAGGATGATTTTGTATTTTATTTTAAAGTTTAAAAGTTACATTATTAAAATGACAATTATTAAAAATAAGAAATTTTTTATCATCATCAAAGGAAAATTCAACAGGTGTATTAGTAGTATTTGTTGAATCACCAAGAATTGAAGATCTTGATGGTTCTATAGCGTAAATTACATTTACTTCTGCATGAATACCTTGAAGTCTTGAACACTTTCGTGACATGTTACTCCCATTATAGCATCTTCCAGCACATCAGCATCCTGAAGAATCTGTGCAACAGTTTTGCGACCAGAGTGATTCGTTAGAATGCCAGGCAGAAGATCTACTTTTACTGATTTTCCAATATCTTTCATAAAATTTTCTACTCATCTATTAACTCCACAGTGTGTTTTCTTGTATTAAATACCACTTTTACGCCAAAGTGGGTTAACTTGTAAGTAAAATTTTTAGGAGCACCACTAGTAATAATAGGTGGAACAACTGGTGGTATTGCAACTATAATAATTATTATATCTTTTAGTTACTTATTGTATCGTAGAAAGAAACTGTTATATATACTTCCCAAGCTAAACATGCAATTAACTGTTAAGTTTTATAGAATGTTAGATGCAAATTCCATATCCAAATCATATTTTTAGTGATACGGAATTGTGCATTTTCCGTATCCTTTCAACGGACTATTATGATATGTTATTTCTAAGGAAAAAAATCGTATAAAAACTTTATAAAAAACGTATCCAATTTTTTTTATAGGGTTGGTATAATAGATTCATTTCTTTTAATAATAAAAATGCGATATTAAAACCCATTTTAAAATTATAATATCATGAAATAATTTACCATGTTTCCGTATATTGATTTCGACAAATGCAATAGTAACGAACCTTGACATCATATAAAATGATTAAATTGTTATTAAAATATTTCTAATTATTATACAACAACTTTACAGAAACTTCAAGATCGTAGCGATGGCTTAATGCGCAGTAACTGCATGTATGTAATTTCTTTACGATTACATAAATAACGCAGTTACTGCGCATTAAGCCATCGCTACGATCTTGAAGTTTCTGTAAAGAATTTTTTAAATACTGTATTACACTTTATTTCAAGTTGTAATATTGAATTTATATTTAAAAATATTTTTTATTTTGTGTTCATTATGTGTCTATAATAAACAGCTTTTTTTTCCATTTCAATCGATTGAAAATAATTTTTTTTTTTATAAAATTAAATAGTAACGTTCAGTTTGTATTAAATTAACAATCAACAAACATTCTTATCCTGTTTGTAGTTAGTTTTAGTCTGGTATTTCGTGAATAACGTAATTACTTTACTTCCGTCAGTAAACTGGTTAATTAATAATCAATTAAGTTTGGCGCCAGAGAATTTGAAACTGAATTTCGGTTAATTTGTTATTTTAGTCCTTTAAGATTGTGAATATATATTTTATTAAACTTATTGTATTAGAATGAAACAAAAAAAAATTATATGATAAATGAGCCAATAATTTCTGGGTGAGTACTACTACAGAAACAATTGCAGTTGCTGCTCCACGAAAGAAATAACTCGATTTTTTTTTTACCTCACCTCTGAAATAATTAGGACGGGCCAATTAAATTCTTAGGTAACTTCTTAAAAGAAAAAAAATTATTTTAAATTTATTCAAGATAAAAAAAAAGCTAAGAATAAATGTAATACAGTAATAAAATCGCTTTTAATAATAACCGATTTAAAAATTATTTGCTTGTTTGAAATGCTTAATAGATTTGTTAAGTATTTTGCTTTCTAACGTTTTATAATCAAAGTTAAACGCCTCTTTTTAACACAAAACCCTCTCAATAAATAATGTATTTTTAATATATTTTTGCATATTTGACCAACCATAATAATTTCCACTAAGATATAATATAAAGTAAATAAAAAATAAACTAAGTTAATAAAAATTTTTAAAGCGCTAACTTTAAATTTATTAATAACATTCTGGATATTACCAAAAAAACCTACTATAATTTAGAGATTCATCATTCAAATTGTCTACTCAAATAATTTCATTGAAATATATTGTTAAAATATATCATGTACGGTGACTAATACATAATATATACTATGATACTTGTATCCAATGTAATGTTCTTAATTTTCACATCAACTGAATTTAGTAAACCCTATGATCTTGTTATACATATATATATATATCACACTTTTCCTCTGATAAAGAATTATTTATTATAAATGATGATGATTATTGTATTAATGTATAAAAGTATAAATAGTAATATTGCTGTAATTACAGATTAAAGAATATCCGTTTTCTAAATGCCTATCTCTATTCAAAAAAAATTCTTTTTAGGATAATGAATAAAATAAAGTTGGATATCTACAGTACCTTTATTATGTTTAACGTGATGGAATGATTTGAATGGAGGCAGATAGAATAAGGTGAATTAACCGTAAATTCATTAAACTATCATGAAGATTAAGATTTATATATATTACGAGATAAAAATCAATTAGGCTAATTGCGTAAAATAAAGTGAAGAAAAAATAACATGATATTATTGCTTATATAATTTAATGGAGCATCATGTGATTAATTACAGTCCTTTTCATCTCAAAAAAAAAATGAATTTAGTTAACTTGATCTAACTACCTTAAATTCCTCATTAATAGGTTGTGTTATAAATAGTTTCTCATTATTATTTTTACAATCTGTTACAATTAGCACTGTTTTTAGATTATAGCTTTGTCCAAGTACACATTGTATGTTCAATATTAAAATGAAGACTTAATAATTGTATGGCTAATAATTAACTATGAAATTATTGAATTTGAATCCATTATAACATTCCAAACTATAATATATGCAATATTGCATCAAAGTCTCCTCGTCTTATTATTTATTAATTTCACTTCAGAAGGGCTATTGGTTATATTAACAATCAAATTTAATATAAATGGCCTTTTCTTCCTTTAAATTTAACTATTAGAGTTAAACTCACTGTTTAAATTAACCAACAAGTGATATTAAAAATTTTAAATATAAATAATAAATAAAAAGGTATTAAAATAAATTCATTGATTATTTAAATACTTTAGGACAAATCAACCAAACATTTATTGCGCATAATAATTTAATATGATTTTATAAATGCATCAAGCGGAATATTGGCAGTTGCAAATATATCACAGTTTTACATTCAAATGATAAAGATAATAATCATCAAATAAGTATAATAAAAAATTTAAATTCTTTATTTATATAGAATATTCATAAATATAAAATCCAATAAATTTATATGTATTATATAATATACTATGTAAATAAAAAACTAAGATAAAAAATTTATAAAGTATAAATGAAAGAAAAATAGAAGTGGAACTAAACTTTAACACTCAAACTAGTAATTTAAACTATTTGACTCTAATTTTCACATAAAAGAAAACTTCATTCAATATTATGTTCACTATCTTGACAAATTTCATTTAGTTCTATAAAAAAAAAAATAGATTATATAAATTAGAAAGGAAATATTAGTAAAATTACAAATAAATAATAACTTACCCAATTCACTAAATTGAACAATCTAAGCATTCTGAAACTGTATATTATGTATTCAAAGTATTCAAATGTTAACAAATGTAAAAATAAAAAAATTATATAATAATAATAATAAAGAGAATACTTACTTGGATTTGTTGACGTTGATTGAGCAGTATAATTAGTATCTATTAAAAGAATAAAATAACATTAATAATGTAAAATAGACTATATGATAAAGCAAAATTAAATTTAATTACCTGAACTGAATTGAAAAGATGATAAATCTGAAGAATTTACTGGTTTTGGAAGATTTTTGAAATTTAAAAGTCTACTAGTATAAATTGCTTGTGGATGTGTTTTGAAGTTTTTGGATTTATCATCATTTGATCTCTTTTTGAATTTTTCTTTACTAATTTTATCACATTCTTTTATTTGAAAATATATTTCACTATTTTGACTATTGTCAACATTTTCACTATCTTTAACATTTTCACTATCTTTAACATCTTTACCATCTTTAACATCTTTACCATCTTCACCATCTTCACCATCTTCACCATCTTCATTATCTTTACTATATTCAATCTCATCATACCATTTCTTCAATAGTTGATGCAATTCTTTAGTGGTTGGTCTATTTTTTATTTCAGCATCCCAACATTTTATTATCAAATCTGCAAGTAATTTTGGTATATCTTTAGAAATTGTTGGTCTAAGTCCTTTACAAATTTTAAAAGCTAAAAAATCCTCATGAGGAATATCATTAAAAGGAATTTTTTCAGAAAGAAATTCGTTCATTATTATTCCAAATGAGTAAATATCTGCTGCTTTTGTATATTGGTATCCACGTAAAACTTCTGGTGCTATATATGGTAATACTCCATAAATTCCTTCTTCTTTAACTTTTTGCTTACTTGCTGGTTGACACATTCCTAAATCACTTATATATGTAAGAGAATCTAACCCATGCAATATATTACCTGAATGAAAATCTTTGTGAACTTTTTCAGCATTATGAATATTTAAAAGTCCTCTTGCAATTTGTTGTAATTGATCAATTTTTGATTTATAATTAATATAATTATTTGATTTATTTAAATAATTTCTCAAATTTCCATTTTCACAATATAATAAAACCATCATATACTCTTTATTATTTGGATCTTGAGTAATTCCAAAACATCGAACAATATCTCTATTAAAAATCTGAAGATGAGATTTAACCTAATTATCATCAAAAAAGAAAAATTTTATTAATAAATAAATGTAAATAACTTATATATAAGAGTTTAAATTACCTCTTTTAAAAAATCTGAACATATATCAGAAGAATTATTCAAACTTTTTAATGCATATTTAATATCTTTTTTATTGTATCTAAACCATTTTTGATTTTCAATATCCCAATATACAATAAATCCTTCAGGCCATTCTGCTGAATGAATCTTACCAAAACCACCTTCTGCAATATAAGTGATATTTTGAAATTTTTCAAAAGGTATCCATTCAAGATATCTATGATTATGTACAGCATTAAGATGTGATTGTTGTATAAATTCATCAATATTTTTATTTCCACTAGTCCAACTTTTAAAGTTATCCTTAAATCTTTTAGCATTACAAGGTTGACACCATCTAGATCCTGTACCAGGTTCTTTACATTCTCCACATATTCCATATGCTTGTTTTCTTTTTTCTAAATCTTCTATATAAACTACTCTTTCATCTACATTTTCTGATTTAATAGTTGAAGAAATTGTAACATGTCTCTTTTAATAGACAAAAAATTATTAATATTTTTAATTACAAAAATTCAATAAAATAATTATAATTATCAAAAATATTAAATTGCTATTACCTTATATTTATTATAATCAGTATTCTCCCATAAATTTTTTGGCTTTTCATCCATATTAATTAATTTGAGTTGTGGATTATAATTTTAGTTATATAAACAAATAACTACGTTACTCAAAATAAATTCCAGAATTATTATAAGCAAAAAAATTATTAATTGAACGAAGTTCAATAAATTGCGTTTACTTATTTGTATTACTGTTTGTACTACTATTGTATACAAAAATTTACTATTTTTGTGACAGAGAAAATTCGTAAGCAGCTGCTGATCATCATAAAAAGAAAGAGAACTAATCTGGAAATGATGGTTACATAAGGTACATACATAAGGGATCTACATTTTGTAAATACTTAATAGTATGCGAATTAAAATTATTTTTTATCTGAACTTAATTTTTTTTTAGTAATGTACATCTTTTTTCTGTATTTTCAAAAAATAAAAATAGTATTAATCTTACTAATCTTTGATGAGGCATAAAAAATTAAGAACGAATAAAGTGTAAAAATTATATTCAATTAGTAAATGGCTCTTGTATTAACAAATCCATTTCTATAATAAAAATATTAACAAATATTTTTAAAAAGACAATCTAAACGTTCTGAAATTATAAATAACATAATTTGTACATATACTGTATATTCCATACATTATCATAATTTGTATTCTCCTAATATAGTATGTCATTTGTTTACGGTTTTACCGATATATAAAAAGATCGAATGTACGCAGAGATTGTAGGAGAATAAGAGTATTACCAATTAATTAATATTTTGTATAATAGATGTGAGATTATTATACACAGCTATACATTTTAAGAAAGTAAATTATTTCCACAAGGCATATTTTTATCAAAATTTTAAAATTATTAGAATTTTATATTTTTAACAAAAGAAGCTCGTTAACTGTTTCATTTTTTTTTCTGCATATATATTCTTTGCTGAAGCCTCTGAATTAGCCACCTTAACGACACTACCATGTGGCTATCACATGACTATATGATAGTTTATATTGCTACTTTATATTGGCTATATGGACTATGGAGGAAATATGACGTATGGCGCGTGGTCAACCAATTTAATCCTTACACAGGTAGGGGTGGGCATAGTGCTGAGGTGTTGCTAAGGTGGTCAATGGGGAGTGTGTTTGGTTGTGTTCGCCTCCCCCTGATACGCTGCAGTTGGCCCCAAATACCAAAAAATACCTACCGATGTAGGTGGTCCGGGGTGGGTTTAGGGTGGCCCTAGTTGGGTCACCCTAAATCTCTTTAGAAGTAAAGGTTCGTCCTGGTGGTAACCTTGACGGATGACAGGTTCTATGTAGATTAGTAACTTTCTTTGATTGTTCATGTCTTTTTGTTTACCTTGCCAACTTCACATAAAATAAATAAATAAATGGAGGAAATATGAAATCTTAATTCAATATTTTAAAATAAGTATTTTTTCGAAAAAAAAAAAAATTATAAATTATATCTTTTTACTTTATTTCAGCTACGTAGAGGCAATAATAGGACTCCGAAAAATACATAAAAAGGTCACATTTGAGTTTGCTTAAAAAGAACCAAAATTTTCATGAAAATCTTGCCTTTTTTAGATAGTGCCGGCCTAAATTTTATTGTCCGTTTTGATACTGGCCAGCATTATCATAATTCCGGCCCTGAAAAGTTGCTTATTTTAGGCCAAAATCTTGCCGATCATTTATGACCATTTTTCGGGGTTCTGCAATAATATGACGATTTTTAAATGAAAAAAGAAAGTTTTTATTGTAAATTTTAATTTGTTAACATTGTTAACATTCAATTTATCTAATTAAATTTTCATATATTTTTTATCTTAATTTTTTATTTTGTATCTATAATCGCATGGGCAATATTAATAAAAATGATAAAATAGTTAATAATGCTTGGAGGAATAATGTAGATCAGTTTATTGAGAAGGCTTTTAAATCATTTAGATTGAGAGACTTCAGACGGCCATTGGTAATATATTTGATTTTTATATTTATATACTGTACCTAATAAAGATTAAATACTTAATCTATAATAGTGAATCATTTTATGTGAAAAGCCAATCCTAAAATTTGTTTGATCATTAAATAAAAGTTTATAAATAGTTAGTATAATCAAAGAATCAAGTTTATGTATAGTAATTCGTGGTGCATGACAAATTTTCTTAGGCTATAATTATACATGATTACACTATTATAACTAAAAATCTATACATCCAAATATTACTAATTAAAGACTTATTCATTCTTCACTTTTGGCCTCTAAAAATATGTGAGGTAAAGGTTAAAATATGTTAAATACTGGAATATAATAACAATTAAGGATAGGGAAGTAGGCAACAGTTAGCTCATCGAGATTTAGTGATCGTCAATTCAATTTACTTTTTGAAAATTTGTGTAACTTCATGTGACATAACAGAATTAACGAACCCTCTCAAATGTCGCTTGAATGTCTGCTTCAAATTGGAGTTTGGAACCGGTCCTATCGGTTAGGCTCACTTAGACTTGGTTTGCATCGCAGAACTAAAACAGGAACAACAGAGTCATTTCCATCCCTATAGGGAAGATAAAGAAGTGGAAAGTTTCGCTTTTGTATTAGATGTTTTACCTTATATTTCTACCAAAATTTTAAAAGAGCAAAATTATACTAAAATTATAGTTTTGGTATAATTACTGTATAAGTAAAGTAATAACTGGATTACCTCCATATCATTATGATTTAAACCATGATAAAAGAACTTAGCCTTAAACTAAAATTTGAATACAAATAACAACAATACATATGCGCGGATATTTATTTTGGGCCTTTTTTATGGTCATTAATTGTTAATTTCTGCAACTGTGATTTGCTATCAACCTATCAGCTGATGCAAGGCCAACAAACTTAATATAGTCTTAATACACGCGAAGAAAAAAAAAGTAGTTTTTTTATCAATAGTTCTAACGCCTCAACAATCGTTTCAACGTCAAACCAATCGTTCCAGCACCTAACCAATCGTTCTAACCTTTGGCCAAGTCTATTTGACAAGTAAGAACTTTGAAATTGCTAAAAGTTTACGCTACTTTCCGATATAATTTCTTAAATATATTTTGCCTTTATTAATGTCTTTAAGACTTCTATTAAACAAATTTTACATTCACCTTTCCTCTTTCATTTTACAATACCATGTTAACCTTAGTTTTCTTTATTTTTGTGGGTTCTTAAATTATGAAATTTAAAACTGGTACTTTCATTCATCTAATTATATCTGAAAAAAAGAAAAAGGAACATTAGTTATATTACAAATTTAAAGAAAACATGTTAGTTTCGTTCCTAAAACTGATAAACACATAACACCCTCTTTTTACTTATCACTTCAGGAACCCAAAAATCCGGAAGAAGCTGTCGTTAGAGAGAAAGCGAGAAAGGGATGTCAGTTATATCCTATAATCAAAAAAAAAATACGCGATATCACTTTTACTTACTACACGAAGATCATGACAAGATCTAAAATTTGTTCTTAGCCTGAAGACAATATTTTCTATATTTGTTTATTAGTTTTGGACTGAAATTTTCAGTATTTAGTACAAAAAATTTTTATTTTCATACAATAATAAAAATAACTGTTTAGCAAAAAATTTTATTAAATATACGTCAATTAAAACGACCGTGACACTACAAAAATTTGTGGTAAGCCCTAAAAAAATTGAGTATGTTATATTAACATAATCAGAAATATATATAGATACCGATGAAACCAATGAAAATAATGAAAATTTCCCATCGGTTACGATTACGTGAAGTAACTAGAGGTTTATTTAATAATGAGCTTTATAAAATATGTACTGTATGTCCAAAGTAGAACGTCAAATATTAGAAAAAATTTGGGAACAGTGTTATTTAAATATGAGGACGGGGATTTGGTTAGAACGATGCAGTAAAATTAATGAATTAGAGAAAAGATCAGGTAACAAAGGCTGATAAAAAACGTAAACGTACAATTAATACAACTGATTTAGAAGCGGAGGTAGCTGAAAACAATGAAGAAAAATTAAAAAAAAATATAAAAACAGTACAAAAAGAATAAAAAAAGAAATTAAAACGGATAATATAGTTAGTAATAGTTTATTAGTTAATCGCCCTTATCAAAGTATATGGGGTTTTACACATAGACCAGATTTATATAGTTTATAATTAATTTACATAGTATATAGTTTATAGATAGTATAGTTTTATTTAGTATTAATTTTATTAATACATCCATAATTGATATGGAGTTAGTAATACTATGTATTTTTTTTTTATATATTATAAATTGTAGGGTGTTACGATAACATGGATACCTATGTATGGGGTATATAGCAAACATGTATTGTATGGTTAGCTTTGTATGTATTGTATTATTAAAACTTTTTAATGTATGTAATGTATGGTTTTTTCTAATTATGTATGTATTGTATGATAAATATGGTAATTTTGATTTAATGCCACACATTTTATTTCCAAATTTAACTATTTACACATTTTTCATAATGATTGTGTACTGGCTAATACAATTCAACGCGTATTACTATAATCTTTCTTTTCTTTTTATTAAAAAATAAATATTTTTACGTCTATTACTACTTTTTCATTTAAAAATAAATATTGCTATCGCGTTTTTATTACCTTTACTTTCATTTAAAAATATTTCTATTACATTTATAACTATGTCTAAAGTAAATCCTGTTATTCTTTCAGATATTGAGACTATATCTGATGACGAAACTATATCTGAAAATGAATATTCTGAATTAATGGATGAACAGGTTTGCTCTTTTATTATGTTTTTATTTTATATTAAATAAAGTCAAGTTTAGTATGACTATTTGAATATGATTTCTGGTTTCTGAAATTTTAATATCTGTTTAGGATGCTAATGAAGATGCAGAACAGATAGCATTCTTCACAAAATACCTTTCAGTTTCAGAGGTTATACATTCAGCCTTTCCTATTGAATATCCTAAAACTTCACCACAAGGAATAGCCACAGTATTTAATGTTACTGGCTGGGCAAACCCAATGGCTTGTTTCAATGATGTAAGTATTTTTCACTATTAAAAATTTTCGCCATTAATTAATAACTTTGCTGCTTGTATTTTTGTTATTTATTAGATCCAATATTCTAATAATGGAGCGGGAGGATCAATTTCAATCCAAAATTGTCCTTATTTTGGAGTACCAGTAAAGAAAGATGTGCGAAAATGTCAAGGTATCAAACATTGTTCCTTTGCAGATCCAGATTTTATTAATGAGCAGCATAACGAAGTTGATATGGAATCAGAAATGTTTATCAAATTAAACCAACATCAGCACAATAAAAAGACTAAAACCTACACGTAAGTTTATATAATTATTTGTTTTTTAAAAAAAATTTAACATTTTTATTGCATATTATTAGATTTTTTCTTGCTGCAAAATCAACAGCTTGTAAATATAAATCTAACAATCAACTTTGCGATGGCCAAGCAAAATTAAGAAGAATTATTAAAAATGGAGGTGAAGAGTATATTATTGGATGTGACAAATGGGTTAGAGGGGAAAAATGGCATCGCTATATTAAAGTTCCAGGGGAGATTGACTTGGAATTATTACGAGATATTTTTCAAGGACGAGTTGTAAGTATTTTATATGTTTTATTATTAATTTATGTGATACTATTAATTGTAATAATAAATTTAGATTGACGAGAATAATAATGAAAATCAATGCTGCACCATAGTTTCACGTGCTTCAAGCATAAGTTTATGTGGTAAAATTAATTTTAATTAATTAATATATAAAAAAATATATATAATTATATAATGAATTTAACTAATTTATTTTATCAAGAATTTCCACATATTCAAGATGGTCAAGTTATGCGAGGAACTATAATTGAGCGAAAATGCAATGTGCAGTTCATTAAATTTATTCCATATGATTTGGCTGCATGTCCCTATATTGCATTAGTATGTATAGGTACGCACAATCATCCACCACCACCACCAGAACGCACACCAGTGGGTATTAAGGATGAGCTGCAAGCAATGATCCAAAACATTATTGCTTCGGATGATAGTGTAACTTCACGCTCAATAATAGCAGGTGATTTTCTTTAATATTTTTTATTTATATTAATAATAATTTATAACATATATTTCATTTCATTTTAAATAGGAAATAGTAGCATTAAAGCAACTTTTGATAAAGATACTTTATCAGAAGTACTGTACATGCATCACTAAACAATGTGGATAAACTTAGATCTCTTGTTGCTAAATGCTATAAAAATATGCATCCCTATGGGCAGGGAAACTTAGGAGTTATGTATAGTGTTCAGTGTAAAAAATTTGATATGCATAACTATGTGCGTCGTATAGGTAAGTATTAGTATATGTTGTACTTTACTGGAATTTTTTACATACTGTATAATTATAATTTATTATTAATTATTTTTTATAGAGCAATTTGAAGATGGCCAAACTTTAATTTTATGCATGCTTGATTTCCAAGCAAAAGCATTGCAAAATTTAAAGTGTTTTCAAATTGATTTAACATTCAAGAGAGTGCATGGGGATATTAACGAATTTGAAATCAATTCATATGATGAAACTCATAAATTAAGTAAATATTTTAATTATAAATTCGTTACTTATCTTTCTATTACAAAAAATTAACTTTATACTTTTTTAGTTTTATCCTATTGTCGTATTTATACCAATATATTTACAGCTGATGCATACCAACGCCTATTCACTCAACTTTTTGAGGTGGTTGAAAATTTAAGTGAAATACCAGTAAAATTTTATCACATTGATGGTACAGGTTGGGAATGCATTCTTAGAGACCTTGACGCAGGTCAAGCAAAAGGATTAGGATTGGCTTTAGCAAAAAGAGATCCTAGCAAAAACTGGGAAGAACATCTAACATACATTTTTAAATCATGCTTGGTCCATTTTAATCGGTAAAAAATTTTTAAATTATAAACTTTGATATATAAAAATTTAACATATTAATACATTTTATTTTTAGTAATTTGATAGCTAAAAAATTTGATAATGAAGTATATCTATTAGCAAAATCCATTTCAACTAAATCTAGTGCTGAAGAAGTTTATGGATGTTTTGAAAAATTAGAATCATATAATAATCAACGTATAATGGGTAAATAATATTAATATAATTCATAAAAATTTAATTTTTTTAGTTTCATAATTTAATAATATTAAATACTCATATAATAGATTGGACTCAATATTATCGTCAACCCTATGTTTTGGCATCTTTAAATAAGCACATCTCAAATATGGAAAATGAAATTTGGGATCACCATGGAAATAATACTAATGTAGCTGAAGCAGCGCATGCTCAAGCCAACCGTGAGGGAAAGCAATTGAAACTTATTACAGCAATTATGAGGTTAGTGTTAATTATTATTATATATTTCAACTAGCATATTTTTTTAATTTTTAAATTCTTTTTAGAGGCAGACGGCTTGATGAAAGAGTCTTTAAGACAGCTGAAATTAATGACAAATTTGGGATTCCATATACTAGAAGGGATAAAAGTGAGATTAAACGGAAGGCAAAAGCTATGACACGAAAAGGTAAATAATAATAATAAATATAATTTAACCATTTATTCTAAAAATTAATATTAATTCAATAGATACTAATAAAAGAAGTCAAAAGGAGACTTCTAATAAGGAATTAAAAAGTAAGCTTATCAATATAATATTCTTGTTTATTTATTAATTAATCATTTAATTTCTTTTAATTATATTAGAAAAAGTACCATTACAGGATGTAACTAATAGAGAGAAGCTGGAAAAAAACGGAAAAAGAAAGGCGTCCACAAGTGAAAACACCTCAAAAGCCAAAAGAAGTAGAATTGATATTAATGAAAGTGATAGTGAACGAGAAATTTCAAAATTAGAAATAGAAGAACGTAAGATGAAATTGGCAGAAAGACGTACAGCAGATCGTAAAGCCCAAGCAGAGATCGAAAAACTAGAATTGGAAAATCTTAAATTGCGCAAAGAACTTAATCTTGACTAATCTAATATTGAATATTACTAGGCTTTTTTATCATATCTATATAATCTATATAAATAAATTTAATTCCTTATGAGTGAATATTGTCATATCTTTTTAAATGTTTGTGTTATCACTAGAATTACATTAAAAAATATTAATTTTATTTATAATACTTCAAAATTTTTTTTTTTGCAAATCCTAATCTTATGTATGGCGAAAATAAGTATGCCATACATAGCATACGTTCATTTTTAATATCCATACATGTATGGATACAATAAAAGCATACATAAGCATACAATACATACAACGTCAAGCATACACTACATGTTTTATAATCACCTCTATGTATGCTACATACATAGCCAACCATGAACCATACACTACATATTTACTATGCTATCTTCTTATTATCTTTTAAAAGCTAAATGTGTAACAAAACCAGGCTAAATAATTCTCCATTTAATTAGGAAACATATAAGGTTTTTATTTACATTCAGTTTCGCCATTTTGTCCATTTCACATCTCACCTATTTCCCTATTTTCGTCATATCGTATATTGTATTTTGATTTTTCCTTTATATCTAGTAGTGCGGTGACTTATTTTAAGGTTTCGCGAAACCTTTTAGTATTGTTTGCGTCATTAATCTATACTCTTTGTCGCTCATAATAAATAAAAATTTTTTTTCACTGTTGTGGACTTGTGGCATATTACTAAATGAATGCGTTTGATTTGTTATTTTAAACATATTAAATGTCAGTATTTGTGACATTTTAATCAAATGTCTCGATATTCTATATTCTTTTTTGTTTTTTTTTTACAATTAATTATTACTAGTCCTTATACACTTGTTGGACGTAGTGGTCATACCGCAAGTTATATGGACAATAAAATTTATTTTCTTGGCGGAAGAACAAAAATTTATCGTGATGGTACCAATGATTTTTTTTGTTTAGACGTTTCAAAACCTTTTAATTTGGATTCTACTTTACCAATAGTAGTTGATTTAAGTAACGATGCTCGTCAAATTTATCCTCATAAAAATGGGGCGTCAGCTATTTGTGGTCCTAACAAAGATACGATCTATCTAATTTGTAGAGCTTCTATGAGTTATTCTTATAGATTTATTAATAATAAAGAGTGGGTTCCGGGTACAATATTCATTCCTGAATGGTCATCAACCGTCTGTAATAAAAATGGATCATATATATATACATATGGTAGTTATCATTATGATGTTAAAAAACATGCGATGTATACGATGTCTATTACAGATACTACCAGCTGGAATTCAGGATTGTCTGATTTGGATATAACGAATAATCTTGGTCTGTCGATCTTATTACCAGATGAAAGAATTGCTTATATCGGTTATAGCGGCGAAAGAATAGATGATTTTGTGGATTTTAATGTACGATTATTTGATTTATTTTTATCATTATTATATACGTAATGATTTTAATTGACTGCATGTTTATTATATTAACACAGTTTCGGAATACTTATATATATGATACCAATTATGGAACATGGGAAAATATGGTAAATAATTTTGTAAAGGAGAAGGGTATTTATGCAAATTCTTTATTCTCTGCTACTTAATGCACAAAATTTATTACAACACAATTATTCATAGAGTACAAGTGGAATTGAACCATCACCTAGAATATCATACACAGCGGTCTTAAGTGTGTATCAATTTTAAAAAATACATATATTAGATTAAATAAAATATTTTTAATAAAATGGGTTAAATAATTTTCTAGCACAGGATGGTCTTATTATTATTTATGGAGGAGCAAACTTTATGACTCCTGTTCCTGATCAAATCTTAGTTTTAGATACCAAAGTAGACCATTTTAATTGGTCCACTCCTAATATCAATCCTGCACCTAGCTCTGCACCATTCCGTGGACATACGGCTACTCTTGTTGAAAATTATATGATTATTGCATTTGGTATGAAAGGTTATATTGATGAAATCTTGCTTTTACTTGAATTAAGTTTATTTAATTTTTCTTCAAATTATTATATTATTTAGGATCATATTACAGTAGTACTACTCATGATGATGTTTTTAGTGATCAAATTCATAATGATTGATGTGAACGAAAAAAATAATTACAAGTGGGTTAAAAGTTTTACTCCAACACTTGCAACTACTCCAAATATTACAAAAACAGCTTATCCAACTAAATCAGCAATAATAGGTGGAACAACTGGTGGTATTGCAACTATAATAATTATTATGTCTGTTAGTTACTTATTATATCGTAGAAAGAGAGAACTGTTATATATGCTCCCCAAGCTAAACATGCAATTAACTGTTAAGTTTTATAGAATGTTAGATAGGCGACAAAAATTATATTATGTTGCCAAATGGCTTATCCCAACCATATAAGATTCTCCAGGGAATTGACCAAGGAGAAGTGGTCTCCCCTCTTCTATGGAATATCTATTATGACCCGATGTTCCGATGTTAAATCTAGATATTTATATTAATGATTTGACGTTTGAATTAGTGCTTCGATCCGTAGCGGTTTTATCCGGATTTTCATCCGGATTGAATTTCATTAAATTTCGCTAGCACTATGAGTTTGGCCAGAATTAGTATAAATTTTTGGGATAATAATACTTTAATGTTGGTTTAAATTATAGTCTGTTTAAATCTGAAATTCATAATCTTTCTCAGCCATAATCGTCACATGAAAATATTCAAGTTTTCATCCGGATCGAAGCACTAGTTTGAATGTAGAATAAAATTCGGATTAATTAAGGAATTGTGAAATAATAATTGTCAATAAAAATTGATTATTTTTTAGAAGTATTTTCGAAAAAACTCTGATATTATGAAAATACTACAAATATTTTTATTAATTAATTATATATTTTATATTATTTTATATTACGTCAATCTTAAACTTATAAGAATATGGTAAAAAAGAAAAATATAAACCAAATTCCTCATTCCACAAACACTTGATCTCGACTTCATAAGAAGTAGCGTTCCTTCCAAGCTGAGACATAAAGACTACGCACTTCTCAATTAATACGCTATCTACCAACTCATACACCTTCCCATCTCCTTTAACTGCAAATATACCAAATAAAAATCCTCGTTGCACACCAAACACCTTTGATCTCAACTTCATAAGAATTTAACGTTCCTTCCAAGCCAAGACACTAATACTAAATTACTAATTACAACACTATCCGTCAACTATAACCTTCCCATCTTTTAACCGCAAATACATCAAATAATAAATCTCGTTGCGCATCAAACTCAACTTCATCAATAAGGAATTTAACGTTCCTTCTACACCACAAGACAAAGAAAATAATAGAACACTTCCAATTATACATTATCCATCATCTCATATTTTTCTTCATCTTCTCTAACTATACAAGATAAAAAAGAAAAATACATCGAATAATAATCCATGTTGCACATCAAACACTCCTGATCTCGTTTCTCCCACATCATATAAAGGGATAAATAGAACACACTCTATTATATGTTACCCATCAACTCGTACACTCTCCCATCTCTTTAACTACAAATACATCAAAATGGTAATCCTCGTCCTACACTAAACACTTGATAACAATTTCATATAAAATTTAACATTCCTCACAAGCTAAGACATAAATACTACACATTCAATTATACGCTACTATCAACTTCCCTAACTACACAATATAAGAAAGAAAAAATACATCAAATTATATTTCTCATTACACGCAAAATACTCTTGATCACAACTTCATCAATAAGGTATTAAACCTCCATTACTATAACCATGCAGGCACGGAAGATATTGCATCAGCAGCTTTTACAAAAGATCCTACAGTTGCAAATTTTCCTAAAATAACTTTTTGGTAACGACTAACGAGTTAAAGACAATGGATTTCATAGTTGGCTTCTCCAATGAGTTTGTTAATTGAATTTGTAAATTCTCCCTTCTTGCAATTGTCATAATTCTTGATCTGGCTTGTTCATTTGAGGTATTCTGAACCGAAAGTTCGTTAGAACTAGTTAGAACCAGTTAGAACTGGTTAAACTCCCAAGACTCAATGATCAAAAGCCTCTAAATCTAAAGCTTCTATTAAGAAACTTTCTAATGCAATCCCCTGCCTCATCAAGACCGCACAATAATTGACAGAACATATCACAAAGATCTCAGAGATTTCGTGTAATTAAAATCTCTTGAAAGATTTGAAAAAAATAGACATTATCAAATACGAAAATATGTTGTTCGACATTTTTCGTCAAGTCAAATTTATTAAATCTGAAAGTATTTCAGTCATAGTACAGTCAGACCTCCATATAATCAAAGACCACACACGAACGTGCATCGTTCAATACAATTTATTGTGTTAGATTTATTAAATCCAAAAGCATGAATACAGTCAAACCTCCACATAATCACTCTATATATATAAGAACGCCTCCTTATAAGACAATCGAGTTTCATGATATTCGGACAAAATTTAAAACTTAATTTCTTAATTGAAGTATTCGAACACTTGAGCTCGATAAGACTATCGACTTTTAATTCAGTTAATTCTGTTAACTCTGGACAATCACAAACAGATAAACTCTTAAGTTTAGACATAATTGGGAATAATTGGAATTCTGTTATTAATCGCTTAAGTTTTCACACTGCTGAACAATCAATCTAGTTTGAACAAGAGCGTCAACTACGAAATTATAGAAATTTTTTTTGTTCATTAGAAGGTGAAAACAACGTGAAGAAAGTTATCAAATTAGTACGCGACTACGTGAATTTCTATTCATGCACGATGCCTAAACTGTATAGATAAATTTCACGTGATCATATAAACCGTGCCTACAATCAGGTGCTAGCCAAATTAACACAAGAACTTACATAATACGATGTATGCAAAAATCATAGCTTTCACACTTTTTTAACTGCAACTCTTAAAAAATTCACACAATTAACATGGAGTAAGTTTTTTTTAGGTCTATTTTAAAAGAAATTTTTATATGTATTTAGCATTTTCTAACCTTTAGTGATTTTTTTTAGTGAAATTCTTTTAAGCTTTGATTTAGCAAAATAGTTCTCTGATTTCTCTTTGCTATAATGATACCAGCAATATCTGCATTCACAAGTTCCAATAATATAACTTTTGACCGACTATTTGACATTATCTCTATTCATAATAGAAAAACTATTAGTCCCTTTTAACAATGACATAATTAATGTAATTAATGTAATCACATATTTTTTATTGATCAAAATTTTTTTCTCAACCATTAATATGTTCGTTCATATCATGACAAGAGAAGGAAATAGTCACTTACCGATAGTGTGATTTCAATCCAAAACAATAAAATAATTTTGAGGGAAAGGTATTTGGTATTCGGTAACGAGCTACAAGGCTGTGAGCGAAAATCTGATGGAACATTCGCAAAGACAGCATGCTATTTTTTATATAGAATTATGTTCTATCCATCTTTAGACCAGGAAATAAAGAACATATCTGCGAGAAAAGTTACTTTTTAGCCTTTTATTGCTATCACGAAAGGATAATGACGTGAAGATACCATTACCTAAACGCCTCTAAGTCGGCCTCCTTGCTATGAAGATTTTTTTTTTACCTGACTTATTACTAGTTGTATAAAAATAGAGTTTTTCTTTACGTTGTCACATATTCCTTATTAAGCCTTATTATTAAATTGGACGAAAATATGATGAAACAAATAATGTTGATGACATAAAGTAGATCAATGATGAATATTTATAATTTGAGGCCTCGTTGGTATTTACAAGTAAGTCAAATTTTTAATTGATACTTGCTGGATTATTGTACAAAATTCCTCTGCGTTAGTAGTAATTTCTCTCATTGACAAATTACACTTTATTCATTTGGATCGGATAGTACTATTGTTGAATATCAATTACAGCAACAAATACGTTTAAGTAGAACAACTTTCAATGACCGGTTACCAATTTGTGGAAACTCAACCGCTACGTGTCTTACAGCAATTTCAAAATGGAAAGCATGAACTTAGTGAAATCAATAATAAGACGTGATGGCCATATGATTTCATAAGCTCTAAGATATGACGGTCTAAAACTCACTTCTATAGATCTTGATCAAGCATTTTACCATGTATCTTCATGAAAATAATTTAAATATTTTATGCTAAACCTTTGAACAATTGGTTTAGTAATACGTGTTCAGGATCCTAATCATGCTAGGAAATTTCTGTTAAGACTGATCCTTATTTAGCGCAACATCAGTTCGATATTTAGTTTTCTTTAACTAATTAATCACCGCTTAAGAATGATGGATGATATTGCAGCATATAGAACTTTTCTTCAAGAGAGAATCAATAAAGAATTGTAGCAAGTTAATCACCAGCCCCCAAACTAGAGCACAATAATAAGTGTTATCAAAGATGTCTCACCATCCTTCCCTAGCTCCTCTATTTTAAACTACTAGCTAAAAGATAGAATGTGCCCTCTGTCTGTATTCCCATCACACTGAAAACAATGTTTAAATAATAATAAAGAAATTCAATCAGGTATCGAAACGAACTCTTGATTTATCTTTTTAGTGAGCAATTTATTTTTATTAGAACTAAATATAATTTGATTTATTAATATTATTATATTTATATTATTAGGTAACTACGATTATAGTCAGAAACGAATTGGTGGATCCTCCTTTCTCATTCCACCTTCTATTAATCCTTAATCTTCTACCTCAATACTAACTTCTTTATCGTCATACCAACTACAACTCATATCACACACATTTCTTGTAATCCTTTTATACTTTATTAAATTTTATTACATATATTCTTATATTCCTATAAAACTTTTTCACTCCTTTTTAATATTTGACGCCTCTAAAAATTTTTAAAACAAGTAGAAATTGAAGAAAATAAAGTAGAAATTTTAAGAAGAGGATCAATATTTTTTTTTAGTATAAATGTGTCCTGACATCAATGTTCGCATCAGGTTATGTGGTGTAACTAACTTTAATTATCAGTAGCTGTTTAACATTATTCAAGCATGTTGGCTACGTACAAGAAATATTCTTCTTGATGCATGATACTCATTAAGGATAGGAAGAGAAGGGGAATTTTAAGTTATTAAGACTGAGGAGAAAGAAATTAAAGTTAAAAGGGAATTTGTAGAGAATGAATTTGAAGATATTAAGACTGAAGAAAAGAAATTAAAGTTGAGAGGGAATTTAGTGAGGAAATTAAAAAGAAAATAAAAGATAACGTATGAAAACGATTAATGATAAAAATTATAAAGGAATCAAGCGTGAAAAAAAATGATATGAAAGATTTGCCAAGATAAAACAAAGAAGGTTGGAAACGAGTTGTTTAATAAATTATTTAAATTCAATTAATTTTTAAACAGCCTATTAATACAAGTTATTGTTTCTTGATCATAATTGTCGAATTGTTCAACGTTATCATCGTAATTTGTAAGTCATATGATAATATAAATAATTTTTATATATTCCACGATCGTTTATAATTAAATAAAAAATTTTTAACGAAACGATAAACGAAAGCGACAAAGTACAATCAAATGTATCGATTTATTTAATATTAAATCAATTAATTTACAAAAAGTACAATAAAGAAATGTTTTAATAATTCCAAATTAAAATAAATGAGGTAAGTTATCAATATATGATTATTTCTCCAAAGAAATTTAAAGTACAAGCTGCAAGTCTATTTCTAAAATATCTTCGATGTTGTCTTATTAATATATTTTCATAATGTTCATTTTTCAATTTTTTCAATAAATTTGGCCAAGGATCAGTATCCATAAAAGGAGTATTTAATGTAGATTGAGCTTTTTTATATGTAGGTTGGGCTAAAATATGCTTATTAATATAAATTTTTTTACCAGTATCATCTCTAATACTTTCAAGTGTTTAGCTATTTGGTCTAAATCATCTTTTTCTTTTTAAACAACCAATTTAATCTATTCTCATCATTTTTCCTATGTTTTATAGCATCTTCAATCTTATTATTTGCGATGGTTTGTTTATGAAAAATCCAATTCCCAAGTTCTTCGTCTGGAATTTAAAGGCATTCATAAAGAGTTGAAATTAATTCAAAACTCCAATATACACGCTTTTTAATGTTACGTGATGTAACTAAATATTCATAAGGTAAAATCAGCGATAAATCAACCGCATCCCTTGGCCACACGGGAATAGTAATGCTCTAAGTAAATAGAATTTGATTGGACGGTTTTTTTGTTTGTTAACAAGTTAACATTAAACATGGCAGGGAGCTATAGTCATAGTATAATTAGAACTGTAATAATTCTGACTTTTTTTTTAATTAAGTTGGTTTATACTACCATACAGTATCATAATTATTATGATAAATAGTTTTTAAGATTTAAAGAGAATTTCTAAATTTTAACTGGTGGAAAAATTACTGGTAGATCATGTGATTGTGTATTAAATATTCATGTGATTTATTATGATGATGCAATTTCATTTGGCTCGCTTCGCTCGCCGGGCTTTTCTAGCCAAACCATAACTTTCACTTTATTTGCAAAATTTTTGATTATATTTAACATATCTATAAAAAAAAATGAGAAATTACTCTTAACTAGCTATTAACATAATTTTTTTCTCATTTGGTAAAGGATGATCATTTTCGGTTTATTTTGCTTGTTAATCATTTTTGGCTTAGTTATTTCACTTGTTAATCATTTTAAGGTTAATTATCTTGATTGTTGTTTATTTTTTGGTTTAAAAATAAAAAAATATATATATCAGAATATGTGATTAACTTTAAATAACAATACAGAAAGATTGTTTATTACTTGATAAAGCATTTATTTAATATTTACTATCATCATTTTTGGAATTACGGCTCTGGAAAAAAATTTTTCATGATTATATTGTAATAAAACAATTCTACTATCCGATTGTTGATCATTTTTAGTTCTGGAAAATTATGATAACTGAATATCATAATAATAAGACAATGATAATGAAATTTTACCATTTAGTTGTTGTTTATTGTTTTGTTTCAAAATAAAAAATTACTTGATATAACATTTATTTAATTTTATCATCCAATTGTTGAGAAAAAAAATTTTATGATAACATTATAATAAAACAACAATCTTATTATCTGATTGTTAATCATTTTTAGAATTACTACCCTGAAAAAATTTTCATGATAGCATTATAACTAAAGTTGCCTGCCAAAACTCTACAGGCTATTGTCGAAATGTCGAAACTAAAACCTGTAGAAATGCCGAAATGCCGAAATAGTTTCGACATGTCAAAATTGTCAAAACCTAAAAATATTACGTTTCACGTAATAACTCGGCGTCCAATGATCGTAGAAAGATGCACCATAGCTCGTTGGAATCGTCTCATAACGACGAGTCGAATGGTGGGTAGATCGTCTTTCTACGATCACTGGATGCCGAGATATTGAGCGAAACGTCAAAAATCAGCATTTTGTATTTTGCGATACTGCGCCATTTGACGTTTCACTTAATAACTCGGCATCCAATGATCGTAGAAAGATGCACCATAGCTCGTTGGAATCGTCTCATATCGACGAGTCGAATGGTGGTTAAATCATCTTTCTACGATCATTGGATGCCGAGATAATAGACGAAACGTCAAACGGCGCAGTAGCGCAAAATACAAAATGCCGATTTTTGACGTTTCGCTCAATATCTCGGCATCCAGTGATCGTAGAAAGACGATTAGCAACCATTCGACTCGTCGTTATGAGACGATTCCAACGAGCTATGGTGCATCTTTCTACGATCACTGGATGCCGAGTTATTAAGTGAAACGTCAAATGGCGCAGTATCGCAAAATACAAAATGCCGATTTTTGACGTTTCGCTTAATATCTCGGCATCCAGTGATCGTAGAAAGACGATTTAGCCACCATTCGACTCGTCGTTATGAGACGATTCCAACGAGCTATGGTGCATCTTTCTACGATCATTGGATGCCGAGTTATTAAGTGAAACGTCAAATGGCGCAGTATCGCAAAATACAAAATGCCGATTTTTGACGTTTCGCTTAATATCTCGGCATCCAGTGATCGTAGAAAGACGATTTAGCCACCATTCGACTCGTCGTTATGAGACGATTCCAACGAGCTATGGTGCATCTTTCTACGATCATTGGATGCCGAGTTATTAAGTGAAACGTCAAATGGCGCAGTATCGCAAAATACAAAATGCCGATTTTTGACGTTTCGCTTAATATCTCGGCATCCAGTGATCGTAGAAAGACGATTTAGCCACCATTCGACTCGTCGTTATGAGACGATTCCAACGAGCTATAGTGCATCTTTCTATGATCATTGGACGCGGAGTTATTACGTGAAATGTAATATTTTTAGGTTTCGACAATTTTGACATGTCAAAATAGTTTTGACAATTTTGACATGCCGAAACTCCCTAATTTCGGCAGGGAACTTTAATTATAATGATAATGTAATGACGACGATAATGAAAATTTACCATTTGATTATTGTTTATTTTTTGGTTCAAAATAAAAAAAAAATGTATCTATATTTAAATAAGTAATACAAACAAATTGTTTATTTACATAATATTAAAATTTGTCATCCGGTTGTTGATCATTTTTGGCTAACAAAAAAATTATTCAGTTTTCACATGATTTGCTAAAAATTTTATCCCATAATTTTTAAGCAAGAAAGATCATTCTATATAAGTGCAATATCACCCTATGGGTGGGTGGGTGGCGCGTCACGTTATTGTTATGACTTGAAATGATTGACATGTCATGATAGGTTAACGTTAACTTAACGTTAACATAAGATTAGTTTTTGAGTGATTTCCATTTTAAGATGCTGATCCCCCATCTTTGGTATTGATTTGCTGATTATATAAATACATTTCAAATCAAGCTTTTCTATTTTAGTACGATCGGCAACCAACAAATCTTTTAGTGTTTTAATTATATATAATATAAATAATATGAATCCACTTACATCTTAACTCTACCTTGTAAAACATTTAGTACAAAGCCTAACCCGAAAACCGATAAAATTTTGGTATCTCCTGATCACTTTTTACAAATTTGACATCTTTTTTTCAATCAAGGCTAATTTAATAAAAGAAATTTCATCCATTCCTTCGGGTGGATCTAACTTCATATGTTCATCAAGATTCAACCTCGAATTATGCCAAATATCCCGTGTAATATAAGAAGTTGTTGAATTTGACCAAATAATGAAATTGTCTAATACGTACGTTAAAGTGTGTAAATCATAAGGTGGTAAATTATTACATAAGGTTTTTGAGAAGGAGCGGAGGAAATGTTTTCATGTGAAGAAATAATTAGGGGAACAATTTTATGTTTATGGTATATACAATATGTTTGTTAAAACCTTGTAGGAAAATAAATCAACAACAGAACAACAAATATATCTCGTACTATCTTTCGTTTTAATTAAGATAATTAAGGAGAAAGTTATGAAAAAATAATTTTTGAAAAAAGAAAAATAATTTTCACTATATATATAGTGATCATTGCAGAAGTGTAAATGGCTGAGTTATACTTTTTATATAATGGTGTTTTTTTTCAAGAGTGGTTATACGTAAAGTAGCGGTATGTAAATCTCCGCGAAGAAAACAATATTCATATTAATAATCTAATTCCGAATAAAAAACAATATTCATATTGATTTAATTCCGCTGAAGATTCAATGGAAATAATAGGAATAATAGAAAAACTGAGCGTAATAGTCGAGGAAGAAGACAGGTGATTGCTGATTGCTGATCTGCTTTCAATAAAATCCCATTTTAGAGGTTTCGCAGATTTCAAGACCATTAAAGGATATTGCATTGATTACTGAACCAAGAATTAAAACAATTAAAACAGGAAATCATAAATAATTATCGTTTAGCCTAATAAGATCATATGGATTTTCATTGACCGATATTTTTAAGGATTCTGATATGCGGACTGTGTTGCCAGTTACAACAGCATCAAAATGGTAATGGATAAACGAAACCATATTCTAGGTGGTCATCATAACTTTATTACTTACCAGCTGATAGTGCCGCAACATCACGCTAAATTTAATCCGAACTAAAAAAATAAATTTTTTTAGGTTCAAAAAATCGAAAGGGAATAAATATTTAAACATGACAGTTCAATAAACCGAAAAAAATACTAGTTTGAATAATAGAAAATAATAAAAGAAAGTAATAATTATCAGGATAATCAAAAAAAAAAATAATATATTTGAATTTACAAAATTTCTTTGTTTTCTGTTCAACATATTGGATGTCCATGTGGTTTAATTTTAATTATAACTTTTAAGAGCAAAGAAAATTAAAAGTCGCATAATCATATTATTTATGTTTTACTAGTTGACCACCCAAATTCGTATAATCTTTAATGTGATTTACGTTAAAAGAAGCTACAAAATAAATTGAATTATTAAATGATCCAAAATTTAAAAATAATTCAGTTTTTGTACAACTGTAGCAATATACTAAGAAGCTTGGACTAAAGTCACTATTTCTAAGAACCCGTGAAAGTACAAGGTACAATGTGAGTAGTCTTATTGACGAGAAAAATTACTTCAAATGAGAACAAACAGCAGAAACCTTTCTTTCCCAAATACAGATTACTGCAATACTACCATGATGTTTACTAAAGTGTCCACTTCTACATTGCGAAATAATGCCCTTCAAATATTTTGACACAACTCTAACTCATCTCGTATAGAGTATATGTCCCATGATTTAGAGATCCATATTCCTGGGAACGTTTCATCAAATGAGGAGCAAGTTTGGATACTAACTTGTCTATATCTGAATTTAGTGCAACGTTTTCCGGTAAAGCCAAACGACCTCGAATCGTACAACCTCTAAGTAATGTTCCTATCGAGTCTACACTTAATTCCTGGTCACATTCCACGTCAAGTAAACGCAAAACAGGACAATTTTGCGCAATGGTATTTATGACAGAAGTAGTCATATTGCGATAATGAAGTACTAAGTCTTCTACCTTTCTGCATGACTCGATAAGAGCGATAACAGGCTCATCGGTTAGAATTTTACTACAAACATCTAGAGCTCTCAATTGTGGACAAGATTCAGTGATAACAGACATAGTCTTGTCACTAACATTGCATTCTGGTATCAGGAGGGTCTCAATTTGTGTACAACACCGAAGTAGAGCAACAATCGCATTTTCGGTGATGGTGTTGCAGCAAATCAATCCTAACTTTTTTAGGTTTGGACAAGAGTTTGCTATGTATTCTATGGACTTGTTTGTTATATACTCGCAGTTATCGAGATCAATGGCTTGTGCTCGGTACACGATTGTGTTAATGATTTGATGCCTGCATCTGAAATGGGACAGCTATCACCACCCAAGTCTAATGACAGAAGATGAGGATATGTTTTCGCAATCAATTCTAGTGAATCATCAGTTACGCCATCACACGAGGATAATCTTATGCAACGAAGGGAGGGACACGAGATTGTTATAATTTTGACCAGTTCATCGTCCACTATATCGCTTATAGCCAATACCCTTAAGCTGTGGCACGCACTAATGAGCAACTTTAAGCTGGCAATACCATATGAAGTAAAAAGAGCGGCCGTTTGAATGTTAAGAGAATAGAGATAAGAAGGAAAAACCGCCTTTTGCTGACAAAATTGTTTCGTTAAAATACGGTAGGATAGTGCATTTACCATCCATGCATGATTCTTATCTGTGAGTCGAAGATGAATCTTGGCGTGAGGTGCGTTAATGATAGGACAATCACTTGCATGAAAGTGTTTCATTCCACAAAGAATCGCTATTCTAGCGACATAAAACGTATCATTTTCTTCCACCGGAACTTCTACATCATTATACCATGAGTTGATTACCGTTTCATCGAAATCCCATGCCTTTAAAATTTTTCTCACATTCTCTGCGGATATAATCCGAACTGTAGCTGAATCGTGAAGGCTTTGTATAATGATGTCGTCTCATTATTATAATTGCTGGCCTTGTTTTTCTTTGAGTTTTCCCACTAATTTCATGATACTCGTCGCATGTCCCATTTTTATTTTAATCGGATCGCTAATACGCTCCATTCTAGTTAACAAAAGAAAAGACACCATCAATTTCTTGATCATAAATTTTTCTAATCTCCTCGTATATTGAACAGCTTATATACTTCTCAAGATATTGTTTAACATGATCAGGAGACCACTCCTTAACGTCGTTGGGAGTTCATCGGTCATCATTAGGCATCCTATTTTTTTGGCTTTAGCCTTCCTTTGGAATAAAATAACTGTCTACTAATTATATTCGAAAAAATAATCGTAACCGAAATTAATTTATATAGACAAGCTGTTCCTCCTTATCATTATATTAATAATAAACTGAGTCCAATGAAAACGAAACGGACCCAAAAATTGATTGATGAAATTTTATTACGGTGTTTAAGAATCTAATATACACTTTATTGTTACTCATATCTTAACCAGTGATGGTACGGTCCATTGACTTAAGAGGAGAGATCAAAACAAAAAATAATGCTATCCTTTCTTCGTTTGCACCTTTGGATAGCAATATCGTCAACGATGATGAGGTTATTTTTAAAATCCTATTCTGAGTGAAAATAACGATTAACGAATGTTGAGATGAGCCGACATACCCAGAGGAGGCTTTTACTCATCTTATTGTTTCTATACTACTTCTATCCATATATAAAAAATTAGTAATCGTAAGCAGTTGGAGATAACCGGAGCAGTTAATCAGAGGCATAACAGGGTCGACAATCAAGAGGCGATCCGTTATTCACTTTTTGCTATCGAAATCTACTAAAAGAAATTAACAGGTGGTGTTAATTAACGTGACCAAATAGTTAGTTTATAGTGAAATGACGAAATATTAACAGAGTTCACCTGCGCTTTATGTTAGTGCATCCAATAATCCTAAAAATTTCAGGTTCGTTTTTTAGAAACATTCAATGATCTCAATAAGTGATGTATTCTCACCCGAATTTATTTTTTGTTACAATCTCATTATCATAGGGACTTCTCGACCACCCCAGACCACATACTCTAATAGTATGATAGTTAAGATATAATTACTAAAAAATATCGAAAAAGGGTCAAATGCCTATTATATTGAGAATCTTTGGTTTCTTTTATCTCGTTATACGCCTAGTCCGCTTGTTCCTCACTGTAGACGAATTAGAGAGTATTGAAATTATTAAAACCTCTCATTTCACAGATACATTTCCTGAGAAGTAAAACTGTGAATATGTTTAAGTTGATCAAACTTGACGCCTTTGAAAATAATACATAATTACGAGAGCTTTATCAAATCAAATAAATCAACCATATCTGTAACATAATAATATAGATTTTATCCAAATTATCTATGAATTGAATTTTTTTTACGCCATGCTGTAATTGCTGCATATACAATAAAAAAAAAGCAAATTTTTTTTATAGATATATTATTTACATCATCAAAATAAAGAAAAAATTGACGTAACGACCTTTTCCGAAATCATATTTTTTGATTGTATTAAAATTATTCGTTCGTGAGAATTGGTTTCAATAAAAAATTTTTTCGTTGGCCCAGAAATGCTGTATAAGGAATAGAAACTAAAAAATATTTTCTTATAAGAAAGTAATTTTAAATATTCTTAAAATAATAACTAATGTTTTTTATTTGATCAAATCAAATAAATGAAATAATTCAAATAATACAATTGTTTTTTTTTCGGAAATATTGCTAAATCAGTTAAAATGATGTAATGCATATTAATGAAATTTTTTTATAAGGTATCACATTCGGCGGATATTATTAATAATGATGGTGTTATTATTATAGAATTTAATAATTGTAAATAATAAGTGCGAGTAATGAGTAATTCCCCTGTACTGATCATATTAATTTTATCGAAGTATATATTGTATTCCGTCATCCAGTTAAGAGTCTATGATCAAGAGTCTATTTAAAAAGGTATATATATAACCTTTTTTTTACGGAAATATTTTACATTTTTTACGGAAATATTTTACAAAATTTTTCAAAATTTACATTTTTCAGTTTACGGAAATATTTTTACAACTTTTTAAGGAAATAATTTTACAACCTCTACAACATGTACAGAATTGCTCAACTTGCATCTAAGATACCCAAGACCGAATGTATCAGAAAATTCTCCAGTAACTCCACGACTAATGTAGCTGGTAAGGGATAATGATGTTTTAGTTAGTAAGTTTATTAAGGGTATATAACTTATTTTTTACTATGATATATAAAAATTGAAGAGGTTAAACCTATTCGAGATTTTATCAAATCTGAAGATTTTAAGGCTTTTACCCGCGTTACTGGAGTTGCAACGTTTACTGCTGGTGTTATTTTCGTTAATAGTGCGATGATAAACCACTCAGTTGCTCCTATTGAGAAGGTGAAAAAGTTTTAGCGATTATTATCTCAATAAATCTCATAAATGCAAAGTCACTAAATTTAAATATTTTCATTTAAATCTAGAAAATCGATGGTCTCAGCAAGGAGGTTAACGAAGTCAAAAACGAGGTTAACAAAGTCAAAAACGAAGTTAACTACATTAAAGGGTTCCTCAAAACCGATTATAACAAGATCAGCGATAAAGGTGATAAAGAAAAATAAAAAAAGAACACCACCTACTCCCATTTCCGCATGTTTTAATAAAAAACAAATGTGATTAAAAATAAGAAATATTTTGTACCAGCAACATAAAGAAAATTTAAATAAAATAATAATGATAATGAAATAGGATCGTAGTTTCATTCTTATAAAATTTATGTATCTCTCTCTTTTGCTAAAATAATCGTAATAAAAAATCAGAAATCTCAGTTTGTCAAAAATACATATTTTGCAGTATAAAGATGGCATTTTTACTTCTCAGTCATAAAGAGAGTTTCTTTGCTCACTAAAATATTTATAGCTAACTTGCTCCTATCACTATTTCTAACTACGAGAATTTTCGAAATAAGACATTATTACAGTAAACATTCCTTAAATTTTTAAACATATGAATTTATTCATTAAGCCATTAATAAAATCTCGTAATTTGTTCAATTTAACAATAAAACTCCTTATTTTTTTATTAATTATTTAATAATAAAACATTATACGCAGTATATTCGGTTATGTGGGGGTATGTAAAAATCTTAGGTTACACATATTTTAAAGAATATAATTGGTTGCACGTGATCAAAATAGGGTAAGTGTCTATAATAAAAAAATATTAGCTAATATATGTCACTGCCCTAATAAATTTCCATACCCACAGCAATTTCCCTCACTTATTGATTCACCATGTCGCGATTAAATTTGTGATGATCGTGATTTCTGAATACTTTCTTACTTTAAGACAACTAAAGAAAGTTTATCTAAATTATCACCACTGATAATCGTACAAGATGGGTTTGCAAAATGTTTGTAGAATAAAATCCTGATAAATACGCTAGATTACAGGTTTGCTCACATTCCTGAAGAAACTCGTAAACATATTTATAATCTTCTAGTAAAATCATTAATGCCTAAAATTCTAACAGAAAGAGGCAGGTGAACCTATACAAGTTGAAAATATTAATTGCCACAATTGATGTTTTACTCTGGACGAATTCAACAAATAAAGTAATATAATTACATAAAAAAAAAATAAAATTCGTCAAACCTGAACGAGTTCATCAGTCATAATAACCGGTGGTACGTTTTTAGTGTCCAAATTATTCAGCACCAAGAACCCATTTTCCAGCATGAAGCGTGTTTAAATTATTCTTTTCTCATTCCAGCCCATAAATCCATAACGCCATAAATGAAACACATCTCCAATTCAACATTTCATCGTATCTTAGCTTTTAAAATTTCATTTTCATTTCACTGACATGAATGATGGATGAATTTACAATTCCAAAGCAAGCCATGAAGTAGCTGAAGTTTAAGAATCAGTAGTAATAACTGACCCTTGCACCGAACTTGATTTGGTTTAAAGATAAGACAACTTCATTGTACTTTGTCTGATGCAGTCAGAAATCTTTAATTGATCCTTCCCAAATGAAATCTGAAGTTACAAGATTGGTTTCCCACCATTTATCGTATCGCTGCTCTCTTGGCTACCTCTTTTTTAGGATAATCTTTGCTAAGATCGTAATAGAAAGAATCATTCTTTTAACAATCATATTACTTCTTGCATACCAAAAGAGGCCTATGATTTACGATGGAAATTTCTTCACTTCTCACGTATGGTTCAGCAACAAGTTTGAGCACAAGAATATGTTATTGATCGCTACATTCGAAAAATTTTGCTGGACCCTTATTTGGGATAAATAATACAGTAAAATAAAATTAAATTAAAACAGCGTACTTTTTAATGCCGATCACTTGTCCATAAATTCAACAGAACAAAATATACTTTTTTCTCAACATTTTGCTTAACTATATCATAAATTTTATTAAAAAAAATAGACTCCCCGGCATTCAAGTACATATTCTACTATATACTTACATAGCACTTTCGTCATGACTACAAGAAGAGGAAACACAAAAAGAAACCCCAGTCAAAATCGCGTCCACAGCTTCGGACACTTCAACAATACACAAACGAACAAATAGCTAAAGACACTTACGCCTCTGATGAAAATTCAGATCACCCTCAAATTAAGCAACGTAAAACAGAAGACACTACAGAGCTTACGGAACATATTCTTCCTTCGCACCCGTTATCTTCAGAAAATGCGATACTACTCAAATATCAAATTGATCACGTGATCAACCGATCAAATAATCCTCAAACACCAGAAGTTACGAAAACTTTCATTACAAAAACAGAAAGACACACAAACAAATTACAAGAACTTATAAGAATGGTAAAAACTTGATCTCGACTTCATAAGAAGTAGCGTTCCTTTCAAGCTGAGACATAAGACTACACACTTCTCAATTATACGCTATCTACCAACTCATACACCTTCCCATCTCCTTTAACTGCAAATACACCAAATAAAAATCCTCGTTGCACACCAAACACCTTTGATCTCAACTTCATAAGAATTTAACGTTCCTTCCAAGCCAAGACACTAATACTAATTATAACGCTATCCGTCAACTATAACCTTCCCCATCTTTAACCACAAATACATCAAATAATAAATCTCGTTGCACATCAAACTCAACTTCATCAATAAGGAATTTAACGTTCCTTCTACACCACAAGGCAGAGAAATAATAGAACACATTCAATTATACATTTATCCATCAACTCATATTTTTCCTCATTTTCCCTAACTATACAAGATAAAAAAGAAAAATACATCGAATAATAATCCATGTTACACATCAAACACTCCTGATCTCGTTTCTCCACATCATATAACCAAGGAATAAATAGAACATACTCTATTATATGTTACTCATCAACTCGTACACTTTCCCATCACTTTTAACTACAAATACATCAAATGGTGATCCTCGTCCTACACTAAACACTTGATAACAATTTCATAGAAAATTTAACATTCCTTCCAAGCTAAGACATAAATACTACACATTCAATTATACGCTACTATCAACTACCCTAACTACGCAATATAAGAAAGAAAAAATACATCAGATTATATTTCTCATTACACACAAAACACTCTTGATCACAATAAGGTATTAAACCTTCATTACTATAACAATGAAGGCACGGAAGATATTGCATCAGCAGCTTTTATAAAAGAACCTACAGTTGCAAATTTCCTTAAAATAACTTTTTGGTAACGACTAGCGAGTTCAAGACGATGAGTTTCACAATTGGCTTCTCCAATGAGTTCATTCACGCTTGTTAATTGAATTTATAAATTCTCCCTTCTTGCAATTGTCATAATTCTTGATCTGGCTTGTTCATTTGAGATATTCCGAACTGAAAGTTCGTTAGAACTAGTTAGAACCAGTTAGAACTGGTTAAACTCCCAAGACTCAATAATCAAAAGCCTCTAAATCTAAAACTTCTATTAAGAAACTTTCTAATGCAATCCCCTGCCTCATCAAAGACCGCACAATAATTGACAGAACATATCACAAAGATCTCAGAGATTTCGTGTAATTAAAATCTCTTGAAAGATTTGGAAAAAATAGACATCATCAAATACGAAAATATGTTGTTCGACATATTTCGTCAAGTCAAATTTATTAAATCTGAAAGTATTTCAGTAATAGTACAGTCAGACCTCCATATATCAAAGACCACACAGAGCGTGCATCGTTCAATACAATTTATTGTGTTAGATTTATTAAATCCAAAAGCATGAATACAGTCAAACCTCCACATAATCACTCTATATAAGAACGCCTCCTTATAAGCACTTAATTTTAATAATTGGGAATAATTGGGATTCTGTTATTAATCACTTAAGTTTTCACACTGCTGAACAATCAACCTAGTTAGAATAAGAGCGTCAACTACGAAATTATAGAAATTTTTTTTGTTCATTAGAAGGTGAAAACAACGTGAAGAAAGTTATCAAATTAAGTACGCGACTACGTGAATTTCTATTCATGCACGATGCCTAAACTGTATAGATAAATTTCACGTGATCATATAAACCGTGCCTACAATCAGGTGCTAGCCAAATTAACACAAGAACTTACATAATACGATGTATGCAAAAATCATAGCTTTCACACTTTTTTAACTGCAACTCTTAAAAAATTCACACAATTAACATGGAGTAAGTTTTTTTTAGGTCTATTTTAAAAGAAATTTTTATATGTATTTAGCATTTTCTAACCTTTAGTGATTTTTTTTAGTGAAATTCTTTTAAGCTTTGATTTAGCAAAAATAGTTCTCTGATTTCTCTTTGCTATAATGATACCAGCAATATCTGCATTCACAAGTTCCAATAATATAACTTTTGACCGACTATTTGACATTATCTCTATTCATAATAGAAAAACTTAGTCCCTTTTAACAATGACATAATTAATGTAATTAATATGTAATCACATATTTTTTATTGATCAAAATGTAAAGAAATTCAATTGAAACTTTTTTCTCAACCATTAATATGTTCGCTCATATCATGACAAGAGAATGAAATAGTCAACTTACCGATAGTGTGATTTCAATCCAAAACAATATATAATTTTGAGGGAAAGGTATTTGGTATTTGGTAACGAGCTACTAGGCTGTGAGCGAAAATCTGATGGAACATTCGCAAAGACAGCATGCTATTTTTTATATAGAATTATGTTCTATCCATATTTAGACCAGGAAATAAAGAATATATCTGCGAGAAAAGTTACTTTTTAGCCTTTTATTGCTATCACGAAAGGATAATGACGTGAAGATACCATTACTTAAACGCCTCTAAGTCGGCCTCCTTGCTATGAAGATTTTTTTTTTACCTGACTTATTACTAGTTGTATAAAAATAGAGTTTTTCTTTACGTTGTCACATATTCCTTATTAAGCCTTATTATTAAATTGGACGAAAATATGATGAAACAAATAATGGTGATGACATAAAGTAGATCAATGATGAATATTTATAATTTGAGGCCTCGTTGAGTATTTACAAGTAAGTCAAATTTTTAATTGATACTTGCTGGATTATTGTACAAAATTCCTCTGCGTTAGTAGTAATTTCTCTCATTGACAAATCACACTTTATTCATTTGGATCGGATAGTAACATTGTTGAATATCAATTACAGCAACAAATACGTTTAAGTAGAACAACTTTCAATGACCGGTTACCAATTTGTGAAAACTCAACCGCTACGTGTCTTACAGCCATTTCAAAATGGAAAGCATGAACTTAGTGAAATCAATAATAAGACGTAATGACCATATGATTTCATAAGCTCTAAGATATGATGGTCTAAAACTCACTTCTACAGATCTTGATCAAGCATTTTACCATGTATCTTCATGAAGATAATTTAAATATTTATTTTATGCTAAACCTTTGGACAATTGATTCAGTAATACGTGTTCAGGATCCTAATCATGCTAGGAAATTGCTGTTAAGACTGATCCTTATTTAGCGCAACATCAGTTCGATATTAGTTTTCTTTAACTAATTAATCACCGTTTAAGAATGATGGATGATATTGCAGCATATAGAACTTTTCTTCAAGAGAGAATCAATAAAGATTTGTAGCAAGTTAATCACCAGCCCTCCCAAACTAGAGCACAATAATAAGTGTTATCAAAGATGTCTCACCATCCTTCCCTAGCTCCCTCTATTTTAAACTATTAGCTAAAAGATAGAATGTACCCTCTGTCTGTATTCCCATCACACTGAAAACAATGTTTAAATAATAATAAAGAAATTCAATCAGGTATCGAAACGAACTCTTGATTTATCTTTTTAGTGAGCAATTTATTTTTATTAGAACTAAATAGAATTTGATTTATTAATATTATTATATTTATATTATTAGGTAACTACGATTATAGTCAGAAACGAATTGGTGGATCCTCCTTTCTCATTCCACCTTCTATTAATCCTTAATCTTCTACCTCAATACTAACTTCTTTATCGTCATACCAACTACAACTCATATCACACACATTTCTTGTAATCCTTTTATACTTTTTTAAATTTTATTACATATATTTTTATATTCCTATAAAACTTTTTCACTCCTTTTTAATATTTGACGCCTCTAACAATTTCTAAAACAAGTAGAAATTGAAGAAAATAAAGTAGAAATTTTAAGAAGAGGATCAAGTATTAAAAACACATCGGAAAAAAATCAAATATCAGATGAAAGTGAGACACCTGAAAAAGTACCAAGTTCTGAAATACTAAATGAGAAGGAAGAAATTGAAGTCGAGTTTAGACTAATTTTGAAGATCTGGGATAAATAGTGATGAGGAGAAAGACATAAATATAGAGGGGTTTACGACTTCATCTGGTAATAACAATGTGTATCGATAATTTAACGTGTTTCAAATTACGCAAAAATTTATTTCAAATGATATTCAATTGGAATTAATTAATCTATACTATAACCTTATACAAATTATGGTAATTCAAAATTATCGTAAAATTTTAGTCAAATATGTGGTGCGTTCTTACCTTATTGAAAAATATTTGGTTGTACATTATTTGAATTTTTTTATTATTACAATTTATATGATATTAATTGTCAAGCAAGCATTTAAAATGATTATATTCAACTTGTATTATTACCACTTGGATTTTTGGTTCTCGATGATGGATTTTGGAATTAGCCATTTCATTCCTTTTTACATTCCTTTATATTTCCTTATATTTATACACAATTTATGTATCCAAATATCATTTGCAATATTGTATGGCGCTTTCTTGATCAATATGCCTCCACGGAGAGTTTTGTTAAACGAAAATTTTTTATTCGGATATAAGTTTGGAGCTGATGGCTCATGTTTTTTCAAATACCGTATGTTGTCAATACTCAATAGCATTCAAATCATGTATACTGAAAATATTATTATAAAAAATTATTTATTAATATAATCTTTTAAATTTTATTACAGACTATCTTGACATGACTGATGTCTGCTACAGCGACAACTGCTGTTATATTTTAGTTAAATTTCGGATCATTGGGCACATTTCAATAGGCCATTTAGGAAAGATTGTTGATATTTGATATCTACTGGTGAATTGTCAACCATCAAATTTCGGTGTAGTGTGTGCAATTTGAAAGTTTCATTTATCTTACAATGGAATAAGATCCAGTTTGGTTTTTTTAATTGCCGATGTGTAAATCCTTATTTTCTGGAGCGAAGAGAAGGGCTATCTCTGGAGACAAGTTTGTTTATCCCCTGCAATGCGTCCTTTCACAAAAATCATCACTATTTCCTTTTTTTTAAATCCTCAAATCATGTTATTTCCTTTTTTTTTTATAACGAACATGCATATCGATGGACTTTGATGGTTTCCCATTTTCCTAGTTTCTATTTCGGCTTACTAGAAAAAAAAATTTTGATACGTGATGTAATTTTCGACATAGACTTGTGTACATTAATATCACTTAAAACAATTTTTGTACTTTGAGGATATATTATAATTCTTAGGACTGAGGTTGAAAAACTTGTGAGTTTGGGAGATGTGTCGAGTGGACATTTGAGAATTTTATGTAGAAGGCTGTTAGAAACAAATTACCAATCCTTTGAAATCAAAGTAAAGTCGGTACGAATTGCATTTAAATATTTTTATTTGATATTATTATAGAATATTCTAATTACTACTTTTAAAAAGTATTTTGGAGAGTAGTCCTTCGTTATCAAAATTACTCCCAACACTACATGAATTGCAAAAAAAATAATTGTAATGGAAAAAAAGAAAAGGATAAAGCAAAATCTTAAGATCACGATATACACGTTCTCAAACGAGATATATTGGGGATCATAAAGCAATAATAGAACTAACACACACAAATCTTTAGAAGTACAGATGGATGTGGGAGAAATTAAATGTTTATTGTCCAATCTATAAAAGATTTAAGAGTCAAAGTTTGAATATTAAGGATGAATAGATATAAGATGTACTTAGTTAAATTTCCATTTGATTCATTGGTTGTGTATCGTAGAATATGAAGATTAGTGAATAAATTGATTTATTATTTACTTACTGTATATATCGCCTAATTACTAGAACAAAATTTTATTTTCAAAATTTTTTTGTTATCTTATGCAGTAGATGTTTATATAATGTTAAAAAATCATTAATCGAGCGCATACTATTTTTTTTAAAAAAAAATTCAATATATTTAATATATTGCAAATTAATAAATTAATTAAATTAATGCATAAATACTATCCATAATATTCGAACGGTAAAACCTTAGAAAATAAACTAATTAATTTTTGAAGGCTTACTTTTTATTGGTTGATTTTCATTGTTAGATTTGTATATAATAGGTATATAAAAAAATTGTATTTCATTTATTAACTGTTTTAAATAAAATGTACATTTATTCTGCTCTCTTATTTATAAAAAAAAGAATTTAACCAACATATTTTAATAAAAATAAAATAAAATAAAAAATCAATTATAAAAAAAAAATAAATCATTATATTAATTTAATAAAAAGTAAATTTTGCTCCTATTTAAATCCTTTTTATGATTTGTTGCAGATGGAGGACGTGGAGGCGGTTCTTTTGGAAAGGGGATGTTCAATTTAAAGTTAAATGTACCACTTCTCAATAAATAAATTTCATAAACGCGATCAGCTATCTCTTTATATACATTCTTTTCCTCAAGTGTTGCATTGTTCCATAATATACTTGCTGCTTTGCAAATTACACGCATATTATGGTTTCCTTTACAATTTGATTCTTTGTATACATTCCTTCTGCATATCAGAAATGAATTAAAAGGCTTTTTTTTGGAATCAATTGGAGGAACGAATGACTCTGGATTATTAAATAATGGCGGGAAAATGTTTCTTCTGTTCAATTTGTTCATTAATGTAACGGCCAAATTTTCCACCGGAATTACACCTTTTGACATGTTTATTAAAATTAGAGAAAATGTTTTTGAAATTTTAATTTTTTTTCTTTTTTGGATAAAAAAAAAAGAGGTAATATTTCTTTTTTTTTGCAAAACATGAAATAAATTTAAGCGCTTATATATGTTTTTTTTTACATTAAATGATTTGTAGGATTTATAACTCCGTCTACGTGTATTATGATTTGGCTGATTTTGATTAGATGAAAAATTGCATGATTATAAACTTTAAACAGTAACCAAAAATGGTTATTCATTCCAAAAACAAAAAATTCTTTTGTTGCCGATCCTAAAGAAATATAGAAAATACTTTTTTAAAAGTTACAATTCTAGATTTATTTAACGTAGCTGTTGTTATTGCATGATGCATTCATAAAATGTCCTCACCTCATTTGTGAATATTGAATCCTTTCATAAAATCACCCTATAATATTAGAGATTTATGAGATACCTTTCCTAATTGTTGATATACATTCAAATTTCAAAAACAATTGATAAGCTCTGCAGATCCTGCGTAACATGATCTTTGGTTGAGACCAATCACTTGACATTTCCTTTTTCGCGTTTTTAACAAACTTGATGGAAAAAAAGGTTCCATAAGTTTGTTCCAAACATCTAAACAATTACGCAACAAAAAAATGCAGTGAAACAATATGACTATTGGGGGCTTATTTAATGAGACTTTTTTAAGATATGAAATTCTGTAAAAAGAACGTTAAAAAAACAAATATTCTTTTTTTTTTCTTTCGTTATTGTTGTTATTGTTAAAAAATATGTTATTTAATTAAATGAGTAGATGTGATTTATTAAAAAATATTCCATTTTAATGCATGTTGGCGTTTTAAAATAAAAATAAATATTTTTAAAATATTTTTATTAAAAGAAAATATTAAAAATGGTCAATATGAACAAATTTAGATAAATTATTTCTTTTTATTTCCTTAAAAAAATTTAAATACTGTAAAAATAGCTCGAGTAGATAGTTAAGTAATATGATCATGGTCACGAAATCAAGCCGGAGTTTATGACAATTTTAAAAAATATGATTTAAATAAACTCTATTATAATTATAGCTTATGCAGTTATAACGAAATTTGTATTTATTTTATTTATTTTGTATTTTGAAATTATATAATATACTGTATATAACTGCTGATCCATGAGATATGTGGTCAATAATTTCTGTCATCTATCAAACAAATAAATATACGAGTTTCGCATGATATGATCAATTCAAAATTTTTGATACATTAACGAAAGAAAGATTTGGGTATAAAAGAATTTAAAAAAGTTAGAAAGTAACTATAGAAGAAAAAATTGCCGTACTTAAACCGTCTGTATTTTGACATTATATGAAATTCTTATGAATAGTTGCTTTCTTTAATTGAAGATTTAACATTTTAAAAAGAATCGTATGTTACATATATATGAACTTTTTATCGCTTAGTTTTAAAATTTATTTAAATAATGATTATAGGTGACTACAGAACATTCGTATATACTCGATATAAAACAGGTATATACAGTACAGTATTTTGCGATTTAAAAGGATACAAATAAAATATTTCATATACTTTCGGCATAATAATAATTACTTTTGAAACTTTGGTAATTGGTACAGCGATAAAATTTATTACGCAGCTGTTAAAGAACTTGGAACGAATTATGCTGCGCTCTGTACATTATGAAATCAGCTGTAAAGACTCCGGTCTCACTGGATATCAGTGTAGGACCGCAGTCTTCAGGTCCTTTTATCACATAATGGTTTAAACCGTGTTTAAATGCCAAAATTGTTTTAGACCTAAATTCTCCCTTCCCACACTTAGTCAAATATGGTCAACCTGTACGACCGAAAAATTGTTTAACAGTAATTCACGATATGATGAATACTCATCATATTAATCATTTCTTTTGCATAAATTTTTTACTAATAATTCTATTTTTTCGAAGTACCTATATCGTCATTATATGCCACTGATCAAATCGATCATACAATTATGTAATAGCTGATCACACGGCAGGTCTGTGTGATGTGATGGGGATTTTCTCACATGTACTAGGTATACTAGGCTTTGGTATTTTTTTCCCAAATAAGGCTTTGGTTTTTGCTCTTGTCCTCACTTACACCAGTTTCACCAGTTTGCACCAATAAAATTTCGCAAAAGTACTATATAAGAAATATGTCTATCACTTTACTCTGTCTCGTCAAAGGAAATACACTCGCGAACGCCTTTCCTGTTGATATATTATTAAGGCAGAAAACAAAATGACTTTGCTTGTGACGCAGACAAGCTCAAGCTATGGAAAAAGGAAATTCGTGACGATCAGGACGATCTTTTAAGTAATCTCTCACTACAAAACTCCTTGCAACAAGAGAAATAGGAGACTACTGGATTGAGAAACCGTCTAAGAGGCATATTCACGTCATAGTTGAGTCACCCGGAATTTTTGACCAGATTCGCGAAAGATTCAAGAAGGTTGTCATTTCAACTATCTACAAGGTTATTATTTTTGATCTTTTATTTACTTATTTCTTTTAAATAAGGTTATGCTAAGATGGTTAATATATGTGAAAAGGCATGTGGTCCATCGACTGGAGGCGTTCCTTCTGTCTTTGCGGAAAATCAAAGAATAAACTCCACAATATTTATGGGCAGACCCATTGATCAAACCGGTCCTCCTATTGTTCTCTTCCATGATGACTTTGGCCAATTTATTAACGATTTTGCAATTTAATAATCCAACATAATGTGTTTTCAATCGCTCAGAAACTAATGGCCACTGCATCACAATTTTTCAACGATGAAAATGCTCGTAATCAAACTATGAAAACGGAGCTGGGAAGTCTCTTTGGAGAACCCTTAGTGTCTGACATATGGCATAGATAAAAATAAAAAATCTAGTGATGGCGTCTTGGTAACTTATGACGGGGTTCAAATTTGCTGTCGGTTAATATTTGAAGGGAAAAAAGGAACTGTGTGCGACTAATACTGAGCAGACTAGCTTATATTATCACGGTTATTGGTCCCAGATCGATGTATGTGATTTTTCAATGGTTTGTTATTACTTATTATCTTATTATTCCGTTAAACTTACATCTTTTTTTTTTGTGGCATTTTCTTTAATGCTTGCTAATAAACAGTCCAAAAAGATCGGAGACCAGTGCTGTTGTCCCTCATATATGTTGGTCGTTGCAGGGCCTTGGATATTTGGATTTGCCTTTTCGGAGGTATCTATATCGAGTAATAATAGATGTCATATGATGTTGACCTTCTAAACGGATTCACTATGATTGTTATGGATTATATTGATGAAGACCCGTTAGCAAAACAAAAAATCACCAGTATGTCATATAACGCTCGCAAAACCATCATGAAGAATGTGGGACAACACGGCCTTGCATGAACAAAATATTGTGTTTGGTGATCTTCATCGCCCGAATATTATAGTCACCCCAAAAGGAGCGATTCTTGTAGATTTTGAATTGTGCGAAAGATATGATATTGATCGTTACCCTGTTACAATGAGTACTGAAATATCTTGGCCCCAAGGTGCAAATCCTGGTGCTTTACTCATGCAAGTGCATGATGGTAATTGGCTTCAGGTGTTAAAGCATGATCTAAATTTATAATTAGGAAAAAAAATCAATCTATTGAAAGTTTTTATTTATATTAGCATCTATGAAGGTATAGCAAACAATGTAATTAATAAATTTCGGCTATTGGTTATGTTGCATTTGATGCGCTCATATGAAGTAAAATTATGAAGATATGTATTGCTGTTGTATTAAATAAAGTTTTCTAGACGCTAAATAGACGCTTATAGTTTATTGTGATTTTTTACTGTATGCAGTGCAACTGATCTGAAATTAATGTTCGGTTCATTATTCGTGCTGAAATGATTACCGTATGATTCAGAGGATTAAATCCTTTTCCGCGATGATATCAAAATTAAGCCAAGATGTATACTGTAAATATTTTACTGCGCCACTCACATGACATTGTGACGCACATTCTCTAATAATAAAATTTATAGCTGTATATTCATTTAATAAAGTTCTGCCTGATATAAGGACTTTATTTTAAAAATATATTTATGAAAATAAACTTTATAAACCGTAATCTGCATACATTTCTTTGCACTTACAAACATTAATGTATACTAACCCACAGATCGATAACTGATTGCATTTCAGGGATGTTGCAATTGAACAAATTGAACATTATATTGAGATTAAGTGTACTAAATGGCAGACATTGAAGAGATCATTAATTTATATGTGGAAATCCCTTCTCATGAGAAATATTCAGGTCTTCTTAAACAACTGCCCAATCAATAATAAATGAGACATGGAAATGTTTAACAACCGAAAGCGCAATCCACTCTCCGCTATTGATGCCAGCTATGAAGATCATGTAGAGGCAATAGATACTATAAGAAAAAAGATCGAAGCAAATACCATCTCCGAAGGAACTAATACCTTGTCTCGGCTAGATGGATTTGAGAAGCAGTTAGAGGAACGTGAAGCTTTACTTAAACAGAAGGAAAATAATATTAAGAATACTATTGAGGCCCAGGTTGGTGAGGAATGCAAACGTCTAAAAGATGAATAGGATGCTCTTAAGGTTCGCCTAGAGAGTGAATATATTAAATGCTTTGTAGATATGAAACAAACGACATATTCATTTAAGCATCAACTAGAAGACCAGCATAATTCTCGCTCTGCTGACTTGGAGAGGCAATACAAATCTAGGATTTCCACTTTAGAAAAAGCCCTTCTTGAAATAAATGGATAATCCCCAGAAACGTATCACTTTATGATCAAATAGGAGTTGTATTAAAATAAAATTTTATGCGCTTTTGCTGTAATGCAAACATTTTGAAAATGCTCATTGAACTAGAATTTCCTGAATTCCTGGTTATAGATAAATAATTAATCCTTTCAAAGCAATTAAATGAAAGGCTCCTTTGATTGACTTATTGAGAGTAAGAAGTGTATTTTAATTAAATTTTACGAGAGTAATAAAAAGAATGGCCTAATAGAGTTCAAAGGATTTTTTTTTTTTTAATTGGTTAAAACTTTCATTAAGATACGGTGTAGGATAACATCTGCAAGTTTTTAATAAGTACCTTCAAGAATAAATCTTGAATAGAATCGAAAAATAATTAGAAATATAATCATTTACTAGGAGAAGTAAAAAATTGTTATCGGATAATAAAATATACTATATCATTTTTATATGGTTATCTGTTATCATGAAATCTAATCCTCTTTTCATATTAATCATTTCAATCATCTTTAGCCTAATAGCTCTTATATCGCTTATAATTCTCTCAATATTATTATGTATTGATTAGATGTAATATATTGTATATATAGGTAAAACAGTATGGATGCAAAACAAATTGGACAGAGGTACAATTGGAATGGACTCAATTATACGAGCCATAGCAATTTAACTGGAGTGAATGCGACGAAGGTTATTTTGATTGGAATGGAACAAGTGCTCATCGGGGCTTCTCTTTGAATTTACCTGATGATAAAAATATAACAACTTTTTACCTTACTTTTTACCTCGTTTTTTAAGATAAATGACGCGGATCATTTGATAATACTCAGGATATCTGTTGACACTCTCATGGTCACCTTGGTGACTGGACAGTATACCCTTGTCGGCTTGTCCTTAATTTTTCAATTTATTCATGGATATACAAAAGTGTGACGTCTTATATAAATGTCATTTTTAAATCATCGCATAATTAAATTTTATAACTTTATGAAATTTATAATAAACTTGACATACAGTATATCATTCATTTTTTATATTTATTTTTTTTTAGTATAAATGTGTCCTAACATTATTCAAGCATGTTGGCTACGTACAAGAAATATTCTTCTTATGCATGATACTCCATTAAGGATAGGAAAAGAAGGGGAATTTTTAAGTTATTAAGACTGAGGAGAAAGAAATTAAAGTTAAAAGGGAATTTGTAGAGAATGAATTTGAAGATATTAAGACTGAAGAAAAAGAAATTAAAGTTAAAAGGGAATTTGGTGAGGAAATTAAAAAGAAAATAAAAGATAACGTATGAAAACGATTAATGATAAAAATTATGAAGGAATCAAGCGTGAAAAAAAATGATATGAAAGATTTGCCAAGATAAAACAAAGAAGGTTGGAAACGAGTTGTTTAATAAATTATTTAAATTCAAGTAATTTTTAAACAGCCTATTAATACAAGATATTGTTTCTTGTTCATAATTGTCGAATTGTTCATCAACGTTATCATCGTAATTTGTAAGTCATGTGATAATATAAATAATTTTTATATATTCCACGATCGTTTATAATTAAATAAAAAATTTTTAACGAAACGATAAACAAAAGCGACAAAGTACAATCAAATGCATCGATTTATTTAATATTAAATCAATTAATTTACAAAAAGTACAATAAAGAAATGTTTTAATAATTCCACCCTATAAGAAATATGTATACGGAAAGGATACATTTTGTGTACGTTTCTATAGATTCCGTATACAATTCATTTTTGAAACTTAATATTTTAGAAGATAATTTTACAAAAATCCCGTATCATAACACGAGATTACGTGATTGTTATTGTTTTGTTATGAACTTATGATACGTTTTTTATACAAACCCTTACTTTGATGAGTTTGATCTTCCGATCTTCCTTTCTGTCTTTTCTTTCCTTTCTCTTTTCTCTTGTCTTATTTTTGTTATTTTTTCTAATCTTCTTTCTTCGTCACCCCCCTTTTAAAAAAAAATTTTTTCTTGTACCTCACTTTAAAAAAATTTTTTTTTCGTCACTCCTTTAAAAAAAAAATTTTTTTGATTTATTCTTTTATTCCCACTCTTCTTTTTTTTAAAAAAAATTTTCTTCTTTCTATTTCTATTTCCTTTTCATAAAAAATTTTTTATTTTTCTAACTTTGACGTCCTCCCTTTAAAAAAAAAAATTTTTTTAACTTTCCTAACTTCGTTCCCCTCTTTTTAAAAAAATTTTTTTTTTGATTTATTCTTTATTCCCCTTTCTTTTTTATTTGTATTTATCCCTTTTTTTATTTCATAGGCCAGCCGATTTTTTTTATGAGAAGATTCAGTTTCTTTTTTCTTTTTTGTAGATCAGTTTGGGAGTCTTTCCTTTTTGTTTCTTTTTTTTTGTAAGTTGGGTTTAGATTCTTTTCTTTTTGTAGGTTGTTTCAGTTTTGTTGCTTCAGAGTCTTCTTTTTTTGTAGGTCAGTTTTGGATTTATTTTGTTGTTCTGGTTTCTTTTTCATCAGACGCTTCATAATTCTTTTCATTTATGTAGGTCAGACATTCTGGAGTTCTCTTTCTTTTTTTGTAGGAATGCTGACCTTTGGTGACTTGGACGATTGCAGATATTATATGAAGGGGGGTTTTGTTTCCAATTAAGTTAGACGTTCTTATGTTTCTTTTTTTTTGTTTTTTTAGGTTGTTTGACTCCAAATGAACCTGAACTTATAGATAATTTTGGTTGCAATAGGTGGTTTTAATAAGGAGGGATTTTTCATAATGTATTTGTATTTTGTTTATTTTTTATTTAATTTAATAAAGTAAAATTAGATTTATGTAAATACAATTATAGTAAACTGTAGTACAAGTTGTAAATTCAGTGACCAAATCGTATAAATTTCGTGATAAAATCAGTGATCAAATCATGTAAATTCCATATGAATCCCGTGCAAATTCCGTATCCAAACCATATTTTTAGTGATACGGGGTCTCTACAATGATTGCTAGAATGTTGATCAAAGTTTCATCATTTTGGATTATAAGAATATAACTCTTTTGCTACGAGATTGATGAAAAAGTTTCAATCTATAAGAACCAAAAATAAATTAAAAAATTTAGCCAGATAGACTTTGGCAATGGCTGAAAATAAAATATGATTAATAAGACATATTAAACTTTTTCATCAATTAGCAAAAAAAAATTATTTAACCGGATTACCGGAACTGGGTTAGAAAAAATTTTGAAAAAAAATTTCGGTTTAAAAAAAAAGCCAAACTGATAAAAGATGAGTGAAAAAAAACTCAAACCAATTATAAAGGGGTTTGGTTTTAAAAAACCAAACTGAAAAAGGAATGTATGAAAAAAAAGAAAATAATTTTTTTTGTTTTAAAAACAAAGCCAAAAAAAAGGGCTAAAAAAACAGGATGATTCAAGATGTGAGATCGTCGGTTAGATAATAATAACTGCATGTAATTTTTATTACTCAATATTAAAGGATTTCAAATTAAGTAATGTGAAAAAATTAATAAAAATGAAATAATTGATTTATTTATTACCGGTAAAAATAAATCATTTAATAATAGAGGTTGAAGTAAATGTAGTTAAGCAGCACATGTTTTTTAATATTCTATTATAACTCTGATCTTATAAATAACGTTAGCTGTATTGCGAAACTTCAGTATAACAAATTATAAATAAAGTCAAAAATAAATTTAACCATAAAATAATTTATTTGGGATCCTTTGTTTGTCAGCGTTTTTGATAATTATTCGATAATCCTTCATATAACAGGATTAAATTTATCAGATTCTTCTCAATAATCATCATTATTAAATGATTTGTTAGCTTATACTCCCGGTAAAAAGTATCCGATCACCCGTAAACCAATGATATGTTACGCAAACATACTTTGCCTTTATATTAAATTTGATCCTCAAGTTGAATTACATTTACTCAAAATTATTTAAACAAAAGAAGGTGGAGCTTGATAATAATTACAAAAAAAGGATTAGCACTTTGTAAAAAAGTAATAATTTTCGTGACGTATGTACTTAAGATAAAGTCTTTTTAATAGAGCCCGTAAGTTACATTTAAAATCACATGATTTAAAGCATGTGATATTTGCATTTGTGCTGATACTTTTACGTTGAAATTTAAAAAAATATTAACTGTAATTTATAAAAAAATGATGCCGCGAAAATTAAAATTTTTCTTTTTTAGAATGAAGATATACCCAAATTTTTAAAGTGATGGGATACTTTATTGTATTACTGTAAATTAAAAACTTTCAAGCAAAAATAAAAAAAATATTTTTAATCCCGTTATACTACAAACCCGATGTTCACAATTATAATTCCGAGTTTCCGACACTTATTTTTTAGATGTAATAATTTGTAATACTTTGTAATTATTACTGTAATATTTTTATTGATATGCAATGGAGAACTAATGTTACCGACAATCATTTCACCGACAAATTATCTCACCGACAAGGAATTTCGGATTTAGAGTGGGTTAGGATAAGGTTAGAGGATTTCAAAACTGTCGGTGAAATTACTGTCGGTGAAATGGTTGTCGGTGAAACGTCTGTCGGTGAGATAATTGTCGGTGAAATGATTGTCGGTGAAATGAGCAAGATCCGTTGTTTTATTTAAAAGTTAATAATGATTAAAATTCTGATATTCAGGATTTCGTAGTAAATCCTTTTTAAATAATTAAATAATTGAATTCTTTAAGAAACGAAAGTAAAATATAATATAAAAAGTCCAAGAATTCAATAAAATGTAGTAGTACATGAAAATTATAAAATAATAATTGAAAGTAATATATAAATTTGACATTAGTTAGAATATACTTTAACAAATGAATTTTATTTTTATTGAAAGAGAATTTTGTATTGACAAGGAACATGATTCTATTTTTGTAATTACTGTATTAACATTATAGTAGTTATTTATGGGTTTCAAAATACAGAACCAATTGTCAAATATCATAGTTGATTGTTACTGTATTTTGCGGTAAGCAAGCACCCCTGGCCAAAATTATGAGGATCTTGGCCGGAATCAAGTGCAAAAAAGGTGTGCTTATATACCGCAAAATACAGTAATAACCGGCGACGTGATTTTTCATCGATTTTTTATAGATTTGGTTATTGTTGCTTAATTTCTTATTTTATTTTATTTTTTTTATGTACACAGTGTATATTAATATTTTTTATTGTATTATTTTAATAAATTTTATTGTACATTTATTGTTAAATTGGATTGAGAATTTCAGCCGGGTTGTAATACAAATTTGGCTGGTTACTTTTTAGGCCTATTTGTATAACAACGTAACCTTAATTGGCAAGTATATGTTGATCAAACTTGTGATATTGATATTTGACGATGCAAATTTATCACGGATCATTATTATATAACACTTAAAAATCAAAAGCCGTTTAAGGGATAATTAATTTGTAAAACCAATTCCCCGAAATTTATTAGTGGTTCGGAGACGGATCACGAATTAATTAACCTCGGGAAAAGGTATATTCGGGAAAATGCCATTCATTGCTATTATTATCTAATTGATGATCAATCAAATCATGAGGATACCATGATTGTATAAAGATCAGCAAAGGTAATAAAAAAATTAATTACCACATGCAATTGACGATCGCACATCTTGAATCAAATTAGTTCTGATCATAAAGATTTGCAGGTTACTAAAAAATATAAATATACCCGAAAAAAAAAATGGAGCTGAACAATAAAAAAAAGTATACATACCGTAACGCGGCAGCGTCTACAAAAAACAAACACTAATCTAAGCCTAAGCTAAATATAACTTTGTATAATTAGAAACAATATGATGATTTTTAAACTACTTGAAAATTTTGATTTTGGTTTATTGTTAATTACGATATTAATAACGTGTGTGGCACATTATTATTACAAATACTTTACCCGTGTCAATCCTTTACCTGATCCATTTCCATTCCCATTCATTGGATATTTTCCTTACATTTATTGGTTTAATAGAGATTACAATAAGTTTTACAGTTATTGTAACAAGAAATATGGTGACTTATATGAGATTTATGGTAGTATGCGACCTATAGTTTTATGTCGAGGGGAATATCTTAATGATTTTTTATCAAAAAATACACATGAGATAAGATTTCGCAATTGCAAAGGAGCAGAAGAATTGGGATTTGCAGGAAAAGGATTAATGTTAAATAGTGATTATAAATCATGGACGTTTAACCATCATCTTTTTAATCAAGCTATTTTGTCACCGAAATTTACTGATGAAGCTATTGATCATACAAACAAACTTTTCAATGAATTAGAAATTTATTGGAGTAAGTTATTTCTTAAAGAAGAAATTATTAAAGAAAATAGAAATAAGTTAAATTTTTCTGAATGGTTTTATCATTACACAAATGATATTGTTATTAACTTGTTAACAGGCAAAAGATCTTATTCAATGGCAGCTTATTTTGATACTCTCAGTAATGAAAAATCTGATCATCAATCTGCAAGAGTCATAAATTCTGTGAAATTATTTCAAGCACTTCGTAAGCTTTCTTATGTAATATTCAATATTTTTCGTAACTTCTCCTATCATACAACATTATGTTCCATTTGTTAAAAAGAAAGCAAATGATGTACTTCAAGGCATGGAATTTATTAATCAAAAACTGAATGCAATTATTAAGAGTCGTAGACAAGAAATTGAAGAGAAACCATTGGATGAACACTTACCGCATGATATGTTGACATCAATGATTATCAAAAATACACTTCGTGATGATAATTATATTGAAACTGGTGAAGCGACGAGACCTATGACTGATACCGAAATTCGTGTTAATATACTTGATGGAATTTTTACTGGAACTTATAAAGTAAGTAAACCTTTAGAGAAATTTTATGTTTAGGTTTAATTTTAATCATTAAATGCAATGTGCCTTAACTTGAAATTAATTTCAAATATAGATTGGGAATATGCTTTCATTCATTGTCTATTATATTGCACATAATCCAGATGTAAAAAAGAAAATGCTAAAAGAAATTGATAGTATATTTCAAGACGATAAAATGCGACCAATTACTAAAGATGATTTTTATAGTTTAAGTTACTGTGAAGCAATTGTAAAGGAAGTAGCTCGCATTCATCCAGTAATACACTTACTTACAAGATATATTGATAAACCTAACAAAGTAGCAGAATATCATTGGCCAGCTGATTCATTGTTTCTAATTAATGTTAAATCTGTTCATAATAATGATGATTATTGGGAAGAGCCTAATAAATTTAACCCTGATAGATGGATAGTTAAAAATTTTGAGCCAAAGAAGGGTTCTTTTCTTATGTTTGGTGGAGGATTAAGATTATGTCCAGGAAGAAAGTTGGCAACAATTGAATTAGTTTGTTTGATAGCTTTATTGTTTAGAAAATATGAAATCGATTTAGTAGATATGAATACTCCTATCAAAACTACAAACAGTGGTACTATGGTTCTATGTGTCGATTTATTAGTTGAAATTAAACCAAGAAATTGATTTCTTATATTTAAGGATATAATATATTTATAATTTATTTGATGGGAAATAGAGATATCAGTCAAAGACCGATGGATATCCCCAACTAATAAGTAAGATCATTAGGAGTACTGCAATATCCAATAGGATTAATGCTACTAATACTGATTTTAATATTGGTGGATATCTCATTCGGAATATTTTATATTGAATATTTTATTGAAATTCATTAAATAATCAAGCATAGACTAAATAACTAAAAATAATATAGTGTTTAAAGTATATTCATAAGTCAGAAATTATAAACTAATAAAATTATGATATATTAATAAATTTATCAAGATTTGTCTACTTTGCAGAAATAAAAAGTTGTTTTAATGGCTCCCTTTCTAAATTTTTTAATGAATTTTAATTCTTCTTTTTTATATCAAATTTATTCTCTTGCTTAAAAAAAAAAAATTTTTTTCTTTGATCTAAATTGAATACTAGACAGTAGTCATCTTTATTACTAATTTAAAGAAAAAATTATTGAATATTCATTTTCCGCCTAATGATTTTTAGAAGTTCATATACCTATTATATATTCTGATTTGTAATTTTGCTGTGCAACAATGAGGCTTGATGATCGACATAAATTCCGGACATGCAGCCAAAATTATGTGCAGATCGGCATATATTCATGCAATGCATGACATATATATCCGTTAATGAAAAAAAAAGAAAAAAAAAGATATTTGCATTATCTTTTCAGTTAGAGAGAATTTTGACCTAATTGGATAATAATGTCCTATAAAGGTAAAAATCATATATAGCATGAACATTTAATATAATTAGTATTCTTAAACTTATAAACAACTTGCAATAAGTTTCAAGTAGCACCAAGGAATCTGAAGGTAAATATAATATATTAAACGAGCTGAGACATCAAAAATTTTTATTTAATTATTAAATAAAAATTATTTGTAAATAATTTAAATAGTAATATACATATACAATTTAAACTAACTATATTGTGTAAATAATTTAGCTCGTAAGTTTATTAATAGATATATAATTGAATAACAATGGAGTTACTTATTTTTGTTATACCCATATAACTAAATAATTCGTTATTAATACTATAGTTTGTAAGTTAAATAGTTCTTTACTTAATTATTTTACTTAATATTCAAATAACTGACTAAATTCTTTGTTTAAATAACTATTTAATAATTAATTATATTACAGACAGTAAGTTTCAATATTTAAAAATTATATTTATTTGTTTAATAATTTATAATAACTCAGCTAATTATATTCTTAATTTAAATAATTAGATTGTAAGTGTTTTATTTAATTAACAGTAAATACTTTTGTATTATATTTATATCTAACCAATTAATAATTAATACAGGGTGTAAGTTATATGCATGAATTTATATTTCTATTATTTATATAAGCTAACTAAACTATATTTACAAAATTATTGGTAATCTCTTTTAGTTAGTAAGTTATAAGTTATTTATTGATTCTTCTATACTTATTTATATGATATTTGCATAATTTAAACTAACTAATTCTATGTATTTAATAATGTAGAGCGTAAGTTAATTATTTAACTCTACATATAATTTAAACTAACTAAATTATTAATTAAAAAATTATTTATAATATAGGAAGTGAGTTATTTATTATTCTATTATACATATTTATATAATATTTACATATAACTTAAACTAACTAACTTCTTTATTTAAAAAATTATTATGTAATTTCTTTTAGCTGGTAAGTTATGAGTTATTTGATCCACGTTTATATAATACTTACTTGTAATTTAAACTAACTAAATTCTTTATTTAATAATAATATAGAGAGTACGTCATTATTTATTCTATTGTTACATATTTATATAATATTCACATATAATTAAGCTAACTAAATTCTCTTAAAAAAATTACTTAATAATAGAGAGTAAGTTGTTTATTTAATTCTATTACATATTTTATATAACATTTACTTATAATTTAAACTAACTAAATTCTTTATTTTAATATATAGAGTGTAAGTTTTTTATTTAATTCTATTATTATGTATTTGTATAATCTTTACATATAATATAAACTAATTAAATTCTTTATTTAAAAAATATAGTTCGTAAGTTATTCATTTAGTTCTGATATTATTTACATATGATTTAAACTAATTAAATTCTTCATTTAAAATTATTTAATAATATAGAGAGTAAGTATTTAATCCTATTATTACTTATTTATTTAATATTTATAATAATTTAAACTAATTAAATTCTTTATTTAACAAAATATATAATATTATAGATAGTAAGTTATTTATTTAATTCTATTATTATTTATATAATATTTACTTATAATTTAAACTAACTAAATCCTTTATTTAAAAATAATTAAATAATATAGTTCGTAAGTTATTTATTTAATTCTATTATTACATATTTATATAATATTTAAGCTAACTAATTCTTTATTCTTATTAAAATAGGGAGTAAGTTATTTATTTAATTCTATTATTATATGGTTATATAATATTTACATATAATTTGAACTAACTAATTCTTTATTAAAAAAATGATATAATAATAGAGAGTAAGTTATTTAATTCATTCTATTATTACATATTTATATAATATTTACATATAATTAAACTAACTAAATTTTTTATTTTTTAATAATATAGCATGTAAATTATTTATTTAATTCTATTATTGCTTATTTATGTAATATTTACTTATAATTTAAACTAACTTTTATTAAAATTATTTAATAATATAGGGAGTAAGCTATTTCATTCTATTACAAGTATAACATATTTATATAATAATATTTAAGTATAATTTAAACTAACTAAATTCTTTATTTAAAAAATTGGTTAATAATATAGATAGTAAGTTATTTATTTAATTCTATTATTATTACATCTTATATAATATTTACATGTAATTTATACTAACTAAATTCTTTAATTAAACAATATAGAGTGTAAGTTATTTAATTAAGGGTTTGAAATTTATACGCAGGTGCGTAGCAACGCACCTCCTTATATTATATGTAAAAGTCAAAATTTGTATTCTAACCCTTTTTAGTCTTATAAGTAAAATTGTAGAGCAGGCAAAAATACATATGGGGATGTGTACTTTAAAAGTTTTATAATAAGTACATAAGGTTTGCGCTGCATTTATTCAAAAAAAACGGAATTTATGATATCACGTGATCTTTAATTATTGGTGCAACGGCTTGCGTAAAATTATTATTTCCTTTAATTAATTCTATTACATATTTATATAATATTTGCTTATAACCTATCTATTTATTAAAAAATTATTTTGTAGCTGGTAAGTTATAAGCTATTTAATTGATTCTATTATTACATATCATATTCATATATAATTTAAACTAACTAAATTCTTTAATTAATAATATAGCTCGTAAGTTATTTATTTAATTCTATTATTAAATATTTATATAACATTTATAAATAATTTAAATTAACTAAATTTCTTTATTTCTTTATTTAAAAAATTATTTAATATAAATAGTTCGTAAGTTATTCATTTAATTGCCGGTCCGTCACTCAACGGTACAAAATTAATTTGTAGATCCGGCGCAGATTTTATATGAATTACGTTAATTGGCATATTTTGATGTCGATTTTGTCCCACAAGGTCACGTTTAAATGTAACGATGACTCACCAATCAATAACATTAAACGTGAATAAGCCACAAAAAAAATTTTTTTATCGTTCGATATAGAATTTAACAAGTTTACCTTGGAGGAAGTCACCATTCCACCTTATATTTTAGCTAAGATAAGATTTTTTATACACGAATTTTGCAAATTTTACGAGGTTTTTTTTTACACTATTGAAAAATATATATTATTTTTTTACCAAATTAACAAAATAACAAAAAAAAAATATATTTTTTTATTTTTCTTTTTTAGTTTTTTTTTGGCACACCTTGATCCTACCGGTTTTGGAAAACACACCCAGGTAATGTAATACCTTTTTCTAGCAAATTTTTGAAGTATTTATGTTGTTGTGACGTGTTTTTAAGATAGTGCAAACACCATTCTAGAGCAATAGTATTTAATATATAAAAGTCCGTCGAAATTAATTATAGATTGCCGATCATTTTGTACCGTTGAGTGGTGGACCGGCAATTAATTCTATATTACTTACGTATAATTTAAACTAACTAAATTCTTTATATTCAAAAATTATTATTTAATAATATAGAGTGTAAGTTATTTATTTAATTCTATTGGTATTTGCATATAATTTAACTAACTAAATTCTTTATTTTCTACATAATATAGTTCGTAAGTTATTTATTTAATTCTATTATTATTTAAATATAATTTCAACTAACTAAATTCTTTATTTAAAAAATTATTTAATAATATAGAGTGTAAGTTATTTTAATTTATTCTATTATTACACATAAGTATTTGCATATAATCTAATTAACTAAATTCTTTATTTAAAAAATTATTTTATAATTTCTTTTAGGGCGTAAGTTATAAGTTATTTATTCAATTTTTATTATAATACTTGCAACTAACTAAATTCTTTATTTAAAAAATTATTTAATAATATAGAGAGTAAGTTATTTATTTAATTCTATTATTACTTATTGTGATAATTATATATAATTTAAACTAACTAATTTCTTTATTTAAAAATCATTTAATAATATAGAGAGTAAGTTAATTTATTTAATTCATTGACTTATAATTTAAACTAATTAAATTCTTTATTTTAAAAATTATTTAATAATATAGATAGTAAGTTATTTAAATTACATATTTATATATATTTATATAATATTTGCATATAATTTAATTTAACAAAATTCTTTATTTATAAAAATCATCTAATGATATAGATTGTAAGTTATTTATTGTTTCTATTATTATATTATATATATAATATTTGTTTGTTAACTAAATTCTTTATTTAAATAATTATCTTTTACTTTAGTTGGTAAGTTTGTGAATTATAGGTTTTTATATATATTTATACAAAAAACTAAGACTTATATTATATTAAATTTCTATTTGAATTTTAGAGTAAGTGTTTTTAATTTTAATTTTAAATTTTAGCATAAATTTTAATATATACTTTATTAATATTTAATTGTTTAAATTCATAGATTTGGAAAAAGTGGAAATACAACTATAGATGAATTTATTTATGAAAAAAATTTAAGATGGATTCCTTATAATAAATTTAAAAATGTTGAATATTTTAGTAAAGGAGGATTTGGTGTTATATATAAAGCTATTTGGTTAAATAATAGTGGTAATAAAGAAGTAATTCTTAAATGTCATAATAATTTAAATGAAAATTTAGATGAATTTTTAAATGAGGTATGAAAAGTTTATTATTTATTTTTTAATATAAATTATAATTTTATCTATACTAATATATTTATATATATTTTATTATTTATAGTGGAAGTGTCATGTAAGTTTTTTAAACTCATATGATATTATTAATTTTTATGGATTTACAGAAAATCCAGATACTTTAAAATATATGGTAGTAATGGATTATGCAAGCAAAGGTAATTTAAGAGAAAATTTAATAAGAGTAATCAACTATAATTGGAAACAAAAATTATATATGTTGTATGAAATTATTACCGGACTTAGTGATATACATGAACAACATCTTATTCATTGTGATTTTCATGATGGAAATATTTTAAATCATGAAGATAAAAGTGAGGATAAACTTTATGTTTGTGATTTAGGATTATGTCAACCTGTAAAATCATTATTGAAGGAACATAGTATTTATGGTGTTGTACCATTTATGGCACCTGAAGTATTAAGAGGCAAATCTTATACTCCAGCTAGTGATGTATACAGTTTTTCTATGATTATGTGGGAATTTACATCTGGAGTACCACCGTTTAATGACAGAGCACATGATTTTAAACTTAGTTTAAGTATTTGTGAAGGTGAGCGTCCTGAAATTATTGAAAATACCCCACAATGCTATGTTGATTTGATGAAAAAATGTTGGGATGGAGATCCGTTAAAAAGACCATCTTCTAAAGAAGTCTTAAATATTATTGGAGAATGGATTTTTCTTCCTTATGATAAGAAACTTGAAGACATTAATGAAGAATTAAAATGCAAGATTATGAAATTTATAAATGCACCAATTGGGTATAACAATCTTACTACTGAATCTCATCCACAAGCATGTTGTACAAGTCGCTTACTTGATTTTAATAGTAAAAAATTGAATGAAATTCTTGAAAGTAAAAATTCACAAGCTAGTGTACAAGTGAGTGAAATGCTTGTAAGTGAAGATTTGAATGAATTTATGGTTAATTTGAAGTAATTAGGTATGTGAAGTATATATAATATAGCCAATATGATATAAAATAAATTAATTTACAAATTATTTACATGAGATTAATTTTATTCATTTAATATTTAGATATTAAAACAAATGAAAATTAAACTAATTATTTGAGTTTTAAAAAGATATTAGTTTTTTTTTTTGTAATATTTGATGTCATGCATTTAAAATTGTTCTTTATTTTATTCTTTTTAGATTTATTTAAATACTAAGGCTAGAGTAGCAAAATATTTTACAAGATTCTTAGTTTGTAATTTGAATAATTCCTTTTTTTTATATATATTTCATCCAAATATTAAATATATGTATTCTCTTTTTAGAATTATTTAAAACATTAGGATTAGAGTAGTAAATATTTTACAAATTTCTTAGTTTGTAATTTAAATAAATCTTTTTTTTATACCTTTTCATTTATTTAAATATAATATAAAGCATATAAAATTATTTTCATTGTGTAAAATTAAATAAATATATTCATTTCAAGAGCTAATAATACCAATAATAAATTCACATATAATAATATAAACAGATGTTTGATTCATATGAGTTGATTTTTATAATAAAAATTATCTTCTACATAGAATTTTTTAACTTTACTAAAAAAACCATATAGAATGTTTAATGTCTCTAAAATTCAAGAGTTTTATGAATACAAATTACATTACTATAATATAATAATTATTATGTTCAATAATACAACATTATTTCTGTAAAAAAGTTGATCCGTTTTTTATATTCCATCTTTTTTCCGTAAAAGACTCATATTTCCTGAATTAATAACCTTATATCATGGAATTTATCTACATTTTTTGTGAGTAGATCCGTAAGAGGCTCATTTTTATGGAGTTTTTACAGAAATAATGGATAAAATCTTTTATAGGGACGACGAACACAAATAATAATTTATTTGCCCTATAAAAAAAAAATTCTTTAAAATGTACTTAAAATATACTTATGTATTTTTTAAAATATACTTAAAATATACTTATATATTTTAAAATATACCTAAAATATACTTAACATTTTAAAATATACTTAAAATATACTTAAAATTGCAATTTTAAGTATATTATAAGTACATTTAAAAATTTTAAGTACATTTTAGATATATTTTAAAATATTTAAGTACATTTTAAGTATATTTTAAAGAAATTTTTTTTCATAGGGATTGTACTACAATGATTATAATCTAGTCCTATACTGTTTTATTTATCCAATTATACCATTAAAAATAATAAGAATAAATGAATTATTGCAGAAAGACATTTGATATTAAACGAAATATTTCATAAATTGCTTGTTTTTATATAAATATATACCGTATAACGGGGGCCATAGTACCCCGGGTATGATACAGATTTCAGAGGTTTTGACCTTATACCCGTGAGTTTTTATTATTAGTAGATATGTATAAAACTTATATAATATTTGGGTATTTATCATGCGTAATACCTAGGTATTTATTAATTATTTTAAATAATAAAATCGGTAGAAAATGGGAGTTCTATTTTGTAGGGTACTGTGCATGGGGTACTGTGGCCCGCAAAATCTGGTAATTAAGGAAGCATTAAGGTTAGAATGCCTTCACTATCACCACCTCATACATAATACGGTCAACTCTCTTTAAGTGCACCTCCATTGGAACCATAGTGAAACTTTGAAAAAATGTGCATTTAGAAATGGTTTGCATTTAGAGAAAGGAATTGTTCAAGGCCATCCCATTAAAAAGAGAAAAGATGAAACATTAATAAAACATTTAGTTAAGTGAATAATTAAAAAGAAAAAAGACAAACTGTTAGTAAAGTTCGTTGAAATAAAATAAATAAAAATTTTTAAATTTGAAAAACTTAACAAAATTTCGCGTTCAAGAAGACTGAAAAAACGGCCTAAAAAGTTTCGTTTAGGAATTTTTTTTCAACAGAAAGTACGAAGTGGGAAAGGGGAAAGAAAGACGAAGAAAAGGGAATGGTAGGGAAAGGACAAAGGAAGGGGAAAGAGGACGAAGGGAAGGAAAAGAAAAATGAAGAAGAGTTTAATAAAAAAGTAAAAAGTGTTTTAGGAACCTAATTGCTGATCATTATCGTTACTAATTGAGTCGATAGAGAAGGTTACACCTTATTGAAATATATTGTTAATAAAAATATTTTAAATAATCGGAATATAATCAATTTGAATACAAAATCGGATTATCTTCAAAATTTTTTCAGAGTATTTCCCAAAAAACTTTTGAAATATAATCGGAATGTTATCAGTATAATCGGAGTATTTTCATAAATTCAGGAAAAAATTGGTGTGTATCCGACAAAAATTTTTTATAGGATCTTTACGATATTAAAATGATATCAAAATGATGTCCTAAAAAAATGATATTATTAACGATATTATTTGATATCTTTACCGATATTATACTAGGAAACGGGAACCGTTGTAAGTCCGGAACGAAAAACTAAAATTTGCCGATTTCATTGGGTGACGATCACGTGGCGGACAGAGAAACTCACGTGATCGATTTTTTTTTCATTCGCTTCGCTCCGGACAATTAATTATATTAATTATAATATCGTAATAAATATCAAATGATCAATATCGTTAGGATTATTTTAACGATATCGGTTAAATTTTTAGAATTATTGCTTTTTTTATTTCAAATCTGAAGACTTCCCATATATTTTTTTAATTAAATAGTAACTTTTTTTTCAATAATCATTTTATATGTGTATTTTATCGCCATCTAACACTCTATAAAACTTAACAATTAATTGCATGTTTAGCTTGGGGAGCATATATAACAGTTCTCTTTCTACGATATAATAAGTAACTAACAGATATAATAATTATTACAGTTGCAATACCACCAGTTGTTCCACCTATTATTGCTGCAAGACCTTCTCCAGGTGATTTAGTTGCATTTGCTGATTTAGTTGCGCTTGCTGGTTCAATTGTACTTGTTGATTCAGTTGTTGTATTACTTGTATAGGTATTATTTGGAGTAAAACTTTTAACCCACATGTAATTATTTTTTTCGCTCACGTCAATCATATGAATTTGATCACTAAAAATATCATTAGTAGTATTACGGTATTCTCCTAAACAATATAATAATTTGAAGAAAAATTAAGTAAACTTAATTTAAGTAAAAGCAAGATTTCATCAATATAAAATTCATACCAAATGCAATAATCATATAATTTCCAACAATAGTAGCCGTATGATCACGGAATGGTGCAGAGCTAGGTACAGGATCGATATTAGGAACGGACCATGTAAAAGAGTCTACTTTGGTATCTAAAACTGATATTTGATCGGGAACAGGTAAGAATTGAGAGTCTACTCCCCCATAAATGATAATAAGATCATCTTGTGCTAGAAAATTATTTAACCCATTTTATTAAAAATACTTTATTTAATCTAATATATGTATTTTTTAAAATTGATATATACTTAAGACCGCTGTGTGTAAAGCTCTAGATGATGGTTCAATTCCACTTGTACTCTAATAATATAACAAATTTTGTGCATTAAATAGCAGAGAATAAATAATTGGCATAAATACCCTTCCTCTTTACAAAATTATTTACCATATTTATCCATGTTCCATTAATGGTATCATATATGTAAATATTCCGAAACTGCGTTAATATAATAAACATACAGCCAATTAAAATAATTACTTATCTAATAATGATAAAACAATCAATCAAAATAAACCGTACATTAACCCACAAATCATCTATTCTTTTGCCGATATAAGCAATTCTTCCATCTGGTAATAAGATCGCCGGAGCAAGATAATTCGGTATATTCAAATCAGGCAAAAGAAAATATTCCAGCTGGAAATATCCATAATAGTAATCTCATCATGAATAACACTACCATCATATATATATATATATGATCCATTTTTATTACAGACGGCTGATGACCATTGAACATTATCGAAACTTATAACCGGTACCCACTCTTTGTTATTAATAAATCTATAAAAAAAACTATCTTTAGAAACTCCACAGATTAGAAAGATCGTATCATTGTTAGGACCACATATAGTTGATACCCCACTACTACTATGAGGATGAATTTTACGAGCATCGTTACTTAAATCGACTATTGGTAAAGTAGAATCCAAATTAAAAGGTTTTGAAACGTCTAAATAAAAAAAATCATTGGTTTCAAAATAGTTTTCTATTGCTCCACCAAGAAAATAAATTTTATTGTCCATATAACTTGCGGTGTGCCCCTTACGCCCAACAAGTGTATAAGAACTAGTAATAATTAATTGTGAAAAAAATACAAAAAATAATATAGAATATCGAGACATTTGATTAAAAATTTCACAAATACATTATGTTTAAAAGAACAAATTCATTTGGTAATATGCTACAAGACCACAACAGTGAAAAAAATTTTTTATGCGATAAAGTATAAATTAATGACGCAAACAATGCTAAAAGATTCCGCGCAACCTTAATAATAAGTCACCACACTACTAGATATAAAGGAAAAATCAAAATACAATATAGGGCGTAATACGATATGACGAAAATAGGGAAATAGGTGAGGACAAAATGGAGAAACTAAATGTAATAAAAACATATCGTGTTGTGTTACGAATATGAAACAGTAAATTGGCGAATTATTTAGCCTGTATAAATTAGGTTTCATATCTGTATATGATCTATATGATCTGCAATCAATCATTGGTCTCAGCGTATAAAATCTATTATCTCCTGGCTAATTGGAATAATAAAAATTTTACGGCAGAAGGCCGATCATTTATCCAATCCTAGTAAAATTTTACTTATTCCTAATTAGCCAGGAGATAAGTAATACTTCTAAATTTGTCGAAGGATTCCTTGTAAAACCGGAAAAATTTTTAAATTCCAGAATTTTTTTTGGATATGGCATATTAGATTTCTGGGAAATTTTATTAGTAAGTGAATATCCTTTCTTTTTGAAGCAAATCCGGAATTTTAAATTTATTCCGGTATTTTCTTAGAGATTTTTTTGCATGCTGTAATCCATTTATGTTAAAATAATATACTGTAAATTTGTTTTTAGTTTAAGACCTTTGCAAATTTTCATTACTATTAAAGTTCTTTTATAGAAACGAAAACTTTCCTCCCTCATTCTCTTCTTTATCTTCCCTATAGGGATAGAAACGACTCTGTTGGTTCAGCTTCAGTTCTGCGAGCTAAACCAAGTCGGAGTGAGCCTGACCGATAGGACTGGTTCCAAACCCCGGTTTGAAGCAGACTTTCAAACGACATTTGCGAACGGGTTCGTTAATTCTGTTATGTCACATGACGTTACACAAATTTCCGAAAAAGTAAATTGAACTGACGATCACTAATTTCACTTAATTATTATTATATTTCAGCATTTAACATGTTTTTTTAACTTACATATTTTCAGAGGCCAAAAGTGAAGAAAGGAGATTGTAATTAATATTTTGGATGGGTAGATTTTTTAGTTATTGTTTAATCAATAATAGTGTAACCATGTATAATTATAGCCTAAGAAAAATTGTCATGCACCACGAATTACTATACATAAACTTGATTCTTTGATTATATTAACTTTTTATATTAAAAAATTTAATGATCAAATAAATTTTAGGATTGGCTTTCATATAAAGTGACTCACTATTATATTGATTATATGATTATGCATAAAAGTTTTGTTACAATAATCTAATAATACTGTGCATCAATGTTCCGATTCAATATATTGACACTGCTGTACTGGCTAAATCAACAAATGAATCTTTATTGGGTACAGTATATGAATATAAAATCAAATATAATATTACCAATGGCCGTCTGAAAAAAGTTCTCTCAGTATAAATGATTTAAAAGCCCTCTCAATAAGCTGATACATTATTCCTCCAAGCATTATTAACTATTTATCATCTTTATTAATAATATAACTAGGGATGTTATGAAATTTGATCCAAACTGGTTTTATCCGAGTTTGATATAGTTTAGTCTAAAACTAGCTAGCTCACTAGTTTGAACAATCTTTGTTCGTTACTGTAACTTTGTTCACTTTGAGAAAATAAAAATAAAAAATCAATCTTGTTTTCAAACCGTGTTTGATCAATCTGTTCTTTAGTTAGGTTTAGTTGAAACTTTTTTATTTCATTTCAATTTATAAATTTTACATATTTATTTATATTCTAATTATCACCATAACTCTAGAATTTTTCTTAAATGAAATTAAAGTAATTTCTGAAAAATCAGACAAAAAATAATTCATATTATGCCATTATAAACTTTAAGTTCCAAACTACTAGATTTTCAAATACAAATGATACAATAACTAACAAAAGAGTCATGTAAGTCATCGAATTTGGTGTATTTACAGATGATGATAATTCTCTTTCCTATAAAAAATTTTATCCGTTATTTCTGTAAAAACTCTGTAAAGGTGAGCCTTTCACGGATCCATTCACGGAAAATGTAAATAAATCGATAAATTCCATGATATAAGGTTATTAATTCCATTTTACAAAAAAAAAATGGAATATAAAAAACGGAACGATATTTTTATTATCGTACAATATTGATATCAATAGTTTATTTGCATACAATATTGAATATCGATAGTTTATTTGCGTGCAATATCAAGTTTATTTGAGCATGATCTGCATTAGCCGTACGATAATATAGATATTGTACAGTGGTAGTCATTTTGTTGTTCATAACATTGAAAATCATTTCAATCAAATTAAAGTTAATACTTTTATTAAGAGATTTATATTGATAGGGAGAATGTTAACATAACGATAATGCATTTTTACAAGGAAGATTCTAGGTGAAAAAATTGGTTCTCATCCTGGCGGAACGGGAATTCCAAATTTTTATTATTTTTTTTTATGTTAAACCAATAAAATTGCTTAAAGTTATATTGCGTCCCTATAAAAAAATTGGATACGTTTTTTATAAAGTTTTATACGATTTTTTTCCTTAGAAATAACGTATCATAATAGGATACAGAAAAATGCACAATTCCGTATCACTAAAAATATGGTTTGGATACGGAATTTGCACGGGATTCATATGGAATTTACATGATTTGATCACTGATTTTATCACGAAATTTATACGACTTGGTCACTGAATTTACTATTTGTATTACAGTTTAATATAATTGTATTTTCATAAATCTAATTTTACTTTATTAAATTAAATAAAAAATAAAAAATAAATAAAATACAAATACATTATGAAAAATCCCTCCTTATTAAAACCACCTATTGCAACCAAAATTATCTATAAGTTCAGGTTCATTTGGAGTCAAACAACTAAAAAACAAAAAAAAAGAAACATAAGAACATCTAACTTAATTGGAAACAAAACCCCCCTAATATAGTATCTGCAATCATCAAAGTCACCAAAGGTTAGCATTCCTACAAAAAAGAAAGAGAACTCCAAAATGTCTGACCTACATAAAAGAAAAGTATTATAAAGCGTCTGATGAAAAAGAAACCAAAACAACAAAATAAATCCAAAACTGATCTACAAAAAAAGAAGACTCTGAAGCAACAAACTGAAACAACCTACAAAAAAAAAAGAATCTGAACCCAACTTACAAAAAAAAAAGAAAATTTGAACTGACCTAAAAAAAGAAAAAAATCCTGAACCATCCTACAAAAAGGAACTCCCAAACTGATCTACAAAAAAGAAAAAAGAAAACTGAATCTTCTCACAAAAAAAAATCTGCTGGTCTATGAAATAAAAAAAGAGATAAATATAAATAAAAAAAGGGGGAAATAAAGAATAAAGAATAAATCAAAAAAAATATTTTTTTAAAAAGAGGGGTAACGAAGTTAGGAAAGTTAAAAAAAATTTTTTTTTAAAGGGAGGACGTCAAAGTTAGAAAAATAAAAAATTTTTTATAAAGAGGAAATAGAAATAGAAAGAAAAAAGAAGAGTGGGAATAAAAGAATAAAATCAAAAAAATTTTTTTGAAGTGAGGTACGAAAAAAAAATTTTTTTTTTTTAAAGGGGGGTGATGAAGAAAGAAGAAAATTTTAGAAAAAATAACAAAAATAAGACAAGAGATAAGAGAAAGGAAAGGAAAGACAGAAAGGAAGATCAGAAGATCAAACTCATCAAAGTAAGGGTTTATATAAAAAACAAAAAACGTATCATAACAAATCAATAAACAATCACGTGATCTCGTGTTATGATGGGTAAAATTATCTTAAGTTTGTATACATTCCGCATGATTAATTTTTTCCATATACATTTCGTATACATTAGTTTTTTAAAAAATGTTCAAAAATGAATTGCTTATTAAATATACGGAATTTGTATACGGAATCTATAAAAACGTACATAAAATGTATACAAAACGTATCCTTTCCGTATACATATTTCTTATAGGGCGTGATAAACTAAAATTTGCAACAAAGTCTTGTATCCATATAAATATTTTATAAAATGATTTCTCACGTCAAAATACTAATTAATAAACAACCCTAACACAGTAAAACAAATCAAAAATCAGATGATGAAAAAATTTTGTTCTTAAAAATAAAAAAATCCGGTCAAATTAAAGTAAATTTTGATATGAAAAACCAATTTGTTTTAACTTAATAACGGCTTTATATTTTAAATTGCCAATTTTAAAGTTTTTTGAATAAATCAATTTCATTATAAATATACAATAATTTACAAATTCAATAAATAAAGCATGGTCAGCTTTTTTTTTGTTACATAACTGTCCATAATTCTGGCCAGTTCATTAGCCTCTAATCTTGAATTAGTTAGTTTAATAAAATGTATAATAATATAACTGTGCATGTATACATATTTATTGTGACAATATAGCATATTATTTATAACTGATAATAAGAATATACATTAATACAAATATGCATAATTTCACAAAATCAAAAAGAATTATCAAATTGTATCCATACTTCTTAATTGCAAAGAATTATGAATTTATTAAAATTTATTTAAAATAACTAATTAAATCTATATATAAAAACAGAAGAGAGATGAAAAGAATATAAATTAATTATGAATTGAGATAATAAATTATATATAAAGCTTTGTAAATCAACATTAAAATCAAAGTATAAACATTCAACAAATATTAAATTATCGGCCAAGTTGCTAACTAATGAACTCTATCAAGTTTCCAAAATTAGATCCATGACACACTACATAGACAACTCAACCAACATCTCCATATTACAATACCATAGTTTAAATTCTTTAAGATATAATTTATTCTTAAATAAATCTTTACAATGATCAAATCCTTCACAATATAAAAATTCAAGATGTTCTATGAATGATAAAACAAATTGTTGAAAATCTATACTATCAATTACTAACTCTTTTAAAGTTTCTTTTCGAAATTCTAATTCCAAATTAGAAACTTTAATTAATATATTTTCTATAAAGGTTGTAATTTGATGATATCTAAATGTTGTTTTGCGAATACACCATTTGCTTATGAACCATCTCCTGACAGGACATTCCCCCTAATGGTATTCTGATGTTTTTCATCATCAGTTATTAAATCTAAATTAAATATTGTTAAAGATCTAATCCAGGTTCATAATTTGTAAAAGCGGAACCTTTAGGTAAGTCAACAAAATTTTTCTGTGTTGCATTTACTTCAAATTCCTGAAAGGTTGTACTTTTTCTAATAATCATATGATATATTGCATCAATAAACTTTTGAATCCTATTTGATAATTCAATCTTATTGTAAAGGGAATTAATGATCATATGCTTGTCCTGGGAATAAAATTGTTTTTCTCTCTTATCAAGAAAATAGAGTATGTTTCTAGAACATTCAGTGGATAACAAAGTCATGATTTTTAATAAAAAAAATAGGAACGAAATTTGAGTTGATAGTTGACGCACAAATTGACATTTTATAGCGTCTAAGGTGGTACCGGAGAACCTATAAGGTTAGAGACATTTTGTTGATCATGTCAATTAATACCCTTATTAGATTTTTAATAAATTATATGATTTTATTTAACTGTAACATATTATCCCCCCTTCCCCATTTAATAAATACGTAATAGGTTTCCTTATTAATAAAACAGATGTTGTTCTCCTATTTTCCACGGTCTATAAAAAATTTTAATATTGTGTTTGGTTAAATAAATATATATATTATATTGTTTCCGCTAACGTTCTACAAAAATATTTTATTATTTTCTTAGTTTTAGAAACTTTACATGGAATAAACCTCTTTAACAAAGAAAACAATTTATAAATTCTATAGATTCATCGGCAATAATAGATGATTTTAAATAATATTTATCGTAATAATATGAATAATGTGATATATACTATATATAATATAATATAACATAAGTATTATTATTATATATTTTTTTTTTGAAACATTTAATTTTATCCAGTAAAACTTGTTTCAAGATTAAAATTAAAATATTTTGAAAACATTAAATAAAAAAATACGAATTTTTTTAGTATTTACCTCTTTCAAAAAATATTTTTAGCATATTAAAGATTTTTAAATCTTTTTAAAATGACAATTAAATTATCATTAGGATTATAAAACCAGGTTGCTTGATATATGACGTCTCCGTGTATCTTTCACAATTATTATCTTCAATATTAAATGAAACAAAAACAAATCGGTACGGGACTAGATTTTAATTTTGGTGTTGGGTTAAAAGAATTTTCTTGATTTACGTTTATTAGTTCCATTTTTGTTTATGAATACTGTATTGAAAATTCGATATACAGTTTTCAAATTCTTAAAATAATGAATTACTTAATTAGCGTACACATATATAGAAGTTATGTGAGGAATACTTTGTACATTGTGTAATGATGATCTACATGTACATATCTACCGGTATCGGACATTTTGCCGAAAGCCATTTCGCCGAAAAATAATCTCTGATCTGTCTGCATATTGTTGGCCCTATTTTTCGGCGAAACGTCCTTTCGGCGAAGTGGCTTTCGGCGAAATGTACCGTAACCATATCTACCCCTATTTGTTACAAAGTGCGGAAAAGTTTATTGTCCTTTTACGTATTGGTATGAATTACAATTTATATTTTTAAGGCGCAGTTTGAAAAATGATCCGTGATCTCATATTTCATTGCTATAATTATCAAGGGCCCAGTCCGGGAAGTTTATACTGTCCTAATTCCAATAGTAGTTGGACTTATACGTATTCCATCAAAATTTACAATATAAAATTATGAAGTATTTCAAGTATTTAAGCAATAATATGTTGATGTGAATTTTGTTTTAAAAGGTATATCACATTAGGCCATTCCAAACTAATAATTAGTTTAACGTTCTTTCTGGCTGAAAAATTTGAGGGGGGGAGGGGAGGGAATAATTTAAACAAACATGATTTTTAAACATCAAAATTTCTGAAAGTTTTCGGTAAAATCGGAAATATTCGGTACACCTAGTTTTTAATAGATGGACTGTCAGTAATTTACTTGTTACATTTTCATTAAATAAATCATCAATATTATTTTTTATATCCTTATTGTAATAATTAATAATTATATGATTTTTTTGATAGATTTCATCTACAGCAATAGTAAGCTGATATTCGATATTCGTAAAGCCTTTTTTACGCCTATATCTTTGTGGTTATTATTTATAAGATATTCCCTGATTTTTCATTCTTTTTACATCATTTGACTTCATTAAATTGACTAAATCTAACATTTTTAAATAGCAGTGGGGATGTTATTTCTCATTAAGAATAAAACTTTAGAAAAAATAAATTCTCTTCATAATCGTTGATCTGTTTTATGAATCATTAAAAATTTTCTTTTCCGATACTTCACAAAAAAAAAAAAATTGCGAATTTGAATTTTAAAATTTTTTTAAAAAAATTAGATGACTACATCATCCGGTATCCAATTTGCATCAACATTTTTATTCTCAAATTTATCATGTTAAAAAAAAAAAAATTAGAAATATTGAAATAACATTTTAATTTCTGTAAAACAGACAAATTTTGATAAACTTATTAAATATATCTTAATTTTTTTTATCGACTTAATAATAAATAATATAAACATAGAGATTATTGCTTATTTTACGCTTAAATCACTTAAATTTGATTTTTGGAGGATATCCGTTGGTCTTAAACCGATACATCTATCTATTCCTTATCAAATATATAAATACATATAGTACTTCCTTAAATATAGTGAGAGAGTAAATTTCTTAAATTTCTTGGTTTAATTTCAAACAATAATTCGTCACCAGCAGCTATAATACAAGAAAATCAATTTCTTGGTCTAATTTCAACTATTAAGTTGAGACATTTAATTATACTGCCGTCACTGGTAATTTTAATAGGATTATTCATATCCACTAAATTAATTTCATATTTTCTAAACATTAAAGCCATTAAACAAACTATTCCAGTCATTGATAACTTTCTTCCTGGACATAATCTTAATCCTCCACCAAACATAAGAAAAGAATTCTTCTTTGGCTCAAAATTTTCAACCATCCACCTATCAGGGTTAAATTTATTAGGTTCTTCCCAATATTCATCATTATTATGAATAGCTTTAGAATAAATTAGAAACAATGAGTCAGCTGGCCAATGATATTCCCCCGTTTTATTAGGTTTATCAATATATCTTGTAAATGAATGTACTACTGGAATAATGCGAGCTGTTTCCTTTACAATTGCTTCACAATAATTTAAACTATAAAAATCATCTTTAGTAATTGGTCGCCTTTTATCACCTTGGAATACATTATCAATTTCTTTTAGCATTTTCTTTTTTACATCTGGATTACATACAATATAATAAACAATGAATGAGAGTAAATTTCCAGTCTATATTTGAAATAAAAAATGAGTATTTAAATTAATTTCAAGTTAAAGTACATTGCATTTCAATGATTAAAGTAATGTATAATAAAAATTTCCTTAAAAAGATTTACTTACTTTAAAAGTTCCACCACTAATTGCTTCTTGTATACTAAGGCAAATTTCAGCATCAGTCATAGATCTCATGGCTTCACCAGTTTCGATATAATTATTATCACGAATTGTATTTTTGATAATCATCGATGTCAACATATCATACGATAAAGATTCATTCAATGGTGTATATTCAATTTCTTGTCTTCGATTCTTAATCAATTCATCCAATCTTTGATTAACATAATTGAAGGTTTGTTTTATTTCATCTGCTTTCTTTCTAACAAATGGAACATTATGTCGTATAAAAGAAGGAACTACGAAAAACACTGAATATCCCATAACTAATCTACGTAATGCTTCAAATAATCTCACAGAATCTTCAACTATTGCTGATGGATAATCAGTTTTTTCGTCACTAAGAGTATCAAAATAAGCTGCCATTGAATAAGATCTTTTACCAGTTAACAATTTAATAATAAAATCATTTGTGTAATGATAAACCCATTCAGAAAAATCCAATTTATTTTTATGTTCTCTAATAATTTCTTCCTTAAGGAATAACTTAATCCAATAACTTTCTAATTCATTGAAAAGTTTGTTTGTCTGTTTAATAGCTTCATTAGTAAATTTTGGTGACAAAATAGCTTGATTAAAAAAATGATTATTAAACATCCATGATTTATAATTATTATTGAACGTTAATCCTTTTCCGTAAAGCCCCAATTCTTCTGTTCCTTCGCATTTTGGATATTTCATTGCATGTGTATTTTTTGATAAAATGTTTTCAAGGTATTTTTCTCGACATAAAATTATAGATCGCATATTTACACTATAAAACTCGTATATGCCACCATATTTCTCGTAACAATAATCATAAAACGTTATGATATTTCCTTTAAACCACAAAATTTGAGGCAAATTACCAACGAACGGGAATGGGAATGGACCAGGTAAAGAATTGATACGAGTAAAATATTTGTAATAATAATATGCCACATATGTCATTAACATTGCTGTTAAGAATAAAATGCAATCATAAATTCCAAAATTCTCAAATAGTTTAAAAATCATTTTATTTTTTTTTCAATTAACTTAGGATTAGCTTAATGTTTGATTTTAATTGATTTTTTTTTTGTAGACGCTGTTGCGCCACGGTATACTTTTTTTGTTTACTTTGTTCAGCTTCTTTTTTCAGGTATTTTTATATCCTTTAGTAAATTTCAATTATTGGAGAACCAATGAGACCTGAGGATGGTGAAATTTTAATACCTAAAAATAACAATCCATTATTTTTACTAAATTGAACTAATTTGATTCAAGATGTGTGATCGTCAAATTGTATAAAATTGATCTTTGCATGTGTTAATCTTCCTTCAAATGCAGATCTTTTTTTTAATAACAAATTAATATTTTAAAAAGGATTTAACGATAAGTCACATTAAATTTCGTGGTACAACCTGAGTAATAAAAATTATGAAGCTGTTTGATATATATGTCTTGGTAAGCAATATTTTTTTTTTAGTTTGTTTTTTTTTTTACATGGAAATGCTTTATAAATATAAATTTATGAATTTCCACAAAATTAATATTAATCGAAATAATTACTTTATTTTTACTACCGGTAAAGTAAAATCATTTAAAAAGTGGAGATTGAAGGAAATGTATTTTAACAGTAAGATGTTCATACTTTTTTCAATATAATAAACAGGAAACTCGTCCTCTGAGGAGCATCAACACGTGATATCTTATTAGGATCGTCAGAAAAATTTAGTTATTCTGTTACCATTTTTGTTTACTCCGTAAAATATCCATATGAATGGCACAACAATGTATCCTATCTTTACACATATGTATATATCAGATCCATCTATTAATTTTATTAATTTTAATCATCATCAATATGAATAGCTTTAAATATTACTGATATTACTAGGAACAATGTGTTCAGCTGACCGCTGGTAACCTATTTTCATGAGCGTTTATCAACACATGAGAATGTGGTTTAGGTGTCTGGCCAAAATCTCAAATTTCGCTTGCCCGACTAACACAATTCTGACAAACATAAATCCCGAAAGTTCATTATCAAATTCCCGACAATTCATTATTCCGTCAACACATCTTGCAAATGAGTGTACTGCTGTGAGAACGTGGTTTAGACGTCTGGTCAAAATCCCAAATTCCGACTAACACATGACAAACATAAATCCCGAAAGTTCATTGTCAAATTTTCGACAATTCGTTATCCCGACACAGGGGTCGCCATTATTATCCCCTGATCGGCACCATTTACACGATTAGTTATACCTACTGGGTAGCAAATTTTATATGTATTTGTTTATCCGTTTCTAGGAATTTTTCGTAAAAATTAACTATTGATTATACTAGGACTGATTTGAAAATTTGAGTAATTCGGAAAGATTTGCATTTAAAAACTATTTTTCAAGTGTAATAGTAATGGTTCCGAAACTTTCTAAAATTAATTATTTTTTAAAAATCTTTTAAAATGGAAAAAAAAAACCAAGCGAAAGAAAAATAAGATTCAACAATAAAATATACTATAAAATATACTATATTATACTCACGATATACTATAAAACACTTGCTATTGTGTAAATGGCAGGGGATAAATCAATTATCTCTTGGCTAATTGGAATAGTAAAATTTTACCGCTGAAAGACCTCCTAATTAGCCAGGAGATAAGTAATACTTAAATGGCAGCATAATTCCCGTATGAAAATCACGATGAACCATATTATATTGTTTTATAATAACATAAACATAATAGAGCTGGTTCGATAGAAATAATAGTTATATACTGTATAATATTTATTATTACAATATGAAATCAGCTGTAATAAAAACTTTTGTTATGGTCAGGTCGTACGACAATAATACTATATACGTGGGCATGTGATCGGTGATCGGCAAATAAAATTTTGCTACAAAATTTTTTAACCAATCACCCATTAACCATGTGAAAATAAGTGATATGCTCTCTCTCTGTATTAAATATAAATAATAAAAAAAATAATTAATTTTAATTAATAAAATTTAAAATTAATAAAAAAACAATTAATTTAATTAATAAAATCTGTTATTATAAAAAAATCGTTTGATCATTTTCGGCGTAATTAATGACCATTTTTAGCACCAATTTCCGATGGAAAAAAAAAATAATAATAAAATTTTTGATTGTTTTTTAATTTATCATTTACTACTAAAAGTAAATCTGTATATGTATCGTTCCCTAAAAACTTAAGAGTAACTTAAAATCGTAATTCCACAATTTTGCGAAAGAAAAAAATGATGCTCATAATTATAATAATGAAGGAGAGGGTTTTGTTATATGTCAATACTTTCAAAAATATAATATATGAGAATAATCATGCCCTATAAAAAAACTGGATACGTTTTTTATAAAGTTTTTATAAGATTTTTTTTCCTTAAAAATAACGTATCATGAGAGGATACGGAAAAATGCAATTCCGTATCACAAAAACGTATCATTTGCACGATTTTATCACGGAATTTACACTTATTTGGTTACTGAATTTACATGGTTTAGTCGCAAATTTATAATGATTTAGTCACTGAATTTACACTATTGTTTACTAGTACTTTATTAAATAAAATACAAATAAAGTAAAATACAAATATGAAAAGTCCATTCCCTCCCAAAAATCTTTATTAAAATAAAAATACCATGCATACCAACGTATCTATAAGATATTTGAAGTAGTCCTAAGAAAAAAGCTGTTCTTACAAAAATATACAAAAAAGAAATAATAATATATTTCTTTGATACAAATGAAAACCCCAATTTAAAAGCCTAACTTCCCTTATATTAATTAGATCTAAGTCCAGGTTCGTCCAAGTTTCCACTTTCCAAGAGTCTAACGACCTGAAAAACAAAATAAAAAAAATGTATTAAAAGAATATTAATTACTTTTACTCAAACTCCTTCCTATATAGTACCTACAGTATCCCAGGCTCGTCTAAGTCTCCAAAAGTCCGGCAACCTAAAAAAAAGAAGAAATGTTACTACATTTCTAATTAATATATTAACTCCTTCTATTTAATACATACAGAAAGTCTGGGTCTCCAAGAGGCAACGTTCCTATGAAAAAGAAGCTCAGTGTCATAAAAAAGGAAGAAGTCCTAGCGTCCTACACGTCGTCCTACAAGAAAAGAAATCAAACCACCCTACAAAAAAAAAGAGGGAAACCAAAAAATCCTACAAAAAAAATAAAAAATAAAAAATAAAAATTATAAAAAAAATTTTTTTTAAAACACTTCTAAAAAGGGGGAAGACAAAAACAACGAGATGGAAATAAATGAGAAAAAATTTTTTTTAAAAAAAAACCAAAGGGGACGAAGTGATATAAAAAAAATATTATAAAAAGAGGGAATGAAGTGGAATCTATAAGAAAAAAAAATTATTTTTTTTTAAAACAAAAGCACGAAGTGGAATAAAAAAGAAGTGGGATAAAAGATAATAAAAAAAAGATCGGTGATCTAAATAAATAAAAAACGTATTACAGATCATAACAATAAACAATCACGTGGTCACATGTTATGGTACGGGAATGGAAATACGGAATAATGATAATTATTAAGTTTAAAAATTCAGTATAAATTCCGTATACACAATTTTCATTCCGTATACATTAATTTTTTAAAAAATCTTCAAAAATAAATTACTTATGAAATATACGGAATTGTGATACGGAATTTAAAAAACCACGTATAAAATGTATACAAAACGTATCATTTCCGTACATAGATTTTTTATAGGGATGTAATTATATAAGTTTATTGATAAATTGGATATTAATAAAAAACGTATGGTTTTAAAAGTTTTACAATTTTAAAAATTATATTATTTAACAATAATATGTTTGTTTTACCATAGCAAAAACTGAGTAAAATGTGAATCATAATAAAGGCATCTTTGGATATTAATAAAAAACATGGTTTTAAAAGTTATACAATTTCAAAAATTATCGTCTATGATTATTATTTAACAACAATATGTACTCTTGCTATATGTTTTAACATAGCAAAAACTTGAAAAAAATGTTTATCACAATAAGGGCATTTATCTTCAATTTCATTACATTCCTATGAAAAAAAAAAAATTAAATGTAAATAAAAAGATAGAACTTTGCAACATAAAAGCAATAAAAACAAACATATACCTGTGAAACAATATTTTCAATTATTGATATGTTTAAAGTAAAACCTGGTAAAGTGTCACCCCCATCTAAATCTTCCCATTTACAATTATTACGAATAATTTCATTATTATTCTTCTTATAAGTACAAATCATGCGTCTCTTTGGATCAATTAACCATCCTAGCTCTACAGACGTACCCATTGCAAAGTAATCATTTTTGAATCTATTATCAACTTCATTAAGTATTTGATCACTTGTACTATTTACAACCTCAGCAACAAATATGGGAGTAAAAGGTCGGCCATGCAAAGTCCAAAGTTGTTTTGCATTAAGTGAGTTGTAAGTATCTGCAGACGTAAAAGCAACGTGTGGTGCTCGGATTTTTCTTGGAGCAGTGGTACTAAAATTAAAAGCCCCTTGAGATGTAGTAACAACACCATTTTGGCAGGTATCAATATTCCAGTTACCAAGTTGTCTGGAAATCTCATGTACAACAGCCTCATGAGCAATTGGAGTTTGAGGAAGAGAGATTAGCCTTCCATCTTCAAAATTAGTACGAACTTTAAGATATTTGTTAATTTGTTCAAGTTCCTCTGGAGTGTAAGTACGGGTGAGATTCAATTTGTTTAAGTCTAATGAAAGAGAGAATTAGTATTAAAAATGTTTGGTGCAAAAGTCAAAATTGTTTCTTAATCACAAATCAAAAATTACTTTACCAAGATTTTCAGGTTCTGACATGTTGCTTAATATGGAAACTGCTTAATATGGAAATAATATGGAAACACTGCAAAACTGCAAAATATTTAATATGCAATCTGTTTGGCTTGTGAATCGTTCATTTATATACTTTTATTCTTACACATACTTGGTCAAAATTGCAATTTTGTAGTCATTATGATGACAAATGTTTTATATAGAGATCTTGTTTCATATGATAGTTTTTTTTTACTATGTTTCAAATTGGTATCTTATTATAATATTAGGAAATTGAGCAATAACGTTACCTATCTTAATAATAATAATAATCGAGTTGATGTTAACTTGCATAACTGATGATTAATTTTCACAAAAATCGAAATAGAATTATACATTTTTATACAAGTACATATTACCGAAATAGTATAAAATAATATGATTCACTATTTATTTCACGACAATACAAGATGTAACAATTAATCACCTGGCCCACATTACAGTATAACTCCGGCCATTATGTTTATACATCACGTCATGTGTTTACGGTGAAATGATTGTTGTCAAACCGTCTATCGGTCACTGAAACTTCCCTGTAATTCGTAAATATATGATACATTTATGGAAGAATCTCAGTAAGCAATTAAGGTAATTTCCATGTTTTGAGGCAATAAATTTTGTGAATATGATACATTCGTGGTAATGACATGGAATAAGAAAACACGGAATATATGGCTTATATTTACCAATCAGTTTTAAGGCCCTAAAGGTCAACATGATTGCGAGGTCCTAGATGCCTCAGGCATAGGTGTTTATACAAGACCTTAAAATTACGTGTACTTCTATTCTTTTCCGACTGTTTTCTTCACGAAGCAAGGAGCGAGGTATTTACATAAGGAAGGTCATTCAAGCTTTCCAAAGTGCGAAGGAACAACCAAAGAAAACTAAAGAAATATATCTCTACTTTCTTCATAAACTTTCCTTCTGACAATACTTCTAGTAGAATATACTCTCTATACCTGGCTAGTTAAATTATTATGTTTTTTCATTTGCTACTACTTTATCTTCATGTCTCGTAGAGATTAACCAAGTCTATTTTTGCAATTCTTTCTTTATTAGCGAAATCTTGTTCTATGTTACATCAATATCATTACATTATGGTTTCCAAATACAAACCATGTTTCATTCATTCATTTTACCATAATTATAAGAAACTTCATTTGTTTTACTTTAAAGTGATTTTTTAATAAAAATAATATTTAAATAATCTTTAACTAACTTTACTATCGTACATATTTTATAAAAAGCAAATACGTCTAAATAACAACTCATGAAATTTTTATAGTAAATAAATAATAACAGATATTATTAAAATTTTGTTTTAACAAGAGAAGGATAAACAAAGCAATTCTTAAATGATGTAATTGAATAATCAAGAATTATTCTGATTAATAAGGGCACTGTCAGATATTACCTAATATCACTTTAATATAAGAGCTTACCCCCCCAGGTAAGATATGTTATATATATAATTCCTTATATAATATTGTATGTAACCAAGATCTTTAGTTACCCCCCCTCCTCTCCTCCCCCTAAAATATTAGGTAATATCTGACAGCACCCTAATAACTATTATTATTTAATATTAAGAACGCTCCCTATGGATTTACCAGACGGAACTAGAAATAGCTAAACCGAAATTTCCTTTGATGATCATATAATTAGAAGTTCCTGAAACAACAGTTGAAGCTTGAGAATATGATATTTTTTCTTCTTATAATCTTTCGTTACTCTAAGTTCTTCAACTAATTTGCAATCTGACTTGGATAAGTTGGATTAGGCCTTTATAGATAGTCCAAGCAATCTCATAGTTTCCTCCAAGTGCAATAAAATGATATATATTAAGTAATAGTTTCTCACTTTACAAGGGGTTGGAAAGATGCCAACATAAAGTTTATCATATTTCGTATCTTCCATACTATCGGAAATAGTCTCAATTGAAGCCCTAGATGCAATATTATGATCACAAAAAAAATATTTGAACATTAACAAAAGAACTGAATAAAGTTGCCTTTATAAATAATTTTAGTTGTCATATTTTTATTATTGTAATCTAAAATAGTAATAAATTTCAAGTTGCATTTAGACCGAATAAATTAAAAATATTTTTTAAACTGAATTAACTATTGAAGTTATTATAATTATACCGAAGCGAAGCATTGTATAAAATGATCTGCGTATTAAATTTAACAAAACACAATATATTTGTAATTGCTTTCACAAAGGCGAGATTTTAAAGGTTCCGAACTCGTAAGTTTAATAATTTTTTTCTTTAAAAAGAAGTGCTCCTTAATTTAAAAATATGAAACCGATTTATTATAATTTTTTTTAGGATGAGCGAAGATATTTTGTATCATATCATAACTATATTACAAGATCAATCATCCGCATTTACTCCTTCACAGCATCATTTAAATATTTTAAAAGTTAGTGAATTCTGGAACGTTGTATTATGTGCTGGCGGGAGCGTTGCAAAACTTAATTCACATCCATTGAATAGTAGTTACCCGAGTATAACTTTCGTCCTGTCATTACTAGAAGAATTTAGTATAGCGTATAAAAGGTGTATATAAAAATTGTTGAATATAAGAAATTAAATAGAACCATGCATTACATATTCAGCATATTGACACGGGCTACTAAACAATAGCAATTTTTTAAAATGAGTTTATTGGTCACTTAAAAGTTTTTAAAATAAAGGGCAAAGTAAAAATTTATTTGAGGATGTGGTATACATTATTTCGCCAATGCTACACTATAATATCATAAGAAAAAAAAAGTTCATTATTTTAAAAGCTTTATTGTTGTGGCTAATGTAAAAATAGAATTATTTCGTCATTATTAATCTTCCCATTCAATTTCTTCATATTTTTCAATATACCAAAAACTATTATCCATACAATATTTGATAATTCCTTCTATTTCATATTTTTTAAGTGAATCAGAAGTACTTCTCCAAGTTATCAAAGGATATAAATGCAGAAATTTTCTACCTCTCCAATTAATAAAAAATAGATCTAAAGTTTTTAAGGAGAAAATTCTTAAATCGATTTGGATTTTATATAAACTAGTTGGTGCTAAACTAACCAATATATAAAAGAACTTTTCACTCATAAACCTTACATTCTCTGCCATTTTTATTAGTAATTCTATTCCTTCTAATCGCTGACAACTAATTAAAAGCCTTTTCAGTTCATCTAGATTCTGATTATTTATGAACAATGAAACATATTCAATATTCGGACAATAGTTAATTATTGCTCGTATATATATTATTGTATTGTTAAAATCACTGCTTTCAATTTTAACCTTCCAAAGATTCCCATTAGTATTCTCAATAATCTTCGTAGCTATAGAAAGTGAGATACTAGTTAATTCAAGTACTTGAAGATTAGGAAAAGATGCCATTTCTAATTGCTTCTCAAATAATCTTTGTTCAACGCCAAGATCATTAATCAATTTCAAAGTTTCTAAATTTATTAATTGTGGAAAAAGACAAAAGGGAAAAGATCTATCAATCCATAACATAAAATAAAGAATTGAATCAGCATGTTTCACCAAAGCTTGAAAGATTCTTTTGTGTTTGTTCTCTCCACTCACTTGTTCCTTTTTACTTTCATTTTTATCTTTAAATCCATAATCATTATCATCAACATAAACGCATAAATATTTAATTCGGGTTTGCATTTCAATTAAATGTGCAATCCCAGAATTGCTTTCAAATAACATTAGAGAAATTTTTTCTATTGATCTGCATATCTGTGCCAATCCATAATAAAATGATAATTCACTACATGACATACATTGTAATTCTTTGAGTTTTGAGAGACTAACATTTGCTCCTGGGAATGTATATATTGGATATTCGCTGACCATAGTACTCAAACGCTTTATAGCATAACATTTACTGATAAAAAGTTTAATAATTTCTTGATTTAAAATTGCATATTGAGAATCGGTTAAATTATGCGATTCATGAAAATATTTACCATAGCAAATATATTGACAATATTTGATATAATCAAATAAAAGTTTTTGTCGTTGTTCTGGAATAATATTGATGCCCTTGCTTATTAAATGATTTCTTGATGATTCTGGTAAATGAAAAAGAATAATTCTCTCAAATAATGTTCCTCTTTTTAATCTTTCTTCAATATCTCTTGAACGTAAATATTTATACGGATCTCTCCATAAGATTGAGACTACCAGTTCACACAAAAGTTTATTAACGGATAAGCAAGAATATAGTGATTTTCTATCATTTATTAGTTCTTGTAAAATTAAGAAAAAAATATCATCGTTAAGTTTTGACATTTTTACAGTCATTTATTTTTTTTTATTTGAGATTTTTTTAGGAGAGTCATCACGAAGTAGAATTCTAAGTTGATCATTATTTATAGATTTAACGACACCGATCACCATTTTTGGGATGTCTAAAGTCGCGTTCGATCACGTGAAATACACGTACCTTGATTGGTCACTACAAATAGCCAGGCATTACGATTGGCTTATGGTCACGTAAACGAACATGACCCCATTTCCATATTTTTTGGTAATTTATCTAATTTATCTATTACTATAAGACGCTTTTACGGACAACCTAGAAAATTAGGACGTGATATTAACCTCCTATGTCTATTTTTCCGAAAGGAATTCCTGACCAACATTGTTATCTTTCTTTCAACGACAATTTCATCATTGATCGAGACATCAGAAAAACTTTAAAAAAATCTTTGAATTACCGTATATTAGAATCTCACATTTCTCATCGCTCGTTATCGATCATTAAGCGATACGCCCTCGACTATACTATAGATTGGGAATTTTCACAACTTTGGATCAAACATAATCCTTTTGATCGACCTACAAGCATACAACTTAGATTTACCAGTTGGAAAATAAAATGTTCTACACACTCACTACCCACGTTAGATATCTTATTTAGAAACTATCCTGATTTATTGAAAGGTTTTACCTCATGTTTTTTTTGTAACAACGATTTTGAAGATAACCAACATCTATGGACATGTTCTAAGATTCTCGACATACTTCGCCCCATTTTCAAAAACTTTCACGACACCTACAAAATTATTATTGTCAACAACTCCGACCGATATTCTACTTTATACGAAGATGCTATCAAATTTGCGCTATATTTAATTGGACCGAACGTACTTTAACGAATATCACGGATAATCTACATTTACATTGCTCACTCTTAAATTTAATCCCTAAAGAGATTATTTATCCTTTCAAAGCTGTTGGTATAGGTAAATCTCGTATGAAAAAGTTATCAATCAACTTTTTATACGACCTTCACAAAGACATTTACGAAGGGAAAGAACGCTCCATTATGTGGAAAGAGACCAAAAAACGTCTTAACATCACCAAATCTTCATTCCGTGATTATTAACGTACACATCCTAACGACACTACACGAAAACGTACGCATCACGACCGAAATCTTAATAACTCCATTATAGAACGTGGCTATCGCCACCCCTTTAATGATTCACGACGAGCGCTTGACAACTCTATATTATGGATCTATTTAACATCGTCAAATTTTAGACATAATCTGCCTTGGCTATCATCTTTGGATGTTGATTTATCATCTATTTCTTTTTATTCTCATTATAATTTGGATCTATTTTACTTTCTAATATATATACCCATCGGACTAGTTTTCTTTTTTTCTTTTTTTTGTAGTTTTATTATTCTCGTATGGTTTTTTAGTGCTAGTAGTAGCATAGTTTTATTACTAGTATAGTTCAGTTCGAAGGGTGAGGTTTTGCTTTTGGTGGAATGAATAATGTACTTCTACTTGTTAGATTTCCCTGTGATTTTTTTCGCATATCTTTTGTAACAGATAACATTTACTACTCTTTTAGAAATAAATAAATAAATAAATAAATAACTATTACTATAATCAGACAATCTTGTCCGACCAATTTTATATGGGGTTTTTTTTCATGAAGTTTTGCATAATTACATAATTTCAGAATAGATTTTGGGTTTCAATAACTTAAATTTTAATTTAACCAACTTCTTATTAATAAGAATTTTTCTTATCGTATAAAGATGAATACTTAGTTGTTGATGACTCATACTTTTAAAACTATAATATCATCAGAAATTCTCGGTTTTAACATATAAATAATAAATATTGAATAAAAGATAATCTAATATTAAAGTAAGCATTCTGAAATCCAGACACATTGCAACACATCTTTTTTCACTAACGTACTTTTGACCGGCGCCATTCAATCTGCTTATAATTTATATGAGAGGAATATTACACTACCGATTTATTGTCACGTTAGAAATGATTTTTTTAAAAAAATAAAAAATAGTATAAACAATAATAATATATTTGAAATTCTTTTGACTAGCTAGTAATAGAAAGCAATTGAAAAATCTTGTCGATTAACGAATGTCGTCAAATAATAGGAGTCGGTAATTTCCATTTTATATATTCGCAACTTTTAATTTCATTGCTGATCGACCAAATTTATAATAAGACTCCAGATAGGATTTTTAATTTGGGCCAGCATTATATATTTGATCAGCACTACAGAGTACAGATTTATTTTGTACAACATATATCTTAGAAAAATTTTTGCGGGTTTTTCAAGAATATACATTTCGAGGCGAAATAACGCAAAATACTAAAAAAATTAAGGTGAGAACTGTTGAAAATAATATTCTATTGCGGTCTATTTTATCAATATATCCACTATTTTTAGATTAGTAGTACAAAGTTATGTTATCGAATATTTTTTGGTTATGTTCTTGGGCAATTAGCTGTACGCAGGGTTTTTAATAAGTATAGCACGTATTATTGACATCTGATATTAAAAATCCTGTAAAAATACGTTTATATATTTGTTATATATTTGATTTATTAAATGTACTGTACATCCTTACCATACTGTATACAAGTTATAACAATACATCATGGTCTGTATAAATAATTATTTAAGCAAGCTAGCTAGGATAATGAAAAAAAATTTTTTTATGTGACCTGCTAAATTAATAATTCAAATAATTCATAAACTGTACGCAAATAAAAACCTTACTCTACTATTATGGTGACGCATCATTGGACCCACCCCTATATATATATGAAGAAACTAAATTGATTCATTTTCGTTAACTATTTATAACATGCGGTATATAATTTGTTAGTATTATTCATTCACGATTTCATTATAATAAAGACAAATAATCCTTTTAATAAAATAGAATTGAAATTACTGTATGGAGTATATGCTCATCTATATATAATAATAAAATTACGGTGAATATACTAATTAAAATTTGATTTTCCGGAAATATGAAGTTCAACCAAATGTGAATCTGGAACTACAATAAGTATGATATCATTTAAAAAAAGTTAGTAAATACATAAATAAATACAAAAGAATTAATAAATATTTATATATAAAATCTACCTTCTGGATCTTCAACGGAATTTCTTGGTACAGGAAGATTATGAAAACACATAGAACGACCAGAATAAATTGCTTCAGAATGTTTTAGTATTTCAGGAAAGGATTTTTTAAACATAATGTTATCTGCATCAATAAATTCTTTAAGAATTTCTGGTTCATCAAAAGATTTTTCGAGACGGGAATAATTATCGTTAGGAAATCTCCAATTTCTAATTGTTTTAAGTAACACTTTTGAAGAGGGCCTTTTTCCTGGATTTACATCAAGACATTGGTTTACCAAATCGATATAACATTTTGGTGTCCCTTTAGCTACTCTTGGTCTCAAACCATTGCATATTTTCAATGCAAGATTTCCATCATGCGGTACATTTCTGTAAGGTGATTTTCCGGTTGACACTTCTGTCATTATAATTCCGAAACTATAAATATCGCTTTCTAATGTATAAGATTTACCATCTAATATTTCAGGTGCTATGTAAGGAAGAACCCCAAAAACGTTTGAACAACAAGAAGATTTTGAATTTGTTATTGATTGTGAAAGTCCTAAATCAGTTATTTTTGTACCAAAACCACCGATATAAAATTGAAGTATGTTCCCACTATGCAAATCTCTATGTATATATTTTAATTTGTGAATATTAAAAAGATTATTTGCAATACTTATTAAGATATTTAATTTATCTTTCCATTTTAAATTTATGAAGTTGTTTTCAAGGTAATTTCTTAAATTTCCTTCATGAGCATATTCTAAGATCATAAGAAATTCATTTGTTGCGGGATCTTTAGTTATTCCATAAAATTTCGTTAAATTCGCATTGTATAATACACAATGGTGATGTATGTTAATCTAATTAAAATAAAATATTATTAATATAGCATATATAAAGCAAAATTAATTATCAGTGTATCAAACAATCAAATACCTCATTAACGAAAGCTTCTGTCGTAAATTTTGTATCTTTAATTCTTTTTAAAGCAATAGTAATTGGAGGAGACCTCTTTTTTTCTCTATTAAGTTTAGGTTCACCATCTAGCCAAATAGCAGAATATATTTTAGCAAACCCACCTTCTGCAACAAGTTTAATATCTTGAAATTTATCATAAGATATCCATTCTAAATTACTGTAATAAGATTGTGTCTTGATTTGCGCTTGATAAATTAGTTGGTTTATTTCAGTGTTTCCACTTGATTTTCCTTCCCTCAAAAATTTACCTGGATCACATTTCTTACACCATGCATATCCAGTATTTATTTTTTTGCAATTAGGACATACACCATAATAATCAGCATTGTATTTTTCACATTTAGTTGGTTCAATTGCATCATAGTTATTACAACATTTTTCTTCAGGGGTGTAATGTTGTTTAAATTCACGATTTTGTAAGCAATAAGTATTATTCCGGGAGTGAAATTTACTAAATTTATTTTCTAAATCACGAAGTACATATTTCCAAATGGTACCATTCGATGTTCGATGTTTTTGAATAATAAATATTTTTTCATCTCCTAAAAAATCGGGACATACTATCAAAGAAGCATGTTAAATTACTAAATTTAGTATATGTTTACGTGAAAAAAAGATAATTAAAGATAAGAACTACTTACAATCCATATCGAGAATTCTATTTTGCTTCGAGTACCAAACCATTTTAATTTTATCTGCAGAACGAAGTTTACCAAATTTATTTTTCAAATCACGGATTACAGATTCCCAAATCATATACGAATTTTGGTATTTTGGAACCCGTCTAATAATAAATTTTTTTTCATCATCTCCTAAGGGATCGTGACATTCTTGATCATGATACACTTTTTTATTAAAGAATTGAAAAAAAAATATATATATATTAATTATTTTTTTCTTAAAATCAAATATAATACGTATGTATACACTTACAAGTTAGGTCAAAATTCCATGAATGCCAAAAGTCTCTGACTTTATTTATAGAATGTAGTTTGCCAAATTTCTTTTCTAAATCACGGATTATGAATTTCCAATCAATAACTTTTGATCTTTGTTGTTTTTGAGCTTGTTCAACAATAAAATTTATTTCATCATGCGTTAAAGGATCGTGACATACTAATAGAGTATAAGTATAAAAGATAAACTAAAATTAATGTAATTCTTTTTTTATTTAGAAAAGAATAAACAAAAAATAAATTAATATTAATATATAAATTCACATACAACGCGGATTGAGATGGTTTTTCCAGCTAAAATTAAAAAAAATCATATATGTCGATGTCTTCGATAAAGAAAGAAAGAAAGAAAATAATTTATTAAAAACTTACTAATAATAAATGTGTCTGTCTGTAAATCTTGCGTATGTGCTCTGAGTTAATTTTCTAATTGACGCAAGACATTCATAAGAATTTTCATGCTCTTTCAAATATTGTTTGACAATTTCACCGTCCTATAATAAAAAATAATTTAGTATATATTTTAGCTAGAATTATTTTTTAAAATAAATAAATTAATAAATAATGCATTTTTATACTTCTAATGTAAGAATTGCTTTCTTTGACATTTTACAATATATAATCTTTAGAAGTGAAGAAGAAAAATTAAAATAATTGGATTTTCTCTACAAAAACGTAGAAAGCGCGTTTAAATATTTCATTTTAAAACAATTTTTTTGTTGGTCAAAACTTTAAATTAAAAATGGTTAATCCGAATTTTACTCACCATTTATTATTTACCACAGGATATAACATTACACCACTTCTGCATTACACCTGTATAAACATTTGGGATCTAAACTCATGTAATATATTTCAGCTTTAAAAAATATCTGGAATATATGATTGCATCCATGTACAGTATATACGCCCTGATGTAAACATCATTCAAAGTAAGTAATTTAGTATTACATTGATTCGGACAGGCTAAGGTTCAACACATGATCATGTGTAATATAGTTTAAAAAATTCCTATTTTGTTAAGTTCATAAGGGTTTATTTGTTTTTTTTTTCTTTTTTTTAAAAAAAAAAGAAAATGGTGAATTCAAATTGATTTTTGAATGATCAAGAAATCTCATTTATTATCAGTATTAAGAAAAATTTTGTTTCAGCCCCTGCTTAGTGTCCTTCCACAAACATTAAAATGATTTCCTTTTAAAATGATCCACATGCATACTGCAGTTTTTTTATCATACTGTACATTCTGTAGCACGACAGACTTACACAAATTGCTAATTAAATAACGATTATTGAATGCGAGATGGATGTCTTCGGAGTTGACATTTAAAATTATTATTTCTTTCTTATTTTGCCTTATTTAAACTGTTCAATCCGTAGTACAGTATTGGCCAGTGATGTGCATTTGTACTTCCAATAGTATTTGTTGGAAGTTTCCAATCCTGGTTTTATTAGAAAATTATACTTCCAATCTTTCCAAAGATGCTTCCAATAGTGCTTCCAATCTTCCAAGAGCACATCACTGAACTATTGCGGAAAATAATTGGAATTTATAGAGTTTAATTATTAATTAGAAATTTTTCTCTTTTGGAATATTGATTTTGATCACATTTATAGACTTAATTAAAGGAATTATACTCTTAATATATTAACAAATATGCGACAACATATCTTCAATCATGTTTTTGAAGAAATTTAGATCCCTAGATGTTCGCATTTGAAATAATTTGAACATTAGTTGGGTATTACAAAAAACAATTTAAAAATTATCGTTCTTTACCTACAAATAATAATAATAGATTAAATAATATTTGATGCTAGTGCTCCTACCGGGTCAAGTCGGGTCGGGTTTTGAGGAAATATTCGACCCGATCTGAATAAAAAAATATAAGACTCGTATTTATTCGGGTCTCATATTTTCGTAACCCGACCCTTGACTCGACCGAGTATAATTTAACTCATGTAACCCGGGTTAGACCCGAACATTTAAGTAAAATGGGTACTAACTTATATTATGTGAGATTTTCTTATAATAATAACAAAATTAATTTCCTTTTATTTGAAAAAAAGGCAACTCAGTGATTAACCACTAGTAGCCACCTGAAATTTGTATCATGAATGGTTATACAAAACATGTAACACTAGCTCTTATTTTCTCCTAGACTAATTAAATAAAATAAAATTAAAAATACGAATTTTGAACCTGGTTTAATATAATAAAAGTCAAAGAATTAGGCAAAATAATTAGCAGATATTCAAATCAAAGATAAATTGGAATTCTAAAGCTATCAGAAAAATATTATTCTCAAAAGTCAAAGGTTAATTTTTTTATTTTTCTGATTAAGCTATGTTAATATTTGTTAAAACTAATTCTTGGCTTAATTTTGGCCAAAATTATAATTTTCCCAGAATTAAAAACATCCGGGTCGATCCGGGTCAAAACCCGGGTCAAACCCGGGTCAAGGAAATTTATAACCCGACCCGGCGGGTCGGGTCATGCGGGTCATGCGGGTCACGGGTCATTAAAAATCATTAGTATCGACCCGATTTAAAAGTCGAGTCGGGTCAAATTAACCCGGGTTGACTCGTATCATTCGGAGCACTATTTGATGCATTAGATAGTATTAGAAATAACATTTATTTTGGTAAAAATATTATATAATTTTATACTAATCTAGCTTCATAGTGCTAATGTAGATTAATTATTATTAGCTCGTATAAATTTTATAGGGTTATGTTATAATCTTTCTACAGGGCGGGCTTATCTAATTTTATTGGAGAATGGGAGGTAGTGGGTTAATTATAGAAATGTTTTTAGAATTTATTATATAGGTTTTAAATAGTTTCGTTTATAATTATTACCTCAACCGTTGAAGTAGATTTTTTGTCTCTTCTTCTAGTTTAGTTTATTTTTGTTATTTCTTTTTCAATTTTGATTTGTTTGATAATAATTATATGTATATTAACTAATTACTGGTAAATAAAAAATATAAAATGATGAAAAATAATTTAAAAGTAGAATAATAATGTATTTTCATCCAATGTAACACCTTATAAAATCTTTAATCCAATAGATTTATTATGTCTATTAAAGTAACTTCTTTAAGGTTTATTACACTGCCATTATCTCTAACCTATCTGCTATTTCTTTATAAATAAGTTCATAAGAAAATAAAATAATATTATATGTTATTATATACTGTATCTATCTAATCTATCTAATTAAAAAAATTTTGTCATGTTTAGATTACTCTGTATAAATAATTTGAGTTGTGTAACATTGAAAAGTGTGATATTCTTTCGTTCCGTATTTATCATATCATACTACAATAACCAATCTTTAAACTAATACATTTCCGGTTAATTAAAATTTTAACTAGATTTTTTTTATTCTGATGGATTAATACTAACAAAAAAAAAGTATAATTTTTCTTATTAATTGCAGTCATTTCTGCTCTTTTAGTTACCACGACTAACCATTTCTATAATAATAATTTTTTTTTATTTTTCAGTCATTTTTTTTTTGTTTTACTTTTATTGGATTTTTTTAGGGGATTTTTTTTTCAATTGGAATTTATCAAAATTTTTGGAATTTTTTTTTAACCCAAAAAATATTGTTTATTCTTTTTTGGTTTGGGTCAAGACTATAATCAGATTAGAACTATGTTGGTGATATTGTTTCTGACTAATAAATTCGCATGAAATTTTTTTTTTGTGAGAATTTTTTTGATTTAGTGAGAACTTTTTTTTTGTTTATTGAGATTGTTTTTTTCCGACTAAAGTGAAAAATTTTTTTTTTTGATACTAACGAATTTTTTTTAGTAAGATTGTTTTTAATTATATAGATACATAACAATATTAATAATATTGTAATTAAATCTATAATAAATTTTTTGATAAATCTATATAACTAAAAAAACTATATAATTAAAAAAAATTATTTGACGTTTGGATTAGTTTTCGCATAAATAATATGAATTGTGTAACTTGAAATCCGTACATTCCAATCAACTAATACAATTTCAGTTAATGAAATTTTTTGCCTTAATCAGAATTGTTTTTGATTATTAATTTTAAATTTTTCAACAGAAAAAAAATTTTTTATCCCTTTCTTCTTACGGTTTAGTTTTTTTTCAAACCGAAAAATTTGATTTTTCTCATTCTTTTCCTGTTTAAGTTTAATTTTTTTTCCCAAACTGAAAATTTTTTTTTTATTAAATAACCCTATTGTTTCGACCGATTTTTTTATATTATTTTTTTCAATCTTTTTTTTTCCATTTAACTCCGCACATGTTATCAATGTATTAACGCGTGATGCTCATATGGAATTAGGATCCTTTAATAAAAACAAGGAATAATGTATAGTAATTCTAATATTGTGGTAATATAAAGTATGTAGAGAATGTAAATATCGGAGAAATATTGTATAGGTCTTTAGGCAATACTTTGCTAGGACCCGAGCTATACATAGAAAGGGGTTTTGGTTATTTGCTCCAAAATCATGTAGCTCGCTTCCATTTGTGGATAATGCCGACCGGCATTACATAGTGCCGGCCCTGAAGAAAGCGTACTAGAGAGAATAGTAAATGTGTGACGACCTATAATATATATATCTCGGGATCCTACTTTGCTGTTTTCATTATTAAGAACGCCCATTTTGAAAATGACAATAAATTAAATTTAATATTTTCTACCACTTCATTATTATTTTTATTATTATTTAAATATTAATTATTATTATAAAAATTCTTTAGGCTCGATCAAAGTGGATTGACATGATCGCTACAGGCAAATTGATATTTTTTTATTAACATTTTTATTATTAATACTGTTATTATTATTATTAAAAAAAAATACATTTAAATTAATTATTATTAATTGGTTTGCAAATTATTTTTAGACGAAACATACAGATTGTAAGAAATCTAGCAATGCATGCATACATATATATAAAAAAATGGTTGTATAAAATTAAAAAAAAGCAGCTGTGCACACATGTACTAAAGAAAACTTGAAATAAATCAAAAAATGTTGATTGTATTTTTAATAAAAAATCCGAGGAAAAAAAACGAAAAAACAAGCGATAAAATGAAGGAATTTGAAATAACTCGAATAATTTGTTTGCGTTCGTAATAAAAGCGAAAAAAAGAATAATAATAAACGAAAAAGTTGTTTTTATTTGTAATAAAACCCGAGAAATAACTCGAATAATTTGCTTGCGTTTGTAATTAAAACCGAAAAAAAGAATAACAATAAACGAAAAGTTATTCGTATTTGTAATAAAACCCGGGAAAAAAAATATGAAAAAACGGTGATAAAATGAAAGAAAAATTGAAATAACTCGAATAATTTGTTTGCGTTCGTAATAAAAACCGAAAAAAAAGAATAATAAACGAAATAATATAAGTTTTCATATTTGATACTTATCAGAATTTATGTCACAATCATCACAACTTGGCAAATTTGGTAAGTCAGAATTATCATTTCTTAATATTACTGTTGTTTCACTTTCATTTTTAAAATTATTTGCTAAGCTTGTGTTGACTTTAGGATCAGTAGAATCAATAATTTTATTAAGTTCCGAATTTACTTTGTGAACATCTGGTCTTTCATCTGGTTCTTGTCTCCAACATTCTATTCAAATAAATTTTAAAATTAGATCGTGCAGTTAAAAATTAATAGTATTAGCTCAAACTTACCTTCGTAAAGCGCAACGAATTTATCGTTTGTGTTTGGAATAGGTTTTTCCCTTTCACCATCAAGAATTTTTAATATAATAGATGCATTATCATTCCTTGTTTCATAATTGAAAGGTGATGAACAACTAGTTAATTCCCAGAATATTACTCCTAAACTATATATATCTGATTTTTCGTTTAAATCGTAACCCTTAACATTATTAAGAATTTTAGGATCAACGTAAGGTATTATTCCACGTGGTTTAGTAGGTAAATAAGAATCTTTTCCTTGTTGACGCAAACGCGAACATCCAAAATCTGATAATTTTATTGTATTTTGATGTATTAATATATTTTTTGGATGCTAAATAGAATGAATAATACCTTAATGTGTTTAATTAGTGTTAATTATATAATATGATAACAATATTAAAATAAATTGATCATACTTACAAGATCTCCGTGTATGATTTTATTATCATGTAACCATAAAATTGCACCTGTAATTTCTTTGGCAAACTTAAATTGAATTTCCCATCTAATTAAAGATTTAGTATTGTCTTTTAAATGATTTTCCAATGTCCCCCCGTCCGCGTATTCAAGAACGAATGAATAATTTATTCCATCCGATTCACCTTAAATTATAAAAAGAATTATACTTAAAATATATATCAAGCGATCAAATTATTATCATACCTCATACCTCATACCTTTTAATTTCGTAACTCCATAAAATCGAATTATATTTGGATGAGAGGCTATTATCATTAAATTAATCTAAATGAAGAATTCATAATATTAAAAATAACAATGTCAATAAAATAATACGGATACAGTATACTATATATAAACAGAGTTAAATTATTAACATACTTCGTTAATGATTTCTTTCATAGAGCTTAAACTTTCATTAAATTTTTTAATCGCAAATTTCGTTGTGTTCTTCCAATATACGACATGAACTGTAGAAAATCCTCCAGAGCCAATCTTAGCAAAATTTTTAAATTCTTGAGAGTCATAGTAACAAATTATCTTATCATCCAATAATACATTGATGCTATTTGGCTCGCGTGACTTTTATAAAATAAAATATAATTAATTAATTAATTAATTAATTAATACTAATTAATAACTAGTAATTGAATGGTTTTAATTTTAAATCAAAATAAATCCTAACCAACTGAAGGATAAAATAAGTTGGGCTCAATAAATTCAAACAAAAAATAACAATTTACCTGTATACTCGTATTGTGCTTTTTTATTAAAAAAATGCAAGAATATAAGTTAAAGAAAGAATAAATAAATAAATTAATTAATTAAAAATCACGTACATTCATAACAGCAGTAATATTGTTATTACTACCAAAAAAAGTTAGGATTATGGATCTTGATAAGTTACAATTGCTAAGATAAGCTTGAGTGTAAAAGGATTGCAACCCAGAATGTAAGGATATTTAGGATATTTTATAGCTTTTTTTAAAATCTACGTGCATGCGACACAAAAAAAAAGGTCGAGAGGTAAACGCCATCAAACTTCTTAAAAATTTTCCACCTTTCGAAAAAGAATAACAGTATCGATTTAAAATATACAAATAAAAAAAATATGTTTTTATTATTCTACGGAGAATATATTATTATGATACGAATTTTATGTATTTATATTCTTACTTATGCTAATTTATTTATATTTCTTGTAAAGTACTTTAAAAAAATATTTAACAAATGGAATAAACATTTATGGATTTCTTTATTATATAGTATGTCTCGAGCCCTTAACAGATGATGAAAAAAAATATTATTGAACATGTTCAAAGCAATCGAAGAATAAACGGTCTTATTAATTGGAAACTCGTCCTTGTAGGTTTTTACTTGGGGTGATCTTCACCGTTGGCCAGAATTATCAATTTTTACCGGCACTATATTTTTTTAATGCTGGTCGATTGTCATAATTTCAGTCACCGGTGATAATCACCCCCCTGTGATAGTTAGAAAAATTCAAACTTACTGTATATAATTCAAAAATTTCTAGAAAAGATTTCTTTATAGTATAAAAACAATAAAATAGCCAAATGGAATAAATAATTTTCGGCGAAATGTTCATTCGGTAAAATGGCTTAGCTTCGGCGAAATGGAATTCGGTGAAATAGAAATAAATGGATATCGGCAAAAAGTCCCGACACCTAGTAAAGATGTATACACACGTACTCTTTTTTAAAAAATATATATTATATACTTTACTGTAAACACAACTTGAATCAAGATTCCATGAGTACCAAAAATCTTTGATTTTAGTTGTAGAACGTAATTTGCCAAATTTAATTATCGTTATATATGAATTTCAATCGATGCCTTTTGATCTTGAGCTTGATCAATAATAAATTTTATTTCATTGTGTGTCAAGGGGTCGTGACATACTAATAGAATATCAGTATAAAAGATAAACTAAATTAATGTAATTCTTTTTTATTCAGAATAGAAATCAATAAACAAAAAAATAAATTAATATTAATAGATAAATTACATAACGCGGATTAAGATGGTTATTCCATCTATAATTAAATTATTAAACATATTTATTAATATCTTCAAGAAAAGTAAGAAAGAAAAAAAAATTTATTTACTGATTATAAACATACAGTATATACCTTGCCGTAAATCTTGTATATATATACTTTTTATCTTGGGTTAATTTTCTAATTAAAACAAGTCATTTATAAGAATTTTCATTCTTTCAAATATTGTTTGACAAATTCACCGTCCTACAAAATAAGCATATATTTAACAGGATTTTTTTTTTTTAATAATAAGAAAATAAATAATTCAGTTTTTATACTTTCAATGGATGATTTGATATTTTTACAACGAATAATGTCTTATACTAGTAGATCAAAGAAAAAGCATTTTTGATAAATTAATTGTTTTGCTGCAAATTTCTTAAATAGTAAAAAGGTGCATTTTTATATTCTATTGTAAAACTTTTTTTGTTGATCAAAATAAACTTAAAGACCGTTTATTTATTGACTCAACGAGATGCATATGTAATACACCTTGATGTGTAGTTTTTATTATACAGTAAGTAATTCTTAAGGGGTATACTTTTGTAAATTGCTAAAGATCACTGGCGGTGATGGTCACCGTACCAGCATTATGATGTATTTTCGACCAGAATTAAAAACCCAATAAAATACTGGCCGGCATTGCATCATAATTTAACCATCGGTGACCATCACCACCTGTGATGTTTAGCAATACGGCCAATACCCTTATTTTTTAATAAAAAACAGAATTTTATTATCATTTATTATCAAAGCAAAAAATATTAGTGACCGAATAATTATGGTATTAGAAAATTAGAAAATTTTGTTTTAGCCTTCTTAATGTCCTTCCACAAACTGTCTCCTCTTTTAGATCCCACATGCATACCGCGATTTTTTACTGAACTGGGAACCATTCACAACCCTGACAAATCATAATCTCAAAAATTCAGAATCTTTTTTTTTAATTTTACATTATTATTATTTTTTTTGTTAAATTATTGACTGATATTGAAATACAAGATGAAAAAGATTTTATTACTTTGTAACAAATAATATTTTTATTGATATGTAATAATTTTAAAATGTTTTGCAAGAATTAATGATTTTTTAATATTTTTTACGTCGTAAAATTAAGTAACAATTAAATATATTTTTTTTAATATTTAATAATTTTAATAATAACTTCGCAAAATTTAATGAATATTATTAATGTTATTAGTTAATTAGAAAAAATAAATTAATAAATTCCAGTATATTGCTTTATATAAAATAAAAATGCAAATTATGCAATTTTTTGCATATAATTATATAATTATTTATTTTTAATATACTGATTAAATTTAATAAATAATTTCTTGAAATTTTTGTATTCATGAGTATATTATCGTCGGCGTCGGGTTTGTATTATAATAGAATCCTGAATTCCTGATTGTCGGGATTTCGTGGTAAATCTACCTGAATTAATGAATTATGTATGATAACGAACTTTTATATTTTTCTGACTAAATAGCTGAGTAACTGAGAAGCTTGATGATTATTAATAAATTGAGATGATTGCTTTTTTTTTTTTTACTCTCCGTTCTTAACAAATTTTCTGGGGAAATTCCGATAAATGAACATTTTTCTAGTTTCCGTTCCAAAAAAACTCCGATATGTAATCAATTTTCTAAAAATTTTTATAGGGTTAATAGTCTTTTTAGAAGGATAAAGTTTTTTTAGTGTTCTAAATAGGATTCGAACAGCACTGATCGTCGGGTTACTAGCGGAATTATATTTTTTATTTAATTCAAGCTTATAAATTATTTTTTTTTTTGATAGCCACAATTCGGATTGTAACTTCTATTCGGATTTATTCGGATCGGACAATTCGGAGAATTTCTTAATTTTCCGCATAACGGTTTATTCAGATCCAAGCACTAACCTCATTTATATTGTTATAGTAATTAAGATTAATGATTTAAACCTACTTTGCGATAGTAATCCTTTTTTGTCAACAATGCCTCTCCTGTTGTTTAATCCTATAAATATTGATTTTAAGTCATTAAGATAGCATTATAAACATACTTTAGTTTTTGGAAATTGATGACCCAAGCAGACATTTTTTTTCAACTGGTTAACGATTTTATGCGTTAAATAATTTAATAATTTAACAAAAAAAAAAAAAAAAAAGAATTTTTTTTCTATCCATCTATATTAGTCACAAATATATTTATATTAAAAAAAAAGAAAGAAAAGAAAAAAATATCTAAATTTTTATGGCGATTAACGTCCAATCATAATTAATTATATTTACTTTATTTTATTAATTAATTAATTGTGATTATACAATACTAAAAGAGTTCACTTCAGGTAAAAAAATCAATATCACAAATACTAATTGAACAATAGCCTTCTGATCTAATAGATATTTATTTTCTCAATATTGTCATTCATGAATATCAGAATTTAGAGCGATGAATGACATCATAAGTATCAATGACAAGTTTCATTTACAAAGAAAAAACCTTTTTATTATTCATAAATAATTTAATGTTGCATGTTTTGTGATACAACAGTTTTTTCTTTCAATGAATCATTAAAGTTTCCAGTTGAAGAAAAAATGAATGAACATTTATTTTAATATAGGAGTTAGTATTCCATTATAACTCCGAAGTGTTACCATATCGGAGAAAAACCGAAATTAGTAAGCATAATATAATGGATATGGTGATCAGTAAAACCAATCATCTAAATTAATCGAAAAAGTGTAGATCTCAATTAGTCTTTGTGGCGCCGTACTACAAAAGGACTCGAAACAATATGGACTTTGGGAATTTCAATTTTTATTATTTGTAATAAAATGTTAAAACTTAAAAATCTATTTTAAGCATAATTTTTAGGGGTACATAGATTTTTTTTTTTAGTCAAAATAGTTAATGAAATGAAAATGAACACAACATAATTCACATAATTTGAAAGTAAGTGGAGAATTGATTTTTTGAATGATTAAATATTGTTCTAATAAAATGTCTATATGATGTAAGTGGTGTAAGTGTGTAAGTGTAATACACAAACATCAATAATAAATAATAATTATTATTATTAAATTTACTTAATTGTGATTATAAAAGATTCTATAAAATTCTATAAACTGATAGTACTTAAAAAACTGGGTTCATTTTAATAGGCATATTAAAATTAAATGTAACATAAGGCTCCATAATGGGTAACGTTGAAAGATATTGTTGATTGTTTATTGTATCATTCAATTGAGGTTTATAATGTAATGGTAAATTTGGACGAACACTTTCTTCAATTAGATTATGAGGGCGAGAATTTCTTTCCTGTCTTTTAGCCTTCCTTAAATCACTTTTTTGTTTTGAATTCCAAAAATTTCTAACTCTATTTTCAGAACGGAGCTTACCAAATTTATTTTTTAAACCATTGACGACGAGTTTCCAATTAATAAGTCCATTTATTCTTCGATTGCTTTGAACATGTTCAATAATATATTTTTTTTCATCATCACTTAAAGGCTCGAGACATACTATATAATAATAAATATTTATTTCATTTGTTAAATACTTTTTTAAAGAAAAATATGAATAATATGAGATTACATACGGCGTGGATCGAGATAATTATTCCAACTAAATAAATTTTTTTTAAAGTTACTTTACCATTTTTTTTTATTTTTTTATTAAATAAGAAGAAAAAAATTGTTCAATTAAAACTTACTAATTTGAAAGTTGATTCGGTTTGTATTTCGGGACTAACTTACTAATTAAAACGAAACGATTATGAATATGTTCATATTCTTTCATATATTTTCTGATAAGTTTATTACTCTACAAGAAATATAAATAAATTAGTATAAGTAAGAATATAAATATATAAAGTTCGTTATGATAATAATATGATAAATACTTCTTCGTCGAATAATAAAGACATGTTTTTTTTTTATTTATATATTTTAAATCGATACTGTTATTCTTTTTCGAAAGGTGGAAAATTTTTAAGAAGTTTGTCCAAAAAGGATGGCGTATTTATCTCGCGACCGTTTTTTTTTTGTGTCGCATGCACGTTGATCAATTTCATAGGTAGAGTCATTTATCGGAGTTTATGTGATAAAAAAGAGAAACAAAGGACTTTATAGTTAATTACTTGCTTTGTTGTTAAATTTCAATAATAACAATGACATTAAAGTTAATTTATTGAATGCCTTTTAATAAATAGATGTAATAGATAATTCTTTTTTCTAATTTAACAAAAGAAAATAAATTTTACTTATATGTCTATATAAACAAAGTATTCTGTCTGTCTATCAATGCTCGAATTATGTTTCGGATTAAATAAAAATTTACCGAAATTGGTTAAATTGAAACAATAATACTGCGGTTGAAGTCACATAATACGTGTTTCATTTACGAAATGATTTCACATACGCATAATAAAATTTAGTTACTGTGCGTCAACTGCAAATGACATCATGTCACAGCGTTGTGATAATAATGCAATCAAATTTTTATTATGATTTTAATACGAATTCGTAATTTATAAATTTTGTAACTTATAAAGCCATTATAAAGAATAATAATGGATAAATAATGAGAATGTGAGACATCATTGTTTGTCACAAAAAATCATTGTAAAATCGGAGTAAAATGCTCAAAATTTTGGCGAAATGACTAATAAATCCTTTGAAATAAAGATGCCTAAATTTTTTTTAGAAATTAATGAATGAAGAGATAATAATATATAACGAGATATGACGTTTAAAAAAATATTTTTAATAATCTAAAGTGCAAATGGAAATCATAATGTGATCTTAATTGTCATAAAAATATATAATAGTCTTTCGCGTAAAAACACATAGTCCCTCGCTCCGCTACGGATACATTCATCTGCATGATTTATTATGACTTTAATCATATAAGTCAACCATACAAAAGGGAAAAGAAATTTTTAAAAATTTTATAAAAGTTATAATTTCTTTTTTTTTATTGAAAAAGTTAGTCAGTTTCAATATACAATAGTGGTTCTAGTTCTAATTAATATTAAACGCCTTGCCATTCTAACAGTTGCAAAGAAATGTTGCAATTAAATTATATACAGTGCCCGAAATAAATTGAGCCACTTCAAATAGGAAACATTATACTATGAATCCGTTTGTTTTCTATTTTATTTTATTTGTTTTCGAAACGGAGAAACCGGAGTTTTAAACAAAGATCCGTCGTTGTGGCGTATTTGGACATCGATCGACATTATACCATATCAAGAAAGGAAAGATCTGGATGGGCCTATAAGGGGTGCGATGATCGTCCTACTTTGCGTATCAACACTACGATTTCTATTTGAATTATATCTTGAATAAATACTTGGGCATCAATGAATAACTGAAATATTCAGGGGCCCTGTATATGGAGTATTTATTAGATACTCATGGAATACTAACAGGCTTATCTCATTGTGTATGACGTATACACCGATGGATTTTATACTTTTTTATACTTTTTTTATACCGGTGGAATAATTTACAAAAAAAATCCATCGGTGTATACATAATACTGATAGAATAATGGGAATTAATTTATCCCATATTTCTGATATCGGTTTATACACAATCATAGTACAACATCTAAATGTATTGGGTACGGCTTCAATTGGGGACTATTTCTGATAATATGGAAGATACGAAATATGATAACCTTTTTATTGGCCTCTTTTCAACCCCTTATAAAGTGAGAAACTATTACTGAAAATATATCATTTATTGCCGTAATAGTAAATCTAGCTATATTTACTTTGGAGGAACTATGGGATCGGGATATACTGATTTTACGAAGGCCCCTAATCCAAGTGATTCACTTAGTTTGCAATTTAAATGGTTAGTGAGGGGTTATAAGAAGTCGACCAATCTAAAAGTATCATATTTCTTAACTGTTTGTTTTATGAACTTCTAATTATGTGATCATCAAAGAAAATTTCGGGTTCTAGTAATTCCATAGGGAGCGCTTTTAATAATAAATATTGAATAATAGAGTTATTATTAATCAGAATAATTCTTCTATTGTTATTAGGGATTTATTATGACGAAATGATGATCATATCCTAAAATGCATTAAATTTTTGACAATCATATGAAATGAAAAATTGGGCGTATTATATTAATATAATTCCCTTTATACAGTATATACTGTTAGCATTATTTGTTAGAAAAGGAAATCACTTACCACTTTTAATTTATTCTTTTCTCATAATGAAAAAAAAATTGACAAAAAATTTAAAATAAAAATGGAAATCGTTTGTTTTATCATTTCCTTTTTTTGTTAAGAAAAATCCATTTTTGATAAAATGTTTATCTTTGAATCAAATTTATAGTTACGATGACTAATGACTAATTTTAATTTTGAAAAAAGATACGATCATCAAAAATTTTAAGTTATAGAACTTCAGTTAGTGAAAAGTAAGCGAGGCGAGTAATAAAAACTATTATTATTTTTTTTTAGGATCCAAACAATATTAATAATACTTGGATAAAGAAATTGTTTTTTGAGTATGGTGATTTATTCATATAGAAGACCTTCAGTTATCAAAAAAAAGTACTATCAAATAGATCCTATTAACAAAAATACACTATCAAAAATATTAAACAGGTTCTATTAAAAAAAAGAAAAGAATATCAAATGGATCTTACCAAAAAAAAAATTATAGTAGGAAAAAGCAAGGAAAGATACTGTACATACATACAATGCATAATACAAGATTTTGAAAAAGAAACAATTTTTATAGATAATTGTATGTTATTGTACGGGCATGCTTAATAATGGTATGATGATGGCGCGAAAATAATAATAATTAAAGTATTCCAAGCCCTATAAAAAAATTGGATACGTTTTTTATAAAGTTTTTATACGATTTTTTTCCTTAGAAATAACATATCATAATAGGATACGGGAAAATGCACAATTCCTATCACTAAAAATATGGTTTTGATACGGGATTCATATGGAATTTACATGATTTGATCACTGATTTTATCATGAAATTTATACGATTTGGTCACTGAATTTACTATTTGTATTACAGTTTACTATAAATCTAATTTTACTTTATTAAATTAAATAAAAAATAAACAAAATACAAATACATTATGAAAATTCCCTCCTTATTAAAACCACCTATTGCAACCAAAATTATCTATAAGTTCAGGTTCATTTGGAGTCAAACAACCTAAAAAAACAAAGAAAAAGAAACATAAGAATGTCTAACTTAATTGGAAACAAAACCCCCCCTCATATAGTATCTGCAATCGTCGTCACCAAAGGTCAGCATTCCTACAAAAAAAGAAAGAGAACTCCAGAATGTCTGACCTACATAAATGAAAAGAATTATGAAGCGTCTGATGAAAAAGAAACCAAAACAACAAAATAAATCCAAAACTGACCTACAAAAAAAGAAGGCTTTGAAGCAACAAAACTGAAACAACCTACAAAAGAAAAGAATCTGAACCCAACTTTCGAAAAAAAAAGAAAATTTGAACTGACCTAAAAAAAGAAAAAAATCCTGAACCATCCTACAAAAAAGAAAGGACTCCCAAACTGATCTACAAAAGAAAAAAGAAACTGAATCTTCTCACAAAAAAAAATCTGCTGGCCTATGAAATAAAAAAAGGGACAAATATAAATAAAAAAGAAAGAGAATAAAGAATAAATTAAAAAAAAATATTTTTTTAAAAAGAGGGGTAACAAAGTTAGGAAAGTTAAAAAAAAAAGATGAGTGAGAATAAAAGAATAAAATCAAAAAAAAATTTTTTTTTAAAGGAGTGACGAAAAAAATTTTTTTAAAGTGAGGTACGAAAAAAAAATATTGTTTTTTAAAAGGGGGTGACGAAGAAAGAAGAAAAATTTAGAAAAAATAACAAAAATAAGACAAGAGAAAAGTGAAAGGAAAGGAAAGACAGAAAGGAAGATCGGAAGATCAAACTCATCAAAGTAAGGGTTTATAAAAAACAAAAAACGTATCATAACAAAACAATAAACAATCACGTGATCTCATGTTATGATACGGGATTTTTGTAATAAAAATATTGTTTAAAAATTCCGTATACATTCCGCAGGATTAATTTTTTCCGTATACATTTCATATATATTAGTTTTTTAAAAAAATGTTCAAAATGAATTGCTTATTAAATAAATATACGGAATTTGTGGTTATGATGGCCACTACCGCGATGAATGGTGGCACTACAAGATGCTTCAATTTTAGAAATTAGTTAATGCAAAAAATGTATGTAATTAACATAAGGTACAATTAATTTAGTTTAAAAGTTCATGTATGTTTTTTTTAGAATAGGGATTGTTTTATATATATTTGTATATTAACATGTGTATACCAAGCGAACAAGTTTTCACAATGAATTTTTAGATAAAATAGGATATCAAGAATCATATAATAGATTTCCTATGGAATACTGTAAAAAAAGAGGATACGATAAAATTATTGAAAGAGACTACGATCTTATAGAAGTAGGGTGTTTAATACTTAAAAAAAAGAAAAAATTTCAAACATGGCAGCAAAGTTTCAATAATTTTTATATAATTATATTTTATTTTACTTTATTTTTTGTCACTGTGATTGTTCGAAATTTCATCACGTTAATAACTAAAAAAATTGAAATTTTTTACTATAAATATAATAATCATTTTGAGAAAATAACTATTTATCATTCATTCTTTTTGTTTCTTTTCTATTCTTTCTATTTAAAAATGAAATTTCATAGAAAAAGAGATCTATCCGTTTTTTCTATAAAAAAAAAATCATTATTTTTTTTCTATATTAAGAATTATTTATTGTTTTGTTTTTTTAAAAAATAGTATCATTCGTAAATATATATATATATATTAATTATATACAGTACGTGCGCATTACGGGAAAAAATATAAGATTCAAATTTTTACATTATTTTCAAATAGTATTATAATATTTACTTTTTTTTGAAAAATTTATACAATAAAACCAGACATTAAAGTCAAAAATTTAATGTTGGTATTTGTGGAATAGATCAGGCACAGACACATCACATGTTTCATGTTACACAATTCAATTTATTTTTATTTAATCGTACAAATTAATAAAATTATTATTATTATATAAACAAGCATTTTTTTTATTTATCAATTAATCATAGTCAATGAACTTGTATCATATTAAATCAACTGAACTAATATGGTTGTCTATAAACAGGACATGAAAAATCCAGATGTGCCTATTTGTATGAATATGTTTAAAAAAACAAAAAATTTTTGTAGACCGTGATAATTAGTGTATGCAATTATTATTATTCTTATATTTTTATTAACAAAATTTCATAACTTTATAATTTATAAAATATGTAACATAATATATTTCAAGATAAGAGAAAAACCATATACTGTACATCACCTCTATCAAAGCTCTTCGTGGTATTACTCTCTGTTGAAGAAATACGTTGACATTCTATCGATCACTTCTTGTTTGTGGCGCAGTTCATTTCAAAGACCCTATGAAGATATAGACTGGATGCTAATCGAAAGGTGGCAGGTATTTGTAAAAAATCGGACAGCTACACGTTTTATGCCCTGATTTGCAACTGAAATAGATCTACAAAATCGAGGTGATTGCGATTTCACGAAAACTGATAGTAGTTATCCCCTATTTCATTATAAATATATCACAAAACTTCCATTTTCGATTACTGCACAAAGGTCATAATCCGCAAAATGCAAATCAGGGAGAGATTTCATATGCTTAATGGAAAGATATACCAGAACTTTCAGAAAAACATGATGAATTACGCACGCAACTTCTTCAATTTCATAATCTAATGACAATCCTGACTTAATGACCGAAAAATTCAAACTGAAAAAAAAGAAGATAAACTAATTAGTAAGAAAATCACCTCCAAGAATTGAACTTGGACACAGAAATTGTGGAACCAACGGTGATGGATTATTGTTGAGTTGATAAGTTATTAAGGAAAGAACTCAACAAAGGAACAAAATAAAGGGTATCACATGTGAAAAATGAAATCACATGAGATAGATCAAAATGATCAAGAAAGATAAATTTTTACAAGACAAAGGATCTCTCTGACACCAATTAGCACTGTGCAATGCTTCATGGGCGATGCAAACGATCCCCTTGTAAATTTGATCTATCTAAGAATGGTCAAATGATCAAAGAAGGGTAAATTTTTACAAGACAAAGGATCTCTCTGACACCAATCAGCGCAGTGCAATGCTTCATGGGCGATGCAAACGATCCCCTTATAAAAATTATCTATCTAAGAATGGCCAAGTATTCCCGAGTTGACCAAAGGGTAAAGATTACGTCTCCATGCTATATTTGGTAAGCAATGGACCTAGCTACGTAATATAAAATTATTTAATTAAATAATAATGTCTAAACTATTGGGAATTAAGGGTATTTTTTAAATTAACTATTAATTCAATGTTGTGTTTGTAAAAAGAAAGTAAAGATAGAAGAAATAATATTGTAGAATGAGTAAACTCATAAAGAAAATCAAGAAAATAAAGAATAAAATCAAGAAATGAAAGAAAAATTGATAAAGTATAATATGAAAAATTTGAAATAAGGAAGGATTTAAAAAGAGAGAGATTTGATAGGAGGAGAAGAGAAAGATTTGAGAAAGAGAAATTTAGGGAAAGGTAAAAGAATATTTGAATTATATATTTTGTCAAAGTAAAGATTAAAACAAGTATATGAGTGAGAAGGTTTGTATATATAATTAAAAAAACAAAAAGAATGTATAAGTAAGTAATGAAAAATGGCAAGTATTGAAATGTAAATGGTCCAGTTTGGAGATGAGAAGGAAAGCATTTGTCAATAGGAATATTATTAAAAGGAGTATTAATGAAATTTGGACACATTTGGAAAGACATTTTGTATTATTAGATTTTAGAAGAAATTTAAAAATTTAAAGAAAATTTGTTGCTTGACTTGAAAGTAAATTTGAAAAATTTGATTTGAAAATTTGTTACTTGAAAAAAGTTGAAAAAGTAAATTTGATTTGAAGTTTGAATTTTAATTTTTCTTTGAAAAAGTTTAAGGGTATATATATATTTTTAAAACCTTTTGAATACATAGTGACTAATAATAAAATAGAGTAACTTATTATGATTCATAAAAAAAAAATCTAGATTATGTATGAGTCACATCTATTACATCAATTAATTTATAGTTATTTATCCTAAACTAGTAATATGAGATATAATTGTGGATTATTTATTGGAATTTACTGTAAATATTACTATCAAACCAGTAGTGATTAAAGTATTTTACCACCAGTTTTGTATCAATTGGTGATAGGGTAAATTTTTCTGGAATTGTCTTTTATCTGTAGCAACCAATTCACAATAAAATCAATTGGTAAAATATCTGTTTTTATTAATGAGTCATATGTCATTATCTATCTATAATAATGATTATAAATAATTTTCATCTATAGATCGGTAGAAATCTAGATCTCTAATTATGACTCATTAACATTTATTAACAAAATTTGGTATATATTAGGGATTTGAATATTGTGGGGCTTATACTCTCAATAATATTCAATACATACCATGATAAACATAATATAAAAATAAATTATTGGTCAGTATATTAGGATTATGCTGATTTTGACAGACTGATATTTTTGTTAATGGCTAAATAATTGATGTTTTTTTTCCATCAGTTAAATATGACTACAATTTTACAGTTTAGTATATTTCGATTTTTATAAAAATATTTCTAGTCTATAGTTTCTTCCCGCTCTCAGCTGATAATAAATTTTCTGGGTGATAAAAAATTTGACTAAATCGGTAGATTGGTAGGTTGTGTATTATATATATTTTTAACGTGTTTCAATTTTTTTCGCGATCACATCACATAATCGCACACGTCTTAACGTTAAGGTTAAATGACTCAAATAAGTCAAAACGAAAACCCTTACATTGTTATTTATTTATGGAAATGGTTTTATTTTATTGAATATTTGCTGCAGATTTTTATGAAATCATAATCTTTATAGAATCAAGTAAAACTATTCTATTTTTTATACACTACACTGCAATATAAAGACCAAACTTTTTTTTTACAGATCTTAGTGATATACAGCATGGTACAAACTCGTGATGAAACTGAGATTTAAAAACAATTACAATACGATTGGATTGAATAATATGCCAAGAAATCTATTTTTTTAATATTACAAAATCTTTTTTTTTTTTGCAACAGAAAGAAGATGAAGCAAAAAAAATGGATTGACTTTTTTTACAGGGACAGTCTTTATTTTTTTGGTATGTTAATTTCGGAAATCCAATGCATATTAGTGTTTTTGAATCGACTTTTGTGCAAAAAGCCAAATGAAGTATGGGCTTTTAGTATCAATCTTATCAAAGTAAAATCTAGACATCATTAAGAAATTTTTGAAACTATGACTCATGAGTCATGATTACAGATTAATGAACAATATTGTTAATTGGATAAATATTTTTCAGAGATGTTTAGTGATTTTAATAGGTATGCATAAATTAAATAAATATAGACGAAGTTTATAATAAAGTATGTAAAATTGTTATACAATAATTGTTCATATCATAATCATGAGCCATCTTTTATGTATATTTAGCCAAACAAAAAACAAAATTGTATTTCGTAAGAAATATCCATTCATTTATTAGATAAGAAATTAATGTACGTCTCAGAAAAAATTCATTTTTTGTGTGTGTCTTCTCTTTTCTTTAGGTTTCTCTTTCTGCATCTTCTCTTTCGTGTCTTCTCTTTTCTCTCTTTTCTTTAAGTATTCTCTTTTTGGTCGTGTCTTCTCTTTTATTTAGGTCTTCTCTTTTCTTAAATTTTAAGAAAAAATACAAATTTAGTTATACCATCACCGTCAAACGTTACAAAACCAAACAAATTCAATAGAACATTTTCTAACTACATTACGTCAACTTCGTATTTATCCCAATAAAGAATATTTGAATCTGAGATTTGACGTCGTGAAATCTCCTCAACAAGATCAACAAGACAAGGTGGAATCGCATAACGGCTATAACTCTGATAATTCGAAGATTGTACCCTTTTGTCAAACATTCTACCCAAGATCCCTTTTATCGTTATTGTATTGACGAGTTACCTAAAGGTGCAGCAACATACATTCTTCTACTAGTACAGTTAGTTATAACTTTTATACTCATTTTATACTCATGTTTCAATTTATCATTGTTACTAACATCTATTCTTTATTTGTTAGTCCAAAAGCTGTAATACGGTCAAAACCGCAAGATTGCTGCAAAATTCAGTGGTTTCACTTTGAAAATGAACAAATTCTTGAGTTTAAATTATTAATTATATCAGATACGTTATAAAAGGACTCTCGAACTCGCGTGATATATAATTATTAATTAAATATCTTAATGAGAACTATAATATCTGTTTGTATAAACTTATGCACAAACCAAGTTTGGGTCGAAAGTCATACACCTGAATATATAAAGAGTAGAGCAAAGAGATTTTGGTCATCAAAACGATGATTCCAGACAAAATATATCGATTTTTTTTTATGAATCTGGATGTTTCAAGAGGTATTTACGATATTTTACTTGATAATTTTTTTAAATTTTATTAATAATAAAGAGTTTGTATACGGAATCTATAGAAACGTACATAAATGTATACAAAACGTATCCTTTCCGTATACATATTTCTTATAGGGAAGTATTATATAAATCGAAAAATTGAGTAATTAACAAAACACGTGTACTTTGCTGTGGAAGGTCCTCAATGTGTTTCCATTATTAATGAGTATGTTAGGTCGAAAATGTCTTCTTATAATTCTTTGTCTTAGCTGTTTCTATCTTTATTGAGAAGGCATTTTCGTTTATACGACGTATATTAAGCCCCTACTGTATAAAAATTTATTCCGTGTTTTTTTTTTATTCCATATTTACGGAGTTTTGTTATAGAAATTATGGATAAAATTTTTTACAGGGAAGAGGAGATAAAAAAAGAAAATAAGAGGGAAGGGGAAAGCAAAAGAGAAAAAAAAGTAAAAAACGCTTATTTAAAGGAAAAACTAGAACGATAAAAATGAAAAAAGAATAAGCTACCATAGGGGGTGCGCGTGTACAGGTATGCACGATATGAAATTTAGCTTGGTTACAGTACAGCCATTTCACAGACATGAAATTAACTGACGCAATTTTGCTGACTTCCATTTTATTAACATTAAAATTTACTATTCCATTTCACCGAAATGCCATTTTACCAACATATAAAATTACCCGACTTGTTTTCACCGAAAATTTATGATCCCATCGTCCCATCGTACCTAACGAAAATCTCGTGACCGTTTTTTGTTACATGCGTTACACCCTTCCTTGTTTCTATTTTTCAACTTATTTTTCATAAGTATCTGAATTTTTCGAGGTGTGAAATCCTATTTGTCAATTTAATTTCTTAATGTCCGGCCGTCTCGTGACATTTTTGTAGTCAAAATTTATTGGCTGCGACACATTCCTTACTGGCTCATTTCAAATTATTTCAAGTGCTTAATAATGAAAGATTACTAATTATTTCTTCTCGAATTTTTTTTTTTTTTAAGTAGAACGGCTAGAATTTAGAAACAAAAAATTTTTGTATCATTAAAATTTTCTTTTATGATCATCAAATACCACATTATTTGTGTCGCCATTCATATGGATATTTTCAGGTTATGATTATTGATAAATAATTTAAACAAAAATGGTAACAAAATAATTCAATTTCTAGTTTCATGTCATATGTAATCATATTATAACTATTTATTACAATCTATCAAACCGAAAAAGACATAAAACCTGTTATGTTTAAATTATTATTTATAAAACAATAATAATTAAAGGAATTTGTCTAATTGAGTTGGGATGGCGATCGCTAGGTGTCGGGTAATGAATTGGCGGGAATTTGATAATGAACTTTCGGGGTTTATGTTTGGGATTTTGGCCAGAGCAGGATATTAGCGGCCAGCTGACACATTAATAATATTAAAAATTATCCATAATGATTGATTATTAAGAAAATTTAACCCTGATAAATGGATCCGATATGATACATTATTGTGTCACGAGGTTATGATTATACTATTTTCTGACGATCCTAATAAGCCATCACGTGTTGATACTTCCAAAATTTTCAGCTTCCTGTTTATTATATTGAAAAAAGCATGAACATCAATCTCCACTTTTAAATGATTTACTTTACCAATAAAGTAATTACTTCGATTGTATTAATTTATGTGGAAATTTATACATTTCTATGTAAAAAAAATTGCATACCAAAGACATATATATCATACAGCTTCATAATTTTTTATTACTCAGATATACCACGAAATTTAATGTAACTTATTATTGTTAAATCTTTTAATCTTTCTTTTTTATTAAAAAAAAAAAAGATCTGCAAATTGAAAATTACCACATGTACTGTAATTGACGATCATTCATCTTGAATCAGATTAGTTCATGAAGATAATGTGATGGTTATTTTTTAAATGTCAAAAATTTCACCATCCTCAGACCTCGTCGGTTCTCCAATAATTATAGATTACTATACCTGAAAAAAAGAAACTGAACAAGTAAACAAAAAAGTATATCATACCTTGGTGCAACAGCGCCTACAAAAAATCAATTAGAACATTAAGCTAAACCTAAATTAAATTTTATAATTGGATGTAATGATTTATATGTCATCTTAAAAGTTTTTGATTTAAATATTTAGAAAAAAAATTATGCAAAATAAAAGAATTTATATTAACTTTTTAAATAAAATATATGACAAACAATAAAATGATATTTGGACTATTTAAGAATATTGGAATTTATAATTGTGTTTTATTCTTAACTGCAATGTTAATGATGTATGTGACATATTTCTATTACAAATATTTTACTCGTGTCAATTCTTTACCTGGTCCACTCCCATTCCCATTCCTTGGTAATTTTCCTCAAATTTTGTGGTTTGGTGGAAATATCCATATGTTTTATATTTATTGTTGCGAGAAATATGGTGACATATATGAGACTTATAGTGTAAATATACGAACTGTAGTTTTATGTCGAAGAAAATACCTTGAGAACATTTTATCAAAAAATACACATGGAATGAAATTTCCCAAATGCGAAGGAACAGAAAAATTGGGAGTTTACGGAAAGGATTAGCGTTCAATAATGATTATAAATCGTGGATGTTTAATAATCATTTTTTTAATCAAGCTATTTTGTCACCAAAATTTACTAATGAAGCTATTGATCAGACAAACAAACTTTTCAATGAATTAGAAAGTTATTGGAGTAAATTATTTCTTAAGAAAGAAATTATTCAAGAACATAAAAATAAATTAAATTATTCTGAATGGTCTTATCATTACACAAATGATATTATTATTAAATTGTTAACTGGTAAAAGATCTTATTCAATGGCAGCTTATTTTGATGCTCTTAGTGATGAAAAAACTGATTATCCTAAAGATTCTGTGAAATTATTTCTAGCATTTCGTAAATTAGTTACTGTGGGATATGCATTATTTGCTGTAGTTCCTTCTTTCATACGATATAATTTTCCATTTGTTAGAAAGATAACAGATGAAGTATTACAAGACTTGGATTATATTAATCAAACATTGGATGCAATGATTAAGAGTCGAAGACAAGAAATTGAACATACACCATTGAATGAACCTTTGAACCTTTATCGCATGATATGTTGACATCGATGATTATCAAAAATACAATTCGTGAGATCTTTGACTGATGCCAAAATTCGCGCTAATATGCAAGAAGCAATTTGTACTGGAACTTATAAAGTAAGTAAATTTTTTTAGGAAAATTTTATGTTTAATATTATATATTATTTAGTCATTGAAATTTTAACATGAATGCAATGTGCTTTAACTTGAAATTAATTTAAACAATCCTTATTATTTATTTCAAATATAGACTGGGAATTTACTTTCATTCATTGTCTATTATATTGAACATAATCCAGATGTGAAAAATAAGTTGCTAAAAGAAATTGATAGTATATTCCAAGGTGATAAAATATGACCAATAACTAAAGATGATTTTTATAGCTTAAGCTATCTATTGTGAAGCGATTGTAAAGGAAGCAGCTCGCATGTTCCCAGTAATACACTCGTTTACAAGATATATTGATAAACCCACGAAACAGCGGAATATCATTGACCAGCTGACACATTGTTTGCAATTAACGTTAAAGCTATTCATACAGATAATGATGATTGGGAAGAACCTAATAAATTTAATCCTTAATTGAAAATTTTGAGCCAAATAAGAATTCCTTTCTTATGTTTGGTGGAGGATTAAGATTATGTCCAGTAAGAAAATTATCAATGATTGTATTAGTTTGTCTTACGGCTTTAATGTTTAGAAAATATGAAATTAATTTAGTAGATAAGAATTCTCCTATTAAAATTACCAGTGACGGCTGTATAATCAAATGTCTCAATTTATTAGTTGAAATTAGACCAAGAAATTGATTTTCTTTTATTATAGCTGCTGGTGACGAATTATTGTTTGAAATTAAACTAAGAAATTGACTCTCTTACTATATTTAAGAAAGTACTATATGTATTATATACAACACTTATCCTTCATATATATTATTATGCAGAAAATCAAATTTAAGCGATTTAAGCGTAAACTATAGTGATAGACTCTACATTTATATTATTTGTTATTAAGTTTATATATATTCATTTCCAGAAATTAAGCACTATTAATAAGTTTATCAAGATATGTCTGTTTTACAGAAATAAAATGTTATTTTAATATTTTTAAGTTTATATTAAATGAATTTTTTTTTTTTAACAAGATGGTAAAATTGAGAGTAAAATGATGAACGGGATAGATTCTTCTTGGTGCAAATTGAATACCGGATGATTTTTTGTAAAAGAAAACTTTTAATGATTAATAAAATGATCAACGATCATGAAGAGAATTTATATTTTCTAAAGTTTTACTCTTTATGAGACAGAACACTCCACTGCTATTTAAAAATGCCACTACATATTAGATTTAGTCAGCTTAATCATTGGAGTCAGATGATGTAAAATGAATACAAAATCAGGGGATTTCTAATAAATATTAATCAAGCACAAAAGGGATTTACCAAATACCAGTTTACTACTGCTGTAGATGAAATTTATACTTTCAATTTGACTTGGTCAAAAAATTATATAATTATAATAAATAAGGATATAAAAATAATATTAATAAAAATAGCATACAGTGTAGATGGTCACCATACCACAATTAAAATCCAATAAAATCATATGGGCTCCCTTGATGGTGATCAGGATTGCAGATATTTCTTAGGATAGTTAGCAAAAATTATCTTTTTGACCCTGTACGACATCCTTTTTTGACCCTCCTATATGAAAACACGAGGAGGGTCAAAAAGGTAATTTTTGCGGGTAGAATACAAAAAGGAAAGGACCGAAAGGTTACTACGTCATTACGTCAAGGTATACTAACTTTAAGGTATTTTTAACCGTGATGTTTGATGTACTATATGTCATATGTCATATTATGCGTCATATGTCGTAATACATGTATTATTTTCACTATTTCCGGTTTTCTCTTTAACCTAGATTTCCGTTTCAAATTATTTTATTGTTTAATATTTATGTAATGATATGAAAATTATGAATTTATATATATTAAATAAAATAAATGACCGATTCTAAACATATTTTAATATTTTATTATCTTCTGAACTGCTTTATCCATCATTCATAGTGAAAAATAAAGAAAAAGTCGCATATTGCATATTAATTTATTTTATCAATTTTTTTTTTTTTGAAGAATGATTTTTGATCGGTTTTCATCATACAACGTGACGGGGATACGTCATGTGCAAGAGATACAGTACATCATATGGCAAGATTTACATCATGCGTCAAGGGTACGACATATGACGTATTGCTGTGACGTTTGCCGTAAGGTAGTTACCCCTAGCATGAGAAATGTCTGCAACCCTAATATGAAAACTTTGCGACGCCCTAGTAATACCCTTTTTTAAAAAATGGAAATCGTTAAAACTTGTTATTGAACAATACTTCATAATTTTCTATTGTAAATTTTGACGGAATACATTATTATGGTAACGTGTATTGGAAATAGGACAGAGCGACAGGCATCCCATACTGGGCCCTTGATAATCATAGCAATAAATATCACGATAACCGAAATTATTTGTAGTGCTTTTACTATCCCTTCCAGTTCCTCCAATTAATTGTGTTGAACCTTGAATTTTTACCATCCCCTTTATTATCACAATTTTTATGAAATGATGCAGCATTGAATTCCACAATAAACATAATTTGATTTTTTTATCAAACGAAGCAAGTATGAACTTTACACATTTATGAAAATTTCGTTAGACAATTCGAATTTTGTATTCAAAACACACGATTATTTATCCACGCGTCGTGGTCTCATTATGTATGAAAACGTAAACTAAATACAAAATCTGATTTGCAGGACAGAACGATATTGCATCTAAAATGCTTAAAAGTAAAAAAAAAATTAACTCATCACAAATTCCAAGATTGAATAAAATGCCTACTCAAATCTATTGTATATTAATTACAAGTAGAATATAAGTAAAAACCTGACATCATGTAGTTCCGTAAAAATAATCTAGCATTGAAATAAATAATGCTTGAATGAACAATGCGTAGTAAATGCCAATGATCATTGCAAATCTCGAAAATCATTTCAAAATCCCGACAAAAATTATAACACATTTAAACTAAATATTATATATTGCAACAAATTATTTTATTAGAACACACAAAATTATCGATATTATGGCTTGTTAGGATTTTGGATTGTCATCAACATACCGAATTTTACTATCATTGATTTATGACGATCTAAAAAAATTATCCTAAACAAAACGGTAATAAAATAATTCTTTTCTGACGATCCCAATAAGACATCCCGTGTCGATACTCCAAAATTTTCAGCCACAGAGGACTTTAAATAACTTTAATTTGTAAAAAAAGTTACACGCCTCCTCAGTTAATCTGAATCTGAACCTGAATCAGAACCAGATACTGAATCAGATACATAATAAACGGGTCATTTAGGTAAAAAGGAAATTGTTTATTACACTAAAGACGATGAACATATATATAATTTCATTTTTAAGGTAACACAACTCTCTTGGCGGATCATCCTTAATTATATTATGTTAAAAAGATCTGCAATTGAACCACATGTATGATCAACACTACGATCGCACATCTTGAATCAAAATTAAAGTTTTAGTCATGAAGGTTATGGGATGGTTATTTTTTAAATGTCATAAGTTTCACTATCCTCAGACCTCGTCAGTTCTCCAATAATTGAGCTTACTAAAAAAATATAAACTATCCCCAGACCTCGTCGGTTCTCCAATAATTGTAAATTACTAAAAAAATATATAAATATACTGAAAAAAGAAGCTGAACAACAAAAAAAAGTATATCAATACAGTGTAACAGCGTCTACAAGGATTCAATTAAATCAAACAATACGCTAAGCCAAAGTTAAATTTAAATAAGATGATTTTTGGACTATTTGAGAATTTTGGAATTTATGATTGTGTTTTATTCTTAACATTAACGTATGTGGCATATTACTATTACAAATATTTTACTCGTGAAAATCCTTTACCTGGTCCATTCCCATTCCCATTAGTTGGTAATTTTCCTCAAATTTTGTGGTTTATCGGAAATATTGAAATGTTTTTTAATTGTTGTTACAAGAAATATGGTGACATATATGAGATTTATACTATAAATATACGAACTATAGTTTTATGTCAAAGAAAATACCTTGATAACATTTTATCAAAAAATACACATGAAATGAAAATTCCAAAATGCAAAATACTAACAAAAGAATTGGGAAGTGAAGGAAAAGGATTAACGTTAAATAATGATTATAAATCGTGGATGTTTAATCGTCATTTTTTTAATCAAGCTATTTTGTCACCAAAATTTACTAATGAAGCTATTGAACAGACAAACAAACTTTTCAATGAATTAGAAAGTTATTGGAGTAAATTATTTCTTAAAGAAGAAATTATTAAAGAAAATAAAAATATATTGAATTTTTCTGAATGGTTTCAATATTACACAAATGATATTACTATTAAATTGTTATCTGGTAAAAGATCTTATTCAATGGCAACTTATTTTAATACTCTTAGTGATGAAAAAGCTGATTATCCTGAAGATGCTGTGAAATTGTCTCAAACATTTCATAAACCAATTACGGAATATTCAATATTTTTCGTAGTTCCTCCTTTCATACGACATAATATTCCATTTTTTAAAAATAAAGCAAATAGTATACTTCAAACTTTGGATAATGTCAATCAAACACTGGATGCAATAATTAAGAGTCGTAGACAAGAAATTGAAGATACATCATTGAATGAACCCTTACAGAATGATATGTTGACATCGATGATCATCAAAAATACTCTTCGTGATAATAATTATATCGAAACTGGTGAAGCCATGAGATCTTTGACTGATGCCGAAATTCGCGCTAATATGCAAGAAGCAATTAATAGTGCAGCTTTGAAAGTAAGTAAATTTTATTAGAGAAATTATATGTTTAGGTTATTATATTATTTTAGTCATTGAAATTTAAACATAAATGCAATGTACTTTAACTTGAAGTAAATTTAAACATTCCTTTTTTTTTATTTCAAATATAGATTGGGAATATGCTTTCATTCATTGTTTATTATATTGCACATAATCCAGATGTGAAAAAGAAACTACTAGAAGAAATTGATAGTATATTCCAAGGTGATAAAATAAGACCAATTACTAAAGATGATTTTTATAGTTTAAGTTATTGTGAAGCAATTGTAAAGGAAGTAGCTCGCATTTTTCCAGTAACACACTTGATTACAAGATATATTGATAACCCTAGCGAAACAGCGGAATATCATTGGCCAGCTGGCACATTGTTTGTAATTAATTCTAAAGTTATTCAAAATAATGATGATGATTGGGAAGAACCTAATAAATTTAACCCTGATAGATGGATGGTTGAAAATTTTGAGCCAAATAAGAATTCTTTTCTTATGTTTGGTGGTGGATCAAGATTTTGTCCAGGAAGAAAGTTATCAATGATTGAATTAGTTTGTTTGACGGCTTTAATTTTTAGAAAATATGAAGTTGATTTAGTAGATATGAATGCTCCTATTAAAGTTACCAGTGATCCCGGTTTAGTTAGATGTCTCAGTTTATTAGTTGAAATTAGACCAAGAAATTGTTATGTTGGTGCCGATTATTGAAGTTTAAAAAAATGACTCCCTTACTATGTTTAAGATAGTACTATATATTTGATAAGGAATAGATGTATCTGTTGAAGATCCTCCATATTATTATGTAAAAGTTCTATATTTGTTTTATTAGTTAATTATTATTAAGTATATATATATATATTATTTATAACTTGGATATTATAAAACTAATAAAAAAATTAATTCGTGATCCACGAGTCAAAATGGGAATCTGGCGTGGCGTCAAATAAAAATTAACAAATTATGTGAGAAAATTATTTTAAAAAATAAATTATTTGAAACTTGAATGGGTTCATATAAAGAGCATTACTTAACTGTTAGGAGAACCAAAATTATATATGAATTTTTTGCAGTTAACTCACATATCACAAGTTATTTCAATGTTTCTAAGTTATTTAATGAATTTTTTTCTTTTAACAAGAGGATTAAATTTGATTTAAAAAAAAGTTAAAATAATGAACGGGATAGATTTCTTTTTATGCAAATTGGATACTGGATGATGTAGCTAACTTTATTATTTTAATCTTTTCTTTATGAGACATCTCACCGCTGATTTGTGGGAAAGTGTCACTATCATATTGGATTTGGTATAGGTGCCGTCGGAATTGCCGAATTGAAATTACGACATTACGAAATATGGATTTTACCATTTAAATATTTCAAGATCAGCATTATAGATTTATGGATTACAAATTATCTACGGCATTACGGCGATTTAATATATTACGGTATAAGCTTCATATGCCGTAATTAATTCCGACGGCAAGTATAGAATTTAGTCAGCTTAATCAGTGAATTTCTAATAAATAATAATTAGATGAAATGTGATTTAAAATCTATACTTTCAGTTTTGTCTTTTGGTCAAAATATTATATAATTATTAATAATACATCTCTCCTTCCAAATAAATTAACAGTATGTATAAGTTTTGATTTGTCAAAACCTATTACTAATTCACCTATTATTATTTCTTTATACTTAATTTAACAAAAGTACTTTGTTTAAAGGCTTTTATTATCGAATAATTAATCCTATAATCACTAACTTTGTTACATTCTTAACGTTAATAGATTGTAAAGATTCTCAATTATAACAGGTGCTGATGCTGACGATTGATTTTTGAGCTTTAGCAAATTGCGTTTTAAGGACGATGAGAAATGTGGTATTGTTGTATCGTTTTTTTAAATATCTCCATTGATTAAAGATTTTGTTTGTTCTTTTCAACTACCTATAACTTTCTTTTTATTTGAGACAACATACATTTTCTGATGTATATTAGTACTATTATTTCTATTCTTTCATGTGGCTTTATAATTTACTGTATATAAATTATGCTATTTCATAGTTTATTATCTAAATATGAACATTAATAAATGAATAAATTTATTTCTTAAATATTATGATCGGACAAACTCGTCATCACACGACCAAATAAAATAAATTTTTTTCCTTAAACATGATACGGCCGATGATGAGAATTTATATAGGATTTGTCATTACGTAATTAAATGAGATTATGGCTGAAAAAAAAAATATTATAAGCCTCAGCTCTGAATGGACTATAAATTCGACCGGAATTAATATTATTATTCTGCAGTTCCACCCTAAATTAGCCGTACTGGATACCGGATAAAACTGTTACGGATAGAAACACTAGTCACAATTGGATATCGACTTGGAAAAATTACTTTTGGACGTTTTTAATTATGAAGAATAAATAGAGTAAATTATTTTAATTATCTATTTATAGTAAATATATTTTTGAGATGAAATTGTTTTCTTTTTATTGAAATGACAAGATCGAATTATCAAAATAATTTTTTTTTTTGAAAATTTTATTCTGTCTTACAAAGTATTTAAGGTTGTATCCACCGGTAAGACAAAAACTGACTCACACCAATAGTTCATAGTATAGCTTTTAAGAATAATTGTCCGGAGCATAGCGAAGGAAATTCGTGATTTGATAGTAATATTCCTTCCTTTGCTTACGTCATCCTTATTCACCCTTGCATTTTCCCTTTTTTTTGATTATATACTTCTATTTGGTTGAAAGATAATAATGTCGACTGATTATTTTTTTTATTGCAAATTTGGTCACAATGATGTTACGATGTAAATTATTAGTACAGGAAATCAAAATTTATTTTTAAAAGTCCGTCCGAGTACAGAAAAAATTTTTTTATACTAATTTGTAATAAAGATGACTCATATAGTAGTTATACTGTAAATATAGTTGTATTATTCTTATGTAATCATAATTTTCCATATACTAATATAGTAAACTATAATTGCAAACAAAAAAATATAAATCAGAATTTTCTTTCAATGTACATATTTACCGTATATCACTAGGGTGATGTTTTTCGCATCTTTTTAATTTTTCTTATCGAGAAAAACATTGAGAGGATAACACTTTCGATGAGCTTTAAAAATAAAATAATATAAAGGTTACAAATAATTTTTTTTAGATAGAAACAGAATTAAGGACGAAATGTCAGTGAATTATCAAGTAATATTTTAGAATTATATGAATGTGTTTTAATACTTAAAGTTGCTCTATATAAAAAAAATAAAATTCATTAATAAACGTTCAAATTAATCTTGTAAGACATACTTGATATTTGATATATAATCTCAAGTTTTATTATACATCTATTTCAACAATTAATTCAGATCAACGTATTTATGAACTGTTAATTATTTATTTAAGGAATTACGTGTCTTCACTATCACGTTAATGAAATAATATTCATAATAATTTACTAAACTTGACACCACGTGACCGCAACGATTTTAAATACGAATATTGTTACACACGGTGGCTTTGATTGTGCTACTATTGTGTATGTATAACATTACCAAACTATTAAAGTCCACATATAGAATTTTCATTAATTTTTTTTTTACTTACGATTACTAAGAATATCAAAATGAAAAACACAAATACTGTAAATGGGTGAATTGGATTGAAGAAGCTATTTCTAGAGAAATATTATAGACTTTATGAACAAAAACATTTTGGTAATATCCAAAAAGTTGGAATTGGAGGATTCAGAAAAGTTTATCGTGCGAGTTGGAAAAATTCTCAATATTTTGCGTTGAAATCTTTTTTTAATATTGATGACGTCACTGCAAAAGAAATCGTTCATGAGGTATAAATTATGAGATAGTCAAAATAATAAACATTTCATATCGGCTGATTGGAAAAATCAAGCCAATTAATATTTAAGCTCAGTTGATGGGTTCATTATATAACTGATGGGTTACTTAATGTCATTAGCATATAAAATTATGGGAGGCTTTTCTGATCAGCCGATATGTTAATATTCATAATATGAAATTTTGTTCATTTAAAGTTTATAGTATTTATAATATTGATATTCTAGCTTAAACTTCAACGTGATATACAATTACATAATAACATTATTAAATTCTATGGAATTGCAAAATTTGATCCAGGTATAGTAAATTTATTATATTTCTGTATGTTTAATATGTAATTTATAAATTATATTTTAATAAAAAAAAAATGATTATTTCTTTTTATTTTATTATTTATAATTAGAAAACCAAAATTCTCAATCAAATAATTATTTGCTAGTGATGGAGCATGCTGATTCTGGTTCTCTTAAAGATTATTTAAAGGAAAACTTCAATAATCTTACATGGAACGATAAATATAACTTTGCATACCAATTAACCTGTGCCGTGTCATGTTTACATAATGAAGGAATAGTGCATCGTGATTTGGTAATTTATTTAATTAATTATAAAAGTATTATTATAAAATTTTTCTTCCATATTTTTTAATATCATAACGCATTTATAGCACTCGGGTAATGTATCGGTTCATCGGAATATTATCAAATTATCCGACTTTGGGTTGTCGAAGAGAATTGAATCATCATCCAACACACAATCAAAACTTTTTGGAATAATTCTTTATGTTGATCCAAAAATATTTAATGGACAAAGAAAAAATCAACCTCAACACAAATATTCCGTTAAATGAAAAAGTGATATCTATAGTGTTGGTGTATTATTCTGGGAGATATCTAGTATTCAAACTCCTTTCTATTATAAAAGCGAACAGTACTATGATATTGATTTTGCTTTAGAAATTTCACAGGTCTTAGAGAAGAACCGTTCCCGATACACCTAAAGATTATGTTGAAATTTATACTGGTATGTAATATATTTATTTAGAAAATAAAATTTTCAACAAACTCTCATTATTACAATGTACTTTTTTTAGAATGTTGCCAGATAAACGCCCAACCATAAATCAAGTAGTAGAAAGATATTTATTGGTATGAGAAAACTGCTAAACAAGGATTTCAATGCGCTCAAATTAAATTAAAAAAATTAAGAAAATTGATTTTTTTATTCGAATGTAACTAAAAGTACATGATAATGATAGTATTTTGTTTATACTGTGCCTAGGGGGAAAATGGTGATGGCAATTGTAACCCAGTAATATTTTTACTTATTAGACAATTATTTATCACTCCTTAAATTTAATTCCTTGTTATTGTAAAAAGTTAAGGAGGTCAACGATATAATCTAAGTTTAATTCCTGGCGACGATTACGTGAACATCTGAATCAACCTATTTACAAAATATTGTAGACAATAAAAAAAATTCCAAAATAACAACATTACTACATTTTAATCTTAAATTTTCATTTAAATTATTAGTGAGCTCTCTTAAAAATGTGGTGACAAAAAAATTGAAAAAACATATGTAATATATATGATGTAACACAGGATCTATAGAATATTCTTAAGGCTTTTAAAAATTTTTTCGATATATTAAGAAAATATTAAATAATGTATTCATCAAATTGTAAATAAGATGTTGATACTCTATGTAGATTAATGAAGGAATTTTTAAGATGAAAGTTTGAAAGTTTGATTCATATCCTGAATTTTCATCCAAAAAAATGAAATTTGCCGAAAAGAGAATTTATATTTTGTATTTCAATTGCACCCAGTTTTTTGTATCACGGGGTGACAAATAAAATTTTGACACTAAGTCCCTCAGATACTTAATGTTTTTGAACTCGTGGCTGCACGTGATTATGTGACACTTAAATGTCACTTGTTCCTTAGATGGTGAAGATCGACACAAACCGCGCCCACAAAACCTGAGTGCATTTCAATTTTGAGATGACGTAAATTATTTTGAGACCATAATATACAGGAATTATAATTACCACCGCTACAATTGCTACAGGTTCCAATTTGAACACGTTAAACGAATTTTCTATATTCGTTTCAAATTTATTAATATATTGTTCTTCTCAATGGTTTACTTTCCTTAGTGGTTTTACTTAATTTAATGATTAATCACCATGTTCAATCGTTAAATATCTAAATTTAGAGCTCCAAATTGGATCAGCTCAGATCGGGTACCTGACACCTGAACTAAAAATCTGGGCCAGGTCATAATAGGTTTTTAACCTCCCTTTGAGTTGGATAACTTTATAATAAGATTAACATAAGTACAATGTAATTTTTTACTTTGTTACATCTTTGTAACATATTACATACAATTCATTCTAAATAATACTTTATTTAATCATAAATCATAAAAATACATTCCAATAAAATATTATATTGTAGTAATGTTAAAGAAAATAAATAGTAAATAATAAAGAAATTTATACCTTTCCTTTCTTTTATTCAGCTGCTTTTATCTATAAGTGAAAAATAAATTATTAAATAATATATTAATAAAATGAATCATATAAAAGGTTAATGTATATAAGTACCTAGGTCTAGTTTGGTAAAATCTATTGCTTCTATTGATTCTATAATGTAAAAAAATAATTATACACATCAAATAAATAGTTAAAGAATGCTTTTGTAAAGTAAATTAGGAAATTAATTATATATATATATATATACCTGAATATTCTTCAAATGAATTATCATCATCCTTGTTATCAATAGCATTTTTTGGTTCTGGAAGATTTTTAAAATCTAAAAGCCTACTCGTGTAAACTGCTTGAGGATTTGTAGTATATGAAAGAGTAGGTCCAGTATATAATGATGATGATGATGACAACCTTTCATTAATCTTTTCTGCTTCTTCAATTTGCTTTTTAATTTCAGTTTCAGTATTACCACTAAAAAAATGTGATGTATCTTTCCATAAATTGCATAATGAATCGTATAATTCATTAGCTTTAGGTCGTTTTAAAGGATCAACATCCCAACATTGTTTAATTATGTTTAGAATTAATTGAGGAATTTTATAATTTAATTTTGGCCTAAGTCCTTGACAAACGCTAACAGCTAAAAATTTATCATGAACAATATCATGGTAAGGAGGAAGCCCTGTACAGACTTCATATGCAATAATTCCAAATCCATATATATCACTTTCCTGAGTATATCCTTTTCCTCTTAAAACTTCTGGTGCTACATAGGGTAATACTCCATATAGTTCTTTACATTCATTTTGGGATGATTTTACATTTGCTGGTTGACATAATCCTAAATCAGTAATGAAAGTATAGTAGCTATCTTTTAATATATTACCACAATGAAGATCACGATGAATTAACCCTTTTTCATGAATGCAAGAGAGGCCTTGTGCAATATTTTGTAAAATATTCAACTTTTCATCCCATTTTGTTGAATTAAAACTATTATTTAAATGTTGTCTTAAACTACCATCTTTTGCACATCCCATTACTATCATAAAATTTCCAGATTCTGGATCTTTAGTAATGCCATAACACCATACTATGTTTTGTGAAGAAAACATATTATATGATTTAATCTAAAAAGAATCCATAATAACAATAATTAATAGACAGTTTAACATTTATAATGGGACAATATCTTGAAATTATATAAAAATCAGTAATTTACTTCTCTTAAAAAATCGGATGTAATATCTTGAGAATCAAGTAAACATTTTAAAATAACTGGAAAATTCTCATATTTCCTACAATAATATTTACTTCTTGTCCATTTATTATTCTCAAAATCCCAACTTTTTATATATCCATCTTTCCAAATTGCTTTATAAATAGTTCCAAATCCTCCTTTTGTCAAGTATTCAATATTTTCAAATCTATCATATTCAATCCATTCTAAAACTTCATCAAAATTTTTAGCTTTAAGATGTGTTTTTTGAATAAACTTATCAACTTCATGATTTCCACAAGTCCAATTTTTGAAATTTTGTTGTAAATTCTTAGAATTACATGGATTACACCAATAATCACCAGTATTAAGCTGCTTACATCCTTTGCATAAACCATACTGTTTGTAACGTTTTTTTAGTTCTTCATTTAATATTAACTTATCAATTAACAAACTTTGTTCTTCAGTTAGGTCAAGATAGTAAAAATCTTTTATTTGCTCAAATATATCATCAGCAAGCATAAATTCTTCCATAATTGGATTAATAAATGTGACTTCAATTTTATGTCTAGACAGAATAAAAAAGATTTTTTTTTTTTTAAAAAAAAAAGATGCCTTTTAAACGTATTACAGTTGCACAGCAGCGATTGACAAATTATTTTTATTTAGGTCAAACCAATAAAGTGTCCAAAAAGTCAGCTGATGATCACAAAAATCACGGATTATTAAGTAAGAAATTTCCTTTTTTATAATTCCCAAATAAATACTTGTTTCACAAAAAAAAAGCGTTGTCACACCAAAATATTATTTGTTAGTACAATTATACTACAGTATATAGATACTTTATTGAATTTTGAAAAATACAGTAGGTCAATCAATATCATTATCAGTAAAATGTGCATTAAAATTACTATAATTAGAATCGTGTTTAAATTATTAGATTAAAAAATTTTAAAAATATATAAATCTAGTTTTTTTTAGACAGCTTGTTTTTGGGTCTGAACGTATAGGATCTCGGTAAAGAATCAACTTTTGTTTAATTGTTTTTAATTGTTTTTTAACAAACCCTATAAGAAATATGTATACAGAAAGGATACGTTTTGTATACATTTTATGTACAGTACGTTTCTATAGATTCCGTATACAAATTCCGTATATTCAATAAGCAATTCATTTTTGAACATTTTTTAAAAAAACTAATGTATACGGAAAAAATTAATCATACGGAATGTATACGGAATTTTTAAACTTAATATTTTTAGATATCATAACATGAGATCATGTGATTGTTTATTGTTTTGTTATGATACGTTTTTTGTTTTTTATATAAACCCTTACTTTGATGAGCTTGATCTTCCGATCTTCCTTTCTGTCTTTCCTTTAACTTTTCTCTTGTTTTATTTTTGTTATTTTTTCTAAAATTTCTTCTTTCTTCGTCATCCCCTTTTAAAAAAAAATATTTTTTTTTCGTACCTCACTTTAAAAAAATTTTTTTTCATCACTCCTTTAAAAAAAAAATTTTTTTTGATTTTATTCTTTATTTCCCACTCATCTTTTTTTTTTAAAAAAAATTTTCTTCTTTCCTATTTCTATTTCCTCTTTATAAAAATTTTTTATTATCCTAACTTTGACGTCCTCCTTTAAAAAAAAAAATTTTTTTAACTTTCCGTTACCCTCTTTTAAAAAAATATTTTTTTTTAATTTATTCTTTATCCCCCCCTTCTTTTTTATTTATATTTATCCTTTTTTTTATTCATAGGCCAGCAGATTTTTTTTTGTGAGAAGATTCAGTTTCTTTTTTCTTTTTTGTAGATCAGTTTGGGAGTCCTTTCTTTTTTGTAGGATGGTTCAGGATTTTTTCTTTTTTTAGGTCAGTTCAAATTTTCTTTTTTTTTCAAAAGTTAGGTTCAGATTCTTTTCTTTTTGTAGGTTGTTTCAGTTTTGTTGCTTCAGAGTCTTCTTTTTTTGTGGGTCAGTTTTGGATTTATTTTGTTGTGTTGGTTTCTTTTTCATCAGACGCTTCACTTTTATGTAGGTCAGACATTCTGGAGTTCTCTTTCTTTTTTTGTAAGAATGCTAACCTTTGGTGACTTGGATGATTGCAGATACTATACGAGGGGGGTTTTTGTTTCCAATTAAGTTAGACGTTCTTATGTTTGTTTTTTTAGGTTGTTTGACTACTCCAAATGATATAGATAATTTTGGTTGCAATAGGTGGTTTAATAAAGAGGGAATTTTCATAACGTATTTGTATTTTGTTTATTGTTTATTTTTTATTTATTTTAATAAAGTAAAATTAGATTTATGTAAATACAATTATAGTAAACTGCAATACAAATAGTAAATTCAGTGACCAAATTGTATAAATTTCGTGATAAAATCAGTGATCAAATCATGTAAATTCCATATGAATCCCATGCAAATTCCGTATCAAAACCATATTTTTAGTGATACGGAATTGTGCATTTTTCCGTATCCTATTACGATACGTTATTTCTAAGGAAAAAAATCGTATAAAAACTTTATAAAAAACGTATCCAATTTTTTTATAGGGAAAACATTGCTAACATTTTGTCTTTTAGATGAATCATGCGCAATAAAGAAGATAAATCACTCAAGGTTTATCACAAAGCCTAACAAAACTAACTGATTGAGCCAAAAGTGTCAAAAACGCGTAGGATTTTTGTGGGTCAGTCACATTTTTTCAATTTGTTTCTTTCAACAAATTCTTCTTTTTTTTAGACAGGTCTAGATGTATGAGAATGTGATATGTTGCATTGTTGCTATTTGCATAGATTGGTAGAAATCAGTCCAAGTTTTTTAATTTATCCTTTTTTTATTGAAATGATTGCTAATGATTGCTAATGCTAATGGTTTATGCTAATGGTTTATTTCTTTTTTTTAGACGACTTGAGAATGTGTGGGATTTCTGGTGGGGAATGCCGGGAGTCTCTTTGAACACAGATTTTTTTTTAACGAACTTTATTAACAGTTTGTTTTTCTCTCTTTTTAGGTAGTGGTATTCTTAAAAGTATTGAATTCAAAGTATGACCTGGGCAATGGTCAGACACTGGACGTGTGATATCTTGGTGAAGTATTGACCTCTTTTTAATTAATTTAATGCTTTTAATGTTTTTCACAAAACGTTTGTTAACATTCTGCACTTTTTTTTAGGTGACTCTTTCAGATCTTTTTTGAATTTGGACTTGTATAACCAAGTTATATCACTATCCTCTAACATAAGAACCAGTAAGAATCAATAAAATTTAACGTGAAAGACATAATTGATGCATGTTTTTGAAATACAATTAGGTTACAAATGAAAGACTGGCAAAAAGTCTTTTAGTAGTTTAATGATGAAATATTGAGGGTAGCCACAATCTTAGATATAATTCATGTGCGAAATATGTATTTTTCTATTTATTTTCTGAAACTCCACAATTTCAAAATGAACAATTTAATAAATATTTAATAATAGTTTACTATTTATTTACGAATTTATTTTCTAAAACTTCACAATTTTAAAATGTACAATTTAATAAATATTTAATAATAGTTTACTATTTATTTACAAATTCGAAAACACACTTTTACAATTTATGTACAAGTCTCAATAACCCATTTTTACAATTTCGATCAAATCAGCTGACGATCGCCTTAATGTGCAGTAACGACTTCGATACTAAATTATAACTTTATGATACTAAATCGTGACCAAATCTTGATTAAAATTTACACGATAAATTTTCGATATGGTCAATATATGGTTTCGATTTTAAAAGTTTCTGTAAAGAATTATTATCTACGAAATCAAAAGTTGAAATTTTGTCATATAATTTTAGGAATGAAATTTTGGATAAATGTGTAATAAACTGATAGAGGTTTGAGAATTGATAAAAATGTTAAAAAAAACATTTTGGTAAAGAGCAGTTTATTGATAAAACGCGTAAATCAAAAAATAAGAAATACTTTAATCTACAAAATCTTCAAAGTCATATTTATTTTGGGGTAATACAATAGATTACTATAATATTCTTGATTACGGTAGTGTTCCGTAGCATTATTTTTATTATCTTTGATGTTGTAGTAGTAGTTAAAGGAGTTGTGGTGGGTTTTTTATATAACATTACCGAAGTCCATACAAACAGTATTAGTTATGCGGATAGTTTAGTGAACCTATTTGGGTGAACAGGATTGTAGATAGTTCTTTTGAACATAAAATCTTAAGTCCCTAATAATATTATAGTATAGTTCGATCGTGTTCTTTACTAAATGTTATATAATGTAGATCTTTTCCTTTTTTGTAATTTTTCTTATTTCTAAATTTGACTTCTATTTATTTTGAGTTTATTTATGTGATCTGTGTGACGTGATTAGCGCAGCAAACGATGACCAATTTTTACTGTTTATTACTAACGTTAAGACAACTTGAACAGATTTCGTTTTAGCGTGAAACTTTTCTTTTCGAAGAAAGTTCTCTGATTATTTAATTATGTTTATTTTAACGTTTTGCTCAGATTACTTTGGTTAGATCAGATTACTTTTTTATTTACGTATTTTTTTACGTATATTAAGATACAGTACATGTGCGTTAAATATCTCATTTTTCAGATTCATTAACAAATTTATATCTTTATTTTTTTTTTTTAATAGGAAGATGATAGAATTTATTTGAAAATAATATTAAACATAACGGATTAGATAATTTTCGTATTAATTATTTCATAAAACATATTAACTTGATATTAGCAAATACAGCACGATACGTTAATATTTATTAATTATCAATTAAGAAAAAAGAATAAAATTTAAGCATTTAAAAAATTGAAAATCGTATATAATTTTTTTTTCTTTTTCAATTGCTAAATCTTTCCCGGTACATGAGAATTAGTCATGATGGCCATGATGACCATGATGATAGTCATAGTGGTCATAATGGTCGTGATGGCCGTGATGGTCGTTTTTGTATCCGCGGTCATGGAGTTGATCTAAAGACAAAAGAAAAAATATTAAGCCAGAAAGTCGGTTTAAAATCATCATCAAAGGTAGATTTTAAATCTTACAAGATGCTGCTCTTTCGGTGACTACATCGGACAAATCTGATTCAGCGATCGCTTTTGCAGTTTCTTTTTTGTAAGGGTGATGCTTATAAGGACAATATTTCTTATAATCTTCATAATAACAATACGGCTTATATTCGGCTTCAGCTTCACGTTTTACAGGACCTTTCGTTATAAAAAAAAAAAAATAATAATATATTATATATATATTTTTAGGAAAATATCAAAATAATTATAATCGAAATAAATATGGAAAATATAAATGTTAATATACCAGCGTTGACCAAAATAATAAGAAGAGTTAAAAGGAAAAGGGTTAATTGCAAGTATTTCATCTTGATAAATATTTTTTTTTTGTTGAAGTTTTCAAGTGAATTGAAAAATTAAGAAGGGAGAATTTTACGTGTTTAAATAATATTTTGAAGGGCTAAAAAAAAATTCTGAATTATTAATATTTTCGACTAAAAATTATTTATTTATAGAAAATAAACTAATCATATTTTTTTTTATTCAGTCTTAAAATGATCACGAAATTTTCCGTTCTTAATTATATCATGGTTTATTAATCATCTTAATTAAATTGATTCACATATTGTTTCGTGCTAAAAATAAAATATTCTCAAGAGTTATACTAATTCTGGAACCTTCTATACGCTATAATTCTATAAATAAAGTAAATACGTATAATATTAACTGCGTAACTGCGCTTAAATCAGGTTAATCAGTTTGATTTAGATTTGATTTAGAAGGTTACGTAAATTTCAATTGAAAATAAATTGATATTTCTAAAAATAAGTTATATTCATAAGATGTCATTAACGAGAATCGTATTGTTATAATAATCAATCAATTATCTAATCAATGTGATTTTATTAAACTATTCCATATCGTGGTCATCGTAACGGGTTTACTTAAAAATAAAAATGCTTTATAATTTTTTTTACAACCGAAATACTAATTTTATTATTCAATAATCAATTTTAAATATTATTTTTTTTTATCTTTTGAATAAATTTATTAAAGTCTATTTTATATTGTCATTAGCAAATATTACGTAATTTGTGGCGTTAGATCAAATCTAAGAATTAAATCGTTGAACTAAAAATCATGGTAATCCTATGCCATGAATATTTAAAACAAAGGCGATAAAACATAAAAAACAGCAACTTTATATTATCATAGTCATCAGGTGTGTGTCTCTTAATGTTTTGTCTTAAGAAATTTACTGTCATCAATATATTCATTGCTTTCAATCTTTTTATCTACATTGTATCATTTTTTTGCTTATATTCATGCTTCTCTTTCCTGTTTCTTATACTCAAACTGCCCAATAAATACTACGGGAGTTGAAACTTAATCAACGCAAGCGAACGCGTAATTGCAGTTGAAATATATTTAATTATTTAATTATATCAAGGATAACGGTAAGGAAAAAATGTACAAAGTCAGTATTTCCGTCACGTTGCGCTTTGCAGAGTCTCCTATAAAGAAATAGAATAGAAGAGGGTTGGAAACTTTAGTGACCGTTCCGTACAACTTCCGCTCCAAATATAATTGACATTCTTAAAATTGACAAATTCGTACCTGAACCGTTGCGTCAATTTTGTTCTTCAAGTAAGTCAATTCATTAATCTGCCAAATCTTTGGTCGAGAATCAAATATTTTTCTCAAGGAAAACACTAACTTATTATTTAACAGATGATTGATATGTGGAACATGTTTCGCAAGATCAACTCCAAATTAAACGTGTTCTTTAGACCAATGGGAATGGTATATATCTCAATTTCTTGTAGATAAAGCTTATACTGAAAATGATTGATGCTCTAATTTGCTGACAATGTGAATGTATCAGTAGAAGCAACAGAGATGGTTTGCAAGTACTTCCTAGTGCAGAACAAAGATATTTTGACTAGAACTAAGCTTAAGTGGCTCGTACCGAATGATGAAAAAATAGTCATGTAGTCGCTACTGGAGAAATCCTAATCAGTAACTTTAGTCTAACGTGAAGATGTTATCGTTTACCCATAAATCCGATCCGTTTAAAAAACTGATGACCGCACTAACTCATACAAATATAATTAATAAATATAATATTATAATATTTATCAATTATTTAAAGAAAATAAAATTTTAAGTTTACTCATTTTATATTATCTTCATCGTGCAAGCTAAACATAGTAACAAATTCTCGCTTTTCTAATATTTATAAAGAAACGCCAAATTGCTAAACTTATAAAACAAACAAAACGATAGGGTCAAACGTATTTATTTATTTAGACACTAATATATTGAACAAAGGATGTGAAGCAAGTTGAACGAATAAGCATCAATAGAATCATGCAGTATCCTTCGATACGCTTCAAAATAACCTATTGCCCGTACTAAAATGACTGCGCTAAACTAAAGCAACTTCAAGCAAACGAAGAAAACGAAAGAAAAAAAAAACCAGAAAAACATTTCACCAGAAAACATTACATAAACATTCCGTTTCAGTCTTTTTTTAAGTTCTTCCACCAACTTTCAAAGATACATTTTCGTTGTATCGATGAGCCAATCAAATTTGAATTTCAATTCACGAGACCCTGAGCAATACATAAAAAGTTACCAAGAGATCGGCACTCATTTACCGTGCCAGAATTATATAATGCCGCCTGGCATTATCAGAAAAAGGAATGATATGAATGATATGCACATTATTTTGGTTCAATTCATGCACTCTCTATTGTTACCTATTTATATGTCTAGTGATTATCCCGATTTGCTAACCGCATTTATCCATTTATACATTCATCCGGACTTCCAGCTTCCAGGGCGTAATTCTTGTGCGACATAAAACATAAATATGTACCAAATAAAAATTTTTCTTTTTCTTTTTTTTTTTTATCGTTAAATGTAAAATGTTAAACACAGACTGTCTTTTATTTATTTTCAAAGAATTGAAAGATAAAAAATCATTACATTCATGTCTTTTAGTTAATAAGGAATGGTGTAAAGTAGTAGTTCCTATCTTATGGAAAACATATTCATGGTATAATATAGAAAAATCAATTTTTTTCATGAAAACGGTAAATACAATACTTTCTTGTTTACCAACTTCATCAAAACAACTTTTATTCGATAATAATATTAAATTACCCACAACAATTCTTTCAAAACCTCCATTATTTAATTATATTAGTTTTTGTGAGTTTCCAAATTTTGAAGTTGTGAATAAAATTACAGGTGTTGCGTTACGTTACCCCAATGATGATAGAATAAATTGTTTTGAACGAGAAATTTACAAATTATTTGTTAGTCAAATTATGAATGTTAAAGTATTAATATGGCAAACTTCACAACCTTTAACATCATTTCCAGGAGCATCAACATGTTTTTCTCAATTGAATAGTTTAACTATTAATCTTAATTATGTCAATTCCAAATCTCTTTATGAGATGGCACAAATTTGTAAAGATTTAGAGTTTTTAGAAGTTCGTTATTGTTCTTATGATCTTCCCGGATTAATCTCTTTAATTGATGCTCAAAAGAACTTAAAAAAAGTACAACTTTATACTAGGAAAGGAAACTGCGAAGAATTAAGCAAAGTTTTAGCAAGAAAGGGCAATACGATAAATATTCTTTACTTGAATTTAATTAGCACAATTCCACCTTCATTCCTAGTATCACTCATTAATCTAACACAATTATCGATTTATAATGATGAAAATCATAAATTTATTAATCCAAAAGTAAATGTATTCCAACAACATCTTGCAATTTCAGAATTTCCGAAACTTCAATCTCTTAGTGTTATGGGGTTATCATGTTTTAAAGAGCTAGCAATGTTAATTGATAAAACGAAGGGAGATATTACACGTATTCATATTGATACTACCAATAGAATTGCTCAAAATACAGGAATGTTAATTAAAGCAATTGCTAAAAATTGTCCTAAAATTGAAAAGTTAAACACATATCTTGAACCTAAAGATTTTATTCACGTAAAATCATTATTAACAAAATGTAGACAATTAGAAGAGATAACATTTGATAGTTTGAACATCTTTGTTAATGATATAGGGGATGAATTATTTGATATATTTACCAAATGTTCGCCAATGACTTTAATTGATATATCCATTAGTAGTTCTTGGAAATGTTCGATTGAAGCATTTGATCTTTTTTTTGATAGTTGTAAAGAACGAACCTTGCTTAATTTTAATATCATTTATAATTCTAAAGATTATATTACAGAAAAACATAGAGATATCGTTAGAAGATACATTAATGAAGGAGTGATAAGATATTCAAACTGTAACTAATATGGATTGATTGATGTTGAATAGAGATTATATAAACATTAACGTTAATAGTCAATATGTATTTGTTATTTTTTATACGTTTTTTTTTATATATACGTGTTTTACTCAAATATTATATAAATATTTTGAAATTTTATTTTTGCCTTTTTATTTACATATTCTCTAATTATTTTTACTTTTTATATTAATAAATTTTGTGATTTAGTGAAATTATGTATCAACCATACTACTTATTTTCTGTTTACAGATAATAAATATTATTAATTATGAATTTAAATAAAAAAATATTTTTAATGAAAATTAATTGGTAATTACCTGTTTCCTACCAAAATTCGCCTGAGAGATTTGTGTAAAAATATACGTCATAGTTATTTTGGATCTGGAGATTAAGGAAATGTGTAAGTTTATATATTAGGGTTAAGAATATATTTGACCCTGGATTATTCATGATTTTTGATATATTATATAAGTCTATCATCAATATAAAATAAAAAGTCTATCACTATTAATTATGTTGAAAATAGTTTTATAATTTTTATTACACTTAAAATCTTTATTCCATGAAAAATCAAAGAAGTCTTTTTTGTTCTCTAAAAATTAAGGGTTAAATAAAGACACCCTGTAAGTCTGCCTTATTGGATTACTTCATGTTGTTAAATGTTATTTATTCCATTTTCATACTGTTTTACCAATTACCCTCTCAGGGGAATTTCTTTGATCTGATCTCTTCTGGCGAATGAAATATATTATTATTGTCAAGAATCGGCTGTAAATCCTTACTTTTACTTAATAAAGAATAGATAATATTAACTGTTTATTTGTATACAATTATGTAAATTGTTTCATCATTATTGCTTATTGCTGCAGTTGTTGAATTATGCTTGTATACTTTAGGTAATTAACTTACTTATAAAAATAATAAACTACAACTATAATGATCCTAATAGCAAGTGGTAGATCAACTGCAGTTTTTATAGTATTTGTGAGAAGTATTGCCACAATATTAGCATTATCTATACATCTATATGACATGTTATTATCTAATTGAGAACCATGGCCCGATTGGGCTCCAAAAATTAATGTGATATAATAAATTTGACAATTATACTACTCATTTTTAAAAATACTTTTTAAAATATACATTATGATGTAATGAAAATCTCTGTGATGTTTTCTCTTTGGAAATTGAGTAATATACCTTTTAAAAAAGTCTACCTTTTTTTTTAATGATCAATACTATGGCAATTTCTTTCATAATATGGACAACAAACTTTGCTTTCATAATATGAACAACAGACTTTGCTTAAATAATATGTATAATACATAATTAATATATAAGTATATTATTCCATTTGATGAACAATTTAATACTTGTTTCAACATTTATTGTCTTTAGATTTATATGCAATTATCAAAATTACTTGTCTATTCATATAAAAATATTATATATATTAATATTAACTAAATTTTATTTGAAATTGATCAATTATTACTATATATTAACTTAATATATATAGAAATTATAGAATAGAGAGAACTCCCATTCAATGAATATTTGACTGTATCAATGTTATAAGTAGAGATATTCATAATAAAATTAAATTATTTTCTTTAAATACTTTAATTTATTGTTTAATCATAGCATGTGACCTTGATTTCATGAAACCTTAAGGGTATCCATTTAAATATTACTTTGAGTTTGTAAGATCAAGAGGTTTGAATAAATTAATATTCTTATAATATAATCTCTCTGACACTTTGTATGGTCTATTATTATATATTTTCTTAGATATGATGAAATGATTGTCCAAAATAAACATGACATGGTGGACTTTCAAGAATCATGGGTATGCTTCATGATAAATTGGAAATTATATACTATAAATTAATATTATTTTTAATAGGGCTAATTTTACTTGAAATTAAAGATATTTGACATAAAATAAGAAATGTGTTACGAATTTCTGATGATGCCCAAAAACCATAAAAGTCATTATATTTATTAGTCAAATTAGCATAAATTTCAAGACCATTAATTACAAGATGGTAAAGATAGTAGTTTTCAATAGTATATAAATTATATTATTCAATTTTAATTGTTTGTTGATAAATTGTTTAGATTATTATTTATTTTAGAGTTTCGTAAGTTTCTGTTGTAAATCTGTTGATTGTATTATCGATCATATTTCTTATATCTATTTTATTATAAGTGTTATAAAACTATATATAATAATACTTGGAAATAATTATATTTTATATAAAATATTCTTTTATGGTAGCTGAGATAAAACAAAAGGAAAGGAAAAGAAAAAAAGAGAAATAATTTGTATCAACGAAATTTTAAGGGTTATTTATATTTAAATTAAAAAAAAGTATTATTTTTCCAATTAAAAAGACATCATAACACAAAGCAAAAAATTATGTATAGCTATTAAATTCTTAACCATAAAAGTCATGAAATTACTACTAATTTTATGAAACTTTTGTTTTAAAATCGTTTTAATATTATAATAAGAAAATAATGGTGTCAAATGAAAATATTTCATTAATGCCCTAAAATGTCATGGCCACAAAAATTATTTGTAATAATTTTACAAAAAAGTGAAATAATTTAAAAAAAATAAAATATTTCTACAATAATAGATATAAATAATATTTTAATCCAAATAATTATATAGAATTACTTTTTAAGTAATTTTATTCGCAATTGTGTTCTACTTTAATAGCTGGTATTTTGAGAAAAAGATGGAAAATAATGATTTCTATTTCCATAAAAGATTCTAATCTGACGTTATATCATGTGATTGAGTAGTATTAGGCGCAGCTAGTCGTCTTTCTATCATGTATTAATACTGTATGTACTTGAATTACTGAACTAATTTCTCGTAAAATATTATAAAAATAGATTATGTCAATTTAGATGAAATAGTGATTTTTATACCTTTATTAAAATTACAAGTAAAATTTCGTTAACGTGATTCTCCATTTAAATTTATATTTCAAACATCTATTTCTTTGTTTCATGAGCATTAGCTGTTTAAATTAATACCCAACGAACAATTTGTAAAATACACTATGAACAATTAAGTTTCGTTATGTCATATGTAATAAGTATCAAATAATATTTTGAAACAACAAATATTTCGTAATCATCTAAGTAAATTAAGTAAATGAAACATTTAAGAAAGTGTCATGTGATTTATTCAGCATTATTTGATCATTCGGAAAATCAACTCAAACTTTTTTCATTTTATTTTGAACATACAAAACTCCTAATTTCAGTTATTAGGTCGTCTGTAAATGGTAATAAATAATTACAACAGAAACGGGATAATTCGAGTATAAAAAAAATTGATAATTAAAGGTTACAGTCTTTAATTTGTATGTTAATAAATAAAATAAATTTAACGGTAAAATAAGCATTATAAAGGTTGCATCTTATAGGGTTTATTAAATTTAGGTTCATGTGATGTAGGTTCCATTGTGGGTAACAAAGGGGAATAATTTTGATATTGTTCATCATCGAAAAGAGGTTTGGAAAGGTGCATATTACGGTATGATAGTATATATCTCTGGTTTGCGTACCAATAATTTTTAATTTGATTTTGAGAATAATGCTTATCAAATTGTCTTTCCAAATCACAAATCACATGCTTCCAATTAATGACTTTTGACATTCGATGTTTTTGTGCTAGTTCAATAATATAATTTTTTTCACGATCTCCTAAGGGTCCGTGATATATACTAATCAAAAACGTGTTAAAATTAGTAATTCTTACTTTACTTTGAAAATATAACAAGATAAAACATTTTCAGTATTTACATTTTGGATTAAGATATTCATTCCAACTAAATCGAACAAAAAGGGTTAGAAATTTTTTTTTTCAATAAAAATGCATATAAGTTCAAACTAAGCCTACCGTTGACGAATTTGCTTTCTTGTGTATTTTGGCATTAAGCTGCTAGTCAATGTGAAAGGGTTTCGATGATGACCAAACTCTTTCATATATTGTATGATAAGGTTATCATCCTACGATATAAAAAACAAAATATTTTATGTTATTATAAATTATTGTTTATTAAATATAATTGTTAAACGTACCTCTTTGCTAAATATACTAACTGATGCCATAATATTCAGTTAGAACTTTTTTTAAAAATAATATGGTTAACAATAATTATTCTACCTTATGAAATAAAGATGTGTCAGAGCTTTGAATTATTATTAAAAAAAAAAAATTATAATATTTACTTTAAAAGGTATCGGGTTATTTAACAAATTACTAAATTATATATAATCTTTAGGCTCCACAGTTTCATCCCCTGTCCAATCTTTATAAGTACTACGTTTTGTGCATTGTGGTGCAACAGATTTATTATTTTTAAGGTTACAAAATGGTACAGTTGAATTGTTCGTGTCACAAATAGTAGTGAAACATAAATACTCAATGTATGTATACCTTTTTACGCTTTATTATAGGATTTGAGCATTTTGAAATTAATAATAGTAAGATCTAATGATAGTGGTTCGGATGCAACCAAGAAAATCTGGATAATTTTATTACGTTAATGTTAAAAAAATTAAAAAATGTTGATAAAAAAAAAGATAAATATCATAATGAGAAATTTTGATAAACAACTTTTTGTATTTGTTAAAATTTATACTTTATGTATACTTCAGATATACTTACTTTAGCTCGATTTTTAAATAATAATTCGCACTGATTGGTGGTAATTCTGGCCAGAATTTTGCAAGATTGTAGCATTATAAATTTGGACAGATTTATTGCCGATCAGTAATTTTTAATTATATCTGAAACCTATAATCTCGGTAATTTGTTTTTAATTTATCTGATATAACAGTTTTGTAATTTAGAAGAGTGTTTAGTTTCGTGATTAGGTTATACTAATTTACTTACAAACCAAAAAAATAAGAATACATTTACTACGTGTAATAAATTACAGCAGTGTCAGACAGAGTGGAGTAAGCGGACTTAAAAATTTATTGATGTGTTTAATAATTTAGGTTAAACTAATAATGTAGAACAACTGTCCAATTAATATTCCAATAAACAAGTGTAAGACTTTAATGAATTTAAATTTAAACAAATAAGTGTGATATACTTGTGTTATTATCAGTTGTTATTTTCTAAAATTATTTATAATTTATGATTGCTTCTAGATATATTTCTTAGTAAAATTAAACATGTAAAAGAAAAAAATATTATTTTTGTTTAATTATATATTTAGGCAAAATTTAAAGTTAAATTTTATTTAATTGTTCAAATAATTATCATCATATGAGATGAGAAGATCCAAATCATAAACTTGTGATTTTGTGGCTATGTATATGGTGTATATGTTGTATATGGTGTATATGGAGGCTATAGTGGCTATGGTGGCCACCAATATAGTAATTTTTGGCTTTGATGTTTTATGATGTTTGGCATTTTAATTGGAACAATTAAATATTTTATGGATGAGGCTTTTATGGCTTTTTATTTTCTAAAAATTATATAAATAAATTTCAAATCAATTATTATTCACCCTCTTTCCTTTTCTCTCATTTATTTCTTTCCCTTTTTTTAATATATTATCAATAATTAAGTTTTCATGATTCTATAATAATAATATTAGAATAAATCCACTTTATGAATATTTCATTTTTTAATGAAAATTTCCAAAATATGCCTTCTAAAGAAATTCTTTATATGTAAATTTTCATAAGATTAATTTGCTCAAAAGTAATTAAAATTCGATATTTACCATCAACAATATAATTGATGTATTAAATGGTCTGAAATATTATTAGTTTAAATTGCAAGTCATGCATCCCCTAATGGGAAATGTTTAATCTGAATTCGGCAGCCTCACTGAACCTCCATTACTATTACGCGTATGGATTTCCAAGCTGCAGCTGCGCCTATTCATTTCCTGAATTCATTTCAAAATTCAAAACCAAACACGAGATGATAGATGCGGTCAACAATTTATTTCTCGAAATACTCAAATACCAAAAATTAATCATCATTTGATTTTATAGATGATTTCATACCCTATGAAAAATTTTTAAAACTAGAAAAGTGTATAGGGATATAATCTTTAAAGAAAAACAAAATACTTCATTCCATCACTAACCTTTCCTGAATTTACTGGTTAATAATTCAATGGACGCCAGTTATCATATCATTGCTTATATTATATCTTCTAATTATTGATTACTTGAAATATTTGCAAGAAAGTTTTATCAGAAAACTGCTTTTTTTTGGATACTGTAACTAGAAAATATTATGGTCCAAAATGTCATTAATTATTATACTTTTGGCCTTTTAACTAATTATTTTATTGTTATTTAACCACTAAAGAAGGCAAACTTATGTACTGTTCATCAGAATGTTCCATTCTTATCAGAGGCAACAATCTTACTAATATCAGTTATGTACCAATAAGTAATAAACAGGCATGCTACATCCAAAAGAAAACAAAAAAAACAAAAAGCTCACTTCCAAGCACAACAAAATCTAAAATAAATCAACTTGAAAGTGGGAATTATACATATAATCATAGATTGAATTAATTTCTTTATGATAATCAATTTTAAACTGTAAAGAACCAGATCTTGAAAGCTAGTACTTTAAGGATAACTACTATTAGTAAATAATTATGAGTACAAGTGAACAATATCCTGGATATGATGTAGGATTCAATAGATTCAATATTATAGTTAATCCAAAATGCACAAAGGTATTCAACTGGTTGCAAATATAGAACAAGTGACCCTTAAAGATCTTAAAGAAACTATATTTTCTTTATATGATTTATAACTTAAAAATTATTGATAAAGCAACTGATAATGGAGCAGCTGATAATAGAGCAAACATGATTGCTCCTAATTATTGATTTTAGAATGTTCAAGGTTTACAAAAGTTCATAAAAAGAAATTCAAAATATAAAGTATTACTTAAATTTTTCTATTATTATTATTTCTAAGCTCTTTTATCATTATTAATAAGATTACAAAGATTTCTGAAAAGGGTTATTTTTTTCAGAAAAAAAACTGCACATTAAATTTCATTGTACATGATTCTTCCAATTCAAGAAGTATTTCTTATGATCAATTAGCACATTTGCTTTCAAAATCATATCAATCACTGACAAAGACTTAATCCTTAGTGAATTGAAACCTTTGTTCTTAATGATACAAAATCTCAATGAGAGTAAAAAAAATTTAATATTGAAAGATTTTTTTACTTTACTTTCTCCCACATTGTGAATAATGTGTTGAAAATACTGTAACATCAATAGAATCATACTCAACAAATTAATACCAAGACAGTTAGTTGATTTTGTATTGTCAAGAAAGCATTATAGATATTTATTACATTGTTTACATATGGTATTTTATATAACTTATTAAAACACTCATTAAATAGAATTATCTGAACTATTCACCTTATAGTTCAATTAATACTGAAAAATATTACAATTCTTGAGAAAGACAAATTCATGGTAACAATTTAATATAGACTTTCCAAAAGGTTCTAATAATTATTTATTATAGTCAGGTTGCTCTAGGAAAATCATTTTCTAGTGTTGGCATTTGGTATAAGGATAATGTATTCAAAAGAAAATAAAATTAATTTCAAAAAACATATTACTTGGACAATGTGCAGAATGGATGTACAAGCATTGGAGAATATGTATGCCAAAAACATTAAAATCAAACAAGTGATCACCAACCAACCAATTATCAGAGGTGCACAATATGCAACAGAATTTATTCTATGGGACACAATTCATAACTATATCATAGGTTTTACATTAGTAATCCTTAGTTCTATTACTAGTCCATAGAATACAGAACACATATTCATTCCATGCTGCATTGTAATATATTAAAAATAATATAATAGACAAATAATGCCAAGATAGTTGATTTTGGATTGTCAAGGAAACTGTAAATATTTATTACATTGTTAAGATAATAAGATGTGGTATTTTTTTCAAAATAATCATAATGCGTCCATGGAACTTAAGGACTCTTTTGGACCATAACTAGTTCAAACTGTAGAGCTATTCTTAGTAAAGATCTTATTTCAACAATGCTAGATCTACCTTTAGATAAAATTTTTTAAAACAAAAAAATGAAAGATACATATTATTTAACTTTTGTTAATAAACAGGATTATGATTAAGGGTTAAACTTAAGTAAAGCTGGTATTACAGGATTTCAAATATATGAATATCCTACCTTACTTATTGCATTAGTATAACTTATTTAATTATTCTTTTTCATTAGAAACATCACAGTGATCATGCAATAATAAATAAGGTTAATTGGATTATGAATTCATGATATTTTTAATTTAAGAGTATATTTTGCAATTATATTCTATGGTATATATTATATTATGGCTAATATAAGATAAGCATTTTACACATCTTTTGATGCTATGCATGACTTAATATTAAAGGCAGTCATAATTTTTTAGTTCTGAAAGAAATTATATGAATTAATGATAATAGGGCATATTATTCTTTATAATAAGTATGAAAGTAAAGCTCAAATGATCTTAAGGAGTTACTTTATAAGGATTAAGAAATTGGTTATTATCAAGAAATAGCTAAGAAAAGCAAATGCAAAGGTTATTGGTGGAATTGGTAGTAATAAAAGACATTAACAGAGAAAAAGTTCAATTAATAAATGACTTAACTACTTACTAAAAGTATGAGCAATATTTGTAGTAACTGATATTGTAAATATATACTTTATATGTGTTTAGAGAGAATTAAAGATTATACTAAGGAAGTTTATACAGAAGCAAAAAAGTTCTTTTCAAGAAATGTAACATTATTTTAAATGATAAAAATGATGGATTCCTTCAAAAATACTCTAGCTCAAGTTTATAAAGGATTACCAACGAGCATTAAAAAAAAAGAATAAAGAGGCTTGAGAATAAAGTCGAAATAACATTATAAGTATTTAATTGGCTTATACTTGTTTTAAAGATATCAAGGTTAAAATATTAACAAAAGATTATCCAATTATTACTTTGATATAGCAAATTATGAAATTTAAAAAGATTTTAAAAATCATAATTGTTTATATTTCCAAGTAGAAAGTAAAAGATGCAGATTCTAATTATTTCAGAGTAGGAGCATATTTTAGTAAGATAATAAATTTATACATAGTTTATGAGTTAGAGGTGTTAAATAATTTATTAAATATTTAGACAAGTTTATGAATATTACACAAAATTTAAAATTTACTTAAGTATTGATATTAAATAGTATATGTGAATTTGCTAATATATTTAGTTCAAAGGAAAGAACTTTGAAAGAACTTTGAAGTAGAAAAAATTTTTAATTTGAATTAGAGTGATTATATTTACTATTTTTAAAGGCTCACACACACAGTATTCTCTGATTTATCTCATATGCATTCATTTGTGAATCTTGTACCACTCCAATCTCTTAGGTCCTGATCCTGATATGGTTGTACAAGGATTCTTGGAGTTTATTTCAGCACCAATGATTCATGCAAAACTACAATCAAAAAGTCTTCAAGAGAAATTTAAGAGCTTGCTGGAAATGGGGACTCATAAAAATCTCGATACTGAGTTCCATAATAAAATCTGGGCTGAAGAGCAACGAAAATTATGGGAAGCCCAAAAATTAATCATTGATCAGTGACGAACAATAGAAGGTCTTGAAGAGGGAGTATGTCAATTAATTGCACATAATATGAGGTTGGAAAGTAGTAAAGGTCGTGCAGAAGCAGCATTTGAAGAAGTGAAACAAGTGCTTTTTGAGGAATGTAATATAATTTTGTCAAACGTTTCTACTTTTGATCCTAGTGTTGAAGAAGTTGATTAAATAAAAATTTTCTTCTTTTTGATTTTTTTCTAAAATTTTCTAATATATTTTTGTAACAAATTTTTCATTAAGTTTTTCGCAATAAAATTTCTAAAATTTTTCATCTTTTTAATAAATTTTTTTGGGGTATTGACTATTGAGTCACAAATTCATTTTGATCGTCTGTAACACTTGTAAATCATACTAAGTAAAATTAACTATTTGCCACGAGTTGTAGATCTAATTATACTACAATTATTGGTTCCCAATTTTGTCAATCATGATACAATTTTAATAAACTTTCATTTGCAGGAGTTCGTAAGACTTTTCCATCTATAGTTCATAATTTGTACGCTCCCTTTTCTCCAACTTGATGAATATAGTATGGTCCTTTCCATTTTGGATTTAGTTTTCCAGTCCATTGCTTTTCTTTTGCTGCGTTATAATATAAAACTTTATCTCCAATAGAAAATTTTATTTGGTGACGTAATTTTCTATCATGTCGTTCTTTTTGTTTTTGTTGAGATATTTCAATATTTGTCTTAGCTATTTCGATTTCTTAAGGTAATTGGTCAACTAAATTTTCTATGTGATTTATTAAAGTTGGAGTTCCATTATTTTCTAATAAATCAGTTGGTAGTTTAGCATCTCATCCATATAATAAAAAGAAAGGTGCAATTTTTGTAGTTGAATGTTTTGTAGTACGATAAGCAAATAAAATTGGTGCAATATAATTAAGGTTGCTTATCTAAACCTCTTCAAAATTCTACGATTAGTTTTGTCAAAATTTTACTATAGATTTATTATAGTTTCAGCAGAGTTTTGGCAGTTTCAGCATTTATAATAAGTTTCAGCAGTTTCGCCTTTCTCCAAAGTTTTGCCAGTTTTTTAATATAACTTTAATATAGTTTTGGCAGAATTTTGCTTTTCAGTAAAATGCCATCTTGCCTAAACCCCTAGGTTTCAGCAAGCAACCTTAAATATAATTATCCAAATTATCAATATGATCTGTTGATAATTTTGCTAAAGATTCTGATAAAGTACGATTAAATCTTTCTACAAGTCCATTTGTTTGAGGATGGTATGGCGTTGAAAATAAATGTTTTATCTGAAATTTTTCCATTAATTTTTCAATTATTTGATTTCTAAAATGAGTTCCTTGATCTGATAATATTTTTGCTGGACATCCATGTTGACAAATTATTTCTTCATAAATAAAAAGTGCAGCTTGTTTTGCAGTAGCTTCCTTTACAGGTCGTGCTTCTGGCCATTTTGTTAAATAATCTATTGCTGTAATTATATATTTGTTTCCATTTGTAATTATAGGTAAAGGTCCTACAAAATCTATTCCTATTTGATAAAAAGGACTTTCTACTGGAATAGGATGTAAAGGTAACTTTGTCTTTTATTTTCCTCTTCATTGGCAAGAATCACATGACATGACATAAGATCTGATGTCATTGTACATTTGTAGCCAATAATATCTTAATTGAATTTTGTCAAACATTGTGTCAACTGAAAAATGCGCAGGAGTAGGATCATTGTGGAACATAAAAAGAACTGGTTCCAATTCATGTCTTCTAATCACTCATAATAAATTATTTTGTTTCTTCTTATCTTTTTTATAAATAAAATTATTTTTGATAATAAAATATACTGATTGTTTTTGAATTTGTTGTTGCTGTTGGTTATTTAATGTAGAAGGTAATTGATTATATTTTAAATAATTATATATGTTATTGTAATGTTTGATATCCATTTTTAAAAATTTAGGCTGTCTCGTCATGATGCAGATACTTTCGCTTTCATCTTTGATACTTTGTTAATTATTATATGTAAAAGAGGTGGACTTTTAGTCCAATTTGGCAATAAAGATATTTTGTGAACTGGTAGATCATTCATTAATCGTTCAATATATTTAAGATAATTGATATTATTTTCAAGTTGTACTGCTTGAGGTTCTTTCCACCATTGATTATTAATAAGAAATTTGGGATTCATATCTGGCCTAATTTTTCCTAAAGTGAATCCAATAATACAGTCATAGATGGTAGTTCCATAAAATAAATTCTTCTTGCACATCGTACAATATGTGTGCACATGATGATTTTCTGTATCACATTCCATAATGACTTCCACCATGATTGATTGGTTGACCGGCAATTATTTGTTTAATTTTGATATTTTCCAAATACATATTTTCTAAAGCTTGACGGTCTATACCACACATGGTCCAGGTGATATGTTCTTCAATATTGATCTGATTTTCTTCTGAATACTAATCAGAGAATACATTTCCATTTATTTGTCTTTCCCAAGAATTATTATATTCTTCTATATCAATTGAATAGTTATCTTCATTACACTGACAAATAATCTTATTGCAGCAACTATCACAGGTCAAAAAGTGAAAAATCAGGCATCAATCAGTCACCAATCGGTCACCAATCAGGTATCTGATTGGTGACCGATTGGTGCCTGATTTTTCACTTTTCGACCTGTGTATATGGTGATGGTGAACGAGCTGGAGGGGGTTGGCAATCTTTACAAATACAATCTTCTGGATGAGGTCCATTGGGGTTGTCAAAATCATATCAAATTCCTGAAATAATATTGATAGAAGAACTATTTCCTGATTATTCTTCAATGTAGCTTTGCATATCATATAATAAATAATCACAATGATTTAACAAATCGATAGCTTTTTGAGCAGGTCTATCGGTATAATCATCTTCTGAATCTGCATCATACTCTTCATGTACTGGAGTAGAGCTTTCATTTACATTAGTTTGTCTTTCTTTTTTGATAGAAATCATGAAACAACTAAGAGTTTAGTTATCTTCTTCAAACATTCTGGATAATGCGTCTGCATTTGCATTTGCTTTTCCTGCTCGATGCTTAATATTAAAGTCATACTGTTGAAGGTCCATGACCCATCTCGCATGGCGGCCTTTTGGGATTTTGGATATCTTTAACCATTTTAGAGCAGAGTGGTCAGTAACAATTGTAAAAGATTTTAATCCTAAGTAGTGTTGAAAATGTTTGATAGCCCATACTATTGCAAGACATTCCTGGTCAGTTATAAGGTAATTGCACTCAGCCTTATTCAAAGATCTGCTGGCATAAGCGACTACATGTTCTTTTCCATCCTCTCTTATTTGTAATAACACATCACCAAGTCCAGTACCAGATACGTCTGTATGAATAATGAAGGGTTATTCAAAGTCAGGATATATTAAGAGATTTAATTAATCTTTCCTTCAAATAATCAAATGCAGTTTGCTGTTTTTCAGTCCAATGAAAAGGGGTTTCCTTCTTTAAAAGTAATAACATTGGTTTGGCTATTTTTGAGAAATCTTTGATGAACTTTCGATAGTAGGAGAATAAGCCTAATGCTGAGCGAAGTTGTGTTAGGTTTGTTGGGACTGGAAAAGTTCTAATTTTCTCAATTTTTTCTGGATCAGGACGAATGCCTTCTCGTCCAACTACATGTTCTAGGAAATGAATATTTCCAAGGCAAAAGTAATATTTCTTAAGTTTAATCTTCAAATTTGCTCGTCTAAGAGTTTCAAATACTTGTCTAAGGTGATCCAAATGTTGCTCCAAGGTTCCTTTTGAGTAGATGATTACATCATCTAAATATACTGCTACAAATTTCCCTAGATACTCCTGGAGTATTCTATTCATTAATCGTTGAAAAGTTCCAGGCGTATAAGCTAAACCAAAGGGCATTACTAGAAATTCATATAATCCAAATGGAGTAATAAAGGCAGTTTTCTCAATATCTGCTGGATCCATAGCTACTTGCCAATAACCACTGGCTAAATCTAATGTGGTAAACCATGTTGCATTACTAAAAGATTCAAGCATATCATCAATTCGAGGCAATGGGTAAGCATCTGCTTTGGTGATAGCATTCAATTTGCGATAATCTATGCATAAACGGTTTTCTCCTTCTTTTCTATTAACAATTACTACAGTTAAAGCCCAAGGGCTGGCTGATTTTCTTATAAGTCCTTGACTTTCCATTCTCTTGATTTCACCTTGTAAAAATTCTCTATATTTAGGATTACATCTGTAAGGTGGTTGAGAGATAGGCGTACGCATCTTTTGTAATAATTTTGTGCTTAATTACATTTGTTTTTCCAATTTCCATTTGGCTTTTAGTACAAATATCTGCATAGTCACTTAAGAGTTGTTGAAATTGGTTTTGTTGGTGGTAGTCTAATGGTCCTAAATGTAAGTCTGGATTGACTTTTTCTCCACTATATACTTCTGCTTGAGCTAAATAAATGGCAGGATTTGATTCTTCCAATTCTTCATCTTCATTATTTTGGTGTGCAGGAGATACTTCATTTTCCTAGGGGTTAAATTCAAGGGATTCTTCTGTTGAATAACCAGAAAAGTCAGACATATAGATTTGAGCTTCTTCTAACTCTTCAGACTCATATTTCTCTTCATCGTCATACTCAAATGATTGCTTCATTTTAATGGGTTTTGGAAGAGTAAAAATCACAGGAACTGTTATGGATCGTCCATTGTATCTGATAGTTAGCGTCTTCTTGTTCCAGTCAAGGGCAGCATTCACCTTTCTCATCCAGTTATTTCCTAGAATGAAAACACTATCACTTGATTCTATAATTTGAACATTGGTTTTAATAATTGAATTTCTGACTTTTAGGGGTAAGTTTTGGATTTCTCCCAATGATCTAACTCTAGTTCCATTGGCAGTTTTAATTACATATTCTGAAGGTCCATCAATAGTTAATTTCAAAGTTTTCATTATGGCAGTAGTCATAATACTAACTGCAGCTCCACTATCAATAACTGCAATAACTGGCTGTTGATTGATATGGAATTCACATTTAGTGGCGGTAGTAGGAGTTTCTTCTTCTGAATTGAAATCTCCATAATAACTTTCTCCAATATAATTGTTATTGTCAATCTTTTCACGTTTTCTCCTCATACTTTGAATTAATCCTTTCCTGTAAACAGGAAGTTGAGCTGTTGCTTGGCCAATAGATAGATCACAAGGTAGGTCACTAATATATTTAGCTATATCAAATTCATTGACATTTTCAATAGGTGCAGGAACCATTTTGGTTCTTACTTTTCTTTTTGTAGAAGTTTCTGCTGTAGCATCCATATTCATTGGTATAGAAGAAGTTACTGGAGGAATAGGGTGGGTACGTAATTGGTCTTCCTTTCGAGATTCTGAAAATCTTGTTCTTTTTCCTCTAGGAGAAGATATCTCGTATGGAACAGATCTAGAACGAGTTGTAACATATGCTTCATATTTGTCTTCTTCTTCCCACTCTTCTTCATATTCATCCTCATATATATTCATTATAATAAATTTCTGCTTCATCATCTGCATAATTAATAGGTGTAACTGGTGCTCTTTGGCGAGGGCGATTATTATTATTATTGTTACCATTAATATTTCCATTATTGGTATTTTTCCCATTTGGCAGTTTCTGGAAATATGTCCCACATTTCCACATCTGAAACAGGTGATATTAGGATTGAAGGAATTATGAGTAGGGGCTTGACTATTTTGATGATTTTGATTGTTGTTATTATTAGATCTAGGTCTGGTATTTCAAAGAGTGCTTTGTTGAACCATTAGAACTGATGAGAGATTTGCATAATTAAGAGCGAGTTGTTGCATTTGTTTGGTTAATGCTTTCATTTCATCTACTTGTGGAGTTGGTTTAACAGTAGTAGTAGTAGTTGAAATAGGTTCTGTAGTACTAGTAGTTACTGGTGTTGTAGTTAAAAGAGTAGTATTTACACCTAATTCTACTAACTTGGCTCGGTAATAGTTGCCTCTAAATTATCTGTATTTCCAATTACTACTTGTTCTACTAGAAAAGGTTTGAGACCATTAATATAAAATTAATTTGGTATCTTGCAGATAAAGCTTCTCCTTAGGTGGCTTTATTTAACAACTTCTTAAAACGTTGAGAATAGTTTTCTACAGATTCATTGTCCCTTTGTTTAATATTTTGCAATTCTCTGGTCCACTGATTCCTTCGAGCAGCAGTTGCAAAGTAGTTTATAAGTCGGGTATCAAAGTTATCTGCATTGTTATCTATATGCCATTGGTTGATATTTCCTCTATCCTCTTCATACCAATCTTGGGCAGCTTCCTTAAGAAATCCAGCAGCTAAAGCGATTTTTTGATTATCTGGCCATCCATTAGCTGCAAAGGCAGCTTCAAAGAGTTGACACCATTCGTATGAATCTTCATCATCACGTCCATAGAAAAAGGGAACATCTACAACTTTAGATGTTGTACAATTTTGGTTGGCAGTTATAAGAACATTGAGGGCATTTAGGTTATTTTGTAAAGCATTAGTGATGGCGGTTGTATTATTATTCAAAGTATTTTCCAAGAGGTTTCCAACATTTCTGGGGTTATTATTATCAGCTGGGTCAGCTCCCCAAACTAACTTCATAAGTTCTTTTATTTGACCTTCATTCATGTTGGCATTATTATTTACTGGTATATTATGAAAAATTTGATATGCGTTAGTTACTTGAGTATTGGTTGGTAAACTCTTGAATCCATTTGTTAATTCAAATAATTTATGTAAATAAAAGGATAATTCTAATAAAGGGGTATTTATTTGTCAAAACTTTATACTTTGTAAGATCTTAGTAGTTATACCGACAAGTGTATTGAGTTGTGTAGTTATAAAAAATTCAGTTTTTAATACTTTAAAAGCAGCTACTGTTGCTCCAGTATATTGTTTTGCTGTGTACTGAATAGAAATCCAGAGCCAAAATTTCTCAAATCTGTCAGGGATATTGTCAGCTGGAATAGAATCTGTTGGGTAACACTGAATACAGTAAACTTCTTTTTGGTTTATTGTTCTTCCTCTACAATGTTTTCTTTGATGTGACTTTAATTCTGCTTTAGATAAATTGTAAAAGGGCATTCAATTTTAAAATTCAAATTGTTGCAAGTTCGTCTGCTAATATCTCAAGTACGTCTGAGAAAGTAAATTTCGTTTGCAAGTACGTCTGCAAGTATCTCAAGTTCGTCTGAGAAAAGAAATTACATCTGCAAGTTTGTCTGCAAGTATTCTCAAGTTCGTTTGAGAAAAGAAATCACATCTGCAAGTACGTCTGCAAGTATTCTCAAGTTCGTCTGAGAAAAGAAATCAATTGTTAATTCACAGTATAGCCTTTTACCTGGCAGGAATCACCACTTGTTAACCGATTTGGTACGTTGAATAGATTAACTATGATTTGCAGTCAGGGAGGTTAAGTACGCTTAACTATGACTGAAATCCAATCAAACAAGACACGCTTAAAATAGGAAGTTTGTTTATAGTGTAAAAGGTTATACTTTATTATAGAACTTTATAATTACAAGAACTTATTCAAACTAATAGGAACTAAAAGAACTAAGGTAAACTGAAGGAACTTAACTTATAATGAAGGAAAATACCCTATTTATATAAAAGTTACTACTGTTACACAAATTTTTTTGTGCATGTGATTTCCGATATTATATGATGATCCGATGAAATTTTGGTACATTTGTGTACACGTCGATTTCTGATGTTACGAGACGATTTACGCCGATGTATAGTTGCTGATTTGTGTATATCAGTTAGCTATATTAAAGATATTGATTTTATATGATAAATTTACTTATATATCATTTTTATATTTATTTTAATTTATTCAATTTATTTATTTATTATTAGATATTTTCTTTATTTGTATTATTTATACGTATACAATTTTATTAGAATTTATTAGAAGATAATTGTGTGAGAATTAGTTCAATAGTATTAATTGTCCAAAATTATCAATTGTGTTCTATTTGAAAGTGGCTTACAATAAAAATTATCGCTATTGTAATATGGTGATGAAACATTGACAATTAGATATCTATAGATTAGATTTTGCCTTTGATTGTTAGAAAAAGAGATGGCAGTAAGATATAAATATGCCTCTACCAACTCCATAATAGAATAGTGACCTATATAGTTGTTCTTGAGAATTTTCCCCTATCACCTTTATTCGTTTTATTGTAAACCGAAAGTGTCCTTTTTTTATTAATAAAATCGTTACGTTTTGGCTATTTACATTGTTTCTATATATTCCATATAAAATTTATTTTATATATCGCATATTACTATTAATCATGTTTTATAGTTGTTTACCTTGACGATTCTTAACGAACAATACCGGAAATACCTTGGATAGGTAGTATAGTAAGAATTTCGTTGGTATCCGTGTAGTTATATGATATAAGTCATCCGCCATTCGTCTCTTAATTACCATCATTATTCGATAACACTACATATAAAGATATAATAAATATAATAGATATAATAAATATAAGAAATATAACTAATATAATAAATATAATAAATAAATTAAATATAATAAATAAAATAATTATATCGTTTATATTAAATATAATTAATATAATAAAAATAATAGGCTAAGTTGGCTGCAGCTAAGTCAGCTTGGCACAGTTGGACACAGTAGATCCTAATTTTCCACATGATCTTTTGGCGTAGTAAGTTGTAACTCTACACGTGACTAGGGGTAACAACAGTTAGTTGTAACTGTTCATTAATAAAATTAAAAAAAAATAAATAAACCAAAATTCATATATACTTATGAATCTTAGTTCTTTTCCAATTTTTGGAATTCAGAAGTTCACTGAACCTAAAAAAGAAAGAATGGTTAATAGTAATCATTCATTAATAAAATTAAAAAAAAATAAAATAAAAAATCAAGGTTCATATATACTTATGAATCTTGGTTTTTTTGTTCTTTGATACTTGGAAGCTCCTCCCAAGATACTGAACCTATAAAAAATAAAAGAAAAAGAACAGTTAATAACTGTTTATAATATTAAACAACAAACAAAAAAAAAAACAAGTTTTGTACTTACAAAACTTGTTTTTTCATTCTCGCAATGCAAACTCTTCTAAGGTAGCAGGGCAATTGGATTCTTGGGTTTCCTGGGTATCCTCTTCTATAATCTGGAGTGGATCTTGGATCTCACATTTGGATTTTCTGCATCGCTTGACAGTTCAGCCTCTTTGTTTGGATAATGATCAATTCTTTGGGATTCTTCAAAAGTCATCTGAGAGCTGAATCTAAAAAAAGTAAAAAAGAACAGTTAGTATTAACTGTTCATATTAAAAAAAAAAAAACTTTAAAGTATTTGTACTTACAAATCTTTAGGGTTCTGTACTTCAGAAGTCACTTGAAAGCTGAAATTAAAAAAAAAGTAAAAAAAAATGATTAGTATTAACTGTTTATATTTTATTAAAAAAAAATAAAAAACTCCAATGAATTTGAACTTACGAATCTTCTGGAGTTTCTGTAGTACTTCAGAAGTTCATTTGAGAGCTGAAATTAAAGAAAAGTAAAAAAAGAATGGTTAGTAATCATGCATATTAAAAAAAATAAAAAAAATTCCAATGAATTTGTATTTATGAATTTTTGGAATTTCTGTACTTCAGAAGTCCACCTGAAAGCTGAAACTAAAAAAAAAAGTAAAAAAGGAATGGTTAGTAACTGTTCATATTAAAAAAAAATAAAAAAAAAGACAAAAGGAAGTAAAAAGGAAAGGGAAAGGAAGGGAAAAGGAAAGGAAGGGAAAGGAAAACAAAGGAAGGGAAAGGGGATGAAGGGAAACAGGGATGAAGGAAAAAAAAATGAAGGAAGGAAAAAGGAAGAGAAAGGAAGAAAATTAAAAAAGTTTAAAAAAAGGATGCATAAGATGATCCTTTTTTAAACTTTTAATATGTGTATTGCATAATGTGTAACATTTAATTAATATAATTCAATATATGTCTAATCATAGATCATCAAATATATCAAATATAGGCCAAATTGTATTAAGGCTGAATATTCCAAGTCAATTGTTATTGTTAATAAGAAATCAATAAAAAAAAAGTATTGATCGATTTATGTTTTTTTTTATGTTACAACAACTAAAAATTGACCAAAAATCGACCAGTTGATTTATGCCAATTTTTGTAATTAGCCAAATGTGTGACAGATCATGTGATTGATTTGCCAAATTATTGCTGGAAGGTCTTATTGATGAAATAAATGATTTCGACCAGTTGTTATGCAATTTGTAAAAATTAGACTAATTTTAATTCTACTTTAATATATTACAGAAATTTGTTATACAGGACATAATTGAATTGGAGAAATACATTAGAAAATGTACAGTAAGTTCAATACTTTTTGTGATTCTTTATTTAGCACATAAAGCATAAATCAGATATTTATTTGTTATTATTAATTATACTAAATTTAAATAGGATTTCATTAATATTTTTTTATAATATACAAAATTTTATCCTAAATAAATGAATATATAAATTAGATTTAATTACAATTAGGGATGCCAAAAGTTCAGTTATAACCAATTATAACCAGTTTTTACCAGTTCAGTTATAGTTTAGTTTCAGTTCAAGACTAACCAGTTAACTGTCAGTTTTATATATAAAAAAACTGACAAAAAAACTGATTGGTTAATCATATATTCCAAAAGAAAAAAAATGTTTCTTTTATTAATTTTATTGAAAATACAAATTATGATTTTGGTGTTTATATATATATATAGTATTCTTATTTTTGAAATAATAAGAAAATTTATCTTTTAAGTGTAGATCATGTGATTTTTTGTTCTGCTAAAAAAAATTGCAAAATTGGCATTATTATTTTAAAAAAAAAATTATAACTTTAAGGAATATTATCAAATAAAATTATAATTAATACTTTCTAACACTAGCTCGTTCAATTTTGCAGTAGTTTTACAATCAGTTTTGCAATTCAGTTTTATTAGTCAGTTTTCAGTTTCAGCTGAAAACCACAGTCCTAATTACAATTTGAGCTAAATTTATTGTAGTGGAAATCTGTTAATTTAAAGACCTATAAATTCCATGGAAATTGGACAAGTTTACAACTAATTTCTGGGATGCACATTTTAATAAGATTTAGTTGAAATTATTAACAAATCAATAAGAAATTGGCCATGTATACAAAATTTCTTGGTTGTAAATGTATTGTATACTACCTCACTTTGACCAGTGCTTATTTTCATAGAATTTTTGAGAAGTTATATAATACAATCACTTATTTTTTGGTAAATTTGTATTGTCTAATAACATATTATATAACATCTAATGTAATGATAATTATGCAAAGTTAATAGGGAATTAAAAAATTACTGGGATGGATATTTTAGCTAAGATGATATTATTAAAAAATGAAACATTTGTTGCAAAATAATAAATTCAAGAAAATGATCAAATGATTTTTGTACAAAATATAATATTATAAAATTAGGGAATTGAGTCGACCAAATTAAAATCGATTATGGTCGATTGAGTCAAGTGACTCAACTAATGATTTTGCGTATCGAGTACTATAATCGATCATGATACTCAACTAAATATAATCGATTAAAATATTAAATGATATAATTGGTTAAATAAATGTGATTAAATCTTAAAATAGTAACTAGTTTACCTTGTAAAAAAAAGGTTCTTTCTTTCATGCTCCTCTACTTGAAGTGTTAAACTCTTTTAACATTAACTTGCCTCCAAAATGTGCAAATAGTTCCACTGAATCTTTACACACATCAAAACATTTGGCTAGTAATATACAGATGAACAAGAGCCACAAATTTCTCAGTAGTCATTTTTTCGTCATAATAATTTACTATAAAGTACTATAATCGATTAATTGTTCGATTAATTATTCGATTTTATTTGATCGAGTGTACTTAATCAAATTTTAATCGATTACTGCTTGTTAGTCAATTTTGTTCAATTTTGCCAAAAAATTTTTAACCAATTAATCAAACAATGATTTTTGGCGTCAACTCAATTCCCTATATAAAATCATATGATTAGATTGCTTATTTTTGGGCAATTTATGAAGTCACATGTTGAGTTTGCTTATTTATCTTAATAAAAAAATTGCGTAGAGCTATTATAAAATTTTTGACCTTTCTTGTTACCTATATATGTATTGCTCTAGGTCCTAATAATGGCTGTAGTAGCAGTTATAAAAATTTAAATGGAGAAAAAATCTTCACAACGAATCAAGATAAATTTTATTTGAATTTATAAATTTATTAAATACAATTTATTCATTTTAGTATAACACCAAAAATCATTAGTTTTTATAGGTTGGTAAAATTTTCATATTTTTCTCATTTTTATTTGCACGTATCAATTGTACTACAGTACATAATGATTCACATTATAATCATTTCTTTTTCAGTCAATCATCTGGATACATACAGGTTACGGAATATGTTATAATATATTCCCCGATTTTGAAGTTGTACTCAGGGGGTATGATTAACAAAGGAATGTTTACAATAACGGAATATATTCGTAATCTATTTTCCGAAATGTATTATAACAATGGTTCATTAGTAATCCATGTTAGAATACACAGCTGTACTAGTGTCATTTAAAAGAGACGCAATAGAGATTCTTGAAGAATCATTTTGACTGTTAGAAGGGAGAGTATTCTTATTTGTAGTGGGAAGGGGAAGAATGAAAACTTGTTTTTGAACTACAGTTTCTCGTATTTGTTTATGTTTTTTAGATTGTTTCAAAATACTTTTTTGCCTTGAATTCCAAAAATTCCTGACTTTATTTTCGGAATATCGCTTGTTAAATTGATTTTCTAAATCACGAACCAAATGTTTCCAAGGAATTATATCGCTAGATGATTGATGTTTTCCAGGCCGTTTAAGGGTATTATCTTTTTCATTATTCCCTAAAGGATCAAGGAAATATTAATTAAAGAAAAATCGAACATATATAAATTTGAATTACTTACAATTCATATTATTTTCATAAAAATAGAAATTATTAAAATTTTTTTTAAACACGTTTGTTCTTGATTTTTGATGCTTAACAATCCATTCAATAATAAAATTCTTTTCACAGCTACCTAAGGGACCGTGGCATACTATCAAAGAAATTATAAAAAAGTATTGAAATAATTTTTTTTTTTTTTTGGAATAATGAATGTTTATAGGACGGTAGGTAGTGATAACTTTACATACATTCTGGGTTAAGATAATTTCTCCAACTAAATTAATTTAATTAATAAGAAAAATTAAACAAAATTTTAGAAATATAAATGAAAATTAACTAATAATATTTAACTTACTAATTAGAAATTTGTTTCGGTGTATATTTCGGGATTAGTTTACTAACTCTTACAAAACGATTGTGATAATGTCCATTCTCTTTCATATAATTTCTGATACGTTCATTATCCTACAAGGAAATTACATTTTTGTTAAGCCAATTTTTTGTGATAATTTTTTTCTTTAGAAAAAAAAAATAACATACTTCTTCATTAAACAAAGGATTTTTACTACGGACCATATCGTATATTAAAACGAAGGAATTGCTAAAGAAAATTTAAAAAATGAAAAAATACAAATCGCATGGAAGAGAAAAATTACAGTATTTGAACATTTTCAGAATTACTGTAGTCTCATGATTTGACTGTCATTTTACATAATTTTACATACATGTAAACAAAATAAAAACAAAGAAATTTGGGAAGTCATTTTGTATAGGGAGTATTAGTACCGGCATGATAATTTACCCAAGCGTTTTATTTTTGTCAAGTTTTCTAACTATTTTTAGATTTTCATTATAATTTATTTTGTATGAGTTTGTTTTAAGAAACTGAACAATAAAATCTTTTTTTAGTTTTACAGTTATTACTTTCAATTAATTAACAAGTAAGTTAAGGTAAATTAAAAATTTTTATCATATAATGTTGAATTGAGATTGGTACAGTTAAACAGTTGATTATTTGTTACACATTGCTAAGTAAACGTTGTGATCCAATTTGGAAATTAATATAAAGTCAAATGCATCATTAAATAATCCCTTCCAAATTACATTTTATTTCTGAGAGTATACGTACTGTATTTTCAAATGTTACCGTTATTTGCTTTAATTTATTTTCTTTTTTTTTGAAATGCTGACGGATTGGCAGCTCTTTCAGAATTAAAATAAAATAATTAACTATATACTACATGAAAGAGAATAATCATGTTATGAAACATTTTTCGCGCAAAAGGTGAAACTAATCTCCAAGTCACTTTGTAATAATCAGTGATTATAAAAATATAATTAGTTAAGATGCGATAAAAAAATAATCAACAATCAAAACCAAAATTTTATTATTATCAATATGGTCAGATCGTCATTATTCGCCGTTTTCAAAATGATGTACGCGGTTAAATTTGAATAAAAAAAAAAGAAAACCGAAAACCGGATGAAATATGGACAATAAACGGATGAAAACCGGGCGAATATTGGTATTCGAATATACAATCACAAATAAACTGCGTACACCATTTTGAAAACGGCGATAAATCGAAATATTTGCGCTCTGCTAAAAATTCTTTTCGGTGCTTTAATTACCTTGACTGTTCATAATTAATGTCAGGAAAATAGTAGTTATTCAGACCTTTAATCTAGGTTAAATAGTCTAGATTATTTCTTGTATTTGAATTTGATACCTTTGATGATAATTAGCCATTTGATATTAGTATCGTTTCAGAACAGAAAAAAAGAGAATTCTAAATGAGATTAGCTGTTTTTAATTTTGAAATTTGGCCTGCTCATCGTATAATAATTCGGACGACCGCACAAAATTTTGTTTTCTTTGATCTTTCCACTATAAAATCATTCCCTATAATTGTGGTTTCAACATCATTAGGTTTGGTCAATTTCATTCGTCCGGAAATTCCACTGTAAAATCAAATGGTATTTAACAATTATAACATTAACATGTGAGATATATTAATTAGTAAAAATACAAGTTGTGAAGAAGTATAAATTTAGAACCAATAGAAGACATAGCTGGTTAATCCGTTAACTTTCTAGTTAGATAGTTCCTGATTATACAGTTATTATTGCTAATTATAAAGTACGGCAGGTACTAAAACCATAAGTTGAAACAGCATGTTTTTAGGAAACATGTACTTTGTGTGAAATCATGGATTAGAAAAGCTAAAGATAAATGGCTAAAATAATCAAAGATACATTACATGATTAACCTCTCTTTATATCGGAATTGGAGTAATTCTTCGTCATGAACGCATCATGTCAGCCAAATAGGTACTATCCTCATGACATCTGTCGAAAAAGGAATAAGATGGTAACCAAAAATAATACCATTGGTAAATTTTGAATTAAGATACGCTACTAACCTTTAAACGCTTCTTTTCATAATTATAACTATTTATTATTCAACATATTATAAAATAGATTATGTCAATAAATTGGTACACAAAATTGATAGTCGCTCGTGCGAATGATAATAAGGAATATATAACTCACTATACCTTGTTATTATTAGATAAACTTTCGTTTTGTTGTTCAAAAACAGTCGTAATTTAATAGCAAGAATATAATAATAATCAAATGATCTTTAATCATGGTAATATAGAACATAATCCCATTTATCGAATATTCGCCACGCTCTCCTGTAGCCCCTAAAACTGCTCCGATTACACCGAACAAACAGACCCCCATTTAACCAGCTTAACCTATATAACAATTAAATCCGATTGAGGTAGATGTTTCGTCTTCAACCAAGCGCACTCATTCTGATGTCGAATCTTCGACACAAGAAAGCTCCTGCTCTGGTAACGATGATATCATCAAAGAACAATCATGTCACCATCTATATTGAATGAAGGAGGTAGAACCGTGGAAGTTAGTAAGCAAAAGAATATACAACATTTAAAAAAATTATATAACTCAATACTTTTCATATATACCTTTCGTTATCCCTTTATATGACCAAATTTTTCGGCGAAATTGATTTTTTTACTTTCTGAATAGTAGATTTCCACATATGGTGGGCGGATAACGATTACATAATGGTTATATTAATCATATATGAGAAAAACCATCTTAATAGGTCCTACTTTTTAAAAATAAATAATAGTTAGCATAGTACACTTTCCTCATTGAAAGACATAAATTTACAAAAAAACAAAGATGCGAGAAAAAGGCCGCCTACCAATTTAAAAAATTACCAACAAATTATATTTTTTTTCTCCTGGCCTTGCAGTATTTGAATAATTACTATTAAATGAAGAAATTTTTGCTAATAGAAAAATAACATAAATAATAGGAATTCCACTATGAAAGGATTGAGACAATAAATTATTAGTAATAAAATTAGGTTAAATTATTAATCTAGCTGGACTTAAATAATAATACTAACTAATAGCGTTGCCAAATAATGGATATTTAACTTTGAGATAGTCATAGCTGAAACAAAAGTTCTAATCAAAATTTCTTATAAAGTAAAATTAGAGTTTAATTTAATAATTTATCCGTTCCTAGGAGATTTTGCAGTAAAAATTAACTATTGATTATACTATAATAGACGGATTTAAAAATTTGAGCAATTCAGAAAGATTTGCATTTTCCAAATGAGAAAAAACTTTCTTTAATTTATTCTAATCTCAATATTATTTTCCAAGTGTATTGGTAATAGTTCCGAAGCTTTTTAAAAATTAATCATTTTTTTAAAATCTTTTAAAATGAAAAAAAAAACCAAGCGAAAGAAAATAAGATTCAACAATAAAATACTGTATACTAACTATATTTATACTCGAGATATACTATAAAACACTTACCATTGTGTAAATGGCAGGGGGATAAATTAATTATATCTTGGCTAATAAATTTACTTTAGAATTGGAACATGATCGGCCTATCGGCCGATCATTTATCCGATTCTAGTAAAATTTTACTTATTCCTAACTAGTCAGGATAAAAAATCAATTGGAAATTCCTAAGGTAGCGTAACATTAATGCATGGCATGCTTTAATAAAAAATTTTACGTGAATAAAATCTGAATTGTAAATTGGTTGATAATATATTGGTCAATTAAATGTCACACAGCGCATCAAATTTTCTAAAAATAGTTTTACTATGAGGGACTATGGGGCAAATGATAACCCTAACAAAGAGTTACAATAAAAAAACGGTAAGAAATTTTACGCAGTATAAAAGATTCGAAAACAACTACATATTTTGACATTTTTATTCATATACTTATATTCACTATCTCGCTTGTAATTAAATTAACTGAAATTTACTATTATAGTTTTTGCGACTTAGCCACGTTCTTTCAAGAATTTCTATTTATTTCTTTAATGATACAATTTATATATCAACAGCATTTTTCATATTATAGTATATAATGTTTAATTTATTACAGCCAGTACTATGTAATGAGAAAGAAGACGTATGACTTTCTATGTACCTTTAAACGCTATCCCACGTTTTAGAAATGATTTTAAGTTTGAAAGTAAGCTATACGATTGGATCACCTGATATATGTAAAATAAATTGTACAAATATGTTGTTAGGGAATTTTAATGGTTTTATATAAGATACGACAAATTTGAGCGCGTTAATTTTCTTATAATTTAATAAAATTAAAAAATTGATTTTTTCGATGTAAATCACTTTATATAATTTTAATCGATACAAAACTTATGTCATTTTGTACATCAATACCTAAATCGTACGTCTAACAATTTTTTTAATAACTTTTTAAAAAACAAAATTTTTTTTACTTGTATGCCAGTAGCATAGCGGACATGCTCATATCACCTTGCCGATCATTTGCTGATCACTAATTCCGGATTTTAAAAACTTATTGCAAAATCACAAATATTTTTCAAATAATGTGGCAAAAAAATAATGGAATCTAAGTAAAAACACTAAATTATTATATGATTTTAATTATATAATTATTAGCACAATTTTTAATAATATTATAAATATATTATTTGTTTATGATAATTCACTAATTATTGCCGATCATCAGACAAAAATTAAAGTGCGAAGATGAATATGCGAGTGCGAAACTTAAGAATTTGCACAAATATTCTTTATATTATGTAGAATCTATAAAAAAAATAATGCAGTGATCTGATTCATAATGCAGGTTTTTTATTAGTAACATAATTAGTGATTAATTTCGTAAAATGAATAAATATATGCCAAATAATAATAAAAGCTAAAAAGTTTCTAATGAAATTTAATACACAATAAATTAAAACTAAATTTAAAGTTATTTGTGAAATTTAAGCATATATTATTATGTAAATTTTTTTAGCAACGGTATTTATATTATGTGATAATTGAATAAATGATCGGCAAATGATCGACAACAGTATTGTGATAAAATAGGGATGTCCGCTATGCTTATGCCAGTTGGATTCCAACACCAAAAATTTTACATTTTCAAAAATTTTTCTACATATACGACTTATTTATTACAAATTTTGGAAGAAACAACGGACTTATTTATTTCTTAGACGCTTGAACTACTATTGCTGACTCTTGGTGGTATTGACTTGTATAATGAAACATCCAATTACGTATAGTCTCCAATTTTGGTACTTCTTCTTCTTCAATTACATCGTCTTCCACATTTTCTTTAGCTTAAAATATCAAATAATATAATCCTAAAATACTTACTTATTATTTATGACGGGTGGGCCTAATGAAATCGGAACCTCCCGAAACCCTTTAGGTTTAGGTATATACCGAAACTAAGTTTAGGAACATGCATTTATTTTCCGGATCCCGAATCCCGAATCCCGAATCTCGAATCTAACCCGAAACTCCCGAAACTTTTATATATCGAAATATAACCGAAACCTATTAGTTCACTATGCTTATTACACAAAATTATATTAATAAAATTATATTATTATGAATTAAAGTTACTTGTAACATAGTACTCTTTGTCTAATTCGTCTCCTTGCTAAAAAAAGCTCCAAATTGGCTTCCACCGGTACTACTTGCAGACTGTGTTTTTTTTGAATTTTATTATAAAATATCCGACATTTTATTATTTAAAAAAGAGTAAAAGACTTTTAATTTAAGTCTTAAAGAATAAGGTGATTATCAAACATCGATAGTGAGTTTCGGGAATTGGGATTGGAATAACCGAAATTTCGGGTTTCGGAATTTGTTTATGGTTTCGGGTGAGGTTTCGATTTGTATATTCCGAAACCAGAAACTTTCGGAAATCCTCCCAGAGGTTAGGTTTTGGGCCCCATGTTTAATTTATGCTACCAAAAAAAGAATTTATCTGTCAAACACAGCCAATCAAAGAGGTTAATTTAGTATAACTTCATTTCGTCCATAAAATATTTGCGTACCATTAAATCGATAACATAATTATATATGATTGATATCCTTTGTGCAAAAATCCTGAAATTAAGGAATATGATTCGAAAAGTAATGTAAACGTTGTTTGAAGCAGTTAAAAATTAATATTAAGTGATTTATGGATAAGCTTCATATTTATTTGCTTGACTTGGCGCAATATATAGTTTGACGTGCATCTCAAGGTATTACAATTAATAATATTAGTTTCATAATAATTTTTAACATGTGTACGAGATATTAAACAAACACCCTTGTCTTTAGGTTTCAGGAAAAAAAAAAGATTTATAAATTAAAAATAAATTACAGTAATATTATATTGACAATATATCTTAATCCCTTATGACTAATTTGAAATTTGTAACCGTATTCTTTTTAAAAAAAAATAAATAAAATAAAAATATTCACAAAAAGATTTGATATAAATTATTACTGGTTGTATTTGTTCGTTGTTAATCGTCATAAGGACCCCCCGAATAATGCTGAAAAAGGTAACAATTGAGTTTGTGTAGAATGGACCGAAATAATTTTGCAGATCTTTTCTTTTTTTTTTGCATAATGCCAGTCAGAGTTTTGTGACACCTTAAAATCATATACCGGAATTATGCTTCTCCGACCAGAATTAAGATGCACGGAGTTAATAGCAAAATTTCGCCGATCGCTTGTTACCTCTTTATGTATTGCTCGGGATCCTGTGTTATAAATAGAAAAAAATATGTTTGATTTACATTACATTTTGTTACTAATTTGTAAAATTAAACAATTAAATTACTCAAAAGGGAACAATTCAAAAAATTCGTGAAACTTGTATCATTTATTCATTTATGGATACAATCCTTTCAGTATTACCAATAGTTTTTTTTTTTTATAAATTTAACGAAACCTTGTCACCTTGAAATTAATTTTTTTTAAAATTTTCGATTCACATCATACTTAGATTCTCAAAAAAAAAAAATGCCATTATTTGATGAAAATGTATGTAAATAAATTATGAAATTATGTTTTACCTTCTTATGTAAAGATTTTATTAAATTTTTTTTTTCTTAAAGAGCAATAAACTTATTATACACGGTATGAAAAAGTGGAAAGGTCGTCATAATCGCTTCGTAAAAATTAGTAAATTAGTCCCGAATTATACACCCAAACAAATTGCTTCTCAGTAGGTTTCGAGTTCTTTAAATTTGATTTTATTGTTTCTTGATTTTCGAGGAAAAAAAAAAAATATTTCTTTATTTACTAAATTAATTAAATTAAATTTAGCTGGAAGAATTATCTTGATCCTAATTGTAAGAAAAACTTTATATACATGCAATTTTCCTTTCTTTTCTTTTGATATTTTTCAAAATTTAATTTTCATACATTTTTCAATTTGATAAGTATGCCTTGATACTCTAGAGTACGAAGAAAAAAAATTTATTGCAGAATGGATTCGAAAATATCGAACTTCAAGTGGAGTCATCCACTGGAAATATGTGGTCAACGATTTAAAAATTCGATTTGGCAAGCGACATTCCGAAAACAAGGTCAAAAATTATTGGAACGCAAGAATAAAGAGAGAAAAAAAATTTAAAAATAAAGGACAAAAAGAGATAAAAGACGAAAATAATGAACAAGAACAAGGAAAAGAAATGTATACTGAAGGAAATGAACGTAAATTCATTTTCCATTTTGTTAGTTCCGAAGACTTTTTACCAAGACGTCCTTCAAAAATCACTATTGCATCCCTTTTAAATTTCGACAACTTGTGAGTCAACATAAATTTTTTGTATATAGTTTACTTTTTATTATATGATGTGTTTTTCTTTGCCTATTTGTTTATCGTGCCCTATTTATTTATCGTGGTATTTATTTATCGTGGTATTTATTTATCGTGGTATTTGTTTATCGTGGTATTTATTTATCGTGGTATTTATTTATCGTGCTATTTATTTATCGTGCTATTTATTTATCGTGCTATTTATTTATCGTGCTATTTGTTTATCGTGCATATATTCTAACGTACATCACTTACGTTATTTACTACGTTTTACGTTTATTACGTTTTTATATTAAGTTTTTATAGATATTTTCTTTCATTTCATTAGATGCATTTTGTATTATATAGATAGACTTTTATGATATTTATTAAGAACAAATAAAATTTTCGCTTTAAATCACGAGATAAAGAACCAGTTTTTATTGGTTGTGATCGATCGGCATAATTACCGGCTTAAAGTCAAATGCTGAAACACATTCGGAGATTAACTTAAGTGACGCAGTAGCAATAACATACTCAGATTCCCTTTTTTAAAATCATATTAGTCATTCTTATTTCTACTAGAAAATTTTGGTTATTCTTTTATTGGAACTTTTTTTTATATATATTTATTTACAATACTTTATGTTCTATTTATACTATTTATATACGTATCAAAAATATTTTTACAATATATAGTGTTCCAATATTGGTATTATTCAACCCCTAATTATAATAATTTTATTATATATATTGTTCCAATATTGGCATTATTCAACCCCGAATTATAATAATTCAATCGTTAAAAAAAGGCATTATTTAATACGACAATGACTTTTTTTTTTAAAAAAAAATATTTAATGCTACACTAATTAGAGTCATTATCATATTTTGTAACATAAGAACTCTCAATATAAGAAAAAAAAACAACTAAGTGAAATGTTTAATTTGCGTAAGGATTTTCCGGTTAAATTCCGACGGAAAAACAATATATTTTTTCTCCGAAACCAACCAAATTTCACTTTATAGTTATGCAAATAAATATAGTTATCCTTCGGATGATCTTAATTTGAAGGTAAAATAATTATTTATTGTATTTTAAACGATAGATTATCCAATAATTGGCTCATTTTTTTTTTTAAAAAAAAAATTTTTGACTATATAAATATTGTAATATATAAAGTAAAGGGATTTCCTATTAAATTTCCGGCAGGAAAATTTCATATTTCTTATCCGAACCAACCAAATTACACTTTATCGTTGTACAAACATTTACAAATATTTGACGATCAAGAACATTTAGAAAATATTTATTTGATTAATTTCGGATAAATTTGTGTTTTTCTAAACGATAATAATTGGTTCATCTGTTTTAGTCCGAAAATTATATATTGTGATTTACATTGAAGGAATTTCTAATTACAGACTTCTAATAAGCCCCGTTTATTTATTAATCAAAGGAATGCATGCACGTAGTATATCAGTCATGCCTGCATGACATAATCATCTGATTTTTTTAGTATAATGGTTAACATAATGACTCATTATTCGATTTATGTACACGATATAAGGTTTCGCTTCTAATGATATTGATTGTGTTTCATTTAACGAATTATAATGCAGAAAATAAAACACAGAGAATCCATTTTTGAAAAAAATGGATTATTTTGATAATTCGCCATCGATATGATCGATATGATAATCCAGATTTAGAGAATGCCGAATATGAATCGAAGAAAAAATATATATATATTTATATTGAAATATTATAGTTAAACCGAATTTTAGTGGTTTTTTTTTATATTACATCAGGGGAACTTTTTATTTTTGTAACACACACTTCTTTGTTTATTAAAAGTTTTCAAAACAAATTAATATATAATATATATAGAAAGAAAGAAATACGTAGCAATAATATCCTTTCTATCTAACAAAATTCGCTATTTTTTGAACTAACGTTGTGGCGTTATCTATTGTCCATTAAAATTAAACCATCAAGGATCTTTACTTTATACTGCGTTCTGAACAAAGAAAATGTAATGCAAACATTAAACGAATAGAAAGTCAAATAATCTAGAAACCCCCTAGCTAAGATTTACTATATTTGTATAAAAGATAGGATTTTTTAATTTTATTTTATTTAATTAAATTTGTTATAGCTTAAATTGAAATCATATGCCATATTAATTGATCAAATGAATCGTGTGCATCGGAAAAAATAAACAATTATATAGTATTGAATTGTTCCAACATTCCGAAAAATTATATAAAAAAAAAAAAGCGATGATTCGAAATTTCGAATATTATGAAATAGAATATCTTTTTTCAGTTCATTAAATTTAATTGAAATAATTCTTTTACCAGTCTTAAAATAAAGTGAAATAGAATGTACAGTATATTATTTTGTCATGACGTTCTAAGATATGTAACATACAAACTAGACTTTAAATGAATAAAGTCCGTGATAATAATATTTTTTTATTTCCCCTTACAATAAAATTCTCACACAAGAGTAAATTTAGAAAAGGCCTTCTAAATTGAATTCTATCATACGCAATCATTTGTGCGTCTTTAATGTTACAAATATTACACAATAATTCCATATTAGCTTTGCTAATAGCATGTTGGTTATAAATATAGTGAAATATCTAGGATTTTTTAAATCTTTTTAACTTTCAAAAAAAAAAGAATTTGTCAAAGAATAAGACTAACTTTATATTCCACTCACTTTCTTTTGCTCACCAACAACAGCATGCCGCAACGAAGTCAAAGAGCGAGAAAGAAAAAAATAACTTGCATATTTAATTTGAACGTACGTTACTAAAGCAAATTTGCATTAAATAATTGGATTCTAATTTCCTCTTTTAATTTTTTTTTTAGAGTGAGAGAATTATAATTGATTATATGGAGCGATGGGCTAGTCACGGAAGACAAAATCGTAATCCTTTTGTGGAATTGAGTAAAATCATTCCTCACAGTCCAAAGCAAATCTACCAGCAGTAAGTTCAAAAAATTTCTTTTTATTTTAAAAAAGAATTATAATTCTAATTTGTTGCCTACAAAATTTAGTTGGTGGAACAAGCTGGACCCGCGACGTAAGTAAATTATAATTATAATTATATCTTAAAATTCTTTTTATGAAAACTTTCGAATAACCTTTTTTTCTTTGCTTTAGTTTGTTTAGTCAGTAATGAACCTTTTTCGAATGAAGAAAAAGGATACATTTACAGTTGGGTTGAAGACTATCTCTCCTCTAATAAGAAAACCATCCCGTGGAAAACTTTACAGTCGAAAATGGAAGAAGAATTTAGAAGATTTCGATCTAGAAACGATATTAAAAATATTTGGTACTCCAGGGAGAGAAGATTGGCCAGACAAGCGGCAAACATTCTTGATCCTCTCCTTTTTGGAATGGACCAACCATTGCAAGAATCAAACTAACTAACCAGTATATCCAACTCCTATTGTTTTTTATTACTACTATTGCTTTTTTCCTAAAAAAAAGAAGAAATTTCTTTTCTTTCTTGCTTCAACATTTTTTTTTTTAACGTTCTTATTTTATACTATATATACACTTATATAAGTGTATTCCTTCAATTTCGTTTTTTGAATCTTTTATTGAGATGCTAGCCCTTTCAAACGTTTGTATTGTGGTATTGTGTATGAAATTAAAAAAAAATGTGTACATATACAGTATAATAAATAAACTCATACTTCAATAAGGAATATAAAATTATAACTAAAATCAATATTATATATACTGGTGATATCGTAATTGTAAAGATATTTTATCTTTTGCAAATATCTCTCTCCCTTTATACCTTGGCTTCCTTATTTTATACCTATAATAAACAAAATTATTATTAGAAAAAATTTAGCCTATATATATTGTATATAAAATGAGCTTAAAACCCTTTTTATTGTAACGATAAAATTACTGTACCAAGGTATGTACCATCCGCATAAGGATCTGTGCATGCTTCAAGTCTTTAGGTTAGAACCTTCCATAGTTGACTATGGTTCTGATCAATGTCTCGGACAATTTTGTCTAAATTCCACTAAATACAGACGATGCATGCTCACTAAGATATGAGGACACTTCGCCTGCATTTCATTTTCCCGGCGTCACTAAAAATTTCGTTATTACATAACCATAAGCTATGACGGTCACAGAACCGAATGATCGGATTAAAAATCAATATACTTGGCTCGCGAGCTGGCTCGAGCTGGCACGGATCGTCGGCTCGTGCGGAGCACTAGCCTATAATTAATGCATGATCAAAAACGTCAGAACGATAACACTTTTGTTGGATGAGGAGCTATATTGGTCAAAGGGACTTCGCATCGGCTCGTCCGAGCCGAGATTCAATACAGCTCGTTCGAGCTGGCTCACGAGCTATCAGCTGGCTCGCGATCTCTGAAACTAAGCAAAAATGATATTTGCTCATGTGATCATCAGCTAATCATTTCGCAAATTCTATAAAATCGTCCGGCTGGACATTTTCCATACTTTTCAGGACAAATTCCGAATTTTCTTTTTTTATAGGGTCGGCTTAGAGTTTGCTCGATACGAGCCAAGCTCGGCCATTATAATCGAGCCAAGCTGACTCGAATTTTTAGCTTGACCCGGCTCATGCGGAGCTTTAATTGTAGCATCATAAATAAGCTTTATTTAACTTTCTATAGATTTTATTTTATGCTATTTTTAATCCACTTTATAAGCTTTATTTAAACTTTCCTATAAAATATTCACTCACACCATATTTTTTTTTTACTCCACTTTATTATATCAAACATGTAGCCTAATAAAAATATTGGTCTATGAAAATCTGCATGACCCTATTGGGCCGAACGATAATGATTATTATTCCACCATTATTTCAGGGATTGTTATTTTAAAGAAGGCAATTGTAAAAAAAATGGTGATTATAGAGAGAGATATTAAGTTTGAATTAGAATCTTGGTATAAACAATGCAATCGTTTTTAAACCAACCAAAAAAGAAAATACATTTAAAATTATGTTATCCTTTAAGTGGTAAAATCTTGGCCAATCTTTTATTGGGAAAGTTTATTTTTAGTAAATCTCATGATAAACATGATTTTTTATAATTTCAGAAATAAATAAATCTGTCAGGATAAATTTTGCTTATTCCCCGAATTAAATTTGGGTAAATAAGATTATTAACTAAGCCATATTTATACGGTGTTACACCCCATAAAAACTCATTTGGGGTAGCAGAAATTTATCTGATTGCATTATTCCAATTCTAAATAAGATAAAACTATGGCGGTTCAAATTTTTAAATCAGCAAATCAGCAAATCATCAAATCAAATGTTATCAGTTAATCAACGAAGCGATCATTTTTAATTGAAAATCATTTTGACGCGATTACAGTAAATATTATCTGATATACTTTAATGAAATGATGCATTATCAGATAAAAAACATTAATAAGGGAAAAATTTTCACATTTTTTACTATTATTATTTACCAGTTTAATGAGTTTAAATGAAAAAAAATGGTCGACAATGATTTACATTCAAAATTGATCTGCACGTAAGCTATTATTATTATTTGTGTTCATTTAATGAAAGGGTAAAATGAGAAATAAATGATTGATGAATGTTCATTATGACGATTGTGACGATCACAATAAGATTATTGCATTATATTGCATTATAATGATCAGGTAAAAAAAAAAACTTATTATTACAATAAATAAAAAATGCATTGTTGTTTAAGTAAATTAAAATTTAAATTGTCTTAATCTGGATTTAAGGATAAATGATTTTATCACCCCCTTTACTTTTTTTTACCAATAAGTCAATAATACAAAGAGATTTTAAAGATTACAGTGACATTATTTATTGTAATGACAAATAAATAATCTATCTTTCATTACTAATAATAGATTGAAACTGATCGATTAAAACATCTTTATTTTATATATATATATATTTATATATTTATTTCTTATTTAAAAAGCGAGAGAATCTTCAAATAAAATTTGAGGAATTTTTCTCGGTCTACAAAAGTAAAATTGACAATCATATTCTATATTCTTTTTAAACTTGACAACCTTTAAAGTGCTGTAATCATGTGTCGTTCGAAAGCGGTTTATTTCACTGAGGAAGTATGTTAATAAATCTTAAAGATAAAACAATTATTTCTAATCTATTAATGAAATGATTTTGTCGTAGGACGATAATATGATCATTAAACTTATGAAAACTTATGGAAAATTCACTAATCGTTTCGTAATCATTAATGGATTAATGAATGAAAAGTTTACTAACAGTCAAATCTCCGAACGGTAAGAATAATTTATTGATTTTTTTTTTTAAGAAAATAATAATAATAATATCTGCTTTTTATTTTATAGCTGGAGAAATTATCTTAACCCGGAATGTAAATAAATCTTTACTTTTAATACTTTTTATTTTTTAAAGAAATATTTTAATATATAGTAAATTTGTATTTATTTTAATTAGTATGCAAAGAAGACTTGGGTTATTACGAAAAAGTCATTATTGATGATAAAGTTCAAAAAATTCTCGTGACAAGCGTTAAAATCCGCTGGAGAGAAGTAATTCGTGAATTGCTTAGATTGTTCGGAAAACTTTATTCTGAGAATAAAATTAAAAATTATTGGAATTTGAAATACAGAAATAAAATGAAAAAAGATTTAAAAAATGACGCAAAGAAGGAAACGAAACCAAAATCTTGTTCGTCAAAATATTCGAAAGGTAAAAGTGAAGAATATAGATTTAAACCTTATTGAAGAGTGTAGTTTTAGTGATTTATTTTATTTTTTATCACCCTTGTTATCACAATATTACAAAGTAATATTGACGGAAATATTTTTGACTGGTTTCAAATTTTTGTAAATATTTTACTGAAAAAAAAAATAACAAAGAAAAAGTAATAATAATATAGTAATAATAAAATTTCCTAATTCTTGCTTTACAAGGGTAAAAAATTAACTCGTAAAAATCTTTGATTGTTTAATTACGCTTTATTAATAACAAACATTATTGTGTAAAAAATAAACTTTTCCAAATACATTCATTACTATACACTAGAGTAATATTATCATGCATATAATTGAAAATCAAAAAAACATTAAATGGTAAAATTAATCTTCAAAACAAATAATGACAAATCTTAAAAGTCAAATTTTTGGTATCACCGTCCTTTCAAATTGTTTTTGTACGACAGTAGATCTCCCAGCCATTATGAATAAAAAAAGGGGGAATATCTTAAATTTGCGCCCAAACTATAATTATAGCGTAACAATCGTAACATATAAAAGATGATATAATTTGATATAGACGCATTGTAATAATAAATGATAAGATGGTAAGATAAATAATTTTACGATCAACCTTATTATCACAATAATCACATTACACAGTTTGGTAGATCACACTCTATAAAAATAACCTGGATTTCTTCTAATCTATCACTTTTCTGTAAGCTTCTCAAGAATTTTAGAAGCTGAATACTTTCTACTTTGTAAACTTCAATAAATTCAATAAACAACAATATTTTGCTTCGCACAAGATAATCTTTTAATTAATCTAATATATTCAATGCCTTTTTTCGTCAACAAATCATTTCGACATCCAAAGAACCCATTAAATTTCTTACATCATTTTGAAGATCATGCGGCAAAAGGGGGACTTATTTAGTGGTGAAGTAAATATTACAAATTGAGTGTTATTATTAATATTATTACCGTACCATAGTTTACTGTTGTTATGCACACATATTTGTCGCCCAAAATCATAATTACTCTGGAACGAAACGAGGGTGGCAAAACACGGTATATTATAATTTATACTAAAGAAATGTTCTTTTAGGATAACAGACGTATCATTCTTCTTATGGAAGAATGGGGAAGCTATCATAATCGATTCGTACGGATTAGTAGAGAAATGCCGAATCATACTGCAAGACAAATCTCTGAGCAGTAAATAATTTTATTTTTTTTTTGAAAACTCTTTTATTTTTTAAAAAAAAATCATTAATCTTATTTTTCATAAATTAATATAGTTGGAGAAATAGTCTCAATCCAGATTGTGCGTCGTAAATTTCAGTTATCCTTTAATATTTATTATTTTTGTTTTTTTTATCCATTAAACCAATTCTTTAATATATTACACATCATATGTTTCATTTTCTTTAATAATTAGTATGTCACGATCCTTTAAGCATTAATGAGAAAATTTTTATTACTGAACGAGTCCGTAAATGCCAAATGCGATCTACTACCATTCATTGGAAATATATAATTAATGGATTAGTAATAAGATTTGGCAAGCTTCGTTCTGAGAATAAAATCAAAAATTTTTTCAATTCTAGGCAAAGAAGGGAAAGAACGACGGAAAGAGCGTACCGTTCGGGTATTGATCATGATGGGCGTCCCTAAGTATACAAATATAATTAGTATAAGGAACAAGAAACCGGAAACTTATATGTCTGACGAAAGATCAAAATAATAATGAATAAAAATGTTTGTGCATTTTTTATTAATCTTTTGTTATTTTTCATTATTATTTTCTTTATTTTTCGTTATCATTTTTGTTATTTTTCATTATTATTTTCTTTATTTTCATTATTATGTTTTCGTTATTTTTTATTATTTTTTTTTGTTATTTTTATTATTATTTTCGTTATTTTTTTATTATTATGATTTTATTTTTATTATACTTTTTTTTCATTGATCTCATATAAGTTTCCGATGTCCTTTTATTTTATTTATAGTTTTATTTTTATTTTTTCATTAGAAAAAATTTTTGCACTATTGAAATTTTAAAAGTAAAAAAATTTTATTTTATTAAATATTATAAACATTTTAATTTACTGTGAGATGCAATGATGTGTGATGTGCCAACCAGACGTCAAAATATTTCGCAATCTGACGCTAAAAATTTACAAAAAAGAAACTTTAATACGTATATATTATAATTAAAAAGAATTTTTTAAAATTTACCTAAGACGAACATTCGTTATCTTTATGTGAAAAACAGGAAGACACCAACGGAATTATGGTCATAATTAGAAGAAATACAAAAATCATTCTATTGAATTTAATGAAAAGTAATGATTATAAGAATCCAATAAGAACTTGCATGAAGAAATTGGTTTTATGCGCGATAGTTAAAGTCAATGATTAATAACAAAGGATAACGATATGAAATTGTTTATGAAGTTAATTATTTATTTTCGCGTGTAAAGTAAAGATGGCATAATAAATATATATATTTTTCAATTTGAAATTATGAATTTTCTAGAAATTATTTGAAAAAAAAAATACTGAAACCAGATTTTTTATAATAAAAAATGTAACACATAGAAAAATAAAAATAAGGTTAGTCATTATTGATGAATTATTGAGTTATTGACCAAAGTTTAATGATATCTAATAAGTAATTTGTCCGTGCGAATCTTGATTTGTTTCAGATAATAAGCCATTCTTTTTTTTTATACCTTTTTTGTTTAAATTGGCGCATGTTTATTTACATGATATTTAAAGTGAATCGAATGAAGAAATTTTTTTTACAAGTTTGATATGCATTACATGCATTGATAAACTTTATTGAATGGTAATTTTAAAGTTAGTATCACTTAATAGATTTGAATGAAAAATGGTTTATCAATTACACCATGTTCCATTGTGTAATTATAGACCTTTTAATAATGAACCTAAATGTGATTATGATTTAATCGTCGATCTTAATGAATTTTGTGATCATTTACATTGGATGTAATACAATAGACCATTGTACTTTTAATTTTCCCAATAGAGGTTAAAGCATCTGAAATTAGGAAATTTTAAATGACAAATACTATCTATACATAGCAAACATGCGCTCGTGCGCCATCATCTATTTGCTTTACGTAATGTATTCTGACACTACATTTTTTAATATCATGCATGTTCAGTAAAATCTTATTCATCTCCCTATTTATTCTAAACTCACAATTTAAATTCCAATTATTTACAAGTTATTTTAAGCGTTCCATTTTTAAATTGGAAAGGTCATAAAATAATTTAGTACTTTGCGACACGTGTTATTGGATAAACAATTTCGGACCACTTAATCGGCATGAAGACTATTCTAAATATCCTTTTGTATTAAAATACCACATCAATGGTTTTGTATTACAGAACCATAAAGCCATTTGATTGATTCTAAGAACTTTAAATTTTTAAGATCATATCATAATTTTGAAATATATAGATTTTTTTTTCAGGCTAATCCAACAAATCACAAGTTTTTAATTTTTTTTTTTATTAAATAACAAATATTTACTCCATACCATCTTCTTATTTGTTTACGTTTAAAAAATTTTTCTTAAAAAAAAAAGAAAAAGAAATTTCTTAAAAAAATAAAACATTATTTGAACTACTATACGAAAATAATCGATCGTAAAAATGAGTAAAATTTCACAATCCAATAATAAAGTAAGTATTATTTATATAAGATTTTTTTTTAAGTAAAAAGATAAGAAATTGACTTATATTTTTCTTTCATGTAGGAAAATGTGTTTAACAGCGTATATCATAGGAAAGAGTATCGTAAGAAAATTAGCAAATCAGCGCCGAAATGTATATCAAGACAAATTTTTAATCGATGTGACAATAAAATAATAATTTTTTCTATTTCTGAATTTGAAATTGTTATTTCAATCAATTTCAGCTATAGAAATCAGTACTATCTGAATTGTATGTACCGTAAATTTATCTTCATTGTTTACATTTTCAAAAATAATTGTACCAACCCAAACCCTTTTTTATTTAATTATTTGATAGTAAATCATCATGATCCCTTTCGGAACTTCAATGAAAATGAATTGATTCATAAATCCCAGAAACATATATACCAAAACAATTCAAGTATTAATGTATCATATAGTTTGGTTGAAAATTATCGCCATGAAAATAATGTGTATTGTAAGTAATTCAAATTTATTTTAATAATAATTCCTTTTTAGTTTTCGTTAATTAATATCTCCGATCCTTTAGGTGAAAAAAATCAGCCTCGAAAACACCTTAATAAGAGGCGTCCTGAGGATAAAGTCAGGAATTCAAGTCAGAAAAAGAATTTAAGTAACTCAAGAAAAGTTGCATCCCAAAAATATCATGTAAAACAAGAACATCAGAAATTTAATCTTCTCCTTCCATCTTCTAACAATGTTCCTTCATATACTCCTAGCAGTCCGCCCCAAAGTTATCATATAAAACAAGAACATCAAGAATTCATTCTTCCCCTTCCATCTTCTGACAATGTTCCTTCATATACTCCTAGCAGTCCACCCCAAAATTATCATATAAAACAAGAACATCAAAAATTCATTCTTCCCCTTCCATCTTCTGATAATGTTCCTTTATATAGCCAAAATGGTTCTTCTTCAAGAATTCCTATTGAATCTCTTTTAAATGAGTTTAATTGTTTTCCAGGGATAGATGAAGTAGCTAAGGAATATTGTTCTACTGTTTAAATTCGCGTAAGTGATGTAAATACTATCTACCTTATTGATTGATTCACTAAGGAAGTTGTACATATAGAATCTAAAAATAGAAAATTGATAAAAATTCCCATACATGGATTTCGATTTAAAGAAATCTTAAATGTTTTGGTAACAATTCATACTAAAAAATATGAATAAAAAAGTAATTAAATAATTTACGAAAACTTGGAAGAGATTAATAAAATTCGTTCACTTCAAATGTATTAATGGATCCTTTTACAATCTTCATATACATGCGTACATCGTGATTCCAAAAACTACATATACTCTATGTATGTACTGTACTGTACGGTCAAAACCCGATGCTACACTGGTTTTGAGAAAAATTATTAGTTAATCGAAATAATGGTATGATATAATGTAAAACTTTATATATCGATATTTTATACTATAAAATATTTTATAGTTCTTCTTGAGTAAGTCGTGATGGTTTTGATAACCCAAACAGAGTTGATGCTTTTGCGCGTAACTCTTTTTCTTTGTTGGGAAAAATCTTGAGAAGTCTTTCTTTTTCCGTGTGATTGATACATTATTATTCATAATAGACGCGAAAATACCTTTCTTGATTTATTGATACTTTTTTAAATACACATTTTAAGAACAGTACAGGACTAACATGTGCATTAAGCAATATAAAAACAAACGTTAATGTAATGAGTCATATGATTTAATTTACCATGCATTACTAGTATAAAGGGGCAAAAAGAGGAGTATCAGTACAGGTTACATCGTGAAAACCATATATGATATCGGTACAACGAGGTTTTTTTATTATATGTGATAATGAAAATTTATCGGTATAGGAAATTATCGGTACATCGAGGTTTGACTGTATGTATCACATAAGTGCCATAACATAATCATTAATTAAATCATTTACGAAATCATTACGTATGTTATGACTTTTCTCGTCATGGGCGTGTAATTTAAACATCCTGTACGAAGATATCAGCCGTCAATATTATAAATATTATAGTGCACACGTTTGACAAATGGCAAATGACCACAAAAATTGCACTGCTCTATGTTTAGCTGCGGAGGAATGTTAGTTTATATGCACTCACTTCTATGTTTCAATTTTAATGCAAATACTGAGTTTCTTTCCTAATAAAATACCGACATCGTATTAAACTGCACGCCCTGCATTTTATGCAGGACTTTTCTCTTGGAGAAACAAATAGACTTTATTAAAGTATCTACATTTCATTGTTTCATTTTATTGTTTTCGTATAATTCGCATAATTCTTAAAAAAAAAAGTGTATTAATTATTACTACTAATAAATACGTAAAACATGACAGTCGTGATATGTTGCATAGTTGTACTTATGCGAGAATTAATATCCAGATATTGTACTTTGAGACCAACTTCTTATTTGATTCCATGTAGACACTTACCCGATACTAAAAAAGATAAACCTTACCGAATCAATTTATAAAAATTGACAAAATTTTTCATGAAAAGAGAGAAAATTACATTTTTAAAATATTTATTTTTTTTTTCTTGTTTACTCACTGATTGGTACAAAATTCGATTTTTTGATGTTACTGTAAATACTTATTTTTTTTACTAATTATTATTTAATGATAACAGATAAAGACATTCATTTAATGCTATTTGATAAGATTACTGTCCTACAATAATATTATTTTTGTTTACATTTCATTGAATGAATTTACGACGTATTGTTTATTCATTATTAGTAAAAAAAAAATTATTTTATCGTAAATGGTAATAAACAAAAAAAATTTTAATTTGAATAATTTGAAAATCTTCATTTTCAAATGTAAATTATAAAAGGAGTAGTACTAAATATAATCCGATTAATGATGTTCATAATCTCATTGATAAAATGGATATTATTCATTTACAACAATATTTGGATTTAAATCATCTCTTTGTATAATTGCCTTTTTTATAAATCTGCATGCAGTAAATCAATAGGTATGATCATCTTATTAAATGGTCGCTGATCACATTTGACGAACAAAAAATACGCCATCGTAAAATATACTGTCATTCTATTCTATTTTAGGATGTTCCATCTCCTTCGAAAGATAATAATATTAGAAAAAAAAAGAACAATGTATTTGCTTACATAATATCACTAAATTCAAATCACGGAGGATTATCGATCATCATTCAAAATAATAAATCTTATTTATTCAAATTCATAAATACAGTATTATGTTATGCATATAAAATGGCAACTCGTGTTCTCATTTTCAATGTTAAAAAAAATAATACAAATAAGGAGCTATATAAAAAAGTTTTTTCATATCTTAAAAAAGTGTCAATAATAAAAAAAAAAATCATTACTTTTTTCATAATTAAACAAAATTAAACATATTAGAAAACTTAATCTGTAATATTCATACTATTCTTACGTATTAAGAGTTTACTTATAAGTCTATATTATTACGAATCCATAAATCTCGTAACCTTAAATTAATTTCTTACTGTTATAGGAAAATCAAGATCGTTGTAAAAGGCGAAAAGAGTGACAAAGCGAGTGCCTAATTTATTTAGGCTTAGATAAGGTCTTCAGAAACGTGAAGTTTAATCAATTGGGAATCCGAAACTAAAAAAAAGGCGTATAAAGTTTTAATAATAGAATACAAAAATAATAATCATCTTATAAATAATTTTTTTTTTACCTTCCGGATCTTCGATTTGAATTCCTCTGGAGTTTCTTGGTTTAGGAAGATTGCTAAAACTCATAAGACGACTGGTATAAATTGCTCCAGGATGGAGTGTATCAGAAGGGAATCCTCGTGAAATGATTTTATCTGCATCTGAATTATCAGTATTAATAAATTCTTTATTAGAACTTAGTTTTTCGTGATCATCATGGAATCGCCAGTTTCTAATCACTTTGAGAATCTCTTTTGACGAAGGTCTTTTGCCCGGACTTGCATCAAGACATTGATTTACTAAATCAATATAACATTTTGGTGTTCCTCTAGAAACTCTTGGTCTTAAACCGTTACAAATCGCTAACGCGAGCTTTTCATCATGAGGTACGTTTCCATAAGGTGGTTTCCCAGTTGACATTTCTACCATGATAATCCCAAAGCTATAAATATCACTTGCAAAAGTATACGGTTTTTCATCCAAGACTTCTGGGGCTATATAAGGAAGTACTCCACTAACGTTTGAATTTAAATCATGTTTTGATGATTGTGCAAGTCCTAGATCCGTGATTTTTGCATAATAATCAAAATGAAGTATATTTCCACTATGTAAATCTTTATGAATATATTTTTTATTATGAATATAATCAAGGTTATCTATAACATTGTGTAATATTTCTAATCTCTTATACCATTCTAAAGTAGGAAAATTGATTTCGAGATATTTTCTTAAATTACCATTCGTCGCATACTCTAAAACCATAAAGAATTCTTCAGTTTCTGGATCCTTAGTTATTCCATAAAATTGTGTTATATATGAATTAGCGTAACTACATTCATTATGTATTTTCATCTATTAAATTAAATTATTATATATTTACATTAATTTTTAAAAAGCAAAACAATTTTCTTTTTTTTTTAGAAAAAAAAAATAATAAATTTACCTCGTTAATAAAAGCTTCCGTTGGACTTTTAAGTTTTTTAAGAGCAACTTTAACATGACCTCTTGAACCAGGTTCATCTGACCAAATAGCGGAATAAATTTTAGCAAATCCTCCTTCGCCAATCTTCTTAATATTTTTAAATTTATTATAAGGTATCCATTCTAAATTATCATCATAATTTTTTGTCTTATGTTGTACTTCAAGAATGAATTTGTCTATTTCATTTTTTCCACTTGACTCTCTTTGATCAGGACTACATTTATTACACCAACTTCTTCCAGTATTTGGTCTTCCACAATAGTTACAGCTACCGCAACTATCAATATGCTCTTCCAACTCTTTCAACCTTTCATTTTCCATCGCATATTTCGTAAGAAAAAAAATAGTAAATGTAAACTAAGAAAAGACAATAACATTTTCCTTAAATGACATGATATAGACAAAAAAAAAATTAATCCAAATTAATTATATATTGAATAACTTAAATTAGATTTCCTTCGGAATTAAGAAAAAAAGACAACACCACCATTTTTTTAAATGACATAATATAGATAAAAATCAAATTAAATTAATTATACACATTTAATATATACATTGAATATACTAAAATCAGACTTCCTTCGGATTGAGAATCCGACTATAATACGCATATCCATGTGTGACGCAGCTTAATATAAAATATACAATATGGAACCTTTGAAATAAAAAATTAAATAATAATATAAATTTCAATAATTTCATAAAAAAAAAATGCTTTTACAAATTTTATGGAATTATTAGTATATTACCCGCTGCTTACGGTATGTGACATTGTCAATCCAGCTTTATTTTTTTTTACAAATATAAAAATAAATAAAAAATAAATTATGCTAATAAAAATATGCTAATGTAATATGGGTTAAAAAAAAAAAATCCTTTTTTTTTATATTTATTTACTAGCGTGAGAACAAAGAACTTTTTCGACGCCCCTTAAAATGAAAGCAAAAAAAAGGATGCATGTGTTCATGTGTTTAAGGGGAACAATAGTAATTTACAATCATTGTTACACAGATACATATTATGCATATTATAAATCACAATTAATTACACAAAACAAATCATCATGCATATCTACTATTATTGTTTATTATTTAATCAATCCCAATACATTGGATTGAATTGTTTGGTTGAACAAATAAACAGGTTTGTGGAATCTCTTTCCTAAATATTAAAATTTCCGGCCTTATCCGACAAATAAATATTCATTATGTAAAGCTTCTCGTAACATATATTATGTCGAGGTGCTATATATATCCTCGCTTTTAAATATTCAATTCTTTTTTTTTTAAAAAAAATATTCCATCGTTATTTGATATGAGTGAATCGGGAGTATGTATTATTATTAATATTAATCTTATTTTTTTTAAGAAAGATTACTTTATTAAAGATATGGTTTTCTTTTACAGACAACAAAAAATAATAGTAATGTTCATGTTAGTGAGACGAAGCCAATTCATAATCGGTAATTGAAATATTTTGTTTTCGTTTCTTAAAAATAAAGACCTTTTAAACTTAATATATTTATTAATAAATCAATCTTAGCCAATCAAAAAGAAAAAGAAACACTTATACACGTCCAGGAAAGAATCCTACGAACCTTTTGCATTCAAATCAATCTTGTGATACAAATTGTTCAAATGAAATGAGTGATTTCCGGAATCTGATCTATCCGGAACTTATCCTCACTGTCCAGATAATGCAATACCTGACACATTACTCAGCCTTAACGAACATTATATACATTTTATACATTCAACGGACGTTTCTAGATGTATCGGGACATTCTTGCTGCAATTTCCAGGATACCTCTTTCTATGTAGAGTTTCTTAATTATTCGGTTAATAGTATAAAGTTAGAACGAACTTTTGCTTGCCGTATTTGTTGATCAAACAAGGCAAGCAATTGAGTTGGAATTAAAATCTAGATTTTATGATTATTCTGATTTTCAATGTACATAAACTTGTCAAATAGAAAATAATAATTCACATTTTTATCAATTTAAAAATTTTTATAATTTTTTAAACTCAAATAAATCGTAAAAATTAATTCAAATAAAAAAAATTAAAAACAATTTTTTCGAAAGAATAACAAAATTTAAATTGAAAATTCTTTAATGTTATTTAACGATCCTTCTTTTTTGAAATGATCATCGATGTGTAGTCAAATAATAAATATTTCTTCTTGTAGTCAAATTTTTTGAAATATTTCTTTTGTAAAATGATGAAAAGCACGCACATACAATACTTTTACTAAAATGATGTTTTACGAATTGGATTATGATCATTAAGAAAGTAAATTTTGCAATTAACTTCACCACGCAGCTTACCTCTCGTCCTCTCTACACAAGATGCTTTCAGAACAGTAACTGTGCCACTTATTGCGAATATCGATTAGTCATAAAAACTTTTATCAAGATGAATTTAATAGTCATTCTTAAATGTTTTAACCCGATAATTTAATTCAATGTAAAAGATGGGATGCATTTCTCTTACAAAGAAAAAGAATATTATTCATGTGAATATATTAGTTGTATAATGCGAGCCTGTTAGTTATTATGAGTTAAATATAATTCTCATCCCTATAAAAAACGTATCCACTTTTTTTATTGGGAATGGCCTTTTTATTGAAGAATGGTACCAACTGCAAATGTTGTACTTGACACTGTGGCAAGTTAAAACTAAGCAACTTACGTGCCTATGATAATTGTTTTCCTAGACGCTGCAAAGCGTCTAAAAATAAAACAAAAAAAAAGAAAAAAAAGAAAAAAAGATAGTAGAGGACCAATAACAGAAAGGATATTGAGGAGAAATCGGCTTTCATAAAGGAGAGAGATAGGTTATTTACTTGACTACCTGGCTCTTATCATAGAAGTAATAAATTAGTATTTTTTTTTTTAAAAAAATAATACTAAAAACCACTCTCCTTTTTATTTTATAGAAATTTCTTTAGAAACATATCATCTGACTAAAGATCATTTGACTACTTGAAATAATTACAATAATTGAAAAGTTGGAAGAAAGAGGTTAAACGAGTACAACTCGCAGTGTCATCGAGTCACGACTCGGGTGCACGTGATCGGCAATGCTGGCCAGAACTATTGTAATGTCGGCCTGCATGTTAAATGGAAATCAATACATTTTGGCCCGCACTATGACATTGACTCGAGTCTAGACGTCATAGCTACAGCCGCAGCAGCACAGTATGATACAATTAATATAATCTTTTTTTTTCTTTTTATAATTTAAAAAAAGAAATAACCTTGTAAAATGGAAAAAAAAATTGTTTTTATTAATGAGGTATGTTGAAATAATAAAATAATTAAAAAGAAAAAAAAACCTTTTTAAAAACAAAAACTGTTCTTTATGGTACCATAGAGCTAATGAAGAAATGTGGGCGTCCATATAATCCTTATTTAAAAATTCGTAAAGCCTCAATATACTTTTACAAGAAAATTTACTAATTATTATTACTCGATCCATATCGATTATTTGCCATAAATTTCTTGATGATAAAGAAAATCATTTATCATCTACCGTAGAGCGTATCCCCTTGAAAAATATCCCCTTTAAGTAGTGTCCTGGTACTATTAGGACCCCGAAATATATATGTAGAGGTCAGGTCCAGAAGTGGTCCAAAATACGCATTCTTTCAGGGCCGGAATTACGATAATTTCAGCCATTATCTAAATTAGGAAATATTATTTTGGCTGGGATTATCCATAAAAGGAATGATCTACATGATTTTTTTGACTCATTATACGCAAACTCTGACCTGACCCTTTTATGTATATTTCGGGGTCCTGTACTATTCTTGATATTTTTGATTAGTACCCGGTGCTGATTTAAGCAAAATTTGATATTTGGCCAAAGTTATTCTTTGTACAGTACCCTGGGGGGCATTACTCAATTTAGGCTGACGTTCTTGAATAAGACCGAGGTACTGTACTAGAGCGCAGCGCTCTACGGTAATGGTTAAAAATATTCAAGAATCAATATATAATTTATTGGAAAGATTTAACTAATAAAAATTCAACACAACTTTTTAAAATTGCGCTCTGAAATACAATCAAAAATTTTTGGCAGTTTAAACCTATTTATTAAATTTAATACTTAATTATTACGCACTTTAACAAAAATAAATAAGTAAATTTGGCTAGGTTTATTATTATAAAGAGAATACATCCAAGAAACAACTTATTACAAATAGAAATAAATGAAGTTAATAATAGATATCGCTATAACTCTGCCTAACGAAATAAATCAAAAAGGTTATAACCCAAGTTCAAAAGAATAAAGAATAAAATATAAATATTTAATTTACTGAAAGATAAAGCAGTCTTTAGAGAAGGATTATTCTGATTTATACCAATTTGTATTTTGAATTTGTAATAAATCCACTTTGTTATAATTTCTTTTTGGATAATTTCCAATTGTTTTATTTTCAATTGTCTATAATCCAATAAAACTTGATGGACGTTTATCATGATATTTCTTATTTTTATTTCGCCCTGTTTGTTATAAACTTATAAACAATGAAGGATTAAGATATTTTTATGCTAATGACTAAAATAAATGATTTCTAATATTTTATAGTACTAATAACATATACTTAATTTCATGTAATATTCCATATACGGTAAAAATAATTTTGCTTGATTTTAACTTAACTGTTCATTATACAAAAAAAAAAAATTCAATAAATTCCGATAATCGGCTTTTTTAAAAATCAAAACTTGGAATTCCAAATTTTAATACATTTTAACTGTATAACGTTTTTTTTTTATGATAGGAATCATAATTGAAATAGAATGAAATAAAAATTCTCTTATTAATAATACTAGTAATAAAAATAGAAAAAGCTTTTATGACATTTTAATAATAATTGCGCAGAATCGCTAATTCAATAAGATGTCACAAATTCATAATAGGAAAAGTTATTGATTTCCACGTGGTAAGGTATATCAATTAATTTGATTATTAATTGATCGTAACCATCGTAACTAGATGTATCAGGGTTTGACAATTTATATGAATATATCGTAATTATGATGACATTTACTCTGAGAGGGATAAAAATATTTTTATGGAATTAAATTGAAATCATAAATGTTTTTCATCCAAAAGATAAATAAATAAATAAAATGAGTAACAAGATCTAGAATCAAACTAACCAAAAATACAGAGATGCTTAAATATAATAATCTTTTAGGAGAAAGAAAAGAAATAGATAAGAAGTGAAACACTACAATATGGAAGAACCTAACTAGAGCTATGGCCTAAAACACCAGTCGGCAAACTCAAGGGATGCTATGGTCGGAGGTCAAGAGCATATGTTATGGCTTATCACATCTACAATCATGTCATCTTCAGTGACCAGATGTAGAAACCTAAACACCAAAAATTATGGGCGTTTTTACTAATAAAATTGCAAATGCACAAGAGAAATACTTCATTATAAAAGTTTACGGCTAACAGTTTTAGGTTAGCAATTTCATTATAAAGAACTGCAAAGATAAATACGGATTTATATATTGAAAAAAAATCAAAGGTTATATAGGCTAAAATTAAGTAATTATCACAATATTTTACTATTGAAATCATTGCTTGTAACTATTTATTATTCGATAATTTCTAACAAATTCGAGTTCATAACTAATCTATAAATCTATTTTTGGAGTTTCAATAGAAGTTATTTGCTTATCTTCAAAAAATAATAATGATGAATAATTTCATCCATCCAGAGATTTCCGAACTGGATAATCTGCCTTAAATCAATCCGAACCCGTGACAATAACTTCGGATATCCGGACGATATCTTTAGATAATTAGATAATTTAAATATTTAATACAAACAAATTTTTTTTTAAAAAAAAATTACTACAATGTTAATCATTATATTTTTATGCATGAATATTTGATAATAGAAGTTTATTATATTTCAAAAACAAATACAAGAAAAATATTATAATATTATAGTAATATCCTCTCATCTAAATAGAATAAATATTTTCATATAACTTTCACTAGAAAAATATAATATGCAAATAACTCTTAAAAAAAATTTAATGATCAATGAGATAATTTTTTAATTCAATTTGATACTTATTAAATTTTATCGAATCGATATTCTTGCATTTCTTATATTGGCATTTTTCATGAACAACACCCCAATTTTCATCCATCATTCTCAATTGTTCTTGTAATAATGATTGACTCATAAAATCGATGCTCATTAGAGTGAAATTTTTCAATTCATTACATGAAATTAATAAAGTTTTCAAGAAGCTTAAATCTTTTGTTATATTGATAATTGTAGATAATGAATTAAGTTTTGGACACGATTTTGCAATAGATTTTAACAATAATTGAGTGTGATCATAATGGTTTTGATTAGGATTCTTTATATAAAAACATTGTAAATGACCTTTCGTTTTTCCTATAAATTTAGCCAAAACATCTAAAGGCGGAAAATCATCTTGAAATTTTAATACTTCCAAGAGTGGACATAATCCATTATCGAATGCAGCAATAGTTTCAGGTTTCCATTTCCAGAGAGTAATTTCTAAATGTTTTAACTTTGAAAGAGTATTAAGTTGTCTGCATGGTAATATGAAACAATTCATACCAAGTTCTTCAATTGAATGTATTTGTATTAATAATTCTTCTGGAATTGGTCTTAATTGATAATAACGAATATTTCGAATGTTCCAATTCGAAAGGTCCAAAAAATGTATAGCTTTCAATTCTTTTTGATCTTTTAAAAAGTTAATTAATAATGAAGAACCAAACCATCTGTCTTGTGTATCATAGCCATGTAAATGAATTACGATCTTTTTAATTTTTTTGCAATCACGAAATATATTACCAAGATAATAAGGTTTACCAACTTCTAAGTAACAAATATTCGAAAGGTTTTTGAAAGAATTAGAATTATTTTGTATTATCATATTAGAAATGTTAAATAACGAAAACTGACTAATTTTTGTACAATTCCTAAAAATAATATTAAAAATATGATTTGTTAAAGTTGATGAAATCGAACTTTCATCATATTCATGATTAGGTTTTAATATCCACTTTTTTTCTTCTTCATCATAATATCTCTTAAGATTTTTGTATTTCCAAGGAGTTACACGAGAACATTTGTCAATAAATCCATGAAATTCGGCGGATTTAAAAATTTCCATATAGTCCAAATAATCCCGGATTGATTTCCTATATTTATGATAAGTAACCTTATAGTATTTAAATGAATTTAACTTTTCTTCCGTCCACTTATCAAAAGGAAACATCGAAATTATTGTTTTGAGTAATTTTTTTGAATTTGCTGCTCCATTACGATGAACAATTGAAAATGGATTCTCCCATAAATAAGGTATCAAAATTTTAAACCATGAACGATTGACTAGGATACAATTGAATAGCGTGCCTTGGTCAGATGATTCAAGATGTTCGAAAACATTTTGTAAACAATCGTAATTAAGTTTTGGAACCATTATGATTTTTTTTTTTAACAAAAAGCGAGGGTTGAAACAAATATTTTAATGTTTTTTGCCCAATTTGATTGTCAGTTGATCAATGTAATTCTTTCCAAAAAATAACTCTTCCTTGGGTTATGTTTGTTGTTTTTCTTTTCTTCTTTTTTTTTTTATTTTCGTATTGAAGCCAATAAAAATTTAAAATTCCATTTTTTTTTTTTAAAAAAAAAAAAAAAATTAGTACTAATGGGGTAATTATTTCCCTTATGTAAATGAAACAAAATTTGGTATTATTAAACTCCTTAATATATACATTTATAGACAAAACCCGTTAATCTATGGCGTACCGTACAATTCAAAAGCAAATTGTAAAAACAACAAGTCACTTGTTATAAAACTTGTTGTTTTTCATGTCAATCAACACAACAAGTGACTCGTTATAAAAACAACGTCTCTTGTTGTTTTTCATGTCGATCATACCAGTTATGGAAATCAAATCCCATTTATAGCGTCTTAGGTTTAAAACATATCACGACTTTGATAATATCAAGTAATATGCAAAAAAATCATTAATTTTTTCTTTATAAGAGAATTTTTTAATAGGGAAGATTTTTTCTTGATAGATAATTTTGTTAGAAAATTTTTTAGCGGGGGTGATTTTTTTGTTGATAAAGTATTTCATTAAAGAATTATTTTTTAATAGGAGGGCTTTTTTTTTGATAAAGAATTTCTTTTGAGATTTTTTTTAATACCAGGTGAAAATATTTTTTGGTGGAGATAGATTATTTCGTTAGAAATTTTTTAACGGGGAGATTTTTTTTTTGATATAGAATTTCGGTAAAGAATTTTTTTTATATAAAGAAAATAATTATTATTTGTTATACTAATAGGAGGGAAGTTTTTTTGATATAGTAATCTTTTGAGAATTTTTTTAATAGGTAAGAATTTTTTTTTAATGGAGAATATGTTTTTTGATGGAGGATTTCTGTTAGAAATTTTTCTTTAATAGATGCCAATTTTGTTGGTTGAAAGGTTTTTTATAAGTGAGTCTTTTTTGATGGAGAATTTCGTTTAAAATCCGTCAATATTTATTGGAAAATTTTTATTAATGTAATTGATCTTAATTTATAGTTTCAGATTTTTTTTTGATTTTTTTTAATTTTTATTTTTATTTTATAATGCTATATTTTCTTTTTTTTACTATCTTTAATTAACATAATTAATAGTATTCTTATTAGCATACTTTTTAAATTATAAATTTTATCTCTAACATCGCCTGGACAGCTAGTCACATGTCGAGGGAAACACGGTAAGATTCGGTATATCTCAGAATAAATAAAATAAAGACTACGCCACTCTGCTCCCGATATTTTTGAGCCTTACCAAGTTCTAACGAATACGTTAATACAGTATGTCAAGTATCCTTCGAACAACGTTGATTAGAATATCTCGCAATTTATAAGATTTACTGTAATGTGACCACGTCATTATTTATTATTGACGTTTTATTAAAATTCTGCGCCTTCGAAATTGATTTCATCGTTGATTTCTTCTAATTAATTTTCTTTTTAATGTCTATTGTTATTTAAACGGCCTTTTGACATAAATAATAAGGATAAAAAGTTCGAGATAAAGAGGAAAGAAAATCCATATTCAAACAGGTTACACAATTACGTAGAATTTTACAAAAGATTTAAAAATACATTAATAAAATCATTAAAAATAATGAATTGATAGTTTTGAGTAAACGGGAGTATCAATCAAGAGTATCGAATGGGGTTTTTACACGCGCTTTTTTATAAATTGCTTTATACGCGATCAAATGTATCATTAATTGCTGCGGATATTGGTTTTATGAAGGTCAGAATCTGATATAATAATGATGACACAACATATTAACGGAAATGATAGGGTGTGAAATGAACGGGCTGGTCGGTTGTGACCCGATGAAACGTCTCATTAAATAGTATTTTTTGCATTCTTATCAGGTGTACCAACTGGGAGCCTTCCCGGCCGGAATTATCGCATTAAGCAACCACTTACACACACTGGAGAAAGGTTCACGTGAATAATCATAATTTTGCCGCGTGACATACACGCATTGCAGTTCCGCAAAAGGTAATCCGTCGTTTATTAAATTTTCATTAATATCATTTCTATCGGTATGAAAGCATAAAACTACCAAAATTTGCTTCGTCTAATCAAGGTGAATTCAATAATGTATAAGGGCATAAAATATATGATTACCAGATGAAAAGGTATTCTATTATAATTTCAAATTTATTAATGAATTTTAGACTCGTAAACTTATTATGACAACGTGTAATTTTGCGACTGACCAGAAGTAACAGACGTAAGATTTTTTTAAATGCGACAGGATACGCAAAAATCAACTTAGTTATGGTTGTAATATTTATCTCCGGAGAAAGAAATATACCAATTTAGAATTAACAATGAGAAATATTAAAGCGATCAAAAAAAAAAAATGGTACTCGTGACAATAATATTATTATACGATTTACCTTGTCATTTAAAAAATGAAAATTCTAATACCATTTTTAAAATATATTGTCTTTCTATATAATGAAATTGTTTTTTGTGTATGTTGCATATTAAACTAGGAAGGGTTATGTTTTTTTATAGCCCGAAAAACAAATTCGTTGATCATTTTTGACAATTTTAACATTCGATCACGTTACTTTATTTTGATTTTTGACCAGAATTATAGAATTATCATTAATTATAGTTGATGGTCAAAAAGACTACAAAATTGATCAAATATACTAAATATACTGTTTATTTAATGAATTAATGTTATATATTTTAAAGTATAAGTTTATATATAGAGTGTACTGTAGGCGACTTAATAAAATAAATAGATAAATAAATAAAAAAAATGATTTGACAATATATAAAGTATCAAAAGTACAACGAAATAATATAATACTATATAAAAGTGTAATCTCTCAAAATATTACTTTTTTCAAGACGATTTAAACCAAGTATATAAGTATGATTCTTTAAATTTAATTTTTTTTAGTTTATAACCATATATTTCCGTAATTAAGTACCTGAACACGTTATGATGATTTGACCGGAATTATGATTACTTTGACCAGCATCATAATTAAAAAAAAGGGTGCTTAATTTTGGAAATATATGATATACCAGTGATATACCCTAATAAAATTTATCCTTAAATAACAAGGATAACTTTTATAGAAAATTTCTAAAGCTCACCAGCGGTGATTATCACCATACCAACATTAAGATGCACTTTTGGCCTGAATTAAAATTTAATAAAACACTGACCGGCATTACATCATAAATCCACCACCTGGTGACCGTCACCATTGGTGATATTTAGCAATACCCACTTTTATAATGCTTCTTAAAATCATGAATAATATTAAATATTCCCAAATAAGATACAACTTCTTTTCTTTTTATAAAAATTGATTCAATACATTACGACTCGACTTTATCTTTTCGTACAAAATTTATATATAATTGAAAGATTTTCTAATAAATTTCTTATTTTGTGGATAATGACTATAAACAGCAGAAAAACAAATGTAGATCATTATTCTAAAATAGAAATGATTGGCAAAGTTGTTTATCTTCGATAAAGATGAAATTTTAATTTTATTAAACAAAAAAAGAAAGTTTTAGGATAAAAAAATTTAATTCACGTTATATTTTTTCTTAATATAAGTATATTTATTAAAATAACATAGGAAATTATAAAGAAAGAAATAGAACGTATCAATATTAATAAGTAATATTGACTTTTTTATTACTTATGAAAATGGAAAATGTTTTATTACGAATGTTAAATTAATGATATATTATATGTAAGGACAAAATACCTCTTTTGTCCTCATAAATATAAAAATTCTCATTTACTTAAAAATTCATTTATTACTCTATTTTGATCCTTTTTTTAAAAAAACGTTGAAAATGGTTAGCAATTAACACTAAATTGTCACAAGAAAGAATATAAAAAAAAAATAAAAACTAAATATTAAAAAATATTTTTTTTTTTAAAAAAAAATTAAATTAACTAAGTTAAATTATAAGTAATAATAACGACATTTTATGCAAGGCCGTATCGTAATTCATACTATTTTCGCCTGTTACTTAAAGGCCAATGAAAAATATTGTAATTGCGTATTATATAAATTTATTACGAAATTTAAATCGAAAAAAAAGCAGTAAATGCTTAATAAAAAAAAAGAGCTGGTAGGATCAGCTAAATTTTTACCGTTACTGGTAATTAATAATTTGGAAATTTTGCTCGAATTATCTAAAATTTAAATAAATTAAATTATTTTTTAAAAAAAAAAAAAATTTTGATTCAGGCCAGCGCTAAAGTTTTGGCAAGTGTTAGTATTGAAATTTTTTTCTGGCTTTCTACTTATAATATCGTATAAAATTTCATCGCAAAGATACTTTTATTTCTTCGTAATTATTTTTAGGCGTAGTAGCTGTCGATCAAATGTCATATAGAAAACATATTATTATTGACAGATTACGTTTAAACTTTAATTACTGTAAGAAAGTTATTCTTATAATTGTTCGTATTGTTTCATTCATGAACGAGGAAGATGTCAACTCTGCAAAAGATCGGTAAATAAGCATAGGCATAGAATTAAATTGACAGATAGGGGGAATAGGAAAATTATTATGAGCTGCATGGTAAAATTAAGTAAGAAGCGGTAAAGTTTATTAATACCTTTTTTTTTTCAGTCCACGTTTTGCGTTTGAGATTTTTGGAACATGTTTAGAACGTTTGAGGAACGTTTGAGAATAGAATATAAAATTATCCGATTTTTTTTTCTTTTAACGTTAATAATTCTTTGTTTTATTTTTATTGAAATTTTTTTTTTTTATATATATATATTTTTTTTCTTACAAAATAAGTTTCAGACTATATTATTAATAATCGATTAATATTGTTCTCAATTCTCATAAACAAAAAAAAATACCCATTGATTCACATTTTAGCTCTATAGAATTTTTGATTCAGGGTTGTTCAAAGATTTTGGGTTAGAGGAGATCTTGTCCGTGGCCCGAGAAACATACCCTCCTTTAATTACATCATTTCACGGCAACATTTTTTTATTGTTTTTGTTTTTTGTTTTTTGTTTTTTTTTTTGTAAGAATTGTATCTTAACGTAATTACAAAGAATCATGAGGAAATTTTTTTTTCCTTTCATATTATTCTTTGTGAACGACATTTGATAGATTAAACTTTGGGGAAAATTTTTTATTGTCATTTCTAAATCCTTTTTCATTAACGTTCCTTTTTAAAAAATCATTTCTTTACTTAGGAAATCTTAATGTGGCATTGTAATATAACACAACAATCTATTTATACCATTAATTATAATAATGATTGACCGAATAACATGCCTTAATTACCTTGTTGAATGTGTTAAATGTAAAAATAAAAATACAGTTAAGTTTAATATTGATGTTACTTAATACGGTAATATGCCCGAATATTTCATTTTTTTTAAAAAAAGATTGATTAAAAAATAATTTATATATTTGGGGGATATTATAGAAGAAAGATAAAATAGAGAAGAGGAGGTCGGAATTAACTCGGAGATTGAGATTAGGCGGAGGAACATTTCCTAATTTATAATTTTAATAGAAAAAGATTTTTTTTTTTTTTATGTTATACGATCTTTTTTTACAAAGAAAATTAGATTTTTTATTTTTTCGCGTAGCATGAAAATTTTTTATTTCAATTTTTTCTTTTTATGTATACATTAAAAAAAAAAACCCCTTTATTTACTAAATAACCTAATATATATTATTAATTTGTTTGTATCTCCGGTTTATCAAAGCAAAAAATCTTCTCAAGATATCAGGTTTTGATTATTAATTTGTGTAATCAGATGCTTGAATGAGATTTCCTTATTCATGTTTCGTGTTATAACGTTTTGAAACTTGATGTTAATCACAAAATATATTTGTATAAACAAGGGATAATAATAATATAATATATAATAATCTTTAAAAAAAAAATAAAATAAAATAATAATAATAATGTCCACTGTATACTAAATTGATAAAAATTAATACAATTTTTTAAATTATTTAGATAAATAATTTGTTTAAATAATTATTATAATTAATATTATTTTTTTTTTTTTTCAAAAACCGAAAAAAAAATTTTTTAATGTTTTTTATTTTTGGTTTTTAGTCCATCCTTTTAGGTGACGCTAATACGAGATTTGTATAAATATAGACAACAATTGTCATAGAGATAGAAGACTGTCTGTTTAGTCGAAAAATTATTAATTTTTCTAAAGAAATTTTGATAAATCGTATTCTAATTCGCGAGAGACATTGTTTAAGGTAAATCTTGCATTGAATATAGAAAATTGATTAGTCTTACTTTTTCTTATGGGATTTTTATAAAAATCGTCAATTACTTCTGTTTTATTTGCTTTACTAGAAATAAGTTTGACAGAATCGCTCATTTCTTTACAATCAGAGCAAATCTTTGGAGGTTTACTTTCTTTTATTATCTTGCAGGCATTATTTTCGAAACAGATATTTTGAACATATGGTGGTGTTCCGCGAGTTTTTTGTCCATAATTCATATTTGAGATAGATATTTTATGGGAGGATTTAATATTCAGATTTTTTTTTTGAATTTATTTTTTTTTTTTGTGGGCTTGAGACTTCTATATATCACTAATCATTCTGTGGCTGTGGCTGATGATTTAATGTAGTACAATGGTGTATTTTGTTTCTCTGTGGCTGATAAGATTATTAGTTCAATGATGTGGATGATATTAATGCTGATATTTAATGTAGTACAATGGAATATAGTATATTGCTTATGATCCCAGTTAAAGTTATCATCTTGTTACCTATAAAAATGAGTTAATAATGCGCGTAATTTAATAAATATGTAAATATTACGTTAAAAAGTTATTTTATATACTATCATTTAAACTTATTTTGATCTCATTCGTACTAAAACTTTAGTGGCTACATTAAATATGCGTATAATCGATAAGAATAGATTTTCACATGTATAAATGAAAAAAGCTATTTACTTTTCCAATGCAACCTTTTTAATAATTCTAAAAGCATTAACAAAAGATGCTACAGGTAATCCGAGTAAACAAATATCCCGTGGTCGGAATGTAATAAATTATACACAAAAAATAATTTAATTACATATTATTTATGAGATTGAATACACCGTAAAATTTAATTATGAAATAATGATTATTACAAAGTAAATAACAAAAAAAAAAATTATTTCAAATACATTAAATATATTATATAAATGATCAAAATTCCGAATTCCCAATAAACTTAAATTATTGTTATTTATATATTATATAATCCAGTTGTTTATATCTACTAACTAATCTTAACATCTAGTCAAGCTTCAGGGGTTATGCGCTTAACACGCATAACAGCTATTAATAGGCTTTCTTATTCATTTCTCATTTGCTTATTCACTTTTGTAATTAACGAAGAATTACAATCGGCACATGATTATCTATAACCAACGTGTTACCCCTGATCCCTATGACCATAAACGCATACATCTTGAGTTGTGCTACATCATAATTTGCGCTTGTTCTTGGCACAAAAAAATTTGCCTTTAAATAAGCGACGTCAAACTATTTTCATTATTGTCTGGAACGTTAACGAGAACATTCTGCTTAGACAATTTTGTCTTTCATTCGCTGACGTTCTCTCACATATTAGCCCTCGCTTTTTCCTATTTTGACTCCTTTTTTTTGTAACGCTGCTTATTTTATTGTGTTACATATCATCATATTATGCTATTTTTCGTAATTTCTTTTTGAAATGAAAGAAAGATACTTAGTAAATAAACGTGACGGACTTTAAACGGTTTCTATTTTCCTAGTTTATTGGAATCCCTATAACAAATTATTCCGTGTTTTTTTTTATTGCATATTATTTCCGAAAATGTATCATATTCACGGAGTTTTTACAGAAATTATGGATAGAATACGCTCTCCAAAAGAAGTTCATCATTAACTAACATTCCCTTTAAACAACCAATTATAATATCAAAAAATTGAAAGAAACCGGAAATGTGTTTCATAGAGACGACCATATATAGCAAAATAACGATGTTCTTGAATATTCGTGTGCATTGGTTAGAAAATTTTCACAGATCAATATAAATGTGTCTACAAAGCTGTGGGAAGGTGGCTAGATGAGCTGTGCCTCCTGTATTACCAAAATTTGCATAAGCTTCAAAACATTTATATGCAGTTTTTAAATTTCCAACTAGTTTGCCATGTCTATTATATAGCCTATGTTGCATTGCTGCATCAGTGAGTGTCATATAATTAAGTGATTCAAGATCTGGAAGAGAGTATGCATCAATGTTGTCTGCTCGTTTTGGACGAAATTTTTGCATGGAGCTGTTTCTGCTGTTCTCGCTTGGGTTTGGGCCACTAGAACTTGATGTAACTTGTGAATATTTCTTGTAACAATTATTAAGAACTTCAAACATTTTCGTGATTTTTGGCCTAAAATCTGGATCATGATGAACGGCTAAAAAAATATGTAAAAAAAAAGAAGCCAATTAAGTACAACAAATAAAATTGTAATTTAAAATATTTTCTTTTACATACCTTCAATTTCTAATTGTTTAAATTCTTCTGGCATTTGACTATTTTCAGAAAATGGTTCTCTATACATTTTATTACGTACCTTATCAATTATATCTAAATTATCATTAATACCCTGATGTGGAATTCTTTCTTCAGCAATTTCCCAAAGTAAGATCCAAAACTATAAACCTCACTTCTTCGATCATAATTAAAATATGAATATCTATCTAACACTTCAGGTGCGTAATATCTATATTTGTCTAAATTGCTTCTTGACGCAGATTCGTAACGGCTACTAAAATTTGCAAGTTTTGCTGTCTCATTAAGTGTAATTAATATATTTTCAGCCCTAATATCTCGATGAGAAAACAAAAAAAAAAAAAATTAGAAAAAATTTCGTTAATTAAATAAAAGCTGGTTATATAATTACCTCTACAGTTATTAAAAAATTTTAATCCACGAGCAATATCAAGGGATATACGTAATTTTAATTTAAGGTCGAAATCATTTTTATTTTGATAAAAGTCACGTAAATTTCCATATTCAGCCCATTCATTCACAAAATGCCATTCTCTTCCATCATAAATTATTCCATAAAATTTTATGATTTTTTGCCAATCATGAAGTTCTTTAAGAATTGTAATACTGCTTTGTAAATCCATTGGGTTATCTCTATTATAGATAAGCTTAAAAGCGAATTCAGCACCTTTATTTGTTTTTTATACCATTTATATACACGTCTATATTCACGTGTTTTCTTATTATCATCACTTTCATAGTAATCAGAAAATTCTAGTGGATGTACCTGAAAGATATCATTAATTTTTGTTTGACTTCTAAATTTTCCTCTCGTAAAATGTTCCATTGTATTATTCATTGCATTAGCTTTTACAATTGTTGAAAAAAACTTTTTACTTGAGTCTGCGAAGCAGTCGTTATCATCAATACCAGCCACCATCTCTTGTAAATACTATAATTTATTAAAATAATATAAATTAATTTTATGTTTCAATAATAAAATTCAATTTTTTAATCTTACTTTAAATAAATCGTCTTGATCGGATTTTAATTGTTCAAGTTCATCAGCAATTTCAACGTTAATAGAATAAGACAATAAATTAATATAAACATCAAATTCTCCACATAATTCTTTAAAAACTTTCTCAACACTTTTTTCTTTAAGGTATTTTATCAAAGTTTTCATTAGAGAAATTTCTGATATAAGCTTTTTAATTCGTGCTATAATAGTAGATAATTCTTGTAAACGCATATAATTTATTTTATTAAAAAAAATCTCCTCTATCTTTTCTTTTTTCTCTAAGTTCTCGTACGGCTAATTCTGCTACATGAACTCGATTTTTTAATATTTCACAAGTTCGTTTATTATGTTCAGCAGCTTCTACTAATTCGATGGTTTCGTTAAAAAAATTTCCAATTCCATTAATTAAAGGAAGAAATTTTGTAAATGGAACAACCATTAAAGCACTATTTTATTAATATTAAATTTACAAGTTTTAGATCACATTCCTAGTCTTACCCTAAGACTAAGCAAACATTTTACCACATTTTAATTCAAACAAACATACCTTGCAGCCATGAAAATCATGATATTCCAATGACTCCGTGAAATAACTGATTCATCACGGTATCCATACCATAAAACCTTTAATATACTTATTTTGACTAATGATGATAGACTTTTTATTCCAATATTGATAGACTTTTTATCTATCTTTTTAAATAAACACCACCCGATGAAGTAATCAATTGATAATCAACGTGTAACATATGAGACTATTATCACGTTATACTGGTGACGAACAACATTTTATCAATAAAAGTTTACAAAAAAGAGAACCTTTTTTTAAAAAAATATATTGGATGATGCGATCAGCCGCAGTATATCGTGTTTATCATGTTTGCCGAGGCCTTTTTTATTATTTTTTTTATTTCCAGTTTTTTTTTCAAAACCAGAAACAACTGTATTGTTAGTCACTGTGTATTTGAAAAAGTATTTATATACCCTCAATACCCCTCTTTTTTTTTCATCATCTTTTTTTTCGTCAGCTAGCAATATTATATATACACAATATATACTTTCATCGTCTTTTTTTTTCGAGGTCTATCTTCTCTCTGCCTAAGCTTTTCTTTATTATGTCTTCTATCTCTTAGGCCCTTTTCTTTATGTCTTTCTTTAGAGAGTGTGGGTTAGGTTTGCGTGTGGTTATATCATATTTTTTTTCGTCTTTTTTTTTAGGACTATCTTCTCTCTGTCTAGGTTTTCTCTTATTAGGTCTTCTTTTTTAGACCCCTTTTTTTTGTTTCATCGTCCTTTTTTTTTGTTGTCATCTTTTTTTTTTTGTTTTTTTTTTGTTTTGTTTTTTTTTTGTTTTGTTGTCCTTTTTTTATTTCATAGTCCTTTTTTTATTTCATCGTCCTTTTTTTTATTTCATCATCCTTTTTTTTATTTCATCATCCTTTTTTTTATTTCATCCTCCTTTTTTTTATTTCATCATCCTTTTTTTTATTTCATCCTCCTTTTTTTTATTTCATCATCCTTTTTTTTGTTTTTACATCCTTTTTTTTTGTTTTTTCATCTTTTTTTCTCGTTTCATCATCTTTTTTTTCACTTCATCATCTTTTTTCTTTCGTTTTGACATCTTTTTTTTGTTTTTTCATCTTTTTTTTTCGTTTCATCATCTTTTTTTTCACTTCATCATCTTTTTTCTTTCGTTTTGACATCTTTTTTTTGACATCTTTTTTTTTCATCTTTTTTTTAGATCTATCTTCTCTCTGTCTAGGTCTTCTCTTCTTTTGGCCAAAGGTATGTTGAACTGTTTCGTAAAGCTATCTGGTAAAGGTGAACAAGTGGATGCAATGATCAAGGAAGTTACGGCAACCTTGTGAGCTGGCAGGTCTATCTATAATAACTCTGTTAACTGACAGACCTGGCTGAGATATGAATAAGATCTTCTCAGTGTTGAGGTCTACTATTCCACAATGAGGAATAGTTACGTACCTTCCTCAACTTTGACTCATGCAATTGGTTTGTTCTCATTGAGGACTTTTGGATTCAGAGAACTGGAAGCACTTCGTGGCCACAGTTTTACTGTGAACGTCCTTCTCTGTTTTCAGAATTTCTGGATGATAACAAATCTTTTGTGTGTCCAGGAGAGATGTCAGTGAAAGGACACAATAACCTAAAGCTGTGTTTTTGTAAGTACTTTCAAACAGATACTTGTAGCTATACCTTTTATTGTGCAATTTTCAGGAACGGACGGTGAAAATATCGACACTAATATATAGGAAGAAGATCCGGACTGCTTTGTTATGTTACTTGATACTTTAGAAGGATACTGCCTCACGTCACTACCAGATGGCAGGATGAAATTCTTAAGTAGAGTACTTAGCAAAAGCTAACCATCCTTTTTAATTTATAGATGTCCCACAAGAAATTTTGTAAGAACAAAATAATTTTTAAAAGAAATTCAGCTCCTTGTTAGTGAATGATTTTATCTTTGTAATTATTATTATTTAGATTTTAATCCTTTTTCATCATTTGACACCACTTTGCTAACAATGATTCAGACATAATTGTTCAAATATAATATGATGGTAATATTTTCCATGTTGTGAACTTTTGAAATAATTAAAGATCTTTCTATGAATCATTAAACAAACATGAATTTGAAAATTTAAAAAAAAAAATTTTTAAATAGTTATTATTCATCAGTTTTTAATTAAATATTCGATATATAACAAATATTCCAAAGATATTAAAAATTCGTTATGGTGTTACACCTGAGACATTAAAATTCATTATAAAGTTCGCTGACTTTATAAACTCTCTTATACAAAATAAATTTATTAGTAAATGAAATTCAAAGTGCATAGTAAATTCTCGAAAATTATCTTCAGTTTAAAGAAGAAGGATTATGCTAACTTAATTAAAAAAAAGGTAGATAAAATATTTGTAATTATCAATCATTAATTATTAACTTTAATATACTTTTTCATAAATGATGTCTTAATTAGAAGAGATGTTTGATTCCAAAATTGTGAAAATTATCCCATTACTCATATCCTTTTGATATTAAATAGTATAAAATTAAAATATAAGAAAATCAATTTCTTGGTTTAATTTCAACTAATAATTCTTTACAAGCAGTTACAACGCCGTCACTCATAGTTTTAATAGGAGCATCCATATCTACTAAATTAATTTCATATTTCCTAAACAATAAAGCCATCAAACAAACTAATTCAATCATTGCCAACTTTCTTCCTGGACATAATCTTAATCCTCCACCAAACATGATAAAAGAATTCTTCTTTGGCTCAAAATTTTCAACCATCCATCTATCAGGGTTAAATTTATTGGGTTCTTCCCAATAATCATCACAATTATGAATAGCTTTAATATTAATTAGAAACAATGTGCCAGCTGGCCATTGATATCCCGCTACTTCATCAGGTTTATCAATACACCTTGTAAGCATGTGCTTAATTGGGAAAACGCGAGCTGCTTCTTTCACAATTGCTTCACAGTAACTTAAACTATAAAAATCATCTTTAGTAATTGATCGCGTTTTATCACCTTGGAATATACTATCAATTTCTTCTAGCATTTTTTTTTTCACATCTGGATTATGTGAAATATAATAAATAATGAATGTAAGCATATTCGCACTCTATATATATGAAATAAAAAAAAACGAAATGGTTAATATAATTTCAAGTTAAAACACATTGCATTTCGATGATTAAAATTGTAAAATAAACCTAAAACATGAATTTCTTCAAAAAATATACTTACTTTATAAGTTCCACTAAGAATTCCATCAAATAAATTAACGCGAATTTCAGTATCAGTCATAGGTCTATCGATTTCACCAGTTTCAATATAATTATTATCACGAAGTGTATTTTTGATAATCATCGACGTCAACATATCATGCGGTAAAGGTTCGTCCAATGGTATATCTCCAATTTCTTTTCTACGTCTCTTAATCATTGCATTTAGCTTTTGATCAATAAAATCCTTATTTCGAAGTAAATCATCTGCTTTATTTTTAAAATATGGAACATAATTTCGTAACAAAGGTGAAACTATGAAAAATATTAAATATCCTATAAGAAGATTACTAAGTGCTTGAACAAATTTAACAGAATCATTGATTATTGCTGATGGAAAATGAGATTTTTCATCACTAAAAGTATCAAAATAAGCTGCCATTGTATAAGATTTTGCACCAGTTAACAAACTAATAATCATATCATTTGTGTAATGGTTAAACCACTTTGAAAAATCCAATTTATTTTTATTTTCTTTAATAAATTCTTCTTTAAGAAACAATCTATCCCAATAATTTTCTAATTCATTGAAAAGCTTGTTAATACAATCAATAGCTTCATCAGCAAATTTCGGTGACAAAATAGTTTGATTAAAAAAATGACGATTAAACATCCACGTTTTAAAATTATCATTTAATGATAGTCCCCATTCTAATCCTTTGCGATTTGGAAATTTCAACCCATGCGTACTTTCAGATAAAAGATCTTCAAGGTATTCTCTTCGACATAAAACTATAGTTCGTACACTTCCACGTATACTTCCATAAAGCTCATATATGTCACCATATTTCTCATAACAATTACTATAAAACTTTTGGGCATCTTTATTAATCCAAGGAAAATAACCAATGAATGGGAATGGGAATGGGAATGGACCAGGTATAGGATTGACACGAGTAAAATATTTGTAATAATAATGTGCTATGCAGACTATTAATATTGTATTCGACAAGAAGATATAATCATTAATTTCAAAATTCCCAAGTAGTTTAAAAAACATCTTAATTCCTTATGTTGTATAATAACTTCTTCAGTTCTAAATTTTCTCAGGTATATATACTGTATAAAATATATATAAGATATATATATTCGTTGTATTTACTAGACTATTCCAACTTAATTGTTTGTTTAATATCCAGATTTTCTGAAAAGTGTGAGGGGGAATAATTATATGTTTATATTTTTTAAGGGGCTGTGTTACGTTAAACATACTTATAATCCGCAAATATACATTTAACATCACGTTATTCTAAATTTGATTCAAGATGTGCTGATCGTCAAATTATTAGGTATGACTTTCACATGACTCATACTTTACCATCTCATTCAACTGCGTTGGTATCCCGAATGCCATTTTCTCTGAATATATCATTTCCTGAAGAATAATTTTTCGATTCCACATTTCCAAAATTGGGTCATTTCCTGAAATTCTATTTTCCCTAATATTAATAATATATCCCAAATGGACATTTTACTGGATTTAATGATGTATAACAATTTCTTTTTTTAGAATAGATTTTTTATTTATATTTAATAAATCACAATGACAAAATAACATTGATTATACAAAAGCCTTAATAAAATGATTATACAATTTGTACATAAATTTTACGATCATCTGATCTACTACGCAGTAATTATTACTATACAGTAAGTACATAGATTTATTATAAACTTGGCAATAAAATTCTTAATGCAATAATTCCTTAATCCTTGTTATCATTTCCATATAAATAAATACATGTATTATGAAAAAAGTATAGTCTAGATATTGGAATTGAAATTCGGGAATTGAACTTAAGGAAGTTTGGTTGTATTCGGGAAATTGGAATTTCAGGAAATGATCCAGTTCGGGAAATGAGCATTCAGAAAAACGACTTCGAGAAATGGTATATTTGGGAAAATGGCATTCGAGAAAAGGTAACATAATAAATTTATGAAGCTGTATGTAATAAAAGTGAAATAATTGATCTACTTATTGCCAGGAAAGTAAATCATTTAAAAGTAGAAGTTGAAGGAAATGTACATAAAGGCTGATCATTTATAACGATATCCATTATCCATAGTATTGACACGTGAGTATGTCTTATTAAGATCGTCAGGGGCCAACGATATTCTGAAGCTTCTTGGCAGATTCGACTGTATCATATCCAATTTGTAAATTAATGTGTTGGTTATATTTGTTTCTTTACGTCATACATTTTCAATTTTGCGAAACTAGCCAGAAATAAACTTAAACAATAATTATTTGTGAGTTTTTTGTTTAAATTGATCAACAAAGCCTAGCCCCGTAAAATATCTCCTATGGATTGCGACATCGGGATCATGTAGACCGTTCAGTAAAAAGGGTAGCGTAACTTTTATATAAAAAAAGGCATGATCTTGAATGGTATGCACAGTGATACAATTATTAAATGGGAGGGTAACATATCAGTCACTCCGATGAGATGATCGATATTTTTATCCCTATCCAATAATCCAATAATCATTATATAATTCGGGATCCTAACAGAGCATAAAAATATAAATCACATGCGATACAATACATTAAAGCGGTATATATTAAATTTATACAAAATAATATACATTTTTTAATTTACTTACATAATAATAACAATATAGATAACAGTACATTCTTTAAAAATAAGAAAGTCAATTTCTTACACATGCAACTATCACAATTATCATACTGACATAAATAATTTTCATAAGAGAATTCATATCTAACATTAATATGGTGATTAGCAAGATGAAGTAATCACTTACCTACCTACTAATGATGAAATTCAAAAAGAAAAAATGATGACGAATCCTTGAAGGGAGAAAAAAGGTCATTGAAAGAATTAAAATCGGTTATGATCAGCTTAGAGCATCTTCTATTTTAAAAAATTTCGAAAAGATTTTATTTTATTGTTAGTAAATGCAAGAAATATGGTTTGGAAATTACAAAGTTCCACCTTCTTTTTGGAGAATATTGGTTAATTTTCCGTAACATTAAAATTTTATATTTTATATTTTAGTATCCAAATATTTGTAAAGAACTATCAACCATTGACTTGTGTTTAATAAAATTCTTATGTAAAAGATAGCCAAAGCAAAGACGATGTGGACGAGAGTGAAGTCTTGTTAAATTCAACGGTATGTTTGTAAGTTACAGTATCTTAATTAATTATCGTCCGTTGAAAGGATACGGGAAAATGCACAATTCCGCAACACTAAAAATATGATTTGGATACGGGATTTACAGGGAATTTATACGGATTTACTTGATTCTGAATTTACTATTTATATAATCTTCCATTAATTAAATTAGTCAAAATCGTTAGATTTGGGATATCCTCAATGATGAAGAACCATTTTCTCTGAATGCTGCCATCATACTTACTGTAAAGCATAAATCTTACAGTTATTACTACTATAGTTGTATTTAGTGACAATTTGACATATTATCATGTTCTCTTCATTATTTCATACATTATTTTTTTGTCACTATTTCGTATATTATTCTTTCATTTCTTTTTTGATACTATGATGTTAAGAGAATATTAGACAAATAAAAACATATGAATGGAATAAACGTTCTGTAAATATAAATTCATGTATAATGTAGTATTTTATTTATTCACATGAGTGTAAAAATATCTGCAAGAAATAGTAATATTACTAAACAAGTTCTTTGGGTAAGAATAAACTAACCTTTTTTTTTTACAGATCATATTGCATACGTATTAATAAAATTTCCGAAATTCAAATGATTCATAAACATTAAATTAAAAATTTTGGGTTTATCTATTATCCGGTAAAACCATTGTTATTTTCATTTTTTTTTCATTTAATTCCATTTCCTTTTTTTTAGAAAATGTTTTTTATTCATGAATTTGGTAAAAGTGATGTAAAAAACTCCTGCAAAAAGCAACGTCAATTGATATTGACGTCATTTAAACTCATTAATTATATAATCTTTTAACAACTTTAATTTTTTTTTATATGATAGGGCACTTTTACTTACAGCTGATATTAAAACATTGAATCAAGTAATGATTTAGGATGTACCATTTGGGATATTGCTGTTTGTATTTAAAATAACGATGATAATGATATATTAAATTTTTTTAATTTTAAAATATAAAGGATATTTATGAAAATGGAACAAATGAAATTCTCCTTTCAAAAGTTCGTAATGAAGTGTTTATTATTTCATTTTCAAAATTTGGCATTGCGAATAGTGAATTTAAAGGTATATCGGGTACACTAGATTACGTTCATAAAGCTTGCAAAATCTTGTAGACCCATTAAAGACACTGTCGGCAATATAGCAGAACTTGTTAAAGAAGGAAAAATTAAATATATTGGTCTTTCTGAATGTTCCGCAGAAACTCTTCGACGTGCTTATAAAGTTCATCCTATTGTCGAAGTCCAAGTAAGTATATCAATTTTTATTTATAATATCGTCATTATTTTAACGTTCAAATGACTAATATTAACCATTTCGATCTGTATTAAAATTATTTTTTAAGATTGAATATAGTTTCTTGGACTCTTTGATATTGAAATAAATGGAATTATCGAAGCTTACCCGAATTAGGTAGCTTATAGCCTACTTAGACGCAGATTTCTAACCGTATTATCATTTTGAAAACGTAGTAATTTTACAAAATGTATGCATATGTATATTTTATTTAGGAAAATATAAGTCTATCGATGATAAAATTTATTCCACATTTTCAGGGTGACAATAAAAATTTTGGAAATTGGACATAAATTTAATGAATTTGTGGGGGAAAAAGGCGTAACTTCAGTGTCAATTTAGTTTATCTTGGATTCTAGCTCAGTTAAATATTAACCTTAAAAATTTTTACATTTCAATATCATAACACTTTATAAACTATAATATTTTATATACTTTTTACATCTAAAATATAGTTGAATTTTAATTTTTTGTAAGCTCATTATGCCACGAAAAAGGCAATAGAAAACTATGTCACTGTTTTATATTATCGAAATATTATGCAAATAAAATTTTATCATCAAAATTGAATTTTTATTTCCGCCCTTTCATTGAACTTCAAATTTGGCTCATTAAACATCAATAGCTAATATATTCTAAAAATAAAATATTATTAATTAATTTAAATAATTAATAATTTAAAAAAGAAAATAAGTAATCCATTATTAAATATTTAATTTTTTTTTTATTATCATTGAAATTTATTGATAACGTAGAACTAATATGGTAATTAAAATTTTATTTTACTACTGTATGAGTTTAAAGGTGTTTTGATTTTTTGAATTCTATGATTTGTTAAAACACTTTTTTTTCAAAAAACATCTAAAATTAAATTTGCAAAAAATATTTCTAGTCTACAAAAGTTTAACCTATTATCGTTATTTGTGCCTTTGTAGTATTTACATCATGATAAATTTTGTGATTATGATCAAATGATCATTATTTTGTTACGTTTACAATGCAGCAATGTAGCACATGACATGTAGGTCAGTAATCTTGGTAGTTACACCACTTATCGTCTATGGAAACTTAATTTTTCTTTTGCACTATTATTAATTTTTTTTTTTTACAAAAATGTCTAATATTCGGGATGAATTAATCCAAACAGCACTCTCGAGAGCACGTTTATCAATTGATTATAATATTTACGTTAACTTTCATAAACAATACGAATTTTTTGAACAATTCATTCTTGCTGACGAATCTTTTACAGAAGAAGAAAAAACTGAAGCAATAAGAATAAATAATAATGATTATGACCGAGATAAAATTATTTATAATGAAGGGACAAGAAGAGTTTGTGAAAATTGTAACCAAAAATGTTTAGCTACATTATATTGTGAATATTGTGTTCGAAATTATTTAAAATATAATTTTTCAAATTGGACTTCTGGAAATAATGTTATTGATAATTTAATAAAAAATTGCCAAATAGAAACATTTATACCAAGTAAAATTATTGAATGGATTTCATATAATAATTTAGAAAATATTAAATATCTGACAAAAGGTGGATTCTCAGAGATTTATACAGCAGATTGGATTGATGGAAGATATGTAGTTTGGGATTCTAAAGTGCCACAATTAGTAAGATATGGAACTCATAATGTAATACTTAAAGAATTAAAAAATTTTGAAAATGCAAGTCAAAGTTGGTTTGAAGAGGTTTGTAACTAAAATATTTTAAAAACTTAAATTTAAAATTTAATTACTAATAATAAATTTATTATTTTTTAAAGGCTAAATCACATTTAACCTTAAGCAACAAAAATCCAGAGATTGTTCAATGTTTTGGTTTAACAAAAAATCCATCAAATAGAAATTATTTACTTGTAATGAGAAGAATGGATGTAAATTTAAGAGAATATTTACAACAAAATCATAATCAACTTACATGGAATGAAAGAATTAGAATTACTTTTGAAATAATTGATGCACTTTATTTTATTCATGAAGAAAATTCAGTTCATAGAGATTTGCATTCGGGAAATATATTATATTCCCAGTTTAATGATTTTTGGAAAATTAGTGATCTTGGATTTTGTGGTCCTGCAGATAAACCATCAACAAGTATATATGGAAATCTTCCTTACATAGCACCTGAAGTTATTATTTGAAGAGGATATACTTTTAAATCGGATATTTATAGTATTGCAATGCTTATGTGGGAAATTTCATTTGGACAACCACCATTTATGAATTATGAACATGATTGTATTCTTGCATTTAATATTATTGATGGTATAAGACCAAAAATTATATCAGAAATTCCTTCAGAATATAAAAGTTTAATGGAACAATGCTGGGATGCTAATCCATTAAAAAGACCTGACACTGATACACTTTGGGAAAAAATAAGTGAAATTAAAACATATTATCAAAACAATCTAAATGAATTACCTCAATTAATAGCAAAAGTAGATAAAGAAAAAATTAATAGTATGAGTAGTAAATTATTTACAAGTAAGATTTATGAATTTGAAAACCTACCTGAACCAAAAAATGCGACAGAAGGTATAATTGTTTCACGTTTAATCTTTTTTAATATTCAGTATTATTAATAATATCTTCTTTTTATAAATAATAATAGAAGAACAAAAAGGTAATATAAAGATAATAATGTTTTAGTATAAGTCCTTTATTAATTAATAAATAGATTGAGATAATCTCTTTTTTTTAAAATAGCATTTTATATCAGTAGATCAAATGATTTTACTATTTCTAGTAATGGTAAGTATTTATTAAAAATTTATTGAATTTTATACAATAAAAATATTAAATTATTGATATTATTATAGCTAGTAATCTTAGTAAATCGAGTAATCAATATATGCCAATTAGTTCCAATGGTAATTTATTCTTATTAGTGTTTTTAATAAATAAATACTAATTTACTGTATATTTTAATTTTAGATAATGATAGTAAAGAATCACCCAGATTATCGAAAAAATTAAAAATAGAGAATGGTAAAGCCTTAAAATATTTATTTATATATCAATTCTAATTTCCTTATAATATTTTTGTTGATGAATATATTAATAAATTTGATTTATTTAATAATAACAGATGTCCAAAATGACTATGAGAGAGAAATAATGCAACAACAATCAAATATTGGTATTAATGGTAAATAAATAGCTTATTTACAATAGTGAACAGTATTATTATTCTAATTTACCTTACTTATATAGATGAAGCACAAAGTAATCCAAATCTTCATTCAGAAGAAAAAGATAAATCAGAAATTCTCGATGGTTTGTTTATAATTCAAATATTTTTTAATAATATAAAAAATAATAAATTATATTTATTTACTAGAAACATATTTATTCTTTTTACTAGATGAATTTTAAATTTAATTTACAAATTTGAAAACAAGTTCATTTTTTATTATTTATTAACTTTATTATATTTTGGAATTATTTAAACACTAAGATTAGAGTAGTAAAAAGATTCTTAGTTTGTAATTTAAAATAATTCAATTCTCTATTTTTTTTTATAGGACTTTTCAATTATTAAATAAAGATAATTATAAAATTTTATGTTTAAACGAAATAATTTTATAATGTTTTAAATTGTATAAAATTTAATAAATATGTTTTAAAATTATTAGGATGTCTAAATTGATTATTCATCATAAGTATTAACCCATTTTTTAAAATAGTTCATTCTATTAATTTACATAACCACATTTAAATGCAACAATTTATTAGATTATGCCCAGTTTTCATCCTGCAATAAATATCCATCTGCTGGTAACCCGTTTAAATTGGATATCTATTTTTGAGATTTGAATTTCAAATGAAAAATATTCAAGTGCTGATATTACAAGTAGGGATGGAAATGTTCCAAATGGAGAGTAACTCAAGTGATCAAGTCAGTTTTGGAACCAAACGTTGGAACCATTTTCGAGCAGCTCAAGTGATTCCGTGAGCGTCGGACTGACTAAAACATGATCACGTGACAACACATATTTCCAAAAAGGAAATTTTTGTGCAGATAACATATTTCTGGCCGGAATTATGAAATATCAGAACCGGTACGGCGGTACGGTCTAGTCAGTTCTACCAATTCGGTTCAGTCCGATTCGATTCCAGTTCGTGGAATTGAACAGATAGAGTTGTCTCATACCTAACTACAAGTAAAAAAAATAATATTTAATATCAGTTTTTTTTTTCATATAAAGTATGAATTCTCACTATTATCAACAGTGAAAATTTTCAGGCAAAATTTATTTTCTTTTTATGATCTCATCTATAAATAAATTTTGGGTTGAAATCTTTATACAATATATTTAGATATCAAAGATAATTTTAGTTAAGAGTAATATGTATACTTAGTAGTATTGTTAAATATCACGTCCTTATTGATTATTCGCTTTATTACACTAGTTAATATTTGTAAAAAATCAGTTTAAAAACGTTATCTTAAAATAAGACTATCGTAGCATTGGTGACCCTATAAAAAATTTTTATCCAAATAATTCCATTATTCCTCCATGTTTTCCGTAAAAATTCCATGAAAATGATACATTCATGGATATCCATGTTAGCGAGATGAAAATTTCTATGATTTAAGGCTATAAATTCCATGTAAATGAAAAAAAACATGGAAAGATAAAATACGGATCAGATTTTTTACAGGGGTAAGATTGAGAGAGTTTCCTTTTCTGATACAATAATGTAAATTATCTGAGCCTATTTAGCCTATTTATCTAAAAAATACGTCGAAAAAAGCAAAAGGAAAATAAACCATAAAAACATTGTATTAAGGCGCAAGAAGTCATAGATATTGAAATGTAATCCTATGAATTAAATAAAGGAAGATAAAGCTGAATTAGAATTACACAATTCTGCTGAAGGAATACTAATTCGTAATTAATTTTATTGTTCTTTCTTTTTTTTGCATTAAAAAGTAAATAGAAAGTAATAAGCAAAATTAGAATTGAAATTAGGATTACTTTATAAGAGTCGCTCATTCTAGAAAAAGTATATTGTCTTATTGCATGTTTGCTCTTTTTAACATTTAGTTTCTAAATATAATAATTTATCTACAGCAAAAGTTTTGTTGTTTCATTGTGATGACCTAAAATTATGTCAATTTTGATTTTTTATAACTCATTAATCATTATATCACAAAAAAGCGATAAATTTTGTTGGATAGTAAATAAATTGAAGTTTATCATCAAAATTAAACTTACTTTTTCGAAACTTTAAATTTGATCCATTAAATGTCAATAAATATTTAAAAACATAGGCCATAAAAAAATACCCCTGTAAAAAAAGTCTATCCATTTTTTATATTCCATCTTTTTTTCCGTAAAAGGCTCATATTTCTGGAATTAATAACCTTATATCATAGAATTTATTAAATTATTTACATTTTCTGTGAATGGATCCATGAAGGCTCATTTTTACGGAGTTTTTACGGAAATAATGGATAAAATTTTTTATAAGGTACGCAAATTTTAAATGTCGAGTGTCAGACTAGTAACAAATTATTATTAAAATATTTTTTTTTTTAAATTAGAGTATCACCAGCATCAAACAGTGTAAGTTACATTAGTACATAATGACGTTATATTATATATACTGTATATGGTTTAATTTTTTATGAAATATGTATGAATACTCCAGTGATAATATTGAATATGATATTGCCCATATTGCCTAGAAGAGTTTCAAGAAAATGTTCAAGGAATTATACTGGGGATAAAAATTGAAATCGATTCGCTAAAATTGATTTAATCGAAAATCAAATCTAAAAATCGAATCCCAATAAATCAAATTTTTTAATCTTGCTGTTTCTATAACCACGCCACAATGAAAAAAAAATCTCAGAAATAACAAAAAAAAACGAAAAAATTCAACAATTGTGATGGCTTTTGACCAATAATAATTGGATATTGGACAATTAGAATGTTTAATTAATTAAAAAAAAAAAATTTTTTATTAATTGACAATTTCGAGTTCAGGAGCCTGGATCATCTTTTGGCCAGAATTAAACATAATTCTATAATGCAAGCCAAAAATGTCTACTGCATATTTATACATATTTTTTTATTATAATGATAACAAGTTTTGATTTCTTATATAATAATTATTTTAGCTAAAAAATTTCAGGGTTTTTATTCAGTGCAAAAATAAAATCATTTTACTTTTTAATCAAAAATTTTCAAATTTTACGATAAAGATTATTTTAGTATTTAGTTAAAATCCACCTAAAAGTTTGTGCTACCGGGTCATTGAAAGCGTTGCGAAAATGTTTAAAAAATGATTTTTTATAAAATTATTATTAAGAAATGATTAATCAATTCTTAAATCGACTCTCGGGTTTCGATTTTTGATTGAATTGATTCCAGTCCCTATTAACTATAACTAGTAGTAATAGTTGATTAGCATAAAATTTTCATATATGCATATAGATAATGTTCCAATTGTTATTAAGAAAACAATAATTATAGCACGGTATAAAATTATCAAATGGCTAATTTGCGTCACATAGTCAAGATAAACTTTATATATAATACACAAATACATAATTTATTCTTAGTACGTTTTGATTTCAGGGTCCTGAAAATTGATGATGGCATAACAATCTTGAGAGGTGCATGATATTCACCTTCGTCAACGGAATCATCAAGAAAATTAATTATTCTTCTTGTTTATTACGCCAACGTCTGTCTAACAATAGCTTTGGCACATAATATTTCTTTCAATACAAAGCATGCAATTCCGAAGTAGTTAAATGTCCAGCAACTACACGAACCTTTCTATGTTGGATACGATAAAAATATCCCATTTTAAATGACTTGAATTCCGTTAGCTTCATTAAGAATATTGATCAATTGCAATTTTCTTAATAGACCTTCTTTTCCTTATGCAATTGTAATTGCGCTATCACATCCTTCAACATTTGTTTATCTTTAATAAAGAATCATTCAAATACTTAATTCCGCTTTCTCCCTCCCATTTACGTCCTGCATCCATAGCATCAAATTCTAAACAATCTTCACGAGTCTGAAAACTTCATCACCTTTACTTTCAATTGTTTATTGTCCAATTATAATTTTCCAATCATTTGATGCTCTCTCCACACAATAAAATTATCAAAAGCTGGTTCGATCATGTGATTCAAAACGTTCATTCCATACCACCCTCTAGCTTTGAATCTAGAATCTATAAAAGAACTTTCATACTTCAGTATGCATAATTTATAAAGTCAAATAAAAATGAAGATTATTATTATATTCATCTACAAAAGATTCATAAAGTATTTTCGTAATTTTTTTTTATATTATCAACCATATTTTTTTTCATTAATTCAAGTTCTTACGTTGTGATTTCTCTCAGAAAAATAATGATTTAGCGTTTAGCATCATTTAAACTAGTGAAGACAGCTTTTTAGCATACTCGTGAATAACCATCTCTATGATCATTCTTCAGCGTCCACATATAATTATGATCCAAGGCTAAGTATGTTGCTTCAAAATTTCCAAGTCGATAGGTAACATTTTATAGTGTCAGTGGAAGTGTAATCATTAGAGGAGGTTTCATAACTACCATCATAGACTGCATCAATAGTTGGATCTTTATTTCAATTCGGTTTGATTCAAAGATTTTAAAAGAATCTGACTATTCCAAAGCTATTATCTTCAAAGCTTTGATGTGATCAATCTTACAAACATAAGTAGAGTGATTATTTTTTACATTTCATAAATTAATCGAAAAAGGTACATACAGTTAACGAAATGTAAAAAAGAAGATAGAATTAATAAACCTTATCCGAATATGAAATAATAAGAAAGCAGAATAATCAAGTAACTACACAAGATATTACAGGTCAAGGTAGCCGGAATACTGGCTCGTTAAAGGTCGTTATACAAGTTATTTCAATGCATCAATTTCGTTGGCAACGGTCATAGCTTTACAGGTCCCCGAAGTATTTTTTTTTTATAATTCAGCCACTATGAACTTTACCTTACGGAAATTTGTTTATATGAGAGATAAAAAAGAAAGAAGAAAAAAAAAATATTTTTTTTTATATGGTCACGCAGATCAGAATGAGCCACTTAAAAAGATCTGGTAACATCGGAATGTTACACAAATATGTAAAAAGAGATGTCATTTTTAAAAATATAATGGCGTAGTTAGCCAAAAAATAATTAGTCACAACGTGATCCGGACCTGGCTCAGGCGTAGATTATCGTGGAATTCCAGGGGATTTTCTGCGGTTAAACCAGGTACGGATGATCGGCAATCAGGAATTTGGCTCCGTTTTTAAGCTAACTACATCATTATTTAAAAAATTCACACTTTTCTAAATTCTTGCAATTCTGTTCCTGGCTATCACTATTATTTCTAGCTAAAATATTTCCATACCCTTCTACAAGCACGAATAAACTATACAAAATTTTCATTAATTTAAATCACTCCCACTCACATAAATTACATCGATTTCAGCAAAAGAATTTCTCATAGATTAAGTAATTTTACAGCGTAAATTTGGGAGATTAGTGATGAAATAAAAAAATAAGCAATATTTCCTATTCTATTTCGTGAGTACAATTTTACGTCAAACATTAAAGAATTTAGTAACGGTTTCAACAGGATTTCAATAAATGGACATTAACTTTTTCATAATAAGTCTTACTGAAACAGATTGTTGTTTTTTAAGAAGTCGCTAGATTAGAAAAACTTAAGAATTATATTTGGAGCCAAGAAATAAATTGTGTCTGTATTTGACACATCAAAATTCTCTTCTCCAGTGCGTGCTGATATACCATAATGGGAAAGTGAGAGTACATAATATGTCCGTCTCACTTTAGAACGTCTTTAAAGGCGGGAAAATTGATTAATATCGTGATGACATGTTTCAAGAAGCTAGACGAACAATAAACAAACCTACCTTATTATTACTTTGTGGAATGTACGAGTTCGTTTGGTTGTAAATATCGATGATGCAAATAATGGTATATTTGAAATTTTACTAGAACTTTTGTTCGATTTTTCGCCTGATTCTTGCTTATATTCGCACAAGATTGACTAACTGGAGTGACAGAATGATACTTTTTTATATAATTCACGGTGAAAGTAGAAATTAATTAAATTATTTTATCAACAAACCCTAACAAATTAAATATAATTAATATAATTATAAAAATGAAGAGACAAATGAAAATTTAAAACGATGATATAAAGAAAATTTAAAGAAATAAGTTTCTTACTACTGAATGATTGAATTAATTTGATTTAATAATGGTATTAGATGTAATATTATTATGCCTATAATGAGTAATTTGAAAGTTATCTAGATTAAAAATTGAAATAATTTTTTTTTTTAAGTCTGTGAATCATCAGGATATTCTTCAGAATTTTACATAAATGACGGTTATGATTTTCTCACAGTTTAATACTTACTACTAGGAAGTCCTATTCGATGTTCCTTTTTACTCTACTTTCCTTTTTTTTGCAATATAAACAGAAAGTTCCCATAAAATAGATATGAATTTATAATGTAGTTGATATATTGAATTTTATGAGGATTTGATTAATAAATTCTTTTTCAAAAACATCATTTTTAGAAATATATTTCATTAATTTTGCAGAAAATAATTTTAAAACTTTTTTTTTGTACAATCTTTAATGTTAATTAGTACCTCTGTATTTTTACGTCATGTTTTTACAAGAAATAAATAAATAAATAAAAATGATCTTACAAGTTAAATGAAAATTTGCTTATGATCAGATGACAATGTAGCACATGACAGGTAGATCAATAGAACAATACTAAATTTTGTTGGTCGCACCAGCAATGGTTTTTTTTTTACACTATTATTAAAAAAAATTTTCTTTTTTTTTTACAAAAATGTCTAATATTCGAATAGAATTAATAGAAGCAGCACTTACGAGAGCACATTTGTCAATTGATTATAGTATTTGTGTTGGCTTTCATAAACAATACGAATTTTGTGAACAATTCATTCTTGCTGACGAATCTCTTACAGAAGAAGAAAAAACTGAAGCAATAAGAGAAAATAATAAAAGTTATGACCGAGATAAAATTATTTATAATTCAGGGACAAGAAGAATTTGTGAAAATTGCAACCAAAAATGTTTAGCTACATTATATTGTGAATATTGTGTTCGAAATTATTTAAAATATAATTTTTCAAATTGGACTTCTGGAAATAATGTTATTGATAATTTAATAAAAAATTGCCAAACGGAAACACTTATACCAAGTAGAATTATTGAATGGATCCCATATAATAATTTAGAAAGTATTAAATATCTGACAAAAGGTGGATTCTCAGAGATTTATACAGCAGAATGGATTGATGGAAGATACATAGAATGGGATTCTAAAGTGCAACAATTAGTAAGATATGGAACTCTTAATGTAATACTTAAAGAATTAAAAAATTTTGAAAATGCAAGTCAAAGTTGGTTTGAAGAGGTTTGTAATCTAAAATATTTAAAGAACTTAATAAATTTAAAATTTAATTAATTTATTATTTTTTAAAGGCTAAATCACATTTAACTTTAAGTAACAAAATGTCAGAAATTGTTCAATGTTTCGGTTTAACAAAAAATCCATCAAATGGAAATTATTTACTTGTAATGAGTAAGTATAACATGAATTTAAGAGAATATTTACAACAAAATCATAATAAACTTACATGGAATGAAAGAATTAGAATTACTTTTGAAATTATTGATGCACTTTATTATATTCACAAAGAGAATTCAATTCATAGAGATTTGCATTCTGGAAATATATTATATTTACAGTATGAAGATTTTTGGCGAATTAGTGATCTTGGATTTTGTGGTCCTGCAGACAAACCATCAACTAGTATATATGGAAATCTTCCTTACATAGCACCTGAAGTTATTATTGGAAGAGGATATACTTTTAAATCTGATATTTATAGTATTGCAATGCTTATGTGGGAAATTTCATTTGGACAACCACCATTTATGAATTATGAAGATGATTGTATTCTTGCATTTAATATTATTGATGGTATAAGACCAAAAATTATATCAGAAATTCCTTCAAAATATAAAAGTTTAATGGAACAATGCTGGGATGCTAATCCATTAAAAAGACCTGATCCTGATACACTATTAAAGAAGATAAGAGAAATTAAAACATATTATCAAAATAATCCAAATGAATTACCTCAATTAATAGCAAAAGTAGATAAAGAAAAAATTGACATAAATAGTAAATCATTTACAAGTAAAATTTATAAATTTGAAAATCTACCTGAACCAAAAAATGCAATAGAAGGTATAATTATATTATTAATTTAATCTTTTTTTAATATTTAGTATTATTAATAATATCTTCTTTTTATAAATAATAATAGAAGAACAAAAAGGTAATATAAAGATAATAATGTTTTAGTATAAGTCCTTTATTAATTAATAAATAGATTGAGATAATCTCTTTTTTTTAAAATAGCATTTTATATCAGTAGATCATATGATTTTACTATTTCTAGTAATGGTAAGTATTTATTAAAAATTTATTGAATTTATACAATAAAAATATTAAATTATTGATATTATTATAGCTAGTAATCTTAGTAAATCGAGTAATCAATATATACCAATTAGTTCCAATGGTAAGTTATTCTTATTAGTGTTTTATAATAAATAAATACTAATTTATTGTATATTTTAATTTTAGATAATGATAGTAAAGAATCACCCAGATTATCGAAAAAATTAAAAATAGAGAATGGTAAAGCCTTAAAAATTAAAATATTTATATATTGATTCTAATTTTCTTATAGTATTTGGTTGATGAATATATTAATAAATTTGATTTATTGATAATAGTAGACGTTCAAAATGACTATGAGGAAGAATTTATGCAACGACGATCAAATATTGGTACTAATGGTAAGCCATATTTATTAAATTATTTATAATATAAATTAGGTCATTATTCTAATTTATTTTACTTTTACAGATGAAGTACAAAATAATTTAATTCTTCATTCAGAACAAGATAAATCAGAAATTCTCGATGGTTTGTTTATTATTTAGTATTTTTAATAATATATTAAAATAATAAATTACATTTATTTACTAATCTATGTATTTTATAGATGAATCTTAAATTAATTTACAATTTGACAATATGAATTCAAATTCATTTATTTTACGTTGAATTATTTAAACACTAAGATTATAGAGTAATAGGAAGATTCTTAGTTTGTAATTTAAATAATTTAGTCATTCTTATTTTTTATAGGATTATTCAATATTATTAAATAAAGAAATTATTTATTATTATAAATTTATATCGTTATATAATTTTGCAAAAAAATGTGTAAAATTTAAGTGAATAATAAGAAAAATTATTTTAATTGACAGGTTATAATCTTTTATTCGATTATTATATTAAATCACGGAATTTTTAATAAATACGTTATACAATTTTGATGATATTATATAATCTATAAATGATTATTATTCATCAGCCATTTTCAAAATGGTTTAGTATTATTCATATTAATTTACCCTTCAGGGAAATAACCCGTATTTCCTGAAATAATTACTCTTGGAGCGCGTCACTCATTAAATACTGTAACATGTGATTGAATATTTTAAACTATTTAACTATTTTAAACTAGAATTAGATTTCCAGGCTATCTATATGAGACCGGGAAATAAATATCCCGGCACTTAACTCGCAATTTTCAAAAATTGGTATGAAGGAAATCATTAGTGACACTTAGTGCAACAGGTTAATTAACATAACCACATTTAAATTCAATATTTGATTAAATTTTTATCCAGACATAAGAAAACATCTGTCATAAAGTTAAATTCTGGAGCAACCAATTACCCAACTACCATATGTTTAGAATGTTTATCATATTAAGAGACACAAATAATAGATCTAACTTGTTTACATTTTAATCCTAAATTTGAAGCAAGGTGAGTGAAGGTAATATGTTAAAATAAAGTAGTGTCTTCGTCAGCTCCATCTTAATATATTATGACAATATTATAAAATTATTCTTATTAATAAATGAAAAGTACATACAAAATAACTGACAATATTGGAATCTAACGACAAAAGTTTAACGTTAAGTTTTGACGATAGAAAGGGAATTCATTATCAAAATTGCTAACGAACTGAATCAAAAAAATTAAATTTAAAAATTTATTATACCAAGAAAAATAACTTTTGTCCCATTATTTAATTTTTATTTGCATAATAAATTTTAACTACCATATAGAGTAAAATCAAATTTTAACTACTGTATAGAGTAAAATAATTAAATACAAAATTTATTGGAATAGAAAAAGATAAAAGGAAATTGTTTCAACGTAAATTCTTTGAAGACCTTTTGATAATCATTTTGATTTCGTCGTCCATCAAAAATTTTTGAATAATGTACTTGAGCAATACTATTTCGTACTTTGTTATATAATTGCATTGTTGAAGAAAGATTTTCAAAGTTTAATTATTTGACCAAATCTACGGTTTGATACTAGCTAAGAAAATTGGCAGAAAGTACTGTACATAAATAAATCACGTGAATTTGTTAATTGGCCCGGCCTAACGGATAAACGATTATGGATTTACAGAATGATTTATATGTGCGTGTACACGTGTATTTTTTTTTTTTTTTTTTAAACAAAGGACAATATTTATTATAAAAGAAAAATATACAAAATTGAACTAATCTAGTTTAAATACAAGATCGAATAAAAACTAATAAAAAAAAATGGTGACTTAAGAATATATGTTCAAAAGAACTATCTACCGTCATGCCTGCCCAAATACTTTCACATGCATAAGCACCCTACCGGTATTCGTACATCCTTTGGTGACTAGATCAAAAATATTTTTCTAAAAAAAAAACACACTATAAAACAAAAAGAAAATTATTCTAAAACCTAAAAAAATTTAGTATATCCTAAATTAATTTACGTAAAACATCTAAAATTTCCGCTAAGACCTTTGATCGTGATGTTTTACGGGACTTATCTTTCTTCTGCTTATTATGCTTCTCAGATTTTGCCTCTTGTGGTTTCTTTTTAGAATTCTTAGAATTCTGTTTACTTTTATCAGTCTGTCGACTTCCTGAAGTTCGTTGCCGGTCCTTGTTGGTATTATTACCAAATGACCTTGTTCGTTGCGATGGAGAATCATGTCGATTCCAAGACAGGTGCAATTGCTCCCAATCAAATTGATTATCTAATGCTGTACGCATATCAACCCACTTTTCAAAATAACCAATAAGTTTACGATCCCCCCTTGCAGTCTGTATAATTTTAAAGCTTTTCAAACCCTTAATCGCAGAAAGGAATGAATGTGGGCAATGGTCTTTCCATAAGGCTGCTATCGTCATCGATTCTGGAATTTTTCGAATTGTAGCTTGGAACTTCTCACGTTGTTTTCTTTCTTTGAGTGTCCACCTTGCTGGAAACCATCGAACCGGTATCCCCCCTAAATCCGTAGTCCAAACAGGATCATCATTACCTTCGAACTGGGTAAGACGCAAAGAATTTAATTCTATCTTCAAACGAACTGTTTGGTATTTCTTTTGTTGTTTCATTTGTAATGAGATAGTATTCCCCCAAAATGTTAACTTTTGCAGAATTTCTTCTGGCGTCCAGGATACTGGGATATCATAAACCAAAATGTCTCTGACTTGTGATGTACCATCATCACCTGGTTTATGACCTGTAATAACTTGCTGAATTATATTTTTATTTGACTTCTTTTTTTATTCGAAGATTTTGTCAAATTAGATAAATTATTATCTGGTTGTTGTAATAGCTGCGGCTGAGGCATTGTAACATCCAGATTAGATACTGGTTCTACTGGTGTGACGTCCATATCAAAAGGTTGATCAACATGTGATTGAGATCCAGAGGCATCCGCAATCGACCGATTTATATTAACATCTTGATCATCACCTATTTGATCATCATCATCAACAGTATTTCGCATATAATCATCTGATTCATCATTTGTTAATGGATCAGAATCAGAATCAACAGTTTGGTGTTTTTTCTTTTTATTCTTTTTAGCCTTTCTTTTTTTAGACTTATCCTCATGTTTTCTCACAACATTCATTATTTGCTTTCTTTCAGCATATCTCTGTTGTATCCCATCATATACTGCGTTAAAACCATGAGAAGCAGAGTACATAGCAACATGTAAAAAAAATGAGAAACTTTGAGGAGTCATTTGGTAACGAGAGGCTCTATTCTCCCAACTGAGTATGTCTTCATTTGTTAATCCAAAATTTGCTTTTAAAATATTATTTTGAACTTCTGTTGAACGTCCCTTAAAAAATGAAGCACTAAGACTTTCACAATATTGTATATATTGGAAATATGTAGTTTTTAAAAACCTATTTTCATCACCCATAATAAGCATAGGAAACTTATTTTCGGCTATTTGTATTTTTCTTGTATCTTCCATTTTAATAAAAAACTGAGTAAAATAAAATTAAAATTTTACTGCGGAATTGTTATGTTTTTTAATTTTTGAAGGAAGAGTTTTTTATCATGACTTGCGTGTACACGTGTATCAGAATGATCAGTTCATTGGATGTTTGATTTACTTGCAAATTAGGGAAAGCCGCGTTTGATCACGTGACTTATAAATAATTGTCGCCTCCCATTTTACTATTTATCCTGAGGTCGTAATTTATAAAAATTTATTTGTCACACTCTCATAGACCGAACGTCCGGCTTTTAGTCTACCCCAAATTAAGATAACGTCCAATTGTACCAAAAATTCATATATATAAAGGCTTCAAGAAAATTTTGCGTCCTTTTTCTTTTTCTTCTTTTTTTTCAAAATAAGCTTGCTAAACCTTTACATTTTTTTTTATTTACCAACTTTTTAAAAAAAAGGAGATTTTATAAAATGTTTTTTCAAGATGATGAGAAATGTGAAAAATGTGACGAAAAATATACGAGTGAATATAATGCAAAGTATAAATGGTGCAAATTATGTCATATAAATAATTTAAAAAATAATTTTTTTACTAATTGCACCAGTGATGATGATACTATAAATACTTTGATCCAAGGGATACAATTAGAAATTGATGAACCAGATGATATGATATTTGAATGGATACCATATAATCAATTTAACGATATAAAAGAAATAGGAGAAGAAGGGTTTGATAAAGTATACTTAACGATATGGAAAGATGGTCCATTAAATTATAATAAAAATAAGAATGAATATATAAGAAATAATAATAATAAAAAGGTTGTTCTAAAATTATACAACTCACAAAATTTAATTAATGAATTTTTTATTGATGAGCTAAATTATAAAATTTCTTTTAATTGAAAATTTAAATACTTTTTTGTAATAATAATAATAATAATAATAATTGTATGATAATATAATTAAATAGGATAAAATGTATTCAATAACTTATATTAGTGAAGTTCTTAAAATATATGGAATTTCTCAACATCCAAATACAAAAGATTATATTATTGTTTTTCAAGATATATTTTGTGAAAAATGTGGTAAAAAGTATACAAATATAATTAAAGAATAGTGTCAACCATGTCAAATAAATTATTTTAAAAAAAATCATTACATTAGTGAAAATGAAGAAATTGATATTATAATTCAAGAAATACGATCATTGGTTGATTATAATTAATATTTGAATGGATACCATATGATCAATTAAATAATATTGAAATAATAGTTAAGATGATTTACATACAATATATTCAGCAATATGGAAGGATGTTCCAATATATTATTATGATAAAAAATGGATGAGAAAATCAAACAAGGAAGTTTCTCTAAAATATTTATATAATTCATAAAATATTATTAAATTTTTATGAATTCTAAATTTGATTTAAAATAATTTATTTTTCTTTATTTTAAATAAACATTTATTAAATTAAATCAATAATAGGTTAAGTCTGATTTTCAAGCTTTTGGTGAAGTTGGTGAATATAATAATCTTTTAATATATGGAATATCACAAAATCCAGATACACAAGATTACATTATGATTTTTCCGAATGAATCTTGTAAAAGATGTGGTGAACGATTTATAGACAAAAATTATGCAAAGTATGAATGGTGTAAATCATGTCAAATAAATAATCTTAAAAATAATTTGATAAATTGGAATAATGAAAATGAAAAAAATCAATAGTTTAATTCAAGATAAACTATTAGAAATAAATTTTTATTATGAAATAGTAACTGTATGGATTGCATATAATCAGTTTAATAATATTGAAGAAATAGTAGGTGAAAAAGATCTTAAAAAAGAAGTTCTTGATAAAGTATATTCAGCAATATGGAAGAATGGACCATTAAATTATAATAAAGGAAAAAATGAATAAACAAAAAAATCAGCCGAATATTAAAAGTTATTTTAAAATTACTTAAATCTACAAAAATGAATCTTTAAGCGAGGTATGAAATTTTCTTTACTAAATTTAATATAAATTTTACCTTAACCATGGAGTAATATCTTTTATTAATTATACAATTCAATAGGTTAAAGCAGAATTAAATAAATATCATTGGAATTTCTCAAAACTTGATACAAAAGATTTTATTTTAGTTCTTCAAGAAGGATATGATGATAAATGTGAAAAATGTATACATGTATAGATGATAACTGGTGTAGTTCATGTCACAAAATTTGTTTGAAAAAGTTATATAAAAATTCGACCACTGGAAATGATAATATTGATAATTTAATTAAAAGATGGCGAAACAACCTTAGGAATTATTTATTTGAATTCATACCATATAATCAATTTGATAATACATGTGGTTAAGACATCACCACCAAATCAGTATCCAACACGTGACAACGTGGTGTCCGACGATCTCGAAATTATCGATGATACACTTTTTCGAAGTCGAGACATGTTAAAAAAAAGTCTTATATAGATAGTAAATAAGTGGTAAATAATAGTAATTAGCAAGAATAAGCAGCGAAAATTAATCTAAGATATTTCTTAGATGTATTAAATATTATTTAGCGATGAATCTGAATACCGCGCTGCAAATTTTTTTTTTTATTAATCTTAATGAAAAAATTTGCCCTCTTTTTTTTGTCATTTCCAGTAACTGATAATGCATAAACTTTTTTTTATAACTAAAATAGGAAACACATTAAAATCAGATAATTAAAATTTATAATTTACGTTACACTTACTTTTATTACAACATTCTCTACATATTTTAACATTTATAATAATACGTACGTCAAATCACGTCCGAGTGTCTATATAACATCGTTCTGACCTGATTAATAGTTTAATTCGGATAACCGGGTTAAATTCAAAACTTTGCGTTTTTATTTAGTTAGCTAAAAATCGTTGAAATCATTAAAAAAATCCATTCTTTAATTTCTTGTTAATTTCACACAGAGTTCTACTTTTTCACTCGCTCAGTCGCTCCCTCCGGAAAAAAGTAAATCAATTATAAAAGTTATTTTTTTTAAAAAAAAATAATGCGCCTTTGTCTATCTATTTCATATACAGTAAATTTCTCTTAATATTTAAATTTCCACAAAAATGGCGCAGTACAATGTAATTATTAAAATGTCTTTGTATTCTATATTATAAATGATACAATATGTCATTTGAGTCAATTGCTGATATTCTCAATTGTCATGAAAACAGACTTAGTATTTTTAATCCATAAATTATCATTGACTGCTATAAATTATAAAGTAATTATTCTAATATTAACAATGATATAATTTTGATATCTTTTAAAATTTCTATAAAATGATAAAAAGATCACATCACGTTTTAAGCTCAATATTTTCATTACATTAAACTTAAAATAATAATTATGTAATCTATCAAGTAGATTTATTGTTAATTTTAACTAGGGTGGAATCAAGAATCAAAGTTGACATATTCATTAATAAATGTGGTTTATAGTATTATGAAAAATTTTCTGTGAGAATTATCTTCACGTATATTTGGAAATAATAACGTACATGACATATTGTATTTGTAACTTTGTAAAAAAAATTTGCATAAAATTATTATGGAAAAGAAATATTTTACTTACCTATTGTATGAATGAAATTTTAATAGGCGCATCTAACGAATTTTAGTATTTTTTTTTTTACAAAATAAACAAATTAACTCATTGTCTATAAAAATATTTTAACTTTAAAATTTTATGGAAATTTTTTTCTTATATTACAGCTTGATTTCGGAAAATCACTGAATTAAAAATCAATTTATTAATAATAAAAGTTAAGATAATTATTATTGTTTTAATAAAATAATAGTAACTAAAATAATAATAAAAAAACAAATGGCGCTGCGTATCTTTCTAATTTCTTTATTTTAATTAAATAACTAACGATAAAAGATAAAAGAAATTTGTTTTTGCATATCATTTTTTTTATCATCACTTTTTTTTCCAATATATATTAACCTACCATCTGTAAAGCCGGCTGTGGATACAACGCATAAAATTTGGCACATTCCTAAGCTTAAGCTACAATGTTATAAAAATGCCGGAAAAGTCTAGGCAACTAGTCAAAAGTCCCGATAATCCGAATAATATTAATTATAGATCAAATTGCAAGAAAGTTCGCTTAACTTTAGTTCCAAGTGACAGAACATCTCCAATACGTTTTGGTGTTGTTGATGATTCAACTACATGATAATAATAAAATTGTATCTGTGCATCAACTGCTGCAAAGGCAATAACAAGTGGTAATTCACCTAAGGCAAGCATGTTCCAAAATTTATAGTAATAATCTAAATCTGCCGCTGCAGTTGCAAATGTTGAATTAGTAGCTTTTTCCTCGCCCATTATTACAAGTACGTCTCTACAATAAACTAAGACATCTGGTCGGACTCACTTGTCTGTAGTTGTAGTGAAATCATTCGTTTTATTGTTGCGAGCCCATTCTAAACCAAATGTACCAATATATTTATCAGCAAGTTTAAGCATTTTCCGAATGACATTGTCGACCATATAACTGGTTTCCATCTCCTGGTTTTTCTTACCCTTATAAAGTTTCATAGCATTTCCAACAGTAAGCATTACACCAGGAAGAAACTCGAAAACTTCGTGATCAAAAAAGTCAGGAAAATCATGACATAAAATGTGGGGGCTGGCAATTTCCTTCGTAGCGGTGTATTAAAGTATGAATTGATATTATTACAATCGACTGGTTCATCAAAAGGACACAAGAGTTCTTGTAAATATTCGGTTGTCTTATCTTGTATAAGTCCTATTCCAATATCTTCATCGAAATGAAAAAAGAATATGACTATTAGTACTAAAAATCAAATAAAACTATATTAGAAACAAACCACCAATTAACAACTTTACCTTCAAGTTTTATTCTTTTATTTGGAGTATCTAAAAAAGAAGGAAGCGCCAAAAAGGTCAATAAACAATTCACATAAGATGAAAACGTTGGGAGACACTTACCAGTGACGGGGACTATGATAATATGAATATTCCTCAATGTAGGAGGTACAGTACCCTTAGGAAAATAGTCGCTAAGTGGGTTATGCACATTTCATCCTCTTGCCGTTAAATTTGTTTTCAATGTCTTTTTCGGTAGAAATATTTTTAAGACTTCCATCGTCGATATCAACTAGCCAAAGTTCCATACTGTTTGGATCTTCGGGATCAGGAACTGCATGTTTAACTTGGTTTTTAATTATCTCCTTAAAGTTTGAAACGGTATATTCGATTACAGTCAAATTACTTTCATTGATATATTTCTTGGGAACGTTAGCCGTAAAAGTATTCCTGCTGCCTAGAACAAAACAATTTAGCGACAGTTCCATTTTGGAGACTCTAAAGTGATAAATGATATTTTAGTTTTTAGAGGGTTTGAGAAAACTAGTGCTCTTGAGGGTATATAATTATATACCTTTTTACTGTATGTCTTTTTGAATACTTCGTGATTAGACTCCTTGATTATTATTATGACGAAATATGACTAATCAGTGTGGCTTACAAATAAAGCGCAGTAATGCTCTATGATATTCTCTCTGAGTATAACTCATAAATGTAAAGAAGCGTTAACGAAAAATTATTGAAGTCCGGGCGAGACAATTAGGGTATGAATGGTTGTGGCTGTGCATTTACAAGGAAACGATTCCAAGACTTGGAAACTAGTGATATTTTCTCGTACAGATTTCTGAGGTAGCATACAACATTTCTTTTCAATATTTTTTTTGTAGAGCGCCTGCGCCGGCTTGGACTATAAGAAGGGAAATTCGGTGAGGGAGTTTTTGATTTTTTGTAAATAGCTCTTTCGACAAAACATATAACGTTCCGTTCTTTTTGTAGGCTGCTGGTTCTCAATGGAGATTCGAAATTTTTTTTTAAAAAATTTTTTAATTTTTATTTTTTTTGTAGATATCGGTTCCTTTGGATTTGAGATTTGGATTTGGTAAGTTTCGAAGCAAAACTTACGTTTTTTTATTTTTTGTTTTTTTTTTAATTTCTCTCTTTTTTTTTGTAGGTATCGATTCTTTCGCCTTTGGGATTTGGATATGCCAATATGGTAAGTTTCGATTCGAAAATTCAAAACGTGTTTTTTTTTTATTTATTTTTTAATTTTTCTCTTTTTTTTGTAGGAATCGATTCTTTCAGCTTTGGGACTTGGATATACCGATATGGTAAGTTTCGATTCGAAAATTTGTTTAAAATTTTATTTTTTTTTGTAGATATCAGCATGGACCCAGATATGCAGATATCAACATGGTAAGTTTCTATTTGAAACTTATCTGTTATAATTTTTTTAATGTTTTTTAAAAAATTTTTTTTTTTTATAGGTATACGGTTCTTTGAACGGCCGAATCTGGGACATTTAATGAATACAGGCAAGTTTTGAAATTTTCTTCGAAAATAGATTAGTCTTTACATTAGACATTAAGAATAGTGATTAAACAGATAGCATAATTTGTAATATAATATAAATATTTAATAAATTATAAATTCGGAAACATTCCAATAAAAATTTACTACCAAACCAATGAATGTGAGCAATGATGACAAATCGTCTGACGTACTCAAACGATTCAGTCATAAGCAATTAACCTATTTAAAATCAAATTTCTAAATTGATTAAAACTCAAATTTTATAATTCTATCTTGTATTGTCCGCTATCATTTTTCTATAAAGAAATTAGATAGTGAATGTAATCTTTATCAAATATACTTTGGAAAAGTCTGGAAAATCAGAAACAGAAAGAATTTAACATAATAAAAAGTGATATTTTAATATATTTTAATTTATAAAATAATAAAAAAAGTGTCTTATAAATTT